>NC_085140.1:61648502-62327669 GCF_024139115.2 Armigeres subalbatus
TGAATGGAGGACCAATACTTCGTTCAGGATCAATTACGTTTTATACTGCCGGTTCAAAATTGAACAACCAAGTGGGAGCAGGAGTTACTGGCCCTGGGATAGACATATCGATTTCCATGGGCAGTTGGCCATCCGTATTCCAAGCGGAAGTTCACGCAATTCTAGAGTGTTCTGTAATATGTTTGCGTAGGAACTACAGACACTCAAATATATGCATAATGTCCGACAGCCAAGCAGCTTCGAATGCTCTAAAGTCGGCAACATGCACTTCAAAACAAGTTTGGGAATGCATTCAGTCCCTCCAAAAATTGTCTTGTCGGAACCAAGTCAATCTATATTGGGTTCCAGACTCACATTGGGCTGGCGAGACTCACATCATCAAGTCGGTTTACAGGACCGGAACCTTTTTGCAGCTTACCAACTTCTTCTCTTCGTATGAAGGTATGGGAATCTATGAAAATAGAAACCAATTTTAGGAACGCAACATATGCCAGGCAATCGAAACGCTTTATCACTCCAAATGTTTCCATGACTCGCAACATCTTAGAATTATCTAAAAGAGACCTAAGCACTTATACGGGTCTCATTACAGGTCATTGTCCGAGTCGATATCATTTGAAGCTTATAGGGAAACTTCAAAATGATCTATGTCGCTTCTGTGACATAGAAAAAGAAGACTCGGAGCATCTGTTATGCCGTTTTCCGGCAATTTTTCAAACAAGACAAAAGTTCCAGTTGGAATGTAGAACCATTGAAGAAGAAGAAGTAAGCGTTAATAGAAAAAATTGTATAACATAAAGTTTTGAAAATAGTTTTATGATTTAGTTCAGCGGCGCAGCCAAATTTTTTGCTAATATAAAGTATGGTTTAAGTTTAAATTTGTTTCGAAATTCCGCGGAATTCCGTTAAAATTCGTGAACAGCTGGTTTTTTCTTGCGAAATTTTTGCAATTTTACGAAACGAAACGAAATGAAGAAATCAGATTTCGCCATGCTCAAATTCCGCGAAATTCCGCGGAATTTCGTTTCGAACCACCTGAAACGAAATTTTTCGAAATACCGCATATGCTTAGTACTAGATACAGTGATGTATTTTTTCTGACTGTATGAGTTATAACTTTGTATGTTAGTTATAACTTTGTTTGAAATGATTTTTTTGCTTTTCTATTTATCTATTATTTATGCATTCACCTCCTACAGTCTTTTTTGGAATGAATTTCCTTTTATTTCATTTTGTTTTGGGTATACAACTATTTTACATATTAAGTGGTCAGCTCTTCAGCTTTGTTGGTTTTAGTTTTAGTTCTGTTGTTCTTGGTAACAATTCTAGACCAACATTTGAAAATTCCTTCTGATTCTTTGTCTACATAAATAGCTATATATGTAGACGAGGATTCAGAAGGATCAAATTTTGGCTGTTACGTCCTTTTCAAATGTTGGTCTAGAATTATTCTTGTTTGATAAAAGAAAATATTTTTTTCCTTATCAAGAGCTGATTTCGTTATAAACTTTTTAAAACCATAGAAAAATCCTACCTACCTAATTTAACCTAAACCTTATCCTAACCAATTTGAAAATCTAGGGAACTAGGTCTCTCACCACCTGGTGTTCAGAAGTTTGGCAACGAACCCTATACTTGGCCATTGACTCACCAAAGCGATCACTCAACATTTTCATTTCGGCTAGACCAGCGGTTCTCAACCTTTTTCTTGAGGGGTACCCCTCCAAAATTTCGAATTGATTGAGGTACCCCCTCTTGAAAGTAGGGTTACAAGCATTTGAAAGAATAATTCCGAGCCTCTTGAAAAAACCTTCTGAATCTTTTGGAAGTAGGCTTCCGAGCCTCTTGACAAGAAACTTCCGAGCCACTAGAATGGCGGCTTTCGAGTCACTTAAAAGGAGGTTTCCTTTGCATCTTGAAAGGACGCTTCTGAGCCTCTTGGAAGAATGCTTCCAAGTCTCCTGAAAGAAGAATTCTGAGCTTCTTGAAGGGAGGCTTCCAAACTCTTTGAAAGGAGGCTTCCGTTTCACTTGAAAGTAGGTTTGATTTTGAGCCTCTTAAAAATCGCTTCTGAGATTTTTGCAAGTAGGCTTACGAGCCTCCTTAAAGAAGGCTTCCGAGCCTCTTGATAAGAGGCTTCCGAGCCTCTTGATAAGAGGCTTCCGAGTATCTTGATAAGAGGCTTCCGAGTATCTTGATAAGAGGCTTCCAAGCCTCTTGAAAGGAGTTTCCCGAGCTTTTTGAAAAGAACCTTCCGAGTCTCTTGAAAGGAGGCTTCCGAGCCTCTTGAAAGGAGGCTTCCGAGCCTCTTGAAAGGAGGCTTCCGAGCCTCTTGAAAGGAGGCTTCCGAGCCTCTTGAAAGGAGGCTTCCGAGCCACTTGAAAGGAGGCTTCCGAGCCTCTTGAAAGGAGGCTTCTGAGCCTCTTGAAAGGAGGCTTCTGAGCCTCTTGAAAGGAGGCTTCTGAGCCTCTTGAAAGGAGGCTCTGAGCCTCTTGAAAGGAGGCTTCCGAGCCTCTTGAAAGGAGGCTTGAGCCTCTTGAAAGGAGGCTTCTGAGCCTCTTGAAAGGAGGCTTCTGAGCCTCTTGAAAGGAGGCCTGAGCCTCTTGAAAGGAGGCTTCTGAGCCTCTTGAAAGGAGGCTTCCGAGCCTCTTGAAAGGAGGCTTCCTGAGCCTCTTGAAAGGAGGCTTCTGAGCCTCTTGAAAGGAGGCTTCCGAGCCTCTTGAAAGGAGGCTTCCGAGCCTCTTGAAAGGAGGCTTCCGAGCCTCTTGAAAGGAGGCTTCCGAGCCTCTTGAAAGGAGGCTTCCGAGCCTCTTGAAAGGAGGCTTACGAGCCTCTTAAAAGGAGGCTTACGAGCCTCTTGAAAGGAGGCTTCCGAGCCTCTTGAAAGGAGGCTTCCAGGCCTCTTGAAAGGAGGCTTCCGGGCCTCTTGAAAGGAGGCTTCCGAGCCTCTTGAAAGGAGGCTTCCGAGCCTCTTGAAAGGAGGCTTCCGAGCCTCTTGAAAGGAGGCTTCCGAGCCTCTTGAAAGGAGGCTTCCGAGTCTTTTAAAATGAGCTTTCTGAGCCTCTTGAAAGAAGGCTTCCGAGCCTTTTGTGATTTTCTTGAAAGGAGCCTTCTCTGAAAAAAAAACCTTTATGCCACTCAAACGGAGTCTTCACAACCTTTAGATTCTAGATTTCAGTTCTAAAGCATATTCCTATCATATTATTCAACATTTTGTTTTGATCAGGTAGATTGCATTGAAGATTTTTCAAATTTGCTCATTCGACGTTTTGTCCGTTTGATCTTTTGTTCCGCAGCCCTTCATACGCTGTGGTGGTTGAGCAGGGCAGGATTCAATTGGCTTTGATTTACTGATCGCCATGCATATTATGTACTAGACAAAGTTTTGAAATAAAAAATACACAATTATCAAAACTTCATCAATAAGGCCGATACAAATATTTAAAAAATATTTTGTCTCCCCCCTCGGATTTTTTTTGCCAAAAAATAATATTTTGAGGGAGCATCAAAATAAAATTCGGGTAATTTTGAGGATTTTCAAAACATTCTTTAACAAATCCGAAAAGCTTTTGGATTTTTTCATTTTAATATTTATTCTTTACTGACCTTTCGGAGACCAGTAGGACAAAATGTTAATTAAATATTTGTAACGGCCTTAGTTTCGATTGGAATTAAATACGTCCGCCATTATGCATTTTTGTCCGATGTACCCCCTAGGGCCAGCGAAGGTACCTCCAGGGGTACATGTACCCCGGGTTGAGAAACGCTGGGCTAGACGATGGACCTCGATATTCCGCATTCTCCGCGGGCAATCTATAATAATTCGGAGGAATTTATTTTGAACTCTCTGGAGTTTTAGATGATGTGACTTTAGATGATTGTGCATCTTTCCTAGACTGGCATACCAAAATCGATGACTGGAAGGATGATCTGTTTGTAGACAGCAAGCTTGTTCTTCCGGGACACGTTCAATTTTCGATTGATAAGGGCACTAAGATAACAATTTTGCACCTGGCTACAGTTTTGTCGACGTGCTGTCTGAAGATCAGCTTGCTGTCTAGTGTTAGGCCGAGGTAGTCAACCTCACTGGTCCATTCAACTGATGTGCCGTTTATAACGATTTTGCAATCCACGGCCTGTACAAGTCTGAGGGATTTGGAGTGAACTAAGTGAACTATTCTGTTAGGACATCCAGGCCACGTTGGAGCCTACCCGATCAGCAATGCTTAACAAAATTATAACTCAATTCTATCAATGGTTGTTATTTAAAACAACGTGTGTTATAATTAGATTATTCGATAAAAATGTGTCTTCGGCCAGTTTTATTTTACTTATATCAAAATTATAACAACATTAGTTATGTATATTTACACAAAAAAAATGCCTACATTTTTGTAGATATTGGAAAAAGCGAAGGTAATTCATGCAGGGCCATGGCAGATGTTTTGATACAGACTTGTTCCGACTGAGGATGTTTTTGACTCTGTTTAGTAGGTGAACGATGGAACGATCGTAGTGAAAACCAAACTGATCTTCGAGCAGATTGTTGCTTTATTCGGCAGGTTCAAGCAGTCGGCTGTGTACTGCTTTTTCAAAAAGCTTTGATAACGTTGAGAATGGGTAATGGGTCAATAGCGTTCAGGGAAGGTATGGTCCTTACCAGGTCCTTGATTTGAATCACTTTAACTGATTACCAGGCGGATGGGAAGTAGTTGATCCGGAGGCACTGTTTAAAAATCACGGCATGGTGATCAAAGAACTGTACACTCATGAGCTTCTGTTCCAAGTTAAATATGTTATCGAAATCGGGCACCTTCATGTTTTTGGATGATTTGACATAGGAAGACAGTTCACCACCTGTTATAACTATCTCCATAGGAAAGTCATTGAGAGATAAATGGAGATCATTTATTTATTTGCTACAGCAACTTCAACTGATGATATTTTGTCCAAGGCAGTGAGAGCTAACGAAGTGTCGTCCTATTTCAGCAATCTGTAGATCCATTGTTAAGGGGTATACTCCGTTAGGCATAATGGAAGTTGACGTTGGACCTAACGAACGTTAGGCATAATGGACGTTGGGCATAAAATAACCCAAAGAACAGCCTATCACATAAAGAAGGTAGAACTATGCCAAACGTCCATTATGCCTAACGTACTTCTGCCTAACGTCGCGGACCCGTTACCAAATGGAACCAAAGGAGGGATAGACCGAGGTTTAGTTTTCAACATTTTGGTCAGCTTTCAGTATGGCTTAGCACAGACTGGGGGCGCACTGATTTTATTGGAAAAATCACAATTTCTGAGGTCCACCATTCTAGCCTTAATGATTTTGGTTATGCCGTTGCAATCGGTCTTCAAAGAAGGCAGACCAGTACGATAATATTGTCGTCGTTTGTCGTTACGCAGACGGATCAAATCTTTGGTGAGTGTGTCAATCGTTAAAGACGTTAGGGTGTTGCTAACCTGTTGGACCACCGATACGTGTTTTCCCTTGCCAGTGAAATCGCTTCTTCGATGGATCCTAGCTGGCGATCAATGTCTTCGGATGTCTCGGGAAGCGCTTCGTAGTCAACGTTGTTATCGACGTGTTACCGAAACTGGTCCCAGCTGGCACGATGGTAGGTTCGCCTTGTTGGTAGGTGCCGAATAACTGAGGAACCAACATTCACCACCAACGGATAGTGGTCCGAGCTGAGTTTCTGAAAAGTCATTGGTTGGGAAACATGGGCGTGGGAACGGCTCAATCGAGTGGGAGAATCCGTTCCCAAGATGGTGTAGTGTACCTCGTCAAGATCTTGTTGGAGTATGACGCCATCGTACTGATGGTAGTAGCGATCTCGACTCCCACGGCTTCGATGAAGCTCAGTAGTAGGCGACACTTGATATTTCGTCGCAGCGCAATGGCCACTCCGCCTACTCCGCTGCGTTCTTGCACGAATGGCGAAGTGGTGTCAGGTTCAGTACCTTGGACCGGAGCGATGGATAGTGATGCTCTGTATTCGAAGGGGGAGGACGTTGTTGGGTCTCACGAATAATTTTCGAGGATCTCCAAATACTCCGCTCTTTTGGAACAGGCTCGGCTGCTGCCTTCGTGATTGGAGCCGCATTTGGCACACTTAGGCTCTGCTGCTTAGTCCATATGGGTGCCATTTTTTAACGCGTGGTTTCCAGCACACCTTTCACATCATGTGGCAGTTACGTGTAACGTGGCCAAATACGAGGCAGTTGGTGCACTGCGTCACGTCGCGTTTTTTTACCGGTAACGCTCCCACTCAACAATAATGTCAAATAGTGCCCTGATAATCCGCAGGTCCGCAGGTGTAATGGAGCCTTTCGCTAGGTGCACCAAGAGACTGGTACTTTCGGTCCGCCATGTATATGCTGAACTTTGAGGTTCTCCTCCTTCAGCTCAGCTATGATTTGCTCGACTGGACATGAAGGCAATCCGCGAACAATTACTTTCAGTGGTTTGTTTCCCGAGGGAAGGGGGTTATTAGTGTAAAATGCATGCCTCTTTTCGGTGAAAAATGCACCGACCGACCGATAGTTTGCCATCGTAGAGCAGACCACTTTTGTTCCTGTGGCGCACAGTTTAAACAGAGGGTGAATCTGTTTCTTCACCAACTCAGTCCTGATCATGGCGATTCCTTTTGTTGCGGCGAAGAGTGGAGGAACCTTTTTTTTGCGGAACTTTTGATGCTGCGTGAACAGCAAGCTTGGTGTTGACTAACAGAGGAGCCACTTGGAGGAGATTTGTTTGTGTTGGTTTCCTGGTTGGTGGTGGATGCTCCTGGTTTCTGCCGATTGGATATCAGCGGCGCGCGTCGCTTTGTGGGAAGCCAGTTCAAGTACCTAGATGCGCAAGTACGGGCGATAAATCACGGTGTCACGAAATTGCGAGAGAAGATCGGAGAAAAACACGAAAGAGAAACTTCAACTGAAAGCGCGAGCGTAAAGCACGACTGGTCGTGTCGCTTGTTCGTACTCGAATGAGTCCATGGCTGCATGTCGCCAACCACCTCCCAATTTGTGGTTCATTCGCCTTCTCCACCATCTGCACCCCACCTAATAAGCGTTTTGTAGATAGTCAGTTTGGTACGGCGACGAAGTCTATTAGATCGGAGCGCTTTGCTTTTCGGAAGCATTCACTCCCCGAGCAGCACAAGTTAGTCAAAAATGGTTGCTGCAACTTGATTGTGACTGAATCTGGTCACATATAAGTTGCAGTAGCCTATGTGGAACATGTGTGCTGCTAGGGTCAGACAGCTCGAAGGCCTCCTTCCAAGATGATCAGAAGCCTTCTTTCGAGAGGCTTGGAAATCTCCCTTCAAGAGGCTTGGCAGCCTCCTTTCAAGAGGCTTGCCTTGCCTGGAAGGCTCGCTTTGAGATCTCCGCAATCCTCTTTTCAATAGGCCTCCTTTTAAGAAGGTAGGAAGCCTTCTTTTAAAACGCTCGGAAGACTCCTTTCAAGAGACTTGAAAGGTTATTTTCAAAAGGCGTGGATAACTACTTTGAAGAGGGTGGAAGCCTTGTTTTAAGATGCCCGGAAGTCTACTTTCAAGAGGCTCGCAAGTCGCCTTTTCAAAAAGTCGGAAGACTTCTTTGAAAAAGCTCGAATGGCACCTTTCAAGAGGCTCGGAACCCTTCTTTCGAGAGGCCTGGAAGCCTCGCTTTGAGAGACCCAGAATCCTCAAAAGGCTCAGAAGCCTCATTTCAAGAATGTCGGAAGGCTTCTTTCAAAAAGCTCAGAAGACTATTTTCAAGAGACTCGAAAATTTATTTTCAAAAGGCTCGGAAAATTCCTTTTAAGAGGCTCGGAAACCTCTTTTCAATAGGCTCAGAAGCCTCTCTCCAGTAGGCTCGGAAGCCTCCTTTCAAGAGGCCTGAAAGCCATCTTCCAAGAAGCCCGGAAGCCTGCTTTCAAGAGGCTGAGAAGCTTTTTTTCAACAGGCTGGGAAGTCTCTTTTCAAGAGGCCGGAAGCCTTGTTTTAAGACGCCCGAAAGTCTACTTTCAAGAGGCTCGGAAGCCGCCTTTTAAAAAAGTCGGAAGCCTATTTTCAAAAAGCTCGGATGCCTCCTTTCAAGAGGCTCGGGAAGCTCCTTTCAAAAGGCTTGTAAGCCTCCTTTTAACAGGCTTGGAAGCCTATTTTCAAGAGCTCGCAAGCCTATTTTCAAGATGCTCGAAAGCTTATTTTCAAGAGGCTCGAAAGCTTATTTTCAAGTGGCTCGGAAGCCTATTTTCAATAGACTCAAAAGCCTACTTTCAAGTGGCTTGAAAGCTTCCTTTCAAGAGGCTCGTCTTCCAAGAAACCCGGAAGCCTGCTTTCAAGAGGCTTGCGAAGCTTCTTTTTAACAGGTTGGGAAACCTCTTTTCAAGAGGCCGAAAGCCCTGTTTTAAGGCGCCCGGAAGTATACTTTCAAGAGGCCCGGAAGCCACCTTTTAAAAGGATCGGAGGCCTTCTTTCAAAAAGCTCGGATGGCTCCTTTCAAGAAGCTCGGAAGTCTCCTTTTAAGAGGCTTGTAAGCCTCCTTTTAACAGGCTTGAAAGCCTCCTTTTAACAGGCTTGAAAACCTATTTTCAAGAGCTCGCAAGACTATTTTCAAGAGGCTCGAAAGCCTACTTTCAAGTGGCTCGGAAGCCTATTTTCAAGAAGCTTCCCTCTAATAGGCTTGGAAGCATACTTTCAAGGACTCCGAAGCGTCCTTTCGAGATGCAAAAGGAGCCTCCTTTTAAGTGGCTCGAAAGCCGCCATGCAAGAGGCTCGAAAGCTATGCAAGAGACTAAGAAGCCTCTTATCAAGGTGCGAAAACCTTCTTTTAAGAGATTCAAGGGCTTGGAATTGTCCTTTGAAGAGACTTGGAAGCCTACTTTCAGGAGGGGGTACCTCAATTAATGCGTTTAGTCTCAAGGGGTACCTCTCAAGAAAAAGGTTGAAAACCGCTGTATTAGATAATCTTGGAGAAAGCAGGCTACCATATTCATGTATTTTCCCTCTTATCTATAATCAAAGAAAAAAAAAGAATGGTAGGTTTAAATCTTGCTTATTCCATTGTTTGGAGTTCGAAGATCGGAGTTTCTTTTGATGTTTTTTGTTCTATACAAACATCTCCTCGGCGCAAACTTCCCAAAATAAATCTTCTGATCTTTTAGACCTAAACTACGTTGAATACTATGGATTTTTATTTTTGATTTTTGAACCCTGAAATAAAAAGAACAAATTAGGAAAATTTAACAAACTATTACAAACTAGTTCCGTTTTAAAAAATGAATGATGTTTGTTTGTTGATGGATTTTCGGTTTCTCAGACAAAGCATACTTGATGAGTTCCAATGTTTTCTACCTCTTGAACGCCAAACAAGAGGTATCTCACGCCTCCATTACGGAGCGCAAAATACTGGATAATGTTTTTAACATCTACTAAAATTAACCTTATTAATACTCCTCGGTGGTCGTGCGACAAACTTCGTGACTCGAATCTTCCTGACGTTCCCCGGCGTTGAAGCTTTCACACTGATATGATGGTGCCCCGACTACCTTCAGCATTGGCGCAATGCGCCAACTTCATCTTCCGGTTGGTCCAACAGTTCTGGTGGAGGATGACGTCCACATTGGTAGTGCCCTATGTCATGTCACAGTTGATTGGCCGAAAATGTCATTCCGTAGAACAGTTCCTTTGACTGGAAAAAAAAATTGTTGGTCGAATAACTTAATTTGTCAACTATTAAGGTTGATTTCTCTCGGTGATAGCAGTCTTAATAAGTAGCAAATACTTGGTTGCTCCTACAACTGACATCTATTGATAAACTTCAATGCTATTCCAGCGTGTCTTGGTATCAACCACCAATAGAAGTTCTTTCCCGAATTCAGAAGAACATATTTTTGCATTGGCAATCCTACGCCTTTGTTCGCAAGGCTACTGGGAATTTATATGTGGCAACTATAGCCAATATGTTAAACAAAAACGGCTTTTTTTAAATCGCTTTGTCGAAAAACCTCTAAACTATTGTTTTAGAATTTCAGGTTGTTCTACAGAAATGCTCAAGTTGCGATCATTTTTCATTTGACTTTTCGAACATAGTGTTTTTTGGAACACTCTATTCTCTACAACCTTACAGTTGTTTTTTGGTTGCAACGCATTATGCTATAAAAGGGTCTTCTCTTGCAACAACCGTTATAGCCCCTATCTAACAGCTAGAATTTGTATTGAATGTTCTTACATCTTGCCAATGACCAGTTTTCATCCCACTACTAGTGCTACAAAAGCAGTGCTCAGCCTTGATTTCCACCAGCTACCAATGCGTCGTTGTCTCCACCAAACATGGCAAACCCAAGTAAAACACGTCCAACAGCTATTAGGCAGAATAAGGCACTGGCAAGTTAAATGAAAAGCCAGAAACAAACCTTCTCTTTTTAACATCTTTGTAATGAATCGAAAAACGTTCCAAATCGCCACGCAAAATCTAATGATCTCAATGAATGTTCTCCGGCGCGCGGAGGAGGACAACCCTAACAAATGAATGAAACATTTTCACTGCAGAACAGAGCCTATCTCCGAGCGCGAGCACATAAAATATATCTAATAATAAAGATTTTAATTTAATTATTGCATAATCGCAGTTTGTCGGTTTCCAGCCCAGTCTCTCGGTAGACATTTGTGTGGCAAATTGTGCAGTGTATGGAATAAAAGAGACTACCTTGTCATAGCCATTGCGAATCCTCCGGACCCGGAGGGCAGGTCCGAGTGTGCGTGGTGGCGGCAGAGACGGCGGGGACAGACATCGAAACTAAATCCAATTGCCATTTTAATTTGACTCGCTCATTCACAAGTTGTTGCCTTTCTCGTTCTGGTTAGCTTCGAGGAAAGACTATTAATTCTTTGAGAAAAGGAACTTATTTTTTACAGTGCGTTGCTGATTCAAAATGCTTATCGTAGATATTTATTAAAATTTGTGTCATGAAAAACGTGAAAGGTTCTTTCTACTACAGTGAACTCTACCTTATTCGATGTTCTGTTACTCGATGTAAAACCTGACTACTCTGATCATTATTACAGTCAAACCTCCATGAGTCGATATTGAAGGTACCATCGACTAATGAAAAAATCGAGATTTGGAATAGAAAATTCTTGGGTACTGCTTGAAAGGACAATAACAGTATGTAATCCAGAAAATATTTTTCATGAGTCTATATCGAAACATAGAACAGCAACTCAAGGAGGTTTGACTGTATTCAGAATCTTTACCAGGAAAGTTGCATAGAACTAGGTGAATAAATCATTTTTTCCTTCTGTGGTCGCTGGAAGTTGTGAGTTGTGTGCAATTTGAATTGGATACGAAAGAGTTGTTGGACTGTGGACGCAAAATGGCTTTTATGATTGGGGGGAACGCTGCTCATTGGGGCAGCGGCCTACGCACCGTACGTCGCCATCGGTGCTGCGCGGTGGCCCTTGTGTGGATTAGCTGTTCGGTGGATTTTAAGGGGGATGACGTGAAACAGGCGGGAAGGGAACTAACTGCGAAAAATGGCAAGTTGTAATCTATATTTATGCCATTAGTCGCTTCTGAATAGGAATACATGAATAAAAACCATACACACAGTGAATGCAACACAGTTGGGAGTTTTATGAAGCTATTTGTCCTCTTGATCTGCTTGGAACGATGGTGATCGTTGGAGAATTGTGTTGTGAAACGCGGAGTGAGTGAAAATGGCAGATTAGATTGGTATTGACATGACCTTTTCGGAAATTACAAGGAAAGCTGGTTTTTGAAAATATTCAAATTGTGCCGTGGGGTCGTACACAAATTACATAAGCACCCCCCCATACGAACCCCCTCCCTCCATGTAAGATTTTTCCCACACAAATTATTTTTTGTTTATATGGAGCATAAGAAAATGACAAACCCCCTCCCTCCTCCCCCATAAGTGCTTACGTAATTAGTGTACGATCCCCGTTTTGGTAACAAGTACATTATTCAACAGCATGTATCGTGTCTACCCTTCACTATTGCGCAAGGTGTCTGATGTTTGAAATTTTACTCAAAAGCAATCAAATAAATCTTTATTTTTCAATAAACAATATTTCTTAGAACTTAGACGAAATGTACAAGTGAGCGCTGGGCTTCACAGCAAAGAAATAAAGTCTTCTCAACAAAATATAAAGAGCCTGGTTTATGTTGTTTTCATGTTGACAATGAATGCATTTTAATGTACAATGAAGGGTGGTCAGGACCCATGAGCGAATGAGATGACCGGAGGCGATTTGCAAGTGATTCTGGATGATGAAAGTAAATGAGAACTGACCTGAAATTATCCATAAGTACTTAGAAATGTTTTACAGGTCAACGGAAGTGACCCATAAAAGACCGGTAATAACATTAGTAAACAGAAATGGCCTTTAAGGTGAAACGTGGACAAATGTTATTCCTGAACTACATTATGCTTTCAAGGCCCATAAGGATCGGAAATAACCCACATGAGCCATGAATCTACCTAAAAGTAAGAGAAAGCTATGTACATGAAAATGAATTTCTGTCTGTCTGACCCTTATAGACTCGGAAGCTACTGAACCGATCGGCGTGAAAATTTGTATGCAAAGGTTTTTTTTTACCTGGGAAGGTTCTTAAGATGGTTCGAGACCCCTCTCTATTTAGAACTTGGGAACACTGGACCTTTTAACAATCTAGTCCTATTTATTAACCCTTATGCGACCGACAGGGTACCCATGTTCTTTTTTCAACTTCAAGTGGTGATATTTCAATGTCTATTTATAGCTGGAAATTGAAATTTGGTGACATCCAAGAAATTCATAAAATGTAGCATGTGCAATCACGTTGATACACTGAGTGGGTGCGTAAGGAGGGGCATCTGTTTTTTTACCACGTGGATAGCCGACAGGGTACCCGTGTTCTCATTAATACAATTTTCAACCGATTTAGAAAATTTTGACCGTTTTGGAAACAGAAACTCATATACTGTTTGTCCACTTTCAAGGTTTACAGTTTTTGTTCATGGTTATACAAGAAATCCCTGAAGTAAGCCTCAAGAGTCTACACGCGTAACCAAAGGCCATTCAACCAGTTTCAAATATGTTACATGCTCATTGCGCTTCTTAGAATAGTCGGTGCTCACAGTATATGTTCTGGGGCTCCAAAAAATCCCTGAAAAAAGATCTTCAGGTCTGCTTGCGTAACCAAAGGTCTATCGTTCAAGTTCAAAAACGGTACATGCTCTTTATGGTGCTCAGCATATAATGCGTTCACAGTATATGTTCCGGGTCATCCAATAAATCTCTGTAGTAAGGCCTTAAGGTCTACACTCGTAACCATGGGTCTATCGACTTGCTTCAAAATTGGTACATGCTCTTTGTGATCCTTCAAATAGAACGTCATCACTACATATGAAATCTATCGAATAAGTCCACAGCCATACAAGAAATCCCTGGTGAAAGGCCTTAGGGTATATACGCATAACCAAAGGATTTGTTTCAAAAGTGACATATGTTCTTTGTGGTGCTTAGGATAAAATGAAATGGCAACATATGCTCTGCGTTACACAAAACAAATTCTGGTACTCGGAATTAAATGTGACTACAACATATGTTCTGCATTATTCAAGAAATCTCTGGAGAAAATCCTTAGTCATACAAGAAATCCTGGAGTAACGTCTTGTGGTCTTCCTGCGTTTCACAAGGTATGTCGTCCAAATTCAAATACGGTGCATACCCTTTCTGGCCCTTAGAATAGTATGTGATCACTAGATATGCTCTGCATAATCCAAGAAATCGCAGAAGTAAAACCTTACGGTCTACACGCGTAACCAAAAATTTGTCGACTAGATTGAAAAGTGGCGAATGCTCTTTGTGGTCCTTAGAATAGAATGTGATCACTGCATATGTTCTACGTTATCCAAGAAATTTCAGAAGTAAGGCCTTAGAGTCTACACGCGTAACAAAAGGTCCATCGACTAGGTACAAAAGCTGTTTCAAAAGCGGCACAAGTTCTTTGTGGTGCTTAGAAAAGAATGTAATGGCAGTATACCTATTCTCTGCGTTACAAATTAAATTGTGATCCTTGGAATAAATTGTGATCAACATATATGTTCTGCATTATTCAATAAATCCCTGGAGTAACGCCTTGTGGTCTGCCTGCGTAACCCAAAATCCACGTCCAAATTCAAATACGGTGAATGCATTCATAGTATATATTCCAGATCATCCAAGAGATCTGTGGAGTAAGGCCTTAAGGTCTACACGCGTAACGAGAGGTCTATGGACTTTTTTTTTTTCAAAATTGATACATTCCCTTAGAATAGAATGTGATCACTACATATGTTCTGCGTTATCCAAGAAACCTCAGAAGGCCTTGAAGACTACACGCGTAACCAAAGATCTATCATATTGGTTCGAAAGTGGTACATTGTTACACATGTTCTATGCTATCCAAGAAATCCCTAGAGAAAGGCCTTATGGTTTATATCTAGGATAGGATGTGCCAAATAGTCATTAAAAATCGTACCGATTTTCTGTCACAATCGTACTGGTTGCTGATTGGTTAAAAATGACATTCAATTACTTCGATTGGCGGTGACGCGTTTTTCGTAGGCCAGTTTGTTGTTAGCTTTTCCGTGTTTCTGGTTTGTAAAGTTGATGGCAAGCAATATACGTGAATGTTTGATTACCTCGTCAGAGCAACCGACTAAAAAACAACAAGGCAGTCTCATATGAATTGTCACATCCTATCCTAGGTTTATACGAGCTACCAAAGGTTTACATATAAGCTAGTTTCTGAAGTGGTACTTTGGTACATGCTCTTTATGGTCCTTAAAATAAAATTTGATCTCAACATATAGTCTGTGTTATCCAAGAATATTCTGGTTTTAGACCACAGACAAACCGACATAACACGCAAGAATATCTCATCGTACAATGATTTACTGACCAATTCAAATATTTATTAGTTGGTCAATCCACCACTTGGGGTGCGTGCGTCGATTTTGTTTTGACGTTTAGCTCACTAGCGACACCTGGTTCGTAATTTTCCCAAGTCAGAGTAAACAATAGATGCCGTTAGTGTTTGCGTGACGATGAATTTTAGAGCCTAATATTTCATGTGTTATGTCTGTTTGTCTGTGGTAAGGCCTTAAGGTCTTCACGAATAACCAAAGGTGTATCAAATGGTTTCGAAAGTGGTATGTGGTCTTTGAAATAGAATGTGATCACAACGTATGTTCCGCATTATCCAAGTAATCTCTGGAGTAAAGCGTTATGGTCTTCACGCGTAGCCAAAGGTCTAGTGACCTGTTGTAGTATTCCCAAGCCACACCACTTGTTTCTCAGTAAGTTACAGCAGTTGTGGTGTGACTAACTACAGGTCTAGTTTTGGCACAATGCGTCATCTGTGGAACTTATTTGTAATACAGAATGCGCAAGATCTTGCGGGTTCAATGAAAATGAAAACACCAGCAAACCGACAATTTTCTTGAAGAACCTGCCTATAAAGGCACAACATATGTAAACAACAAAGTTATTTGTATTTCACAATACCTTTTAGGGAACATGCAGGGACTGCTGAATATGAAATGCTGCTCAGTAGAGCTACCGATCATAAGCCCTTTGGCAAACAGCAATTAACCAAATAACTTTTTATGCAATATATTTCTTTTGTTTCTGACATGTAACAACCCATAATTATACAAGAAGTCATTTGCGATGCAACGTCAAAGGAACGAAAATGAAACCTAGTGTGTCTCTGAACCTGACGGTAACTTTAATGAGACTTGGTATATTTTCAAAGTAAACAATCAAATATATGAGAAACAAGGGGTTGCCTGGGTTAAAATGAATGTATTCTCATCATATGTTCAAGGCTGTTCAAGAGTTCAAAATTTACACTCGTAACTGAAGATCTACCTGCTTGCTTCAATATAGAAAATATTCCTTGGGGTACTTTACTTTTACTTATGGATCCTGTACACCTCCGGTGGTGCAAAGGGCCGACTTGAAAGATCTCCATCCTGAGCGTTGCCCGGCTATTGCTTTAACCTGTTGCCAGGTTAGATTTCGGTCGACTTCTTTTATTTCTTTATTGAGGCTTCGCCGCCATGAGCCTCTGGGTCTGCCTCTGCTGCGATGTCCCGCTGGATTCCAGTCTAATGCTTGTATACAGATTTCGTTTCCGCCCCTACGTAGAGTGTGGCCGACCCAGCCCCACTTCCGATCCCGAATTTCTGTTACTATCGGCCTCTGGTGACAACGACGATGGAGCTCGTTGTTTGAGATCCAGTTGTGAGGCCACCAGGCCCGAATTATACACCGCAGGCATTTATTAATGAACACCTGCAGCCGTTGAGTGTTCTCCACTGATACACACCATGTTTCGCTAGCGTATAACAGCACAGATTTCACGTTAGAGTTGAAAATTCGTATTTTGGTGCGTTCACTTATCTGCCTGTTTTTCCAGATATTTCTTAAACTCGCAAAGGCAGCCCTTGCTTTCTTTATCCGTGCGCCTATGTCGATCTTGGTACCGCCGTCTGACGCCATTTGGCTGCCAAGATATTGGAAGCTTTCAACATTCTCCACTGTCATAAGACGAGTTTATACAATCCCATTGAATTCCACCACTTAATTGTATCTTGACAGATACGTATTTCGACCTCAACAGTAAGGCCGTCTTCAGTGTCTCGTACTTGACTCGACTTAAGATACAATTAAGTGGTGGAATTCAATGGGATTGTATAAACTCGTCTTATGACAGGTGAAAACATTCCACTAAAAAGCTCAAAATAATTTTCTTATCATTCTCCACTGGTTGCCCGGCTACTGTGAAACTGGAAGGAGTCACCGTGTTTACATCCAACGATTTGGTTTTGTTGACGTTGATGACTAAACCTGCCGAAGAGGAGCGCTCGGCAAGGTCGTTGAGCTTACCCTGCATATCAGAGCGCCGTTGCGCGAGAAGTGCAACGTCATCCGCCAATCCGAAGTCGTTTAGGTGCTTAATGGTTATAGGCTGTTATGGTTATAGGTTATAACAGCCCGCGGTTTGGTTCACGGTCAATAGCATCTACCAGAATCTTGTCGATTACCATGAGGAACAGTAACGGTGATAGAATACATCCTTGCCTCACACCAACTAAGACCCGGATAGGGTCGGACAAGACCTCATTGTGCAACTCTCTACACGAAAAGGCCTCGTACTGTGCCTCGATGAGGCCGATGATTTTCCCCCATGCGTCTTAGGGCGCCCCACATATTCTCGTGATTGAAACGGTCGAAAGCTTTTTCGTAGTCAATGAATACCAAGTAAAGGGACTCTTGGAATTCGTTGACCTGCTCCAGAATTATGCGGAGCGTGACAATATGGTCCACACAGGATCTTCCGGCACGAAATCCGGCCTGCTGCCGCCGGAGAGTCGCATCGATCTTCTCCTGAATCCGGGCTAGGATAATTTTGCATAGAACTTTGAGAACGGTACACAGCAACATAATGCCTCGCCAGTTATCGCATACAGTCAGGTCACCCTTTTTGGGCACCTTCACTAAGATACCTTACATCCAGTCGACCGGAAAAGTTGCGGTGTCCCAGATATTACGAAATAAACGATGCAGTAGTTGAGCGGATGTCATGGGGTCAGCTTTGAGCATCTCGGCTGATATGCGGTCGACCCCTGGGGCTTTATTCGATTTCATGCTTTGGATGGCTGTTTGAATCTCTAGCAGTGATGGAGCTTCGGTATTGACGCGTGTTATACGTCGGATCCTAGGCAGATCATGCCGAGGTGGTGATGGTCTGGCTGGCACTTGAAAAAGTTGTTCGAAGTGCTCGAACCAGCGTTTCAGCTGGTCAGTTGGGTCGGTCAATAACTGATCATTCTCGTCTTTCACAGGCATCGTTACATTCATCTTCGCCCCGCTTAAGCGTCGTGAGATATCGTAGAGGAGGTGAATGTGTAAAGTTGCGGCGGCTCTCTCTCTGCTTTGTCGGCCAGAGAGTCTGCCCTCGCCCGCTGGTCCCGTCGACATGAGCGTTTTACTTCCTTCTCAAGAGCCGCGTATCGTTGACGGGCTAAGACTTTGGCTCCTCTGGTTTTCGATCGCTCTATCGCGGCTTTGGCTTCTCTTCGCTCCTCTATCTTCCTCCAGGACCCATCGGTGATTCATTGTTTTCTTTGGGTGCGCAGTTCGCCCAGATTGTTCTCGCAGGTGGCGATGCAGGCATTCTTGATGGCGGTCCATTGGTCTTCCAAGCTGCCACCTTCTGGAATATCTGCAGCACGCGTTTCCAGTTCTTCAACGTAGGACCGTTTCACAGTGGCATCTTCCAGTCGGTGTGTGTTGAATCGTCGTCCAACTTTTTCCTCCTGCCGACAAATTTATGCAATGCGCTGGCGTATTTCATCGATGAGGACGATGATCAGACGCGATATCGGCACTACGTTTATTCCGTACATCAAGAAGGCTCCGTTTCCATTTTCGGCTGATGCAGATGTGGTCGATTTGATTTTCTGTAAAGCCGTCACGGGAGACCCACGTGACCTTGTGAACCGGTCGATGAGGGAAGAGTAATCCCCCGATCACCATTTCGTTAGTACCACAAAATTCTGCGAACAGCTCTCCGTTTTCGCTCATTTCTCCGAGATCATGGCGTCCCATGATTCGCTCACGGCTCGAGTTGTCGGATCCGATCTTCGCATTGAAGTCGCCCAAACAGATCTTGATATCACCGGAATTCTATCTACGACGGCATTGAGTTGACTGTAGAAGTTCTCTTTGTCTTGCAGATCGGCAGCATCGGATTATAGTAAGGTTTCGGACCCGTGTTCTAAATCTGGCAACGATTATCCTTTCACTTGAAGGTTCCCACATCATAAGCGCGGAGTGTGCCTGAGCGCTTAGTAGGAAGCCAACTCCGCGATGCCGGGGAGCGTGTTCACCTAGTAAACCAGAGTATAGCAGAACTTGTCCCGACGGCGTTCTGTGTTCTCCAAAGTTTGGCCAACGGACTTCACTCAGTCCCAGGATCTCAAGCTTCATGCGGCGTGCGTCATCGGCAAGTTGTGCCAATTTACCCTGCTGGGCTAGGGTTAAAACCAAGGATGTTTTCGATCATTTAGTAATCTGCGTTCGATCATTTAGTAGTTTGTCAATAACTCATTCCAGAGGCTAAATTTCAAAATGTGTTGTATGGTGGACTTTTAGTGCGAAGGTTTTTCTACAGCTCTCCTGAACAGGTCGATGTTCGAATTCCACTGCTAAAGGAGTTATGGTGCTAGTTGCTATACTTATACTAAATGATAACAAAATATGCAATCATTTAGTCTAAGTTACTGCTACTAGCGCTATAGCTCCGTTATTGGTGAAATTCAGCCAACGAACTGTTAGGCA
Organism: Armigeres subalbatus; assembly: GCF_024139115.2. NCBI lineage: Eukaryota > Metazoa > Arthropoda > Insecta > Diptera > Culicidae > Armigeres > Armigeres subalbatus. Next base: position 61,667,891 of record NC_085140.1, read on the forward strand.
AAGTTGTAGATAAACCTTTGCACTAGAAGTCCACCATACAACACATTTTGAAATTTAGCCTCTGGAATTAGTTAATGAAAAACTACTAAATGATCAGAGGCAGATTACTAAATGATCGATATCATCCTTGGTTAAAACGTTCCATGTTCCTATTCGTGTCCGTTGTTTCGCGCTAAGAGTCGTCGCCGTAAAATCAGTCCGTATTCTTTCATTATCGGATTCTCGAACAAATTGATGTTTCGGTAACAGTAGGTTGTTGGTCCAAGGCTCCCTATCCACCGGGATGGGGCTGCCATCTTCGGTATAGCTTCCAGGGAAGAGCATTTCATACTCAGTTGTTGGGTGCCAGAACAGACGCTATTGGAGCCGCACCTCCTTGGTGAACAGACGCTCGATCAGTCGGGTCAAATTTGTTTAAAGTCCCACTCAACATCAGGACTAGGCTAGTGGGCTTTGAGCGACCAACGGTCGCTTTGATAGGGGATACATGCAACTTTTTATAGAAATTCAACAGAGCCCACTGTCGAACCCCACCAAATCCTAGGCAGACCCCACAGGACGCACCCTCTCACTCTAGCTGATGTCAGAAGGACAACAGTGCCCAGGCTACACTACCAGCTAAGTACGCAACCCTTAGCTGGCGGTCAATTGTCATCAGAAGACCCGTGGAAGCGTGAGTATTGGAACTTGTGAGGACCAGAGCTATGTTAGGCGCTCCTTCCTGGATGTATTTTGCTGAACGGGGAAAAAATGTTCGACATGTTCGTCCAAATGGCCCTTTCTACCAAAAGATCACCTCAGCCGAACGGAATTTTGAACCATATGACTTTTTCAGTTAAATGACCTGTTCGGTTGAACGGCATTGTCCATATGTCCATTTCGGCGAAATGACATTTTTAGTCAAATGATATGTATGGTAAAACAAAAACTGTCGACAGCGGCAGCGTGGTGGTGCGGCACATACCTCTAGTCATACATCGCTGAAGAACCTGATAAGATGGTGATGTACTGGATTGTCGTTCTTTCCAAAGACTGAATTTCGAAAAGTGTTGTATGGTAGACTTCCAGCATTATGTTTCCTCTATAAGTTTGTCTAACAATATATTGTTCTATGCAGTGTTGTAAATCTGTTCATAACTTTTTTCAGAAACGAAATTCACTTCATAGTTTTAGATGTACTCATAACGCACGAGTGGTTCTATATTTTTGTTCACCTAGAAAGTGAAATCTCTCCAAAATGTCACGTGTCATTTGACATAATGTCATAATGAGAGCCTCTATGTCTAATATTTACAGCGTGAAATACTAATGAGTGTTACAGTAATATCCCAATTTTATCCCCTTCTTGGTGAATTTTGGGGTGATAAAATAGTGCATGTGACAAAATATGTTTTTTTTTAATTTTCAATTTTTCAATTCATTTGAATCAGTTTATGCCTTGGAAAGTCAAAATGCGTAATTGGTGCCCATTATTTCTTATCTAAAATGGTTACATAATCATTCACAGGTACTTAGAAGTAATTTATAATAAACCACAGGCTTAAAAGTTATTTCACAAAAATCATTGTTGTTTGCGGTATCATTTACAAAAATAAAAAGAACGACTAAAATTTGAGAAAAGAAGGTGGGGGCAAAATCGGGTTTATAACGTGACAAAATCGGGACGTGATAAAATCGAATCGAAAACGTGATGAAATCGGGGGTAGACAAAATCGAGGAGTGACAAAATTGGGTCAACACTGTAATATCGTTTACTATAATAGTTGTTGTAGAGGTCCCAGCAAACACAAGATCGTATATCATAGCGAATAAGTGTACAAAGTAAAAGTCATATAGGCATGGAGGCATGCACCTATATCGCCTCTCATCATATGCGACTTTGTGTTGGATGGGTTTACCATACAAGCTAGAAGTTTACCAAACAACACATTTCAGAATGCAGTCTCTGGAAAGAGATATTGGCTGAATACTAAAATGGAAATGATATGAGTGATCCAAATAAGATCCACTAACGCGAAGAGTTTCTACATAAACTGCATAACTTCCTCGTCAATTGCGGGCGAATTCGCCTTCACTTATGCATTGCCCGTAGAATGCACACCCCACTCTGTTTAGTGGGAAGTGATTGGATTAAATTCGATAACAAGTGCCCCATTATCATCGTCGCCGTTGTTGTTTGTTATCATCCGGCCGCGGTCGTCACACTGAATAGTGAGCGAATGATAAAAACCAGATAAAAACGATAAATCCGCACATACAAACACAAATCTGTCCGAGTATTCCAGGCTGTCGTTGTCTTTGTGTCCTTAGTATGTGATCCATAGATTATGCTACGCGAAAATAATAAATTTGAAAGCCCCCCTGAACTTTGTGTCGCGCATCTATGTGGAAATACTTAAATCCCATCCTGTCTCTATCCACAGTGCACGTTATTTTTGGATAGCCCCTTCGGTAAGCAATCAATCTAAGCTGGTGTGGATCTTGCAAATCAAACCAAAACTACCGAAAGGCGCTAGTCGCATATGACGTTCCCACATTATTGTCAGTCAGTCTCAAATTGTGCTCCGTATCGTGTAACCGTTCAAAATAACTGGATGTAGATCGGCGCCAGCCTTCATAGGCCTTCGTATAGATCTAAAGCGAGCGCGAGCGTCGGTGCGGCCGTGAGGCGGTGAGCCCTGATAACAAGTTCGGTCGTCCATCATAGGGGCATTGGCTACTGGGCCTACCTACCTATAGGAAAAGTGTTAATCGATTCGCTTCGTAAGTCAGTGCCGCAAAAATTGCAAAATCGACTGTTCCGTCGTGGCCCGTCCCCGTTGTGAGATCGTTGCCAAAGTCTAGACAGATTTGAAAGTCCGGTGCAGCTGGGAGTGATCACCACTCACCAGCGTACTGCCTCCGTCGTCGCGATTAATCCGGACCGGCGGGCATCGCTGCCGTCATCACTGATGACGCCGTCGTTGCTGGTTGCGGTCGCCGCCGTTCGAAGGCTTTGAGGTGACTGACTCGCGCGATCTCTGGGAAATGGTGTTTCGTTGGGGGAAGGTTTCTAAGATCTTTGTGCGATTCTGGTTTTGCATAATAGTTAATTGCATTACTATGGGGTAGTGATCATTGCACATCGTCCCGGTTTCAAAGTCAATTGCAAAAGACCAGTGTTTCTCAATGAAGTCGGTCTTATATAACGTTACCTGAGCACTAAAGGCATTAAAGCACTAACTAATCGTGATCGGTTCGAGCTTGGTTTCTGTTTAATGAAAGTGAAAATTTGTTTAGTAGTTTCTAAATTTCCGGAAACCGGACTTTGGTCTTATGAAGCAACAGTGTTGAAATGAAACATTGCAAAATAATGTGCATCATGATGAAAATTAAATTTCTCGTGTCATCAAAATTAAATTTATTTTTTGTATAAAAACGATAAAGTTTTTTTTTTCTATTTCATTATCGTGATTTTTTAATGTGTTAAGTTTATCACCTAGTACAGAAGTATACATACATCTTCGAGAATAATTCATGAAAAATTAAGTATTATCGCAACACAGAATAAAGCATGAAGAAATTTTGAATCCACTGAATGGCGAGTGTATGTAAATCTACATAAAATGATCCCATCCGGCCAAATCTTTTGTCAAAGGTAAGTTAAGTGAAATTCGTTCCGCCAGTTACTAACTCCGCAGCTAAAGGCAACTCAAACAGCAACGGCGGCGTGGTGGTAGATATATCGACGACATTGCACTGTCGTTCGCGGACACCGTGAGCCGATTGACATTAGCACTTTAACAGTGGACATAAACTTTGGTTACTTCATCTCCTACAATTACGGTACCTCTCGTACCGGCAACCATCCTCTTCCTACTCGTCGCCATCAGGGATTTGTACAGCGGCTAAGCTAGCTCTGGTTGCATTCCCAGCATTCGATTGGATTGCGAGCTCTCCTGGTTGGGTGAAAATAAAAGTGAATTTATTATTGGTCATAAAGCAGAACTATGTCCAGCCGTCGCGTCGCGTTGTAGCTTTGTGGTGATCTCTGCCAGCAGCGGCAACAGGCAGCAGAAGAAGCTTAGGTTTGTAGTGGCACAAGCCACGGGATGAAGAAGGAAATGTGTCGAAGAAAAATTATCATAATTACCGGTTACAAGTTCTGGCTGATTAATGAATCAATAAGCGGTGCAGGATGTTTTCTCCTGTGTCTTTGCTTAATTCCAAATTTGCTACATTTTAGTTGGGAGAATACATTGTGACCGTACACATATCTTGTGTTTAGGATGTACTATTTCTATAGCTTTTCCGAATTCGTATTGAAAGCATAAACAAATGATTCAAAAAATCAGTCGGTAGCCTAGTTTTTCATCCTCCCATTTTTTTTCTGAATAGCATGGTGGACAGATTGATGTAGATGCTCACTCCTAAGTTTGAGAAGTTCGGCTGGAAATCCGTCCAACAGCTTTCACAGCTAGTTTAATGCATTCCTAACATTTTTATAATTTTCATAAAGATAATTTTGATAATAATCAGGGATTGTAATTCTTACTCAATTGATGCGCACTCACGGAGATTTTTGCCGAGAAATCGTTTTTCGAGTGTTGCAAAAAGTGGGTTGGCATGATTTCTATTTTTTTTTTTTTATGTGGAACTACGTCTATCTTTTCTATATTTTCTTTATTGGGCTACACTTTACGATTACAAAAAATCGAAAAACGATAATATGATAGACTTTGATCGTTAATATCTCAGCCGTTTATCGATGGATTTTCAATTCTCTTGGACCATTAGATCAAGGAAAAGTTAACGCTTCATACACTGATGTCGTTTATACGCGGTGTTTTCTTACACAAATCGCCTTTATGGGATTTTTTTTCACACGAATTTCGGGATTTACGCGGTTTTTTACGTTGTTTTAATTTACGCGATTAAATTATTTTGTGATTATTTACTATTGAAAACTTGAAACTAAAAGTTTAGCAATTGGTTTCGGTGAATCAGTCAATCTCGTAAGAGCATCTTCCATAGCAATACATTCCAACTGGAACGTGGACTGCTTTTCAACTTAGTAATCTTTTTAACCTCGAAAGCTTTCTATGCCCGCCATTGCATTAATATGTGCCTTTCTTTGTAAGGCTAACAGGAGACCTCAAGCCAGCATAGACGTCAAATTCATGCAACTTACAAGGCTTTTAGCGTTTTTTCTTGAAAGCTTGGGAGCGTTTGACGGCAGCTTCTCGCTTACGTCTATTGATGCCAGCTCGGAATCTTCTTCGCTGCTGCAGTGGATGCGTTCGGGAAACTTTCTTCGGCTCGTTTTTGCTGATTCCTAGGCTGCCGTTAACTGCAAGCCAGTCCCATCTGTATATGGCATCCATATACAGATGGGACTGACTTGCGGTTAGCGGCAGTAGGTGCCTGCCGGAGTAAACGCAAAGTCCAACGCAACTCACGTGAAAGAATAATTATTATTATCAATAAATATAAATACAATATATTAAACACAAAATTATCATTTAAATGTAAACCTAAATAATACCAATTTAATGTCAACAATGAAGTTCAATCGGATGTTTGGCATTGTGATTTGGTGTTATGTAGGAAAATAAGTTCAAAAATAGCATTTACCAATGCTTCTAATCGAGATACAATCATCAAACGATTCTTACTCTCTAGCGAGTTTTTTTTATCAATTGATAATTTGGATATGTGTTCGCTTGAGAATGTTGTTCATTCTCAATTATTTGAAAATTTATTTTTAACATCCTTTTCAAATTTTGGTCTAAACATTATGTACATCACCAGGGCTCGTAATGCTCAGTCAATCTCAGGAGCACAGGATAAACATCGAAAACAGATTCACCCTTGGCTTGAAAACGATTGCTTTGGTTTCACCGAACGAAAAAATCGAAAACCTGTACATAACGTATAGCTACGTAGTTTAACGTCACCTTTGCGTACAACCCGATTGGGCTGAACCTTTGAGTTTTTATTTCCGTGCTTTGACCAATGCTAATTAGTGTAACCTTTATGGAAGAAACAACCTCCATAAACATTCGTTGTGTTAGTGCAGCTAGAGAGAGAGCGCATAACAACGCTAATGTTAGTTGATGTTCTAGAAAGGATGCATTTATTGGGGGGTGTTCTGACTTGTCAATATCCCCAACTCAGCCATCTTGGATTTTTGTACGGAATTTATGCTCGTTTGTTTACGTTTTGCACGAAAATGTATGTTTCCCCTCCGCGCTGGTTATTCCCATCTACTGACGAAGTCGGATAACCTGTACATAAAAAAAAATCTTGGTTCTAGATTCGAATCCCGTTGTTACCCTAATATTTTAGGAATTGCTTAAGGAAAAGTTTGGGGAAAATTAGATGTAACGTGATGAAATGACGGAAATAGTTTCGACAAGTAGGCACGATTTTCATTTATCTCGTCTCGGTTCGATTCAGAGTTGTAAGTGAAAGATGTCTTTCATCGCAAATTGCGAAAAAAGAGTCTCCCAGCTAGGCTCCCAAACGAATTTGAAGATGCGCTTGCGAGAATTTTTCGCTGTCATCTAGGTATTCATTTATGGAAAATCGCGCGAACAACTCCTATCCATAAGAAAGGATTCCGTTGTAATGTTGAAAACTATCATGCAGTCACAATTCAATTCCTGGTGCCGAAATTGTTTGAACGACTAGTTTACGAACGAAGCAGCTAACGGGTCTCGACAGCTCAGCATAAGTTTTCGAAAAGTAAGTCGTTTATGATGAATCTATGCCATGGAATTTTATCCCATCTATGAAATCTATACCATTTCGTCGAATGACATTTAGTCGAAAGTCCAAAGGACATTACTTTGAATGGACATTTAGTTGAAATCTGATTTTAGAATGAATAATCTTGGTACAATTCAAGATGAATACACCGCTAGGTGTTCCAATCTGTCAAATTCACGATTCAGCCATCTTGGATTTTGGTATGGGAGAGCCAGCCGGTTTATTGTCGTATTGCACAGAAAAAGATTTTTTCACCCCCGCCTTCTTCTCATCCACAAACTTGGCAAGTTGGAGCACCTAGTAGTGTATTCATCTTGATACAATTATTTGAATGACGTTTCGTCGAATGGACAGAAAAACTTTAATCAAGGAGATGAGCCAGCCTCGGGCTGAAAATCTCCTAAATAAAGACAAAAAAAAAACTTTAATCAATCATAAATAAAAACTAAACTATATATTGGGCTAAGTCGAGAGCATCTAGTTTTATTTATTTTCGTAATAACTTTCCATGCGAGCATTAAATTGTTTTGCAAAAAAGTCGATCTGTTCCCTTAAGTACTAGATTACCTATGTTGGCAATGTATTTATGTAATTTTGAAGCTTAAAGGGCACCGTTGCAGAACGGTTTTCCACAAAAGTTACTGGTTTCAAAGTAATTTTCATACAAACTTCAAACTGCATGTATTATTTATTTAATCAGACAGGCCGAGGTGGCATGTGCGGTATATAAGAGTTTTCTCCATTCGGCTCGGTCCATGCCTGCACGTCGCCAACGTCTGCAAATCGTCCTCCACCTGATCGATCCACCTTGCCCGCTGTGCACCTCGCCTTCTTTTTCCCGTCAGATCGTTGTAGAGAATTATTTCCACCGGATTACTGTTCGACATTCTGGCCCGGCCCACCACAGTTGACCGATTTTCGCAGTATGAACGATGGATGGTTCTCCCAACAGCTGATGCAACTCATGGCTCATTCGCCTCATCCACGTACCGTCCGCCATCTGCACCCCACCATAGATGGTACGCAACGCAGCACTTTCCTTTCGAAAACTCCCAGTGTGCGTTGGTCCTTCACGAGCATCGTCAAGGTCTCGTGTCCGTAGAGAATGCCTCCGAAACTCGAACTACGCACATCACCCGATCCATCGCCATTTTGATTAACCGTATCCGTTTATCCGGAAATTCGTGTTCGTGCATTGGCTACCATGCCTGGTCCCGATTGATTGTATCATATGCGGGTTTGAAGTCGATAAATAGATGATGTGTGAGCACGTTGTATTCGGGGCATTTCTGCAATACCTGACGTACGGTGAACACCTGGTCCGTGGTAGAGCGTTCGCCAATAAAACCCGCCTGGTACTGCCCCACGAACTCCCTTGCAATTGGTGCTAGTCGACGGCATAAGGTTTGGGAGAATACCTTGTAGGCTGCGTTCAGCAATATGATTGCGCGGTAGTTGCTACAATCCAGCTTATAGCCTTATTTGTAGATGGGACACACGACACCTTCCTTCCACCCCTGCGGCAGAACCTCATCCTCCCAAACCTTGGTAATTACCCAGTGCAGCGCTCTAGCCAGTGCCTCACCACCGTGTTTAAACAGCTCTCCTGGTAGTTGGTCAACTCCAGGGGCTTTGTTGTTTTTCAACCGGGCGATCAGCTCCTGGATTTCCTGGAGATTCAGAGCCGGAAGTTAAATTTATCAGAATATATTAATTCAGATTAATTGTACACATTTTTCGAAAAGTCGGACAAACAAAATGGCGGATCTACTCTCGAGGAAGGGATCACATCTGTTTTTGACTTGTTCTAAGCAAACGCCTACTTCCAAAAAAAGGAACTGCAATTATCATTCAAATATGATGACCACTACTATTTGAGAATTATAAACACCCCTTCTCTCCTCTGTCAGTTATAATGTCCTTTACGGGCAGCAGGGACTATGTCCAAGGGCTTGACGATCCCTCCCCAGGCCATCTGCGAGTTGTGGGGCTTGCCTAGGATGTGGTGGGGTTTGACAGTGGGCCCTGTTAAACCTCTATAAAAAGCTGCATGTATCCGCAAGTAGGCTCCACCAAAGCGACCGTGTGCCGCTCAAAGCGCACAAGCCCAAGTCCTGGTGTTAGGTGGGACGCTAAACAGCCCTGACACGACGGCCCTCCGACGAGACAGGAGGTTTGCGCTGGCCCAATAAGCCGCCTAGAAAACCAATCATTACGAACAATATAAGAGATAATGCGACTCGATATAATCGGCAAAGACCTAGGCGACGAATACAGGATCACGATTGGAAGCTTGGAACATGGAATTGCAAGTCGCTAGGTTTCGCAGGTTGCGACAGGATGATCTACGATGAATTACATCCCCGCAACTTCGACGTCGTGGCGCTGCAGGAGATTTGCTGGACAGGACAGAAAGTGTGGAAAAGCGGGCATCGAGCGGCTACCTTCTACCAAAGCTGTGGCACCACCAACGAGCTGGGAACCGGCTTCATAGTGCTGGGTAAGATGCGCCAACGCGTGATTGGGTGGCAGCCAATCAACGCAAGGATGTGCAAGCTGAGGATTAAAGGCCGTTTCTTCAACTATAGCATCATCAACGTGCACTGCCCACACGAAGGGAGACCCGACGACGAGAAAGAAGCGTTCTACGGACAGCTGGAGCAGACATACGATGGATGCCCACTGCGGGACGTCAAAATCGTCATCGGTGACATGAACGCACAGGTAGGAAGGGAGGAAATGTATAGACCGGTCATCGGACCGGATAGTCTGCACACCGTATCGAATGACAACGGCCAACGATGCATAAACTTCGCAGCCTCCCGCGGAATGGTAGTCCGAAGCACCTTCTTTCCCCGCAAAAATATCCACAAGGCCACATGGAGATCACCTAACCAAGAAACGGAAAATCAAATCGACCACGTTCTAATCGACGGTAAATTCTTCTCCGACATCACGAACGTCCGCACTTACCGCAGTGCGAATATTGAATCCGACCACTACCTCGTTGCAGTATGCCTGCGCTCAAAACTCTCGACGGTGTACAACACGCGTCGAAGTCGGACGCCGCGGCTTAACATTGGGCGGCTACAAGATGGTAGACTAGCCCAAGAATACGCGCAGCAGCTGGAAGTGGCACTTCCAACGGAAGAGCAGCTAGGCGCAGCGTCTCTTGAAGATGGCTGGAGAGATATTCGATCCGCCATTGGTAGCACCGCAACCGCTGCACTTGGCACGGTGCCCCGGATCAGAGAAACGACTGGTATGACGGCGAATGTGAGCAGTTAGTGGAAGAGAAGAATGCAGCATGGGCGAGATTGCTGCAACACCGCACGAGGGCGAACGAGGCACGATATAAACAGGCGCGGAACAGACAAAACTCGATTTTCCGGAGGAAAAAGCGCCAGCAGGAAGATCGAGACCGTGAAGAAACGGAGCAACTGTACCGCGCTAATAACACACGAAAGTTCTATGAGAAGTTAAACCGTTCACGTAAGGGCCACGTGCCACAGCCTGATATGTGTAAGGACATAAACGGGAACCTTCTTACGAACGAGCGTGAGGTGATCCAAAGGTGGCGGCAGCACTACGAATGGCGATGTGGCAGACGAAAATGGCGGTATGGTGATGGACCTGGGAGAACGCGCGCAGGACATAATTCTACCGGCTCCGGATCTCCAGGAAATCCAGGAGGAGATTGGCCGGCTGAAGAACAACAAAGCCCCTGGGGCTGACCAACTACCAGGAGAGCTATTTAAACACGGTGGTGAGGCACTGGCTAGAGCGCTGCACTGGGTCATTACCAAGATTTGGGAGGAGGAAGTTTTGCCGCAGGAGTGGATGGAAGGTGTCGTGTGTCCCATCTACAAAAGGGCGATAAGCTGGATTGTAGCAACTACCGCGCAATCACATTGCTGAACGCCGCCTACAAGGTACTCTCTCAAATTTTATGCCGTCGACTAGCACCAACTGCAAGGGAGTTCGTGGGGCAGTACCAGGCGGGTTTTATGGGCGAACGCTCCACCACGGACCAGGTGTTCGCCATTCGCCAAGTACTGCAGAAATGCCGCGAATACAACGTGCCCACACATCATCTATTCATCGACTTCAAAGCCGCATATGATACAATCGATCGGGACCAGCTATGGCAGCTAATGCACGAACACGGTTTTCCGGATAAACTGACACGGTTGATCAAAGCGACGATGGATCGGGTGATGTGCGTAGTTCGAGTTTCAGGGGCATTCTCGAGTCCCTTCGAAACCCGCAGAGGGTTACGGCAAGGTGATGGTCTTTCGTGTTTGCTATTCAACATCGCTTTGGAAGGGTAATACGAAGAGCAGGGATTAACACGAGTGGTACAATTTTCAATAAGTCCGTCCAGCTATTTGGTTTCGCCGACGACATAGATATTATGGCACGTAACTTTGAGAAGATGGAGGAAGCCTACATCAGACTGAAGAGGGAAGCTAAGCGGATCGGACTAGTCATCAACACGTCGAAGACGAAGTACATGATAGGAAGAGGTTCAAGAGAAGACAATGTGAGCCACCCACCGCGAGTTTGCATCGGTGGTGACGAAATCGAGGTGGTAGAAGAATTTGTGTACTTGGGCTCACTGGTGACTGCCGAAAATGACACCAGCAGAGAAATTCGGAGACGCATAGTGGCTGGAAATCGTACGTACTTTGGACTCCGCAAGACGCTCCGATCGAATAGAGTTCGCCGCCGTACCAAACTGACAATCTACAAAACGCTAATTAGACCGGTAGTCCTCTACGGACACGAGACCTGGACGATGCTCGTGGAGGACCAACGCGCACTTGGAGTTTTCGAAAGGAAAGTGCTGCGTACCATCTATGGTGGGGTGCAGATGGCGGACGGTACGTGGAGGAGGCGAATGAACCACGAATTGCATCAGCTGTTGGGAGAACCATCCATCGTTCACACCGCGAAAATCGGACGACTGCGATGGGCCGGGCACGTAGCCAGAATGTCGGACAGTAACCCGGTGAAAATGGTTCTCGACAACGATCCGACGGGCACAAGAAGGCGAGGTGCGCAGCGGGCAAGGTGGATCGATCAGGTGGAAGATGACTTGCGGACCCTCCGTAGACTGCGTGGTTGGCGACGTGTAGCCATGGACCGAGCCGAATGGAGAAGACTTTTATATACCGCACAGGCCACTTCGGCCTTAGTCTGATTAAATAAAATAATAATTCCTTCCTCTGTCACGCTTTTTTGTATACCTAGTACTTGTACTGTCAATCACATCCACCATTGCCTTATAGTGGGAAAGGGCGTATATTCAAAGTAGGGATCACATCCACCATTAGGGAAAGTGTACCGGTTTTGGTCACCTAAGTGCCTAATTTGGGCAACCCTGAAAAATGCATATTTTCCAAAAAAATATCAATCAGTTTCAACAGCGAAGTAAGATAAGGGTTATACCTCCTGTTGAAGCTAATAAAACCCTGAAAATTGCTTTACTTTTGGAGTTACGCAAGAAACTGGCAAAATTAGGAACATGGCCAAAACTGGTACAGTTACCCTATTATTATCAAGAAATATGCTTACTTTTGAAGAAGGGATCATATCCACCATTGCCTTAATCCTGGCAAGCGCCTTTTTTAAAGAAGGGATCACATCCACCATTGCCTTAATCTGGGCAAGCGCCTAGTTTAAAGGAGGTTTCACATCCACCATTTCCTCAATCCAGGAAAATGCCTACTTTTAAAGAAGAGATCATATCCACCTTTGAGCAAGTTATTGGTTTGCCATTTTGACTCTAGCCTAACTTTTGACTAACTAACTTGACCTTGAAAACTTAAAAAAAAATAACTTGAAAACGGCTTGTTAGATCGTTTGGATGTCTTCGGCAATGTTTTAGGTAATCAATAAGGCTATGTGGAAAAAATATACACTTAAAAGTTCAAATATTGAAAGAAAAACTTAAAAATTGATTTTCTTAAAAACGACTTTTTCAATATTTTTATTTTTTTATATGTTGTAGAAGATAATATATGTATTTTTTTGCACTATGAATCAAAATGGAGAAAAGATGGGTAAAAAAGTTATATATATTTTTTAAATTATTTGGTTTTTTCAAAAATGGTGGAAATATTTTTTTACGTTATTATCGACCCGATTTTACGTTAAATATCCAATTTTTTTTCGCAATGTATATTTTTTTCACATAGCCCCAATGATTACCTAAAACTTTGCCGAAGACATCAAAACGAACGGACAAGCCGTTTTTAAGTTAAATTTTATTTGAAACTGTTCGAGGTGTTTTTGCTTGTCAAAAGTTAGGCTAGAGTTAAAATGGCAAACCACAAAGATTGTATATGCAAAATTTCAAAGAAATAAAAACCAAAAATAAATTGACCTTCGATTTCACATAGAATTGCTCTATTGCAGCGGTTCTCCACCTGGGGTACATGTACCCCTACGGGTACCTTCGCTGGCCTCAGGGGGTACCTCGCACAAAAAAGCGTAATGGCGGATTCAGAACTAATTCAACAAGAACTTTTTGGTAAAGGTTTGATAATTTTTAACTCAAACAAAGACATTAGAATCCTGCCAGCACAGTGTATAAAGAGCTGTGGGACAAAAGATCAAAAAGACAAAACGTCAAATGATCAAATTTAAAAAATCTTTAGTCTTATTTACCTGGTCGAGACAAAATGTTGAATAAGATGTTAAGAATATGCTTCTGAACTAAAATCTACAATCTAAAGGTTTGGAAGTCTCTATTTGAGACATGATGGCCTACGTCCGTAAAGCTCAATAACTTCATTGATAGAAGCTTTCTTCTATGTGGAAGGCTCGGAAGCTTCCTTTCAAGAGGCCTGGAAGCCTTCTTTCAAGAGGCCCGGAAGCCTCCTTTCAAGAGGCCTGGAAGCCTCCTTTCAAGAGGCCTGGAGGCCTGGAAGCCTCCTTTCAAGAGGCCTGGAAGCCTCCTTTCAAGAGGCCTGGAAGCCTCCTTTCAAGAGGCCTGGAAGCCTCCTTTCAAGAGGCCTGGAAGCCTCCTTTCAAGAGGCCTGGAAGCCTCCTTTCAAGAGGCCTGGAAGCCTCCTTTCAAGAGGCCTGGAAGCCTCCTTTCAAGAGGCCTGGAAGCCTCCTTTCAAGAGGCCTGGAAGCCTCCTTTCAAGAGGCCTGGAAGCCTCCTTTCAAGAGGCCTGGAAGCCTCCTTTCAAGAGGCCTGGAAGCCTCCTTTCAAGAGGCCTGGAAGCCTCCTTTCAAGAGGCCTGGAAGCCTCCTTTCAAGAGGCCTGGAAGCCTCCTTTCAAGAGGCCTGGAAGCCTCCTTTCAAGAGGCCTGGAAGCCTCCTTTCAAGAGGCCTGAAAGCCTCCTTTCAAGAGGCCTGGAAGCCTCCTTTCAAGAGGCCTGGAAGCCTCCTTTCAAGAGGCCTGGAAGCCTCCTTTCAAGAGGCCTGGAAGCCTCCTTTCAAGAGGCCTGGAAGCCTCCTTTCAAGAGGCCTGGAAGCCTCCTTTCAAGAGGCCTGGAAGCCTCCTTTCAAGAGGCCTGGAAGCCTCCTTTCAAGAGGCCTGGAAGCCTCCTTTCAAGAGGCCTGGAAGCCTCCTTTCAAGAGGCCTGGAAGCCTCCTTTCAAGAGGCCTGGAAGCCTCCTTTCAAGAGGCCTGGAAGCCTCCTTTCAAGAGGCCTGGAAGCCTCCTTTCAAGAGGCCTGGAAGCCTCCTTTCAAGAGGCCTGGAAGCCTCCTTTCAAGAGGCCTGGAAGCCTCCTTTCAAGAGGCCTGGAAGCCTCCTTTCAAGAGGCCTGGAAGCCTCCTTTCAAGAGGCCTGGAAGCCTCCTTTCAAGAGGCCTGGAAGCCTCCTTTCAAGAGGCCTGGAAGCCTCCTTTCAAGAGGCCTGGAAGCCTCCTTTCAAGAGGCCTGGAAGCCTCCTTTCAAGAGGCCTGGAAGCCTCCTTTCAAGGCCTGGAAGCCTCCTTTCAAGAGGCCTGGAAGCCTCCTTTCAAGAGGCCTGGAAGCCTCCTTTCAAGAGGCCTGGAAGCCTCCTTTCAAGAGGCCTGGAAGCCTCCTTTCAAGAGGCCTGGAAGCCTCCTTTCAAGAGGCCTGGAAGCCTCCTTTCAAGAGGCCTGGAAGCCTCCTTTCAAGAGGCCTGGAAGCCTCCTTTCAAGAGGCCTGGAAGCCTCCTTTCAAGAGGCCTGGAAGCCTCCTTTCAAGAGGCCTGGAAGCCTCCTTTCAAGAGGCCTGGAAGCCTCCTTTCAAGAGGCCTGGAAGCCTCCTTTCAAGAGGCCTGGAAGCCTCCTTTCAAGAGGCCTGGAAGCCTCCTTTCAAGAGGCCTGGAAGCCTCCTTTCAAGAGGCCTGGAAGCCTCCTTTCAAGAGGCCTGGAAGCCTCCTTTCAAGAGGCCTGGAAGCCTCCTTTCAAGAGGCCTGGAAGCCTCCTTTCAAGAGGCCTGGAAGCCTCCTTTCAAGAGGCCTGGAAGCCTCCTTTCAAGAGGCTTGGAAGCCTCCTTTCAAGAGGCCTGGAAGCCTCCTTTCAAGAGGCTTGGAAGCTTCCTTTCAAGAGGCGTGAAGCCTTCTTTCAAGAGGCCTGGAAGCCTCCTATCAAGAGGCCTGGAAGCCTCCTTTCAAGAGGTCTGGAAGCCTCCTTTCAAGAGGCCTGGAAGCCTGCTTTCAAGGGGCCTGGAAGCCTTCTTTCAAGAAGCCTGGAAGCCTTCTTTCAAGAGGCCTGGAAGCCTCTTTTCAAGAGGCCTGGAAGCCTCCTTTCAAGAGGCCTGGAAGCCTCCTTTCAAGAGGCCCGGAAGCCTCCTTTCAAGAGGCCAGAGCCTCCTTTCAAGAGGCCCGGAAGCCTCCTTTCAAGAGGCCTGGAAGCCTCCTTTCAAGAGGCCCGGAAGCCTCCTTTCAAGAGGCCCGGAAGCCTCCTTTCAAGAGGCCTGGAAGCCTCCTTTCAAGAGGCCCGGAAGCCTCCTTTCAAGAGGCCCGGAAGCCGCCTTTCAAGAGGGCTGGAAGCCTCCTTTCAAGAGGCCGG
This sequence comes from Armigeres subalbatus, assembly GCF_024139115.2. NCBI lineage: Eukaryota > Metazoa > Arthropoda > Insecta > Diptera > Culicidae > Armigeres > Armigeres subalbatus. The sequence continues at coordinate 61,683,637 of NC_085140.1, forward strand.
AAGCCTCCTTTCAAGAGGCCTGGAAGCCTCCTTTCAAGAGGCCTGGAAGACTCCTTTCAAGAGGCCTGGAAGCCTCCTTTCAAGAGGCCTGGAAGCCTCCTTTCAAGAGGCCTGGAAGCCTCCTTTCAAGAGGCCTGGAAGCCTCCTTTCAAGAGGCCTGGAAGCCTCCTTTCAAGAGGCCTGGAAGCCTCCTTTCAAGAGGCCTGGAAGCCTCCTTTCAAGAGGCCTGGAAGCCTCCTTTCAAGAGGGCCTGGAAGCCTCCTTTCAAGAGGCCTGGAAGCCTCCTTTCAAGAGGCCTGTAAGCCTCCTTTCAAGAGGCCTGGAAGCCTCCTTTCAAGAGGCCTGGAAGCCTCCTTTCAAGAGGCCTGGAAGCCTCCTTTCAAGAGGCCTGGAAGCCTCCTTTCAAGAGGCCTGGAAGCCTCCTTTCAAGAGGCCTGGAAGCCTCCTTTCAAAAGGGCCTGGAAGCCTCCTTTCAAGAGGCCTGGAAGCCTCCTTTCAAGAGGCCTGGAAGCCTCCTTTCAAGAGGCCTGGAAGCCTCCTTTCAAGAGGCCTGGAAGCCTCCTTTCAAGAGGCCTGGAAGCCTCCTTTCAAGAGGCCTGGAAGCCTCCTTTCAAGAGGCCTGGAAGCCTCCTTGCAAGAGGCCCGGAAGCCTCCTTTCAGAGACCCGAAAGCGTCCTTTCAGAGGCCCGGAAGCCTCCTTTCAAGAGGCCTGGAAGCCTCATTTCAAGAGGCCCGGAAGCCTCATTTCAAGAGGCCCGGAAGCCTCCTTTCAAAAGGCCCGGAAGCCTCCTTTCAAGAGGCCCGGAAGCCTCCTTGCAAGACGCCCGGAAGCCTCCTTTCAGAGGCCCGAAAGCGTCCTTTCAGAGGCCCAGAAGCCTCCTTTCAAGAGGCCTGGAAGCCTCATTTCAAGAGGCCCGGAAGCCTCCTTTCAAGAGGCCCGGAAGCCTCCTTTCAGGAGGTCCGGAAGCCTCCTTTCAGGAGGCCCGGAAGCCTCCTTTCAAGAGGCCCGGAAGCCTCCTTGCATGAGGCCCGGAAGTCTCCTTGCAAGAGGCCCGGAAGCCTCCTTTCAATAGGCCCGGAAACCTCCTTTCAAGAGGCCCGAAAGCCTCCTTTCAAGAGGCCTCAATTAATGCAAAAGTTCGAAGGGGTTCCCTTTCAAGAAAAAGATTGAGAACCGCTGCTCTATTACCAAAATCCGAACAAATACCTAATAATTCTCTTCCTTTATTTATATGAATTTCTAAATTTTAAGTTCTTAACTTTATGAGAATTATGCCATATGTCCGTTATGCCAAATGACCCTCTCTTTTGACCCTGTTCTAAATTATGCCAAATACCCTTTATGCCAAATGACCGTATGCCAAATGACCCGCTCCCGTTCGATTCCCTACCCGGTGAGGAGGAAAATTGTTCGTGATAGAAAAATTCTCAACTGGTCCGCTGGGTGTTATGCATAATGTCCGTTGTCCGATGTCCGTTGTCTCATGCAAGGTGTTAAATGTTCAGTCTACACGACCTCTGGTCGAAGACGATGCTCCTGTCTTTTTTAGTTTAAGTAACCAAACGATCATTATGCCAAACAGCCGTTATGCCAAACGGGGTACAATCAATTTTTCAAAACTAATTCTGCAAAACTAATAAGTTTCAAAATTGAATGGAGGTTTAGGCATGCGTGCATGTTGGGCGAACAATTTCTACATTCTAACATGTATTTGAATATCATATTCATTAAGTGATGAACGTTTATCCTTATATGCATTCAAATTTTGCAGTCATTCGACGTCAGCTGCAAAGGAGAATAATCCTTGTCAATTTCTTATCTTTCAAATTTAATGATGAGCAAAGGGTTTGTTTGTACTTTACTACCTCTGAGATAGCAATGCAAATTTTTAAACGATAACAAACCTCCCTTCTTGATATGCAAATTCTTCCACAATACGTCAACGTGATAATAGTTTCTTTATGTCGATGTTCTATAGGTTGACAACGTGATACGCTTAATTTAAAAAAATATTTCTAATTGTCGTTTCTTTAACTCCATGTCGTTTTGAAGCTTTTTCGAAGATTTTATAAGTAGATATTCGATTCATAAAGCACATATCAAACTTGTAAATTTTAGGTGCTCTTTTTATTTATGTTGGGATTAAATATATAATAATATGATCTTGCGGTTCCTGATATTGTTGTTAATTTAATGGTTATGGAAAACTGGAGGTGAACGTTTGTCGATTCAAGTTTTACGAGCTATTTGAATTGTTCAGTTTATAGTATCCATCAAGCAAGCAAGTACAGAGCGTGTTTTAATCGTCGCGAAATGTCGCTTACCAAGGCGATTTTGAACAGATTTCCTTCCCAAATAACATACTATTCCTTCCCAGTGCGCTCATGGAGATGCAGAAGATTCCTCGGTCTTTTGTTGCAGTGAGTGTTGAACTAACTTCCTCCCTTTATTGACTGTGAAGGCGTGGCCGGCATCGTTATTGGCCTTGAGTTAAATAAACTCCGAAACATGTACGTACAGTGAGAATAGCTTTCTAGTTCCAAGAAGATTATTCAATTGGTGAGCTGTGCATATTTGTTGATTCTTGGCCCATCACGACTAACAACTACGAGGTGAACAGTCAATTAAGCTAAGCTAAGCTATTTAAATTGTTCAGTTAAGCGTTGCCTTTTTGTATATCTCATTATCTCTTCACACAGCTAGAAAAAGTTATTAAAATGTACACGAAAGTAATGCACATAAGGGGAATGCCAAAAAGAGCATAAATTTAAACGATATTATCACCTGATGTATGCAATTTGTATTGCATTATGTCACTTTTTATACGAATAAGTGTCATAATGCTATGTAAATTGCATACATTTAGGGCGAACTTGTTGGAAAAAATCCATGTACGCCCAGAATAGTGTAATTTTCCACGTCTTTATTATTTACGCGTCGATTACTTTTCATTATTTTTTTCTGAGCAGATATGTATCTATATTAGACCTCTTCATGTTTTCAAAAAGTATCAAAAATTCAACCAGTCAGCCCAGAATCACATTTTTTTATGCTAAAATAAGCCTCCTGTCAAATTTTCAGCTAATTCGGATAACATTTCGAGGTGGCTCAAGTCGATTTAGTGTTTTTGGGCTATTTTAAATTTTGAAAAAAAAATCTAACGAGAGATGAAAATGCCGAAAACTATCGCAACAACCTCTATACGGAAGCTTTAGGTATGCTCTACAAGTCTTGTGAAAACACTAAATTGACTTGATTCACCTCAAAATTTTATCCGAATTAGCTGAAAATTTGACAGAAGCCTTATTTTAGCATAAGAATTGTGATTCTGGGCTGACCGGATGACTTTTTGATACTTTTTGAAAACATGAAGAGGTCTAATCTATATACATAAAAATGAATTTCTGTTTGTCTGTACCTTATGGACTCGGAAACTACTGAACCGATCGGCGTGAAAATTTGTTTGCAGAGGGAAGGTTCTTAAGATGGTTCGAGACCCCTCCCACCTTTAAAAAGGAGGGCTTCCATACAAATGATTCACCAATTTCTTCATAACTAGAGAATTAATCAAGCAAATGGAACCAAATCTGGCATGTGGAGGTTTTGGATGGGAAGATATGTTTCTATGGTGATTCAAAACCCCTCCCCTTCTGAAAAGGAGGGCTCCCATACAAATAAAACAGAAATTTCTGCAAATCTCGAGAACCAATCAGAGAACAAATCAATTGTAGACGAAACGAAGTTCGTTGGGTCCTCTAGTGCTAAATAAAATCCACACTTAATTTTGCTTTCCTTTGTCAATAAGCTTTAGTCAATTTTGTTCAGGATTCTATCCGCCTCAATCTCTACATTCAAACTCTTTGGATACTCTTGGGCAATACTGAAACTCTCTTTGCAAACCGGAAGTGACATTATTCATTTGTTGTCATTTTTCAAAGCATCGAACTTTCTTATATCCAGGCATCAGCATAACAGAAATGCAGCTTTAGACAAGATATTTAGCGCCACCATCATCAAACCTTATTTACAAAAATTAAATTTAAATACCCATTAAATTTCCTTCAAACTGTGCCTCTGTTCATACAATACTCCACCCCAGTGCAAATATCGGTCCAATTCGTTGACGTAAAGCTCTCCCAACTTTCAACAAGCTCCGAGCAGTTGCCTTCCACGATATATGTTTGCAAACACTCAACCCGAATACGAGCATCATTACAGTCTGCATCGCGATCAGCGCTCCATTGCGCGAAACACTCTTATTTTTTTTACATAACGAGATTATAAATTTCTGTACCGAGCCTTCACTCTCGACTCTCGAGCTACCGCCAGCCACGAGCACCATGGCAATCAGCTGACTGGAGAAGCAGCAGGAGGTGTTGGGCAAATGTAAGTCGCGATCGCGACTCAAGAAAAATAACAATTACCAGCAAGGTGACAAATGAGGCGTAATTAGACGCACGGTAAAAAAAAAGACGTGGGGTGGGTCGCTTGAGGAGTTCGTTCGCGCACATATTACAGAACGACTCAACAAAGTGTTGGTGGTGTGGCGGACTGATTAATATCCAAGTGACAATTTCTTGGGGTAGGAGGAAGGGTGGTTTGGCGTTTCTTTACGCCTTTGACAAACAGTTTTCAACTATTTATTTAAAATATATAATTCTGAGAGGATGGGCCAAATTTATTCTGAGAGGATCCCACACGCAAATTGTTAGTGACCCTCAAACGAAGATTTGAAATGAAAAGATCTTGGTTAATCGACTTTACCGTTTTCAAATAAGATTATCTGCGAATTAAATTTAGATAATTGATAATCGATTGAAGGGAAACAACTAAACCGCAGAATTTTCATTGCAGCTTGTGATGTTATCGCAGTTGCGCGTTGCTGCTAGTTGCGTTTTTCTGCGAATCGGCTTCACGCGAGTGTATTTGTCTCGCCGTCAGTTCTCGCTATTGGTGTTGTTGATGTTTCGACACGGGCAAAACACCAGCCCTATTATATCTTATCTCCAGCTGTGAAACCGCTTGTTTGACACACGAATAGAAATGATATCTACATCAGGCAGGTATTGCTAGTAAGCGCGAGTGACTCGTTCGGAAGTGGATGCAGCTGAATTTCGTGAACGTAATTCGATTCGAGAACTAATTTACGCAACAGCCTTGTAGTGCAGTCCGGTTAGGTCCGGGGGGTTCCGGTCGACTTTTCAAGGTGTTTACAATCGGAGTTTGTAATTCGAGTCGTCTCGTACGCCGACTGCTTGACAACGTGATTCAGTAGTGTGTGCATGAGCATCTCGGTTTGGTACCTCCACAGCAGCGCAGTATTCAGGAGCGGCATTGGTAGTGGCAGTGGCGACTGGGAAACGGTAATTCACACCCCACAGTCATCATCGTCTTTGTCACCGAGGGTGGCGGTGCTATCAAGGTAATGTTAGTGCTGTTAGGAAGTGATTGTAGGGCTAGTGTTGACTGATTTCATTAGTCGGCTGAAATGTGGGGAATAATGTTCAACATGGAATACGTTTTGTATATTTTGTTTTGTTGAAATCATGCTATAGTTGGTAAAACTTCAAACAAGCTGTAGTATGCTTCTTAAAGCAAACAATTCTGTAAGAAATGAAAAATCTTTTTTCAGTTGGAAAGCTCCCCAACCATACATAGGAAACTTAATTTAAAATTAAAATTTTAAATACTTCATACAAACAGTGTGACAACTGTGTGTAGAAAATGGTTAATTTGTGAGTTGCGTTATTAATGGATCTTCCCTAACTTATTTCGAAAGCCTATTTAAGTAGCCCACATAAACTGGAAAGCTTCTCCCGGAAGCTGCATAGACTTAGGAGTCGTAAAAAACTGACGTCACTGGTTTTAGGGGGAGGGGGGTCTATGATTTTGTGACAGTGCATATACTAGGTATAGGAAAAAAGCGTGACAGAGGAGGGAGGGGGGTATGGAACCCTCAAAAATTAGTGGACGTCATATTTGAATCGTCCCTTATCACTAAAGCTGAAAAAGCTTCTACCAGACGCTGATAAAGCTTCTCCCTGGAGCTGAAAAAGCTTCTCCCAAAAGCTGAAAATGCCTCTACCAAAAACAAAAATGTTTCCCCCAGAATGGCTTCTCCGGGAAGCTGGAAATGTATCTTCCATAAGCATAAACCCATCCCTAGTAACATTTTGGTTTTATGGTGGTTTTATAACACTCTTTATGAATAAATTATGGTCTTCAAGAGAATTATAAAACTTAAAATGTTAGGGAAGATCCATAAAGTACGTCATGTATTAAACCTCTGAAATTTTTGTATGAATCGTCTCGCTGTTCGGAACCCCCCTCCCCCCTAGGAGCGTGACGTACTTTGTGGATGCCCCCTTACTTGGGATTCTCTCATAAGCTGAAAATGCTTCTTCCAGGAGCTGAAAATGCTTCTCCTAGGTTCTTCAAAAAGCTTCTCTCAAAATTTGGTAAATCTTCTCCCAGAAAAATTTCTCTCGGAGTTGAGAAAACTTCTACCAGAACCTGAAAAAGCTTCTCCTGGAAGCTGTAAAAACTTCTCAAAGAAGCTAGAAAAATTTCTCCTAGAAGGTTAGAAAGTTTCTCCCAAAAGCTGATGAAACTTCTCTCAGAAACTGAAAACGCTTCACTTCAAAGTTGGAAAAGATTCTTTCGGAAGCTGAAAAGCTGGAAGCTGGAAAACCTTTTTTCGGAAGCTTAAAATAATCTCCCAGAAGCTGAAAAATATAATCTCAAACGCTGGAAAGCTTCTTCCAAAAATTGAAGATTCTCCGGGATGCCGGAAAGGTATCTCCCAGAAGCACGAAAACATTCTCCCAGAAACTAAAAACGCTTTTCTCCGAAGCTGGAAAAGATTTTTTTAAAAGCTGAAGAAGTATAAAAACATTCTCACAGAAGCTGGAAATGCTTCTTCCAGAGACTAGCAAAGGGGCTGTCCATATACCACGTGGACAGGTTTTGGTCAGTTCCAGATACCCCCTCCCCCAGCGTGGATAATTGTTCATATAATATTTCAAAATTTGTATGGACCGTGGACATTCGTCATACTCCCCCTCCCCCTAAAATGTCCACGTGGTATATGGACAGCCCCAAAGCTTCTCCGCAAAGATGGAAAAGCTTCTCCCAGAAGCAGAAAAAGCTTCTCCCAGAAGCTGGGGAAATTTCTCCTGAAAGGTTAAAAAGCTTCTCTCGGAAGCTGAAAAAGCTTCTCTCAGAAACTGAAAACTTACTCCAAAGCTCTAAAAGATTCTCTCGGAAGCTGAAAAAGCTTCTCCTGAAGTTGAAAAATCTGGAAGCTAGAAAAGCTTTTGTCGAAGCTTAAAAAGCTTCTTCTGAAAGTTTAAAAACAATCTTCGAGAAGCTGAAAATATTTCTTCCAGGAGCTCAAAATGCTTCTCTCAAAAGCTGTAAAAGCTTCTCCCAGGAACTGAAAACGCTTCTCCCCGAAGCTGGAAAAGATTCTCTCTGGAACAGTATCTCCCAGAATCATAAAAACATTATCCCAGAAACTAAAAATGTGTATTCCAGGAAAAAAAGCTTCTTCAAAAAGCTGCTGTAAGTTCCTACCAGAAGCTAAAATACAATCTCTTAAAGGCTGGAAATACTTCATGCATGAGCTGAAAAAGCTTTTCTCAAAAATGAAAAGCTTCTCTCAGAAAAGCTTCTCCAAGGAACTGAAATAGCTCTCCCAGAAGCAAAAAAAGTTTCTCCATAAAGAATAAAAATCTCTCCGAAACAGAAATAACTTCTCTCTGAAGATGAAAAGCTTCTTCCAAAAGCTAGAGAAGCTTCTCCTAAAAACTAAAAACGCTTCTCCCCTAAGCTAAGAAACATTCTCCCAAAAGCTAAAAATGCTTTTCCGGAAACTGGAAAAGCTTCTCTCGAAACACTGACGATACTAGCTAAAAAAGAAAAGCTTTTATCGGAAGCTGAGGAAGCTTCTCACGAAAGCTGGAAGAGTTTCTCCCAGAAGCTTGAAAACAATTTCCCAAAAGCTTAAAATTCATGTTCCAGGAGCCTAAAAAGCTTCTCCAAGGTGCTAACAAGGCTTCTCTCAAAAGCGGAAAACCCCCAGAAAAGCTTCTGTCGGAAGCTGAAAAAGCTTCTCCAAGAATTTGAAAAAAAACTCCTTCCAAAAGTTTCTCCTAAAAACTGTAAACGCTTCTCCTTAAGACAGGAAATGATTCTATTAGAAACAATTTTTTTAATCTTTATTAACGTGTTACCGCTTTACTTCGAAGCTGGAAAAGATTCTTTCGGAATCTGAAAAAGCATCTTCAAGAAGCTAGAAAAGTTGTAAGATAGAAAAGTTTCTGTGGGAAGCTTAAAACAATCTCCCAGAAGCTGAAAAAGATAATCTCAAACGCTGAAAAAATTGAAGATTCTCCGAGAAGCTGGAAAGGTATCTCCCAGAAGCATAAAAACATTCTCCCAGAAGCTGACAATGCTTCTCTAAAAAGTTGGAAAAGCTTCTCCCAGAAATTAAAAACCCCTTTCTCCGAAGCAGGAAAAGATTCTGTTGGAGGCTAAAAAAGTATAAAAATATTCACAGTAGCTGGAAATGCTTTTTCCAGAGACTAGCAAAACTTCCCGGAAAGATGGAAAAGCTTCCCCCAGAAGCAGAAAAAGCTTCTAGCAGAAATTTCTCCTACAGGTTAAAAAGCTTCTCCCGGAAGCTAAAAACGCTGAAAACTCTTCACTCCAAAGCTCTAAAAAAAGCTCTTTGAAGCAGAAAAAGCTTCTCCCTAAAGTTGAAAAAGCTGGAAGCTAGAAAGGCTTTTGTTGGAAGCTTTAAAAGCTTCGTCTGACAGCTTAAAAACAATCTCCTAGAAGCTGAAATACTTCTTCCAGGTCACTTTAATAAAGAAAAAAAAACTTCTTCCAGGAGCTGAAAAAGCTTCTCTCAAAAGCTGGAAAAGGTTATCCAAGAAAATGAAATAGCTCTCCCAGAAGCAAAAAAGTGTCTCCATAAAGAATAAAAAGCATCGCTCCGAAGCAGAAATAACTTCTCCATAAAGCTGAAAAGCTTCTCCCAAAAGCTGGAGAAGCTTCTCCTAGAAACTAAAAACGCTTCTCCCCTAAGCTAGGGAACATTATCCCAGAAGTTGAAAAAGTTTCTCCCAAAACACTGAAGAGGCTTATCACTAAAGCTTAAAAAGAAAAGTTTTTATCGGAAGCCGAGAAAGCTTCTCAGGAAAGCTGGAAGAGTTTCTCCCAGAAGCTTGAAAACAATTTCCCAGAAGCTTAAAATTCTTCTTCCAGGAAATGGAAAAAGCTTCTCCAAGGTGCTAACAAGGCTTCTCTCAAAAGCGGGAAGACCCCAGAAAATCTTCTGTCGGAAGCAGAAAAAGCTTCTTTTAAAAGCTGGAAAAGCTTCTCTAAGAAACTGAAAAAGCTTATTCCAAAAGCTGGAAAAGCTTCTCCCAGAAACTGAAAATGCAGAATCCAGAAATTGAAATCGCTTTGCTCCGTAGCTGGGGAAAATTGTCTTGGTGCTGAAACAGCTTCTCCCAGAGGCTGAAAATGCTTCTTTCAGAAGCTGGGAAAGTTCTCCGGAAAGCTGGAACAAGTTTACCCAGAAGCTGCAATAACTTGTCTCCGAAGCTGAAAAACTTCTCCCAGAAGCTTGAAAAGCTTCTTCCAGAACATTGAAAAGCTTTTCCCAGAAAATCTTTTCTCGGAAAAAAAGCTGAAATACTTCTCTTTAAAACGGGAAAAGCTTCTCCCAGAAGCTTAAAAACAATCTCCCAGAAGCTAAAAATACTTCTTCCAGGAGCTCAAATGCTTCTCCCAGATGCTTAAAAACATTCTCCCAGAAACTGAAAATTCCTCCAGAAGCTGTAAAAGCTTCTCCCAAAAACTTCAAACGCTTTTCCCCGAAGTTGGGAAACATTCCCCCAATAGTAAAAATTGCTTTTTTCCAGAAACTGAAAACGCTTCTATCCGAAGCAGAAACGGCTTCTCCCGAAACACTGAGAAGGCTAATCACTAAAGCTTTAAAGGAAAAGATATTGTCGGAAATTGAGAAAACTTTTCACGGAAGCTGGAAGAGTTTCTTCCAGAATCTAGAAAACTAAAAAAACTTCTCGCAGGAACGGAAACAGCCTCTTCCAAAAGCTGGAAAAGCTTCTCTCAGAAACCAAAAACGCTTCTTCCAGAAGCTGAAATCGCTTCTCCCCGAAGCTGGAACAAATTCTCCTGGAAGTAAACTCTTCCAGAGGCTAAAACCTTAAGAAGCTGCTCTCAGAAGCTTAAAAACATTTTCACATGAGCTGGAAATGCTCATTTCATAAATTGAGAAAGCTCACCGCAAAGCTAAAAAACTTTACCCAGAAGCTGCAATAACTTGTCTCCAAAGCTGAAAAGCTTCTCTCAAAAGCTGAAAAAGCTTCCTCCTAAAGCTGGAAATCTTCTGTCGGAAGCTGAAGAAACCTCACCCGGAAAAGCTTCTCCCAAAACTCAAAAACAATCTCCCACACGCTGAAATGTTACTTCCAGGAGCCCAAAAAGCTTCTACCAGGTGCTAAAAAACCTTCTCCCAGAAAAACTTTTTCGGAAACAGCTTCTCCCAGAAGCTGAAAAAAATTCTCTTGAAAACTGAAAAAGATTCTCCCAGAATCTAAATTAGTTTCTCCAAGAAACTGAAAATGCGCTTCCCAGAAGCTAAGAAAGTTTTTCCTGAAATATCAAAAAAACATTCTTCTAAAATATTAAAAATATATTTTCTCAGAGGCTGGAAAAGCTTTTTCCAAAAACTGAAAACGCTTCTACCCGAAGCTGGGAATGCTTCTCACGAAAACTGAAAATGTTTCTGTCGGAAGCTGGAAAAGCTTCTCCAAGAAAGTCAGAAAGCTGATCCCAGAAGTTGAAAAAGCTTCTCTCAAGGTTGAAGCTGAAGCTGAAAATGCTTTTCTAAAAAAACTGATAAAGCTTCTTACCAGCTGACAAAGCTTCTCTCGGAAAATGAAAAACTTCATCCAAAACTCAATAGGCTCCCTCCCAAAGCTGTAAAAGCTTCTCTCAGAAGCTTGAAAATAAGTTTCCAGAAGCTGAAAGTGCTTTTTGAAGTAGTTGAAAAAGTTTCTCCCAGAAGGTGAAATAACTTTTCTCCACAGATAGCAAATCTTATTTAAAAGCTAGAAAAGATTTTCCCAGAAAAAAATCTCTCGGAAGCTGTAGAAACGTCTCCTCCAAGGAAAATAGCTTCTTACAGGAGCTTAAAAAGCTTTTTTGGGCTCTATCTGAAGCTGAACATGCTTTTTCAGGAGCTGAAAACGTTTCCCAAAATCTGGAAAAACTTACCTCGAAAGCTGAAAGCCAGAGGAACAGAAAACGAGGAAATAGAAAAAAGTTTCTCTCAAAAGCTGAAAACGCTTCCCCTAGAAGCTGGAAAAGATTTCCACTCAAGCTGAAAAAGTTTCATGCTGAAAATGGAAGGGCTACAGGTAAAGCTGCCTGAGGCTGAAGAAACTTCGCTGAAAAGTTTTTCTTTCCGGAACTGGAAAAACTTCTTCCAGGAGCCTAAAAAGCTTCTCTCAGAAGCTGAGTATGATAAATGAAGATAAGAAGATAAAAAAAGCTGCTCCCTGGAGTAGGAAAAGCTTTTTAGATGCTAAAAATGTTTTTTCAAGAACCTTCAAAAGCTTCTCCCAGATCCTGGAAAAGCTTCTCTCAAAAGCTGGAAACGTTTTCCAAGGAGTTGAAAAAGCTACACACAGAAGCTGAAAATTTCCGTTGCCCCCAAAAAACAGAAAAAAATCCTAGTAGCTAGAAAAGCTTTTTCTAGAAGCTGTAAGAGCTTTCATATACATGAAAAATCCTTCCTGAAACTGAAAAAGCTTCATCTAGAGAGCTCCTTCCAAAAGCTGTAAAAGCTTTTTCCTGAGACTGGGAAAGGTCATTCCTGAAGCTGAAAAAGTTTGTTCCAGGAACCAGGAATTTTTAAAGAAACTCCACTAATCATAAATCATATTTTCAATATGTTGATTTAAGCCTAATTTAGAAGCTGATAAGTCAGACAAGCCATTCCTGAGTGAAAGGAAGGAGGCAAAAATTGGGAAAATTAAGACTTTTAATGGCAATGTAGTTTCCGACGATTTATTGTGCTTGGGGTCGTTTGTGTATGTCATTTCAGTCATCATGAGACTGAATTTCGAAACAGAATTAAAATAGGCTGTAATTAGGTTGGATAACTACTTTTCGAAGAATGACTAACCTGACAAACTCTCTTCCCCGAAAAATGGCCATAAGCATTATCAAATCTACAAAAAAAATATGGCAAGAAATCAAAAACCTCAATTCAAATTAAATTCAAAAAAACAAAACAAACCTTCTCCAATATTATTGGCACTCCTGCTTCGAGGATCGATCGCAACGACAGATCTGCAACTAACTGTAACCAGCTCTGCCCGGTGATGCCCAGTCTAGGTAGCACCGGACCCGAGAAAGATGCTGTGGCCAAAGCGGGCTCTATAAATAATTGCAACAACTTGACGTAGAAGGAAGCGCACGGCCGGCTCTCCATATAAATTGCGATAACTCGAGACCTGCATTCCCATCCATGCATCCGATGCGATGATTATGAGGTCTTCCTCGGTGTCGCTCGACGGCTCACAGAACCCTCTCGTGTGATCAGGCAACCAGACTTCCGTGACACTTGAACATTTCGTGTGCCTCAATCAAAGCAATTGCGTTCACTGGAGATTGACCAACTAACGACGCTGCTTCAGTAACCCAGCTTTGCACGCAATCACACCGCAGCTCAGAAGCAGGAGCCTTAAAATTAGGGGAGGTACGGCGACTACCCTTTGCGTTTGCTCCCCTGTGCTCTGTCTCTGATAACAGCGACCAACAGCGATGAATCACCCACTTCGAGACGGTAAATTGGATTTCACGTCGCCGCTGTCCGTCTTCATGTGATAAACTGGTTCAGTTCGATTGCGAGCCGGACAGGCAGGGAGGCCAGCCGGGTTGTATCATTTTCCGGGAATCTTCCCACTCGTGGCCGGTCGTAGCCGTTTGCACTACTACGGTGGGTAATAGCCGCACTAATGATGATGATAGAGATGTCTTTAAAGTGCTGTTTTGTTGGCGTGTGATAAAAGTCGACGACGACGACCACTACAACGGCCATGTCTTGTCTAGCTTCCTTCTTGTTATCTTATTTTGAAACGAAACTGGAGTAGCAGCCAGCCAACTGCCACTTAAAGGCAACGATACACTAACTGCATTTTAGCGCCAGGGTCATTTTCCGGGGTGGTGAGGGGTGGCTAATCAAGCAGCTTGCATGAAGTGATTTATTTAATGCCTAAGCGGAGCCAGTAATTTGCATCTGCTTAAATGGATGGCAGACAGCTGCTTAGAAAGGTTTGCAGGCGGGAAGCTTGGGAAAATTGTCGGCTCGATTCATTTCGATGTCTGAGCTCGGAACATGACTTGATTTGTTCGATGTTATCTGCGAAGTTTAATGGAAGTGTTGCTTCGGTTATCTCGTGATTCACAGTTTAAAATAATTATTTTATAAGATCGATATCTGAGTTCTAATTTTATTTTTTTCTCTCTTCATTTCAGGTAAGCAATTTAAAGCAGACAGGAAGGTGATTAATGTAGGTAACGAATTGTGTTGTACAGGTAAAACTACCTTCAGAGGCTGGAGAAATTTTGCTTCAGAAAATGTGACTGTTCGCTATAAGAAATTAGAAATACCTTGGACCGGATTATGTACAATCTAATTTCAAAAACATGGAAATTTATTCAAATAGTTAGAGAAGCTTTCTCGAAGCGCAGAAAAAACTGCCTTCAGAAGCAAATTCTTCTTAAAATTGAACATCATCATTCAGAAGCTGAAAATCTTTTCTCAGGGTTGAAACAGCTTTTTCCAGAAGTTAAAAATACCTCTCACTGAATTTGAAAAATCTTCCTGCAGAAGCTGAAAATTATTTCCCAAGAAGCTGAAAATGCTTCCTCCAGAAGCCAGAAAGCTTCCTCTTGAAGTTGAAGAAGCTTTCTCCAGAAACTGAAAATGCTTTCTTCAGCAGATGAAAAAATGATCCAGAAGCTGAAAAATCATCCTACGGAAGTTGAAAATACATTCCCCAGAAGCTGATAAGCTTCCCTCAGAAGCTAAAGAACCTTCTCCAAAAGACAAAAAAGTTTCTTCCAGTAGCTGAGAGAGAAACCCCCAAAAGCTGAAAATTGTTCCTACAAAACTGAAAATGTTTTCTTCTCAAGCTGAGAAAGCTTCCACAATAATTTGTGAATGCTTTCCTAAAGTTGAAAATGCTTTCTCGAGATGTTGAAATAGCTTCCTCTTGAAATTAGAAGCTAAAAAACAAGAAACTAAAATTTGAATTTTCCAGCGTTTTTAAAATTCATCACTGCTGGAAAATCCTCTTCAAGAAGCAAAAAATGCTTTCTACAGAAGTTTCCTCTAGAGGTTTCCCTAGAAGCTTCCTCCAAAAGCGGAAGAAGCTTCCTACAGAAGCTGAAAATGCTTTCCCTAGAAATTGAGAAAGCATCCTCCAGAAACTGAAAATACTTTCTCCAGAAGCTGAAAAGGCTTTACCGGAAAGAAAAAATCTTTCTCTTGAACTTGAAAAAGTCATCTCCAGAAGTTGAAAAAGGTTCCTCTTAAAGCTAAAAAGCTAATCAAGTAGCTGAATTTCCTTCCCTTAGTAGTTGAAAAAGCTTCATTCAGAACTTGAACTTGAACTTGAACTTGAAAAGCTAATCAACAAACTGGAAAACTTCTCCCAGAAGTTAAAAATGATCCTCCAGAAGCTGAAAAAGCTAATCCATGAGTTGACCAAGTTTCGATCAGACGCTAAGAAACATTAAATCAGAAGCTGCAAAAGTTTCCTTCAGAAGCTGCAAAAGCATCCTTCAGAAGCTGAAAAAGCTTCCCTCAAAAGCTGAGAAAGATTGGACCAGAAAAAGCACCACCTTGAACTTGAAAAAGCTTTCTCCAAAAGCTAAAAATGCTTCCTCCTGTAGCTGAAAGAGCTGAAAAAACTTCTCCCAAGAGCAAAGAAAGCTTCCTGTAGAAGCTGAAAGATAATCCTCCATAAGTTGAAAATGCATTTTCCAGAAGCTGAAACCTCAGAAGTTAAATAACCTTTTCCAAAACATAAAAAAGCTTCTTTGAGAAGCTGAAATCAATTCCTCCAGAACTCGGAAAAGCATCCTCCGAAATTTTAAAAAGCTACCTCTTAAAGCTGAAAACGCATTTTTCAGCAACTGGAAAGAAATCCCTTAAGAGGCTGAGAAAGTTTCGTCCAGAAGTTTAAAGACTAAAAGAGCTAAAATAGCATCCTTCAGAAGCTGAAAAAGTTTCCTTTTGAAGTTGAAGAAGATTTCTCCAGAAGCTGGAAATGCTTCCTCCAGGAGCTGAAAATGCTTCATGCATAACCTAAAAAAAACTGTTTCAGAAGCTGATAAAGCTTCATCATGAAGCTTGAAATTGTTTCAGAAGCTAACAAGCTTTATCCAGAAGAAGTAAAAGCTTGGCCCAGAAGCTGAACAATCTTCAAAAGCTAAAAAGCTTCCTCTAGCAAAAGAAATGATCCAAGAGCTGAAAAGCAAGTTTATGTAGCTAAGAAGCTTCCCGCAGAAGCTTGAAAACCTTTTGGAAAAAGTTAAAGCTTAAGAAGCTTCCTAGATAAACCGAAAATAGTTTCCTTCGACAGTTGAAAACACTTTGTTTCAGATGCTGACAATGCACAAAAAATTAAAAAACTTCACCAGAAAAGCATCTACCAAATACTGAAGAAGCTTCCCTCAGAAGATAAAAATGCTTTTTCCAGACACTGGAAATGTTGCTCCAGAAGAAAAATTCCTCCACAAGTTAAAAAAAGCTGATCCAGAAGCTGACAAAGCAGACAGGAAGCTGATTAGTATAGGTAACGAATATTATTAGTAGTGCAGTGATGTACAGCAAGGTTTACCAAGAAAAGCTATTGAAACAATTAAAACATGTGAGCAATTGTGCAGGTAAAGCTAACTCCAGAAGCTGAAAAAGTTTTGCTTCAGAAAATATGATAGCTCGATATAGGAAACTAGAAATACCTCGCTCCAGATTCTGTACAATTTAATTTCAAAAACATGGAAATTTCTTCAAAATTTTAGAGAAGCTTTCTCGGGGCGCAGAAGCTGCCTTCAGAAGCTGATAAAGCTATCTCGGGAAGCTAAAAAGGTTACTTCCAGAAGCTGAAAAATCTTCATTCAGAAGCTGAAAATCTTTCTTCAAAACTGGAAAAGCTTTCTCCAGAAGTTAAAAATACCTCCCACTGAGGTCTGAAAAATCTTCCTGCAGAAGCTGAAAATTATTTCCCAAGAACCTGAAAATGCTTCCTCCAAAAGCCGGAAAGTCACCCCAGTGGCTATAAATGCTTCCTCTAGAAGCTGAAAATGTTTCCCCCAAAATCTGAAAATGCTTCCTCCAGATACTGAAAAAGCATACTCCAGAGGCTAAAAATAGTTCCTCCAGAATCTGAAACAGCTTCATCCAGAAGCTGAGAAAGCTTCCCCCTGAAAGTTAAATGCTTTGCCCAAAAGTTAAAAAGCTTTCTCCAGAAGCTGAAAATTTGGTTGAAAATGCATTCTCCAGAAGCTGAAAAGCTTCCCTTAGAAGACGAGAAGCTGATAAAGCTTTCCCAGCAGCTGAGAATGATACCCCCTAAAAGCTGAAAATAATTCCTACAAAACTGAAAATGCTTTCTCTGGGAATGCTTCCACAACAATTTTTGAATGTTTTTCCCAAAAGCTGAAAAAGCTTAAAAGCTTAAAACATTCCTTGAAAAGCTGGAAAAGCTTCCTCTAGAATGTTGAAGATGCTTTCCCTTGAAATAAAGAAAGCATCAGAAGCTGAATTTACTTCCTTTAGAAGCAGAGAAAGTTTCGTCCAGAAGCTAAAAATGCTTCAACCAGAAGCTGCAAAAGCATCCTTCAAAAGCTCAAAAAGCATCCTACAGAAGCAGAAAAAGCTTCCTTCAAAAGCTGAGAAAGCTTCTTCTTGAAATTGAAAAAGCTTTCTCCTGAAAATGAAAATGCCTCCTCCAGAAGCTGAGAAAGCTTCGATCAGAAGCTAAAAAGCTTCAACCAGAAGATGCAAAAGCATCCTTCAAAAGCCCAAAAGGCATCCTAAAGAAGTAGAGAAAGATTCCTTTCAAAGCTGAGAAAGTTTCCTCTTGAACTTGAAAAAGCTTTCTCCTAAAAATAAAAATGCTTCCTCCAGAAGCTGAAAAAGCTAATGAACAAACTGGGAAACTTCTCCAAGAAGTTGAAAATGATCCTCCAGAAGCTGAAAAAGCTAATCCATGAGCTGAAAATATACTTTCTTTAGAAGCTGAGTAAGTCCGGTCAGACGCTTTCCTCAAAAGCTGTGAAAGCTTCGACCAGAAAAATCCTACCTTGAACCTGAAAAAGCTTTCTCCAAAAGCTAAAAATGCTTCCTCCAGAATAAGCTGGAAAACCTTTCCTAGAAGCAAAAAAAGCTTCTTGTAGAAGCTGAAAGATCATCCAGAAGCTGAAAAAGCTTTCCTCAGAACCCAAAGAACCTTATCCAGATCATAAAACAGCTTCCTTCAGAAGCTGAAATATTTTCTTCCAGAACTCGGAAAAGCTTCCTCCGAAATTTAATTAACTTTCACCAAAAGCTGTAAGGGTTGAAATAGCACTCTCTAAAAGCTTATTATTATTATCTTTATTTGTGAGGTTTTCGGCCCTGGGCCGGTTCACCTCATGTTCTCTAGAAGCTGAAAAAGTTTGTTCCAGAAGCTTAAAGAATATCCTTCAAAAGATGAAAAAGTTTCCTTTTAAAGTTGAAGAAGATTTCTGCAGAAGCAGGAAAAGCTGCCTCCAGAAGCAGGAACAGCTGCCTCCAAAAGCAAGAAAAGCGTCCTCCAGAAGCTGAAAATGCTTCATGCAGAACTTGAAAGGGTTGATTCATAAGCTGACGAAGCTTCCTCCTGAAGCTTGAAATGCTTTATTCAGTAGCTGGTAAAGCTTTATTCAGAATATAAAAAAGCTCTCACCAGAAGATGAAAAAGCTTTGTCTAGTAGCAGGAAAATCTTTAGAAGCTAGAAAAGCTTCCTCCAGCCAAATAAAATGATCCAGAACAGAAGCTAAAAAGGCGAATTCCAGTAGCTGAGAAGCTCTCCCAGAAGCTAAAAAACAATCTCCAAAAGTTGAAATTCTTCTACAAATAAGCTTGAAAAGCTTCCAGAAACTGAAAAAGCTTATTCCATTAGGTTCTTTCAGAAGCTGGAAATGCCTCCCTCAGTAGCTGCAAAATCTTCTAGAAGCTGAAACAGCTTTCCCTCCAGAAGGATGCTGCTGAAGCCGGAAAAGCTTCTCCGAAAGTTGAAAAAGTTTCGGCTTCCCCCAGAACCCGGAAGAGCTTCCTACAAAAGCAAAAAATGATTCCTTCAGAATCTGAAAAAGCTTTCTCAAGAAGCGGAAAAAGCTTCTTTCTAAATTAAAAAAAAAATCGTCCAAAAGCTGCCAAAGGCTTCGCTAGAACTTAAAAATGCTTCCTCCAGAACCTGCAAATGCTCTCCAAATAACCTGGAATGTTAATTTTCTACAAAAGCTGAAAATACTTCCTTCAGAATCTGAAAAACATTTCTTCGGAAGCTGAAAATGCTTCATCCAAAAGCTTTCTTAGAAGTTGAAAATGTTTCTAACAGAAGCTAAAAATGCGTCCTCTAGAAGCGGAAAAAATCCTTCAAAAGCTGTCTTCCTACTAAGTCAAAGAAAAGCTTTCTCCAAAAGCTGGAAAAGCTTCCTCCAAATGATGAAAATTCCTCACTCAGCAGGTGAAATATTACCTCCTGAAGCTGGAAATGCTTCATCCAAAAACTAAAAAAAAGCTGGAAATTCTTTGTTTAAAATCTGAAAAAGAATCCTCTAGAAACTAAGAAAAGCTTCGTCCAAAAGCTGAAAAAGCTTTCTCAATATAATATAGTATAAGTTTCCTTCTGAAGTCGAAATTTTTTCTTCAGAAGCTGAAAAACCTTCTCTAGAAGCAAAAATGCTGCCTTCAGAAACTGAAAAAGTTTCTCCAGAAGCTAAAGGAGATGAAAATGTTTCCTCTAGACAATGCTTCATCGGGAAGCTGGATACGTTTTCTCAGCAGCTGAAAAAGTTCATCCCAGAAGCTGGGAAAACCTTCTCCAGAAGCTGATATGCTAAAAAGCTTTCTTTTCTAGATGCATGAAATTTTTCTATAGAGGTTGAAAAAATTTCGTTCAGAATCTTAGAATGCTGAAAATGCTCCTCCATAAGTTGAAGAACCTAAGTAATATTTTTGGTTTTATAACGGTCTTCAAAACTATTATTTGCTCTTAACCCAAGTAACATTTTGGTTTTATGATGGTTTTAAAACACTTTTGGAGAGTGAATTATGGTCTTCAAGAGCGTTATAAAACTTAA
Source organism: Armigeres subalbatus (assembly GCF_024139115.2). Lineage (NCBI taxonomy): Eukaryota > Metazoa > Arthropoda > Insecta > Diptera > Culicidae > Armigeres > Armigeres subalbatus. The sequence continues at coordinate 61,703,076 of NC_085140.1, forward strand.
AATGTTACTTGGGAATGACTTTCATAAAACCAGCATAAAAACAAAATGTTACTGGGAAAGCTTCCTCCAGAATATGGGAAAGCTTCCTCCATAAAATGCTTCTTCCAGAAGCTGAAAATGTTTTTCTCAGAAGCTGAAAAGCTGTCTCCTGATGTTGAAAAAGCATTATTATTAAAATGTTTCCTCCATGAAAAGCTGATATTGCTTCCTCTAGAAGCTGAAAAAACTTCTTCAAAAGCTGAAGCTTCTTCTTCGTCCTGAAGTTAAAAAAGCTTCCCCCAGAAGATTTTCAGCTTCAAACAGATATTTTTTTCAGAAGCTGAAAATGCTTCCTCCAGAATCTGTAGAAGCTTTCTCCAGAAAGTCAAAATGCTTTCGTCAGAAGCTGTAAAAGCATCCTTCAGAAGCTGAAACGCTAAAAAGTTTCCACCAGAAGCTGAAAATGCGTCACCCAGAAGCTGAAAAACCTTAAAGAGAAGCTGAGCTTACTCCAAATGCTTAAAGAGCTTCTTCGTTTTCCTGAAGTTAAAAATGTTTCCTCCAGAAGATTTTCAACTTCAAAAGGATGCTGAAAATAATTCTCTCTGAAGCTACACATTTTTCCATCAGAATCTGAAAAAGCCCTCTCCAGAAACTAACAAAGCTTTCCTGGAGCTGAAAAACTGTTTCGTGATGTTGATAAGCTTCTTCAGAAGCTGAAAATGCGTCCTCAAGAAGCTGGAAATATTTGCACCAGAAGCTGACAAAGCTGAATTTGCTTCCTCCAGAAGCTTAAAAAGCTTCTTCAGAAGCTGAAGAAACTTACTCCAAAGCCTTAAAAATCTTCTTCTTCCTCCTGAAGTTAGAAAAGCTTCCGTCAGAAGATTTTAGGCTTCAAACAGAAGCTGATAATAATTCTCCCTGAAGCACCAAACATTTTATTCAGAAGCTGCAAATGCTTCCTCCTGAATCTGAAAAGGCTTTCTCCAGAAACTCAAAAAGCTTTCCTCAGAAGCAGTAAAAGCTTCCTCCAGAAGCTGTCTCGTAATTAAAAGACTATTATTCTTCCATTTACTTCCACTATTAACTTTTTTATTTATCAACAAGCAGATACGTATTTCGTTTCCTACTTGGAAACTTCTTCAGTGTTTGTTATCGACAGTCGATAACAAACACTGAAGAAGTTTCCAAGTAGGAAACGAAATACGTATCTGCTTGTTGATACATAAAAACTGAATAGTGGAAGTAAATGGAAGAATAATAGTCTTTTAACCTTGTAGCATTTCTCCTAAGACGCTCTAAAATAATTAATCATGTCTCGTAATGTTGAAAAGTCTTCCTGTAGAAGCTCTCTCGTGATGTTGGAAAGGCTTCCTCCAGAAGTTGAAAATTTTTCCTCCAGAAGCTGAGAATGCGTTCCCCAGAAGCCGAAAAGGAATCCTTCAGAAGCTGAAATGCTGTCTTGTGATGTTGAAAAAGCTTTATTATCAAAATATTTCCACCATAAAAAGCTGAAATTACATCATCCAGAAGCAGAAAAAACTTCTTCAGAAGCTGAGCTTACTCCAAAGGCTTAAAAAGCTTCTACTTCCTCCTGAAGTTGACAAAGCTTCCTCCATAAGATTTTCAGCTTCAAAAGGATTCTCACTGAAGCAACATTTTTTTCCTTTAGAAGCTTAAAATGTTTCCTCCAGAATCTGAAAAAGCTTTCTCCAGGATCTAACAAAGCTTTCCTCAGAAGCTGTAAAAGCGTCCTTCAGAAGCTGAAAGCTGTCTCGTGAAATTGTAAAAGTCTCCTCCAGAAGCTAAAAATTCGTTCACAAGAAGCTGGAAATATTTGCTCCAGAAGCTGACAAAGCTTCCTCCATGAAATGCTGAAATTGCTTCCTCCAGAAGCTTAAAAAACTTCTTCAGAAGCCGAAGGAGCTTACTTCAAATGCTTAAAAATCGTCTTCTTCCTCCTGAAATTAAAAAAAACTTCCGTCAGAAAATTTTCAGCTTCAAACAGAAGCTGATAATAATTCTCCCGAAGCAACAAACATTTTCTTCAGAAGTTGCAAATGCTTCCTCCTGAATCTGAAAAATATTTCTACAGAAACTCAAAAAGCATTCCTCTGAAGCTGAAAATGCGTCCCCCAGTAGCTGTAAAGCTGTCTCGTGATGTTGAAAACGCTTCCTTAAGAAGCTGAAAATGTGTCCCCCAGAAGTTTAAAATAACTTCCTTCAGAAGTTGAAAAATCTTCTTCAGAAGCTGAAGCAGCTTACTTCAAAGGCTTAAAAAGCTTCCTCTTCCTCCTGAAGTTGAAAAAGCTTCCTCCAGAAGATTTTCAGCTTTAAACAGAAGCTGAAAATGATTCTCCCTGAAGCAACAAATATTTCCTTCAGAAGCTGAAAATGCTTCCTCCAGAAAGAATGTGGAAGAGCTTCCTTCAGAACATCCTTTAGAAGTTGGAAAGCTTCCTCCAGAAGCTGGAAAAGTTTCCACCAGAAGTAAGAAAAAAAATCAGCTGAGTTCCTTTAACAACTCGTTCCCGGGAGTCATTGAAAAGGGTAACAAAATCTGCGCGGCCTTATTGTTTTATTAAGCTCTTTTGCCCGCTAGGCATCACAGAGCTGACATTTCTGTACTACTATTCTAATTCAATTGGAACAGCGTCTTTTTTTAATTATTTCTATTATACCTTTGATACATTGATTATACTATTGTTTGATGCTGTCATCGTGGTGAATGATTCATTTATGCTTTACCTGCATCGAAGGAGTGAATATCTTGCTTATGCTGCCACAGTTCGGTTGTCCATCAAGAATAGTCCAGAATAGTCCACATATGATGAGGGCCATATGTCGCAGCTACTGGTTGATGGTTAAGCGTTAAATGGGCGTCTCCCATAATCCCATCCGCTGACCAGTGACTTGACGAAGGCTAGGAGGAGGATGGGGCCTGGGAATCGAACCCATGACTATCCGCTTATAAGGCGAACGTGTAGCCAACTACGCTACGGGGATTGTACGACAATTCCCCGAATGCAATATCCCCGAATGTAACAATTCCTCGAAAATAAAGTATTTTTTTGCAAACACATAATTGTCATCTTTAGCGCCCGAACAGAACAAAGATTTGTTCCAGAGTGTCTCCTTGGTTTCGATTCTCAGCCCTCCACCAAACCCTCGTCAGTCGCCGGATGCGTAGCCCATGCGGTAGCGTTTTGGGAGATGCGCTTATCGTCATGGCTGCCTGATGACGAGTGACACTTGTTCTTCTCGGAGGCATTCCTCCAACGTACCCGGATAAAATGGCAACCGAACAATGCAACGATCATTGGATACACGACATGGACAAACGGACACAATGGACTCACGATGAGATGGACAGATGGACTGGCAACGATAACAATAATGGTAATGGAAATCTATAAATAGATTCTGCAAAGCAGAATACCACAGTAGATCTCGGCACAGTAGCGGTAACACAGAGTACCTAAATAAATAAATACAGGAATAAAAAAAAAGTGTCTCCTTGAAGATGTTCAACATGATCAAACCTTTCAATAGTATTGTATGCCCTTGATCTTCCTTATTGTTAAATTATAAAGATATTAGAATAAAGTGTTATCTATTCATTTTTTTCTAAAATAGTCGAACAAAGGCTGAAATTCCGATTGAAAGCATCATGGTAAAAATTTGTGAAATCAAACTCCTGCCCTATGTAAGGTCCATCCCTTCTGAAGTTACTGTTATCGTTGATATGAATCCTTAAAAAATAATAATGCGTATGCCCGGAATAAGACAATGGTGAATGTGATCCGATCTATAAAAAAAAATGCATCTACTCGGAATAACGCAATGGAGTAATTTTATCTAGACTTTGGAAGTAGGTGTTTCCCCAGAATAATGAAGAAGTGAATGTTATTCCTTCTTTGAAAATTTGTATCTACCTGGTATAAGGAAACGGTAGATGTGATCTATTCATTAGAGTTAGGCGTTAGCTCGAAATAAGCCAAAGTAGAATGAAATTACCTTTTCAGAAGTAGGAGTTTGCCTGCAATAAGGTAATGATAAATGTAGTCTCTTCTTTTGATGTAGACGAGTTTGGCCGGAATAGATATAATATATGAGATCGCATCTAGCAATAAATATCAATTATATAAACCGAAAAAATTATCGAATTCATCGACGTGTTCATTTAAAGAAGGCAATATCTCCTCCATTGTCCTTATACTGCGTAGACGCGATCATTTAAGAAAGGCATTATCTCCTTTCTTCGCTTTACTCCAGGCAAACGTGTTCAATTGAAGAAGGGTCCATCTACCCTCTTTGTCTTATATCGGGCAAACGTGTTCATTTTAAGAAGGCATTATAACTCGTCTTCTCCTAAAACCTGGCGAAGCGATTATCAATTAAAAAACCCAACTTAATTCACCGAGTAGTGATACTGCCTTTCTCGCAATTAGTCAAGACACCAACCTTATATGGTGAATATGGTTCGATGTACCATTTTCTTTATAACTTTTAAACGCAACGGTCGATCGTTTTAAAATTCAATAGTGATCAACTAGCCTTTGCCCCCTGTCGAATGAAACTTGTTGCGAGGAAATCGATTAAGGATTACTATATGAAAAGTTGTCTAATGTTTTTCTTAGCTTTTGTGCACACACATACACACACACATACACACATACATACACACGGACAGACAGACATTTGTTCAGCTCGTCGAGCTGAGTCGAATGGTATATAACACTATGGGTCTCCGAAGCTTCTATAAAAAGTTCGTTTTCGGAGTGAAATGATAGCCTTTCGGTACAACTTTGTTGTACGAGAAAGGCAAAAACATTATCCCTTTCCTTCGCCTTATACCGGAAAACGCATTAATTTTCTTCCTTTATCTCTATTCTCCTTCCTCATTTTTCCATTCTCTCTTCCTACATCTCACTTCGTATTTCGCTCCTCACTCACACTTCTCGCATCATATTTTTCACATCTCACTTCTTACTCCACACTTTTCACTTCTTACTATGTACTTCCTTCTCATTTCTTACTTTTCACTTCTCACTTCCCACACCTCACTACTCACTACTCACTGCTCACTACTCACTTTTCATTTCTCACTTCTCACTTCTCGCTTCTCACTTCTCACTTCTAGTTTCTCACATCTCACTTTTCACTTATCTCATGTTTCACTTCTTACTTTTCATTTCTCACTTTTCATTACTCACTTCTCATTTCTCACTTTTCATTACGTTCTTCTCACTACTCACGTCTCACTTTTCTCTACTCACTACTCATTTCTCAGTTCTTACTTCTCACTCGGCCTAATGACGGTTCGGAATTATGGTCTTCGGCCCAATGACCAACAATCTTTTTTTTACAATTTTTAAACGAATAAGCGCGGGACAACCCTCACTTTTGTTGCAGCTCAAAATTATGTCAAAAGCCAATGCAACTTTATGTTAAACGACGCAAATTTCTTTTTCAGTTTTAGTTTTATCTGCACTGTGGAAACAATTTGGGGAAATATTGCATTCGGGGAAATGTTGCATTCGGGGAAATTTCATTAGGGGAATTTGCATTCGGGAAATTGTCGTACAATCCGCTACGGGACTCCCTTATGCGGCCTAATTATAAATCAAGTTTGATTGTCACTTTCTTTTTAAGAAGAAAACTGTGTAAGTCATTCTATGTTTCGAATAATCATGCAACGTATGTCAAAATTTAGGCCGAAGTTGCGTCGTGAAGGTGAATATTTTATACTCTGGCGCCAGCTATTCATTTTAGCTCTACGTTAGATTTCCAAAAACTATTATGATATTTTTAATTAACTTCTTATATTGTATATAGACAATCCCTTCGATCAACTGTTCCAACTGTTCCATAAATTATTAACATTAACGTGCAAGTGTTGGAAGCAACTTGTTACACCTCATCCTAAATGAGTTAACACGAGCCGAAACATGCACTCATCCGGGAAGGGAAGAAATGAGGCTATTTACATGAGACAACGGTTGGCACGCATGCAAGGTTCACACCATCCAACAAGCCAGCAGCGCGCTCAGTGCTTGACCCCTTTCACTCAAGAATGTGCTCTTCTTTCCAATTTCCCGGCATGGTGCTAATGAATGAGCATGTATTTTTAATTACTGAAGCAGTCGAAAAGTTCCACACGAACGAGTGCCCTTGATTTACGACGACGCATCGAACCGCGCACATGCGTTCCGTGAGAAACTAGATACAACGACGACGTTATCTGCGGGAATGCTTAATTTTCCGATTCAAACTAAATCACCTCCATCTTCATAAGCATCTTGACTTGACTACAAAATGACAGCAGCTCGGCTCAGCTGCGGTGTTCCGCTCGCGATTGCAACATTTTCTCATGTTTCACCATGTCTCAGTGTGTTCTTGCAGTCTGTACGTTGACCGACTGCTGCAGTCGGGCTCATTGCACATGCAACCCCAGAAGTTCCCATCTGAAACAGAACACTCCGGTATAAATCTTATCTCGCGCAACGCATCAGGAAGCACCGCGTGGCGGAGCAGAGAATGCTAAAAATAAACCTCGGGCCGGCCACCGCCGTTTCTCCAAAAGGAATTCCAATTATTATATTGCCCTTATATTGCGCGTGTTCCAGTGCAGTGCCCTGCAGTGACTCCCGTTTTGGAATAAATATTGCAACTCGGAGGAACGAAGTTCTCGTTGTTGTTGCTGTTGTTGCTGCTGCTGCTACTGCTTTCGGTACGCCGTAGACTGCAGGGTTCTTGAACGCAGCGCCGTCGTCAATCCGCGATTCAACATTCCGTTTATTCCTCGCCACCACCCTCTCGCTACCATTTTCATCTTGCTGCATGAGTCAGACTGTCCCAAAAAAGGTTCAGACCCGAGAGTCATTCCAATTTTGGAGGGATTCTTTGTAGAAGGAGTATTTCCGTACAAGGTCCGGTGATGGGTGAAAAGAAAGAAGATGCAATCAAATGATTTTGAAAGTTACGCGCATCGTATTTTCCTCGGTCGCAGTGGATTCCTTGTGGACAAAACATTATTAAATATTTGAAAGGGTGATAGGAAGTGCTCTCGGGATATTTAGCTATCTTGGATTGAAGAATTCGTCCATTCTTATAGTTAGTGATCGTAAAATTGATACATTTTTATCTTTATGTATAAGGATAGGTACTTCATTCAATTGCTCCCGATCCCGACAATTTTTCTCCAGCAAACCATTTTCTACAGTATTTTCCTAACGAATTACTTCAAAACGAAGTTTCTTTGAAAAACTTATGTATCGTAAATTATTTCAGACTTCGCTGCTTCGTTTGGCAATAGCACCCAATTCCATGTAAAATTTATGTCTACATCTACATCCAGCAGTCTAAAAGTTACGAATAAAATTAAAAATTTGACCAACTGTGCCACAACGCTGTTGGAATCGGAATACGGAATCGACCTTTCTTCCTAAGGAAAGTCGGGAAAATTTACGACACCGTCCCCGCCCGCAGTCATCGCCGTCGTTCTCGTAGCCGGCCCTAAAGCCACTCACCAGTCAGATTTCCGAGCTGGGTCATTTTGACGATGTAAAACATAATTTATTCAATTTTCGACAATTATGCATCGGCTTGGCATCCGGCGCGGGTTGGTGTGTGGCGGTCGGTGGCGGGTAGCGCGACTCGATCGTCGTTTGTCGTCTGTCACCGCTCGCTTCTCGCTCGGATCGAGATTTCACATTGAGAAACCGAGATTCGGATGGGATGGAACTCGAGTGGGTGGTTGCTGGTTTGTCCAGAGGGGATCGTGTTCATTTATTTTTGGAGACATTTCGGGGGTCCCTAAAAATAACTTTTATTCTCCGCGCGGTTGCGGATCCCGATGGTGTGGTGGTTGGGTGCTGGGTTTCGATCGAAAGCGCTGCGCTGCGCGTGCTGCGAGCTGGTGATGGAGAACATGGAAATGCCGCGTTTTCATAATATTTATTTACATCGAACACGACAAATGTATACGACACGAGGCATTTCGATTGCTTGTTCTTCTGCTTATTTTATAACTCTCTTTGGTAAAGGTGGATTAATTTAATGTTCGGTGCATTTAATCGGGGATGCACTTTGAGAAATGCAATCCCCAATATCGGACTGTCCCTTCCAGGTCGACTCCTTATGTCGGTCTTGTCAGTAATGATTTATATTGTAGCAGGTCGAAAGCATTCGATTGGATGTGGAATGCAGCGATTTTCTGAGAAGCCGTTTTGCTTTCGTGACTTTATTTTAATTTAGGTGTGTTAATTGTAATTATGTAACAGATTGTTTTTTTATGTTTTGATAGTTGTTGATCTTTATTCATCTGTATCCGCAATCAATGCAATGCGAAGTAAAATTTGTATTGTAAATTATTCTTCAAATTGGGAGGTTTTTGTTCAGTTATCTGCATGGGTTTGTGCAATATTAATTGACCTTTTCAATATCCTTCTTTCGAAGTTTTATATTTTTGCTTAACTTGACAGATTTGTATTCTTATGACCGTGTGCACAAGCCGGTGATTCCAATCGAATATGTGCAAAATCTGAAGGTAAGGTAAGAGTACGAATGTAGTAACAAAAATAGAGAATAAGAAATAAAATATGTATATAAATAGGACAATAGGCAAAGGAAAACAGGAATAAAAATTGAATAGGAATGCAAAATACAAATATTTGGATTAATAATATGGAAACCTCTTACGCAACCACAGTCACCTGGATTTTGTTTTCTGATTTATAACACACGCATTTGACCAAACTACCCATTGACCGAAGAAAAATGTTGTTTACGATCTTTCTGACACCCTCATCTCATCAATTCTGCATCAATAAACCCACATATAACACAAAAAAATCGTTTCGTCGTGCCACCAGAAATGCACCCAACAGTGCACCCCAAATCAAATTGACACCTCTCAATCACTGTTCCAGAGTGACCACCACCGACCGCCATGCAAAGCAGATGCAGCGAAGAAGTGGGCGGCTGAAAATAATAAAAAAATATCTTTGAATCCCAACGTGACAACAAATCCATTATCTGTGGTCATTTCGTTTTACCCCGCGGGTAGTAAATTCGGACCGGTCATCTCCAGTTGTCAGATGGTTGACAGCCAATCGTAACCAGCCCATACTGCCCTTCTACGCATAATTGTCCCATTTTGGAACTGATGAAAAACCCGAACCTGAGTCAATTTGTCTTACTGAAAAATAACAAATATCACAAATAACTGTAGACATATATGCAAAACGTTTCTATTTGTTGAGGATAGTATTGGGGACATTTTAGTTCATCCAACACATTCATGAGTTCAAGTCTTGAATTCTACCATAGAAGAGAAAGGTAATACGCACATCAAAATATGCTGAGACTATCCTGCGCTATTCACAGATATCAAATGATTTATGTGGCATGTTTCGGCGTTCCCTGTTGCGTTGGGATATGGATACTCGGAAGTAGTGCGCAACGGTGTAAATTCGGCCATATCGCTAGGCTCAGTACAACACTGAAGCTGGCAATATGGCGTCCCTAATCCTGAATCCCAAGGTGTCAGGCGACCCGTGCCGAGGGGATGAATGACCTGGTGGGTGAGCCTCGCATGGTACGCATAGTTGGTAGTGTTAGAATGACTGAAGTCTGGTGAGGCCTGGTAGGCACCTCCGAATTAGGGGACACGAAAGTCTCGCTATGCCTGGCAGGAGTGTCGGGGGGTTGATGCTTCGGCGGCACCTCAGAAATTGGAGACATGTAAGGTAGGTGGTGCCACTCCGTTGCAGGATGGGGTGACCACCACACTAATTGAGGACTATCTGGGCTTCGAAACGTCAACAGGCTGGTACCGCCTGCAAGGTACCTATCTGGAACCCTGTTGGCAGTATCAAAGTCCGAGTAGGTGAGTGTTAGTCACGCGTGACGTGCCAGGTGTTCCACGCCCAAACAATGCACAGGAGGTGCACAGAGTGGATACAAATGGGAGATGGGGGTATTACAACCCCCACGGAGTGACAGACTGAATGTCAAGAGAGTGGTGCACAAGTGGTGCAAGGGATAGGGACTGAATGTATGAGCAAGCACACAAGTAAGACTCGCATGGTAAAGCTATGTCCATTTAGAATCCGGAATAATAAAATCATCTGTATCTCGGTAACGGATTGACGCACAAATAAGGTTAATACATCAAAACAAGGGTAATTTACTGTACTTTAAGGAAAAATTATTGGTGCTAATAATTTCTTCTTTTTTCTAGTGAAAATTTGCATCTTCTTCTTTATTCCTCTCATCAAAAGTTGCACACCTCCGGAGTCAACTTCCTTGGCACATTTGTTCAACATTTTGGTCATCTGAGTCGCGTCCCGGGCTGTTTTTCCACTTTTTCCACTTTTCTTAAGCTTCCGCTTCATTACTGCCCAAAATATCTCGATGGGCCGGAGCTGTGGGCAGTTGCGTGGATTTATTTTTTTATCGATGAAATCTTCGTTATTATCGCGGTACCACTGGATGACTTCCCGGCTGTAGTGGCAACTCGTCAAATCTGGCCAAAACTTCACGGGACCTTTATGGGCTTTATGGAAGGTCGACCGCGGTTTTTGAGACATTCCTCCTTGTACAGCTTCGAGTCTATCGTCTTATTCGTCACAAACACTTAGGTCTTTGCCCCACAGTTGCATATCCCTTGCCACAATCATCCGTTTTTTTTTCGCAAGTTTGTCCAAAAAGCAAACTTAAACTTCGCAGGAACTACTCCTCGTGCCGTCACCATGTAGAATTTTTGGCTAGGAAGCTGTCCGAAATCCATTTTGACGTAGGTTCTATCGTCGATGACAGGATTATCAACGTGGGTGTGCAGACTTTTTTTCTCTCCTTTCGGCTTCCATCTGGAATAATTTTTGACACGCTGCACGAAACTTCGTGAAATTTATACCACAGCAAGTGGGCGCCTAGGTAGACAAACCGCTGTAAAAGAATTCTTGCAGCGGTCACTTTCCGTGCCGCTGCAATACAATAAATGATTCCGGATTCTAAATGGACATAGCTTTACGTGTGGTCAGAATGACTGCTTAGGCAGTATTGTGATCCGGCTGCCAGTGACGGATTGAGTGAAGTCTCGCTATGACTGTCAGAAGTGTCGGGGGGTCGATGCTTCTGCGGCACCTCAGCAATAGGAGACATGAAAGGGTCTGCCTCGTAGCTGAGGTAGGAGTTGCATAAGAGCCACCAAGCTAGGGTCGCCTCCGGTTTGGTAAACAAGTGGTGCCACCCTGTTGCAAGATGGGGTGAACACCATACTTATTGAGGACTGTCTATATATGAATTACTGCAACCAAATTGGTCTAAATTGTGCTGCTAGGGATGCACTTGTGTACGTAATGTAGGGGGCACAATGTACAAGTATTGCTTAGTTGCGGGCCGGGGGAATGACTGGAAAGGAAGGAGTTGGTTTTAGTGGGTCGGGAGTGGTGATCCCATCCCCACACTACCTGGGTTCGCCTCCCCCAGGTGTTGCAGATTTCTATTATCTTCATTAGAAAAAAAAAACATGTTTTGGCGGCTCATAGTGATATTCTAGAGTTCACGAAACATTCTGAAGCTCATCTTGTAAGGCATATGCAACAACGGCCTCCAAAATGTCCTTGGCATCAATCAAAGTTCTTTTTAACTCGTAGTGACATTCTGAAATTCATTCATTTAGGAAGTAAGGAACATTAGCGGAGATAGAATACACTCAAGCGACTACCCAGATGGGGTCAGACAAAGCTCTACGTAAAAGCTTCGGCTGTGCGTCGGCCTTATCCGACGATTTCATGCGGAACTTCTTTGAATCCAAGGGCGCCCACAGATTTTCGTGGTTCAGACGATCGAATGCTTTTTCGTAGTCAATGAATACCAGGTAGAGTGACTCTTGGATTCGGAGCGTGACAATATGGTCCACCCATGATCTTTTTGGGTGGAATTCTGCCTGCTGCCGTTGGAGAGTCGAATCTATTTTCTCCTGTATCCGATGGAGGACAACTTTGCACAGAACTTTGAGAAAAATGCACCCTGCATCCAGTCAGCCGGAAAAGTTGCGATTTCCCAGATATTGCAGAATAGTTGAAGCAACATTTGCGCAGATAACACGGGGTCAGCTTTGAGCCCCTCTGCTGAAATACGATCGACCCCGGGAGCTTTGTTGGATTTCATGCTTTGGATGGCTGCTTCAATCTACTGCAGTGATGGAGCTTCAGAGCAGTGTTGGTAAAATCATTCATAAAACTCAATCATTGAGCGCTCCCGCGTGAACTAACTCGTTTGCGATTTTAAAGGAATGCATCACGTCTGAGTTTTTCATGCTAAAACGGATCATTCCACTCATGTAGAGATATTGATGGTTGTTCGCGTTAAGTTCCAAAAGTGTGTCTACAAAATTTTGTACACATACACACATACACACACACACACACATACATACATACACACAAACAGACATCACCTCAATTCATCGAGCTGAGTCGATTGGTATATAACACTATGGGTCTCCGAGCCTTCTATCAAAAGTTTGGTTTTGGAGTGATCGTATAGCCTTTACGTATACTTAGTATACGAGCATTAGCATTAGCATTAGCATTGTTACGGTGTAATTCGTAGATTGGACACTAGTGATACTCATGTTTTACTTTTGAGATCCTTATCTAGAATGCTATCAGAAATCAAGAAGGGGAGTGGTCCTTGATTCCAGCCTTAAACAAAAATAACAAAACCATGGGGATTACTACTCCTGGCCGCGCCCATCTTCACCGTAACTAGACAGAGAAAGAAAGTGTTGAAGTGGTACTTACTTAACGAGAGAGCGACTTAGCGACACCCTCATAAGTACCACGAGGTTGAATAATGAGGAAGGTATTCGTTGGGTCAGGATTTGCCTGTGGCTGGCAATGTAACCGTGGTAGATCTAGCCCCGTAACACACCACGTAAAGGTGTCTACCCAGCATTACGGGTCTTACGTATACTTAGTATACGAGAAAGGCAAAAAGTGTGTTTCACATTTTTTGTACATACTTACACAAACATACATACATACCTACACACATACAGACATCAACTCAATACGTCGAGCTGAGTCGATTGGTATATTACTCTATGGGTCTTCGACCCTTCTATCAAAAGTTCGGATTTGGAGTGATCCTATAGCCTTTACGTAAACTTAGTATACGCGAAAGGCAAAAAGGCATTTGCTCGGCATAAGGTGATGGTGGATATGACCCCTTCTTCAAATGTAGGCGCTCACCCAGAATGGTCGATGTGATCACTTATTTAAAAGAAAAAAAGATTCCTTTTATGGAAGTAGAAGTTTTTTCCAGAATACGGCAATAGTGGATGTGATTCCTTCTTTTAAAGTAGGCGTTTGCCCGGAATAAAGTAAGGGAATTCAAGATCATATTTTTGGATGTAGGCATTTTCTTGGAATAAGTCAATGACGGGTGTGATCCCTTTCTCGGAAGTGGTTCTGCCGCTTCGTTTGTTCGTCTTTCTGGAATATTTCTATCATCAGTCTAAATCTATCAGAAAACATCCTCGATCTTTTCTAACTATGTGAAAAATACATTCAATTACCCTTTTCCTTTAACAGTTCCAAATTATGCCAAATATCCGTTATGCCGAATGAGCAACTTTTTTGTTGCAGTTCAAAATTATGCCATATGTCCGTAATGCCAAACGACCGTTCAAGATTTTCTCAGTTTTTCCCACAAAAATATATCCTATAAACCCGTTGGAGATTATTACGAACATATTTGCATACATAAATAATTCTTCCAGCTGTTTTCAAGTTATGCGGGCCTTAATAGCAAGATCGAGTGCAAGATTGGCTGCGTTTATATTAGGATGCAGGATAGTCGCGAGCTTAGGGATTGTGCTTTGTTCGGTCGGTGAGTAAATAAAGAGTCTGCGTTCAGTCGTGTTTCCTATAGCAGAACGATCGATCAAATATCATAAATTTTGTTCTGTTAAGTGCGGCCGTTAAAAATTTAAATTAGTATTCGTAAGAATGTGTTTTTGTTTTAAATTGATCAAACTACACGTACACGCTACGATGCAATTTCAATTTTTCCACGTGTCTTTACTTGACTCACTTCCATATTACTCCAATAAAAAAACAGTAAAGTCACCCTACGGCGTTCCGTTCCGGACGTTTCGAAGGATTTTCTGTCAAAATATCGATGAATCCCGAGTATATTGCAGAAATTTTACCGAGAAATTTTTAAGGATTTCGCTAAAGAAATTTCATAGAGCTTGCCAAAAAATTTGCTAGTTAAGAAGTTCCCAAAGAAATTTCGTAAAAAATCTCGAGGAAATCCTGAAGAACTTCCTGAGAAAAGTAGGAAAATAAGAAAAAGTGAAAAATAAGAAAAAATCCGAAAAATTTCACGAGGTGATTTCGATGAATTTCCCAAAACTGATCTCAAAGAATTTTCAATCGAAATTTTGAAAAATTTATCGACGAAATTCCGAAGATTTTATTGAAGCAATTGCAAAGAGTTTCCTGATGAAATTCCGAATTATTCCCTGGAAAACGTTAATGATCTCCGAAGAACCGAAGAAGTTGGACATTGTAACGAATTTACCAAGGAAATTCAGAAGAATTTGACGAGGAACGAAGCATTTCCCAAGAAAATTTCGAAAAAATTGTCGATGCCTTTTTGAAGAATTTTCCAAAAAATTCCAAAATTCTAAAAAGTTTTCCAAACGAATTTTGAAGAACTTACCGATAAAATTCCGAATACTATGCCAAGCAACTCAGGAGAGTTTCTCCAAGAAATTGCGGAGAATTTCCCGAAAATATTTAGAAGAATTTCCCGAGCAAATTCCATATCTTTTTGCGAGGAAATTTCGAATTTTTTTCTGGAAACTTTCGGAAAATTTCCCGAGGAAGTTATGAAGGTTACCAAAGAACTACCAAAGAATCTCCCGAAAGGGTTGCACAAAATTTTCCGATGAAGTTTCAGAGAATTTGCAGAAAAAGCTATGAAGAACATCCGTTAAAGATTAGGATATTTAGCCTATTTCACAAATTTCAGGAAGTGAAATCCTAGAAAAATCTTTCAAAAAATCCCAGCAATCAAGATTATCGTGATTGACTGTACACTTCATAGTTGCTTGTCTCGGCCATTCGAATGAGATTAAAAAACTGATCTCACTGTACATGCTTTGAAGTTTCATTAATTCAAGGCCAATAGCGGTGCAAAGCCCTTCTTAGCCTAGCGGTAAGACGCGCTGATAAAAAGCAAGACCATGGTGCAGGTGGCTGGGTTTAATTCCAAGTTCGGTCTTAGAAATTTCCGGTTTGGAAATTGTCTCGACTTCCCTGAGCATAAAATATCATCGTGCTAGCCGAATGCAAATATGCTTATTGTCAGTTAATCACTGACTAATGAACAAGCTGCGAGACGCCAGTATTTCAGTGGAGGATGTAATACCAACAAAGAAGAAGAAGAACGATGCCGGCCACGTCTTCACAGTCAATTTAGTTTGACAATCATTGCTTCAAGAAATCTAGGAATCCGTGCATCTCCGTGAGCGCTACAGGAAAGGGATAGTTGGTTAAATGAGAAGAAAGTATTGATTGGAAGATTGGTAAGGGACTAACTAATTTACTCGAAGTTATTTTAAATTAACTTACTAATCCACACAACAGAGAAACAACTATTTCCAATAGAAAGCGCGATAAAATGTGCGCTGAAATTTTCACTGTCTAATTAATTTACTGACCCGCAAAATCAAAATCAAGCATTTCTATGATGGCAAGATCGTTATGCGTTCGATTGAAAATACGAGTAAACGCGCACTCTCTGCCTTCAAAACACTTTTTTAACATCAAATTCACCCTACTTATAACCTGTGGATTGCCAATTTTCGCTATTTCTCGCGTAGTGTTTGAAAAGGTTCTGAAAAAAGGAAAAAGGGCTGTAATGCCAAGCCCGTTTGACAGCACGAACATGTAATTGATCTTTTACTTTTATTCTCTAGTTGATGACGCAAGGTCGTAATTTAGTTACAAAATTGTCGGCACTGTTAGCAGAGGCATGTTGTGCAAATAACATATGTTCTCGTTTCTTTCATTAAATTTAATTCACGGATAATTTAGAAATGAAAACCGAATTTGTTCATAAGTTCCTTTTCGAATCGACGCAAGATGTGTGTTCGTTTCACCATACTGCCTACGAAGCCCGGCAAACCAATAATAAATATCAGGCAATTTGTTTGAACAGCTGACCCGCGTAATACCTACATACATGCTCTTTCACGGTCCTCCCCGAAACTGAGGGTAATCAATGTTGCGGTGGCGGCCCCATTATCCGAATGGCTACATTTATCTGTGTCAGTCATGTGTTTCAGTTGTTCCGCTAATTGTTATCGGACTTCACTTTAAACGTCGATCGCTTACGCTCATTACTGCCGAGGTCCGAAATGACCTTCCAGGCGTGCAATCCGCCGGCTCTGACATTCTCATTTCGCGCATTTGTTTCCCCCAAAAAGGTAGCCGAATGTCGCCGTCACCATTACCGTTCCGCGCAGTTAGTATTTCTCGGACTTGGAAGGAGTTAATGTTCACTGTAAAGGACTTAATGAACACCGGCTCCGGTCGGTTTGATTCTGATATCTCCTCAACGCGGAGTCTCCCTAGAGTCGCCGCAGGGCAATCAATTATACCGCGCATGTCAGCCTCCCCACAACCTCATTTCGAAAGTAGAGATCTTCTCACCATCTGTCAGCAAAAAAAAGGGGTACATACAACCGACCCGCCAGCCAGCATCAGAAAGCGAGGCGGTCAGTGATAACTTCTTAATAGCTCCTGTCTTAAAAAATGATAGGCAAAACCAAGAATTTCAACTTTTACATTTTAATTAGTTTACGTTTACATAGTGCCAGCTTCTCCTCCCTGGAGCGATGGCCATCAAAACGAGGCTGGGTCGGATCGTAAAATCATCCAGTTTACGGATCGGTCTCGCCGTTGTTGTTTTTCGTATTCCGTTTCCGTGACGCTTATAAATTAGTCCAAAAAAGGTAGGCGTTAAGACCGGTAGCTTTTGGCTCACAGTCAAAGACGTTGAGCCGTTCAGGGCAGCTTCTCATGGGGCCCAAAAAAGAGAGGTCGGTAAATAAAGGGAAAATAAGGTCGATATAAATATTTTTTTTTTTAATTCACCTCTGATTTTTTTCATCAAAATTGATACTTTGAAGAGGCAACAAATTTCGTTTTTTTATGAATTACAAAAGTCTAACAAATCTAGTGAGATTTTAATTTTTGTTTCATTCAATTCCTTGTTCATCATGAGAGCAATGTGGCATATTTTGTAAATATTTAATGTCCTAAGAGAAAAGTGAACTTGAACAACTGAATAAGATATACTTTTTGGTAAGAAAATTATTCCTGTAGCTTTGTTCAGTTCAGTGGAACATAGTATCTAGAAAACAAATAATAAAAATATTATTGCAATTTCAATTTGGGGTCAATATGACCCCAGAGCACAGACAACGTAAGTTTTTTTGAGCACAGACAGAAGGGCACTTCCACAGTTATTAACAGCGAGGTTTCTAAGCCAAGTTACCATTTTTGCATTTGTATATCATGAGGGATAACATTATGTCCAGGGCATTCGAGAAAATTTCCAACCCGAAAATCTACGATCTCGGCACTACATACGGTAGTTCAAAAAATCGAAAAAAACACTTAATGCAAAAGAAATTGCTCTTGTAGCATTTCTTGATATTGAGGGCGCATTCGATAACGCTTCTTATTCGTCTATAGGGTCAGCAATGTTGAGGAGAAAATTCGACCCATGCATTGTTACCTGGGTACATGCTATGCTAGCTAATCGGAAAATCTCCTCTGAGCTTAGCGGTTCATACATCACTGTTAAAGCAACAAGGGGGTGTCCGCAAGGCGGAGTGCTTTCACCTTTGTTGTGGTCACTGGTGGTGGATGAGCTTCCAGACAGCTTAGAGAGAAGAGGCTTCGAAGTGGTTGGATATGCTGATGACGTTGTCATTATTGTACGAGGCAAATTCGAAAGTGTTATCGTGGAAAGAATGCAATCTGCCCTACATCACACTTTTCCTGGTGTCAAAAGTATCAACTAGGCATAAATCCTACAAAACTTCCATTATCCCTTTCACCAAACGGAGAAAGGTACAACTGAAACCCCTTTTCTTGAATCAAACACAATTAGTTTATTCAAGTGAAGTAAAATATCTAGGTGTCATACTCGACGCAAAGCTTAATTGGAACTCTCATCTCCAATCAGTTGTGCAGAAAGGTCTCAATACACTTTGGGTTTGTTCAAAACCCTTGGTAAAAGATGGGGCCTAAAACCAAGTATGATCATGTGGATATATAAAACCATTGTCCGTCCCAGGACAACTTACGCTTCCCTTGTCTGGTGGCCTAAAACTAATGAGGCTGCTGCAAGGGCTAAGCTCAACAAAATCCAACGCACCGCTTGCATAGCCATCACTGGTGCAGTTCGTAGTACACCCACTTTGGCCCTAGACGCAATGCTTCACCTGCCCCGGTTAGATCAATTCATAAAGCTGGAAGCGGAAAAAGTGCTCTAAGGTTAAAGAGAACAAAAACACTGCTGTCGGGAGACCTTACGGGTCACCTCAGCATATTAAATGAATTTGCCATAAATCCCGCAATAGGAATTTGTAGTGACTGGATGGAAACGGTAGTCAATTATGACTTACCTTACGATGTGTTCATTCCTTCCCGCCAGGAGTGGGAAGGAGGTGGACCCAGCGTTCCAACAGGCTCTATAAATTTCTTCACAGATGGTTCGAAAATGAATAATCTGACAGGATCCGGAATCTATGGCCCTACAACAAAAATTTCTGTCCACTTAGGACAGTGGCCCACAGTATTTCAGGCGGAAATATATGCAATATTAGAATGCGTGTTATTATGCCTGAGGAGAAAGTATAGATTTGCAAAAATATGTATTTTCTCTGACAGCCAAGCGGCACTTAAGTCGCTTAATAACTACACTTGTAACTCAAAGCTAGTGTGGGAATGCATTCTGGCTTTGAAAAACTTATCCATACGCAATCGAGTCTACCTATATTGGATCCCAGGACATACGGGTCTAGAGGGAAACGAGATTGCTGATGAGCTAGCCAGGAATGGATCTAATGAAAGGTTCATTGGCCCTGAGCCCTTCTGCGGATCTCAGACTGCTCTGTAAAAATGGAACTGAACAAATATATGGTCAGTCAAATCACATCAAACTGGAATGCATCTTCCCCATACGAGCCAATCCAAAAGGCTCGTAACGATTAACCCCAAGAAAACCCAACAACTATTAGGTCTCAACAAAAGGGATCTCAACATCTACACCGGTCTAATAACTGGACACTGCCCTGCAGATACCATCTACAAAAAGATCGGAGCAATCCAAACCTCAAATTGCCGCTTCTGTGACGAGGAGAGAGAAACATCAGAACACATCCTCTGCTATTGCAGTGCACTCACCCAACGTAGGTTCAAAGTTCTCAGCAAGCCCTTTTAGGGCCTGCTGACATATGGATCTTATCCCCAAGGACGTGGTTGGCTTCATAAAGCTAGTCTCGCCAAAATGGGGAGTCACATACTGTAACTCAGGATCTCTATTCATCAATAATAGATGGTCTTGAGTTCAGTCGATACCAAGGTATCTCAGTGACAAACATGTTACTGAGATAACTTGCGTATTTCACAGTAAAAGGGTATATCACAATAGTCCTAAAATCTGGACGCAGTGATCTTCACCCGACAAACGAGGAAAAAAAAAAACCCGAAAATTTCCAAGACCAGACCGGGAATCGAACCCAACCTCAGCATGATCTTGCTTTGTACCCGCGCATCTTACCGCACGGCCAAGGAGAGCCGATTTCATCGATTTCACTCACTTGCTTAGTTTAACACTTTTCTTCCATACAATTCCGCTAATCAACCGAGAATCCTCCGTAAAGAGAGTGTGCAAGATCATACAAATCAAGAATTATGAATGCAGCCACCTCCAACCGAACGAAGCAACGTTCTTTTCGCATTTTTCAACGAAACCCAACGGTGCTCATCACGTTCCCCAAAGGGGCAACTATGGGAATGCGCATGCGGTCAATATTCTCGACAACTCAATCGAAACGAATTGATTTACGATGGCACCGAGACCGACCAACCGCGACCGACACCCCACACCGCCGCGTGGCGTTGCTGTCGTCGTTGCGTTAGTCGTGCATCCGAACAAGATTGATCAGCAGCAAAGCAAACTTCTTCTGCCCTCGCTCGCAGGACATCGCACTCCGTTCTAGTTAGGGCCGGAGGCCTTTGTTTTCACTTCGCGAGGTTGCCCCATGATGTTTGTTTGTGAACGCCCGTGCGCCAACCCGCTCGGACGCCCATTTCTCCAAGCTGAAACTTAGATATTTTGTCCGGAGGCTGCTTCCACGGAGCGCCCCATAATCGTGGCTGGTTTCGTTCTGTTTGCCGGTGGGATCCGAATAATATCTCTTCGCATTAATTATGACGTACCTACATAATATAACGGCGGCTTGCTTAGGGTCGGGTTGGGCTCGGATGAAAAATGAAGTCACGATTTTTGACAGCCGAGGAAACGCAGTTGCCGCAGGGACTGGATCTTGATCCACGCTCCAAACGGGGAACGTGTTTGGCGCAGCCTGCACCGGTATGGTGTTTTGACAGGTGCGTGATATTATCCGTTTGCTTATAGATGCAATGTGAATTTAGGGATCGGTTACCTTTGCAGCGCGGTGCCTTCCCAGGTATGTAGGTATTTCGGCGCATTTAAATTTTGACAAATTGAACTCAACATCGCTTGATTTATATTATGCAAGCGAATTAGTTCACTTTGTTTGAACAAGCTTTACTTCATTACAATACAAGTAACTGGAATGGAGGTACACATTTAAAGTTTACACGTTCGACTAACTTGGGTTTGATCATTTAAATTGAATTAGGTAGAAGGTAGTATAACGGAAGTTTGTATAGTGAAATGGGATCACAAATAAGAGTCCGCAACGTTAGGCATAACCACGTTGAGCATAAGGACGATAGGCAGAAGTACATTAGGTGTAATTCTCCCTTATTTATGTCATAAACTGTTCTTGGGGGCATATAATGCCAAACTTACATTATGCGTACTTATGCCTAATGGGATATATCCACAAATAACGGTGAGTTGCGAAATCTACGTGAGAGAACATTCCAACGTACGAGCGCCAATAGCTCGGGTCAATTCAGATTTCCTGTTAGGATGTATAAGAAAAATAATAATCGTTGCAATTTAAATGGCCTAGATGAAGGGCTAATAAATCAGTTTGCAATTTTTAGAGAAAAAGTGAAAATCTCTCCAGAAATGGTGTTGAGCGAACCTATACGCCGTGCTAGCTTTTAGAAATATTCGGTGCAGCACATCTGTACAATCTTGTGTGGATAAGATTATCATAAATTTAGCTTAAACAGCAGATAATGGATATACCCCAATAGTTGGTAATGCAAGTTCCACTTCCAGATCCATGGGCCAGTATTATGAACGCGGTTTTCTAAATAAATGGAAAAACTATGTCTTGGAGTGAACGATTGAATACTGCCGCAATGGGGGTCGTTAATATAGCTACGTATTAAAATAAATAGTTACAATAATAAAGTTTTAAGTCGAAATTTAAAAAGGAGGAGTCAGATTGTCGATTCTGTTTCGAGACCATTAGATGAATCAAGATCTTTCACTGCTGATGATTGAGGATAGTGTTTGCCCACATTAGTTCTGGCGTCGAACTTGAGATGCTGTGCTGCAAGCCTTTGTACGAAGTACTTTGCGAAAAGGTCACCTGCTTAATGGCTTGTTTGTAAAGTAGTCCCGTTGTCCCATCGTTTTCTACCAAACAGGCGATGCCGTTGGCATTCTTCCTATTTTGATGATAGTCTTTAAACGGGAAGAACTCAGCTCGAAATCACGAAGAAGTGCTTCTATTACGTTTCGGTTTACGGAGATTGATACGAAGGTCAAATATCTCACAAGTCCACCATGAGTAAATTTGAAGCTCGCTTTTCCAGAAACGTACCTGTTGATAACTTCCTGGAGTAATCCGTGGCAGTGTGTGTGTGTCCAAACTAACCCCCACAGTCTGTCAGTGATGTTATGGAAGAAAGCTGTCTGTTTTACAATTTTACAGTCAGATTTAATCCGGGAGTTAGAAAGTGTTAGCTCTATTGCAGCTCCAGTGACCCGTTTCAGACTGCCTGGTATTTCATGACCAGTCCGAGGTCACTTTTGCTTACAATAAGCCCCGCCTGTTTATGCTACCATTTTCAAATGGATAATGGACCCATAAACAAACTTCCGGATTCTCCAATCCAGCGCGTATTTAGTTTTGAAATTGCAATCGTATCAATACACCTTAAAATACATGGAAAAGTAGTAAATCCATATCGGAACAATCTCACCAATTTTATCCACGGTGAACTGGAGATAATCTGGTTGGGAGGAGCTCTGGATCTGTACTTCACACTCGATCCGTGTTGCACCCATATTCTGCGGCGACTTCATAACAGGAATCATCACTCACAAATTTCCACCAAAGCCACTATCCTTGCCACAATCACTAACGCACACCTTCAAATCTATATTTTATGAACTAACTTAAAATATCACGCGTATACCAAATGGCGTTTATTAGAAAATTCTTAGAGTCTAATAGCCAAAATAGAAAGAAAAATCAAGCAATGAAAAATTTTGACATCCGTCGCGCGGCACACTACGATTCTTTCTTTCCTGGAGTAATCCGTGCCAGGCTGATAATATTCTTTGTCCACCGTATCAGACCGCAGAAATTGTATCTAATTGATACAGTCAACAATATAATTATCCAGATTCGATTCCCGAATAATTAGTAATATTTTAAAGTTCAAATCAAAAGTTAAATAATACGATTATCGAGGAGTACGTCGTCAATGAGTATGATAATTGGATTATGATGGATATTAAGAGGCAGTAGCGAAGCGGTTGCTTCAACAATATCAACGATCTCAGGAAGACTGGTAAATATCATATCAAGAAGTCTTCCATTTATGTTCCCTCCTTGTCGTGATCTGACCGTTAGGTTTGATATCAACTTTCTGGTAGGATTGCGCACTCATTTATTAAGAGGGCTACCTACCAGCGAAAACACCTCTAGAACTTACTCGTGGTCCTTTAGAGATTTTTTTCAAATGGAACTACTTTACAAAGTACATGTTCTAACTATTAAGAAATCTCATCTACTGATCTCGAAATTACTATCGTCGGTTGAGATTTCCAAGCTCATAACATTCGTCAAGCATCAAAATCAAAAATTGTTACCAAACATGAAGAACATTACAAAGCACATGTTCTAACTATGTACCAATAAATCTCATCTACTGATCTAAAAAATGCTATCGTCTATCGAAAATGCTTGCCATAAATCGTTTACAAAAAATCTATTATTTTTTGGAGCTTCATTTATTTTACCAGCGTACTCTACAACAACCAGTCTCTTCATCGACAGATTGTTGTCAAAATCTGGCGATGCGGTCCATTTCGCCAGCTCGCTTTTATTATCCACAGTAGACCTGTGCGCCATCGCGCCACGCCGCCGTCAAAAATGAATCGGCGCTGCTGTATAATAATTTAACACGCCGCCAATTTTTTTACTACGCCGATGGCTATTAAAGGTTACATACATTTTGTTAAAAGATCATTTTTACTGGTAAGTTCCTAACCTTACGGAACTACATATTTCAGGCTAAGTTCATATTACATTTATCTACTGCCAAGTATGCAGAAATTATTGGATGGCGACCAACTCTCAACTAAATCTAGCATTGAGCTAGTTTTGCTATACTTCCGGAGGTATGCCCTGCGGAATTTCCGAAGGAATTCCTGGAGGAACTCCCGAAGGAATTCCTGGAAGAACTTGCGAAGGAATTCCGGGAGAAACTCCCGGAGGAATTCTTGGCGAAACTTCCGGAGGAATTCCTGGAGGAACTTCCGGAGGAATTCCTGGAATTCCTGGAGGAACTTCCGGAGGAATTCCTGGAGGAACTTCCGGAGGAATTCCTGGAGGAACTTCCGGAGGAATTCCTGGAGGAACTTCCGGAGGAATTCCTGGAGGAACTTCCGGAGGAATTCCTGGAGGAACTTCCGGAGGAATTCCTGGAGGAACTTCCGGAGGAGTTCCTGGAGGAACTTCCGGAGGAATTCCTGGAGGAACTTCTTGAGGAATTACTGGAGGAACTTGTTAATTCCTTTCGGAGGAAATTCGGAGGAAATTCCGAGGAATTCCTGGAGGAACTTCCAGAGGAATACCTGGAGGAACTTGTTAATTCCTGGAGGAACTTCCGGAGGAGTTCCTGGAGGAACTTCCGGTGAAATTCGTGGAGGAACTGCCGCCACCATTCTGCTGCTGATCGAGGGGCCAATTAACAGAGGGCGATGACAACCGATTTCTCATCCATTGATCCTGCGATATCCATCGCTTGCTGCTTCCGTCGATAAACTTTATTTATACCCTGCATCGGCATAACTTTTCCTCCTGAATTTCACCTTCATTTTGATGCTAGATGCTTAACGCTCTAAAGAATTGGGCGTTCTCACAAATCAGTATTGAGTAAGCTTCACAATATGTACATTAGGGTGGCTCAAATTAGTAGGGGAAAAACTTTTTTCAATTTTTTTTTGAAGGGCCGCCCTCTTATTCGCTTCTATTTGATGCCCTGATGCTCTGGACAAAATTTCAGCCAAATCGGTCAACGATTCGGCGGTGCTAAACTCGTTGGAAGTTTTTATGCAAAAATGTATGCAGAAACATCCAAAAACAGTGATTTGTAGTTGGACGACACAGTTAATGATGAAGAACTATGATACTCATTCAGATCTTGAAAAAAATAATACAGAATGTAATGAAAAAACCGCGAGAAGATTAGAGTTTGCCCGGCTAAGTTATTAGCATTTCTCTGAAGTGGGGTTTGAGCAAATTTCGTTTCTTTTACACAGAAAAAAAAATGAAAAGTAAACAGCGCGTAAAACATGAGATGCGGAAATTTACACTATTCTACGCGGAAATGGACCTCTTCCTAACAAGTTTGCTTACAACTTGCAAGCAATATTGACGATTCACGTCAAATATTGTATACATTTAGGCTAAATCACGCGTGGAATTAAGCTAATAATGGTGTTCCATTTATGTGCATCATCTTTAGCGTAAATTTCAGTGGATTTTTCTATCTGTGTACCTTTGAAAAGAAATAAAATCACCCCTGCAAATCACTGTCACAGATTGAAGGGACCGAGAAAACCATCGACACAGGGAGAGATATAGAGAGTCGACATTGAAAATAGAAATAGTTTTGACAAAGGTTACAACTTACAATCGCCTAGGAAATGTGAATGTAGTGATTATAAATGATCGATCAACCATTATATTACTATCTTTAATTGCTCATCCGTCGAATTGTTTACCTCTTGTAAATATAGTTAGCGAAATCCTGACTTATGTTCATCGTTATTACAACCTATGCGATCCGATCAAACACGATAAACATCTGGAATGAGTTATTGGCAAATTACTAAATGAGCGAAAAAATCCGAGGTGAAAAAGCTGTTGAAATCTGCAAATGCGATTAATAAAAAAAATAAAATTATGATATTCAGCACGCTTAAACGGATTACTAGAAGCCAACAGAAAACAGTTTTCTACAAACCTCAAACATTTGTTGAGATCTGAGCAACCATTTACATCCCAAAGTCCACATGAAATTTTGTGCGTTAGGTATTATGAGCTGCCAAAAAGATTCTTTGACAATGATACTTATATACAATCACTAGATCCATAACCATTTCTGGAAGTTAATGAAAAATCCTAGTAGTCAGCAATAATCGAGCGAAACCTGAGAGGGAGCTCTCGATACTTCATACTTCACATCAAATTAAATATCAATTACTGTCGTCAGGCGACAAGTAATTTTTTAACAACGTAGGCGCCACCTTGAAACACCTTTTTTTTTCGTTTCGTTTCATTGATTAAAATGAATTTTGATGGCTTGCTTGCTTAAAACAACGCATAATGGCTTCGATTACTAAACAAGGTTTCCAATTTTTATTATGAATCATATGGATTTCATGCCTACCTGGATACCTGCTACAGCGTCGATACACCTATGCCTAGCGTATTGTAGATCTCCATAATCTTCGGTCTTGGGCTATGTTCCTCCAGTTTCCCCGAACGTTTAGGGTCCCCAGGTCCGATTCCACCGCGTGCAGCCAGCATGTTCGTGGCCTTCCACGAAGTCGCCGATCCCTATCTGGTTCTCTGTTAAGAATTGGTTTCGCTATTCTTTTTTCCGACATTCGGACTAAGTGACCAGCCCACTTAAGTCTGCCGCATTTTATACGACTCATAATATTTCCTTCTTTGTATACTTGGTACAGCTCATGATTCATGCTTCTGCGCCACACACCATTTTCTAGTTTCCCTCCGAGTATTGTACGCAGCACTTTTCGCTCGAAAGCTCTCCGGTCGGCCTCTTTTAACGTCCATGCAAGGATATTAACGATCATTCAGTAATTTGCGATCGATCATTTAGTATTTTATCAATAACACATTCCAGAAGCTGAATTTCATAATATGTTGTATGGCGGACTTCTAGTGCGAAGGTTTTTCTAGAACTCTGTCTAATGATTCGTTGTTTGAATTTCACTAGTAACGTAGTTATAGTTATAGTTTCAGTAACTTAGACTAAATGATAACAAAATTCCAATCATTTAGTCTAAGTTACTGCAACTAGCGCTCTAACTCCGTTATTAGTTGAATTCTAATAACGAACCATTAGGCACAGTTGTAGAAAAACCTTCGCACTAGAAGTCCACCATACAACATATTATCAAATTCAGCTTCTGTAATGTGTTATTGACAAACTACTAAATGATCGAACGCAACTTGCTGAATGATCGCTAACATCCTTGCGTCAATGCTTCATGTCCATAAAGGGCCACTGGTATAATCGAATCAAAATTTTGTAAAGAGCACATTTCATTTCCGTCTGCAAGCTGCGGGACCTAAGCTGGTTACGTAATCCGTGAAAGGCCCTATTCGCAGTAGCAATACGTCTTTTCACTTCACGGGAAACGTCATTGTCACATGTCACAAGCTAGGTCTTCCTCTATATCTACCTGCCACCATGTACTTTGTCTTGGTAGAGTTAATGGTTAAGCCTATCCTCGCCGTCTCTCTCTTCAGTGGGACAAAAGCCTCCACTACTGCTCTGCGATCGGTTCCAATAAGGTCGATGTCGTCCGCAAAGCCCAGGAGCATATGCGACCGTGTGATGAAAGTGCCGTTCCTCTGCACGCCAGATCTCCTAATAATCCTCCTCCTCCCTCGAGTGCATTGTTGAACAATAAATTCGAAAGTGCATCACCCTGCTTCAATCCGTTCAAGGTCACAAACGAGGTTGACACTTCGTCTGCAATCCGAACACTTGATTTCGAGCCATCCAGCGTTGCACGTACCAGTCTAATCAGTTTCGCCGGAAAACCATGTTCGGACATTATCTGCCACAGCTCATTTCTTTTCACTGAATCGTACGCTGCTTTGAAACCAATGAACAGATGGTGAGTCTGCAAGTTGTACTCCCGGAATTTATCAAGGATCATCCGCAGACTAATGGGCCAAACACAATTGATACGTTTGCGTGCGTCCCGTTGTTGCAATCACAAGTTAGAGATCAGCGAAAGCAAATGGCTGGGTTACAGATTCAAATGATTAAAATGTAATTTGATGGCCTGCTGGCTTGAAACAACGCATAGTGGCTTCGATGATCATACAAGGTTTACAATCTTCAAATCCACGCACATCGATTATAGCTGAGATGGATTTCATATCACATTCAAATGCTTACAAGAAACAGATTATTCTGATCCTAACGTACGTCTCCTTCACTGAATTCAACTGGAGATGAAACCCTTTCGATATTTTTATTCTAATTTTGCAAAAAAAAATGTCTCCCAACCAGCGGATGGCAGATTTTAGTACAGTTTTGGACAAAAACCTTACAGAAACTGTATAAAGTTTTAGCATATACAATTGCGGAAGATTTTAATACAATCATTGTATTGAAATCCAACAATTTGGGATTATTTAAATATTATGTCTGTATAAAAAGCTCACATTTATTGTGTTGAAGGCTTACATAATTATGCCACGATCTTATACAATAATTGTGGGATTTGTTTTTGGGGTAATAAACTTTTAAAATTTAAAAATTTTCTTAAATACTTTAGGGAATTCTTCAAGGTTTGCTAAGGAAGATATTATGTTCTAGCTCAAAGGTTCTCATATGTGATATTAGGCCATATAGCATTTGATCTTATCATTCATCGTGGTGAATTCGTAGAGATGACCTGTCATAAGACGAGTTTAGTATTATTCCATTTAATTACACCATGTTGTAATCTTCGCAGTCCTATTTAACTCGTCTTACGAGACACTTACGAGAAGTGCGAGGCACTAAAGCCGGCCTTAGAGTTGAAGTCGAAATACGTATTTGTAAAGATTACAACGTGGTGGAGTTAAATTGAATTGTACTAAACTAATCTTGTAACAGGTGAAGACATTCCACTAAAAGAGCCTTATGGTTTTCTTCGTAGAGATGCCCTTAATAGATGTATAGAAAATTGAAACAAAAATCTTCTAGGATCAGGATATGAATGCTTCTAAAACTATGATAAAAATTTGTTCAAAATAAACAGTGTTATCAAACCGTCTAAGACGAATTAAGTACTGTCCATTTAATTCCACCAGTTAATTTTCGTTATCTTTGCAGATACGTATTTCGACCACAACTGTGTGGTCGTCTTCAGTGTCTTGTACTTGACTCGACTCAATCAATTTCAATATTTGATTGCCAAAAGGCCTTGGATATTTGGTTATTGTCGTTTATTCTTATTGACCAAGAATATTTTTATTTTATCTCGTGCGTTTTGGCCAAACATTATTAAAAGCTGAGTTTTATCAATGACCTCAATAACGAAGTACAACACGTCCTTAATAAAAACATAGCTACTTGGGCGGTCAAAGTTGAATTTTCAGCAAACTCAACAATGAAATTTTACGTAAACCTAAAACCGTACCGCAACCATCATGCCCAACAAACTCCACTTCCAAACTAGACAAATTGAGCCCTGTCCGATTTTTGGCCCCAAAAGATCAACAATCAATACCGGCTGTCACTCTCCGAATTAGGCATCATTTGTCAAAGGAAAGAAAAACGCTTTGAACAACCAGCATGACAACAATGACATTCGGACCTCATGCACGCTTGCAGCACGTTTCAAAATGTCAATAATATCGCATGAAGGGCCCGGCCAATACTGGTTA
Source organism: Armigeres subalbatus (assembly GCF_024139115.2). Taxonomy (NCBI): domain Eukaryota; kingdom Metazoa; phylum Arthropoda; class Insecta; order Diptera; family Culicidae; genus Armigeres; species Armigeres subalbatus. The sequence continues at coordinate 61,732,480 of NC_085140.1, forward strand.
GAAAATCCACCTGTTGCTGTCCCCTGTCGAATGCTGTGGTGCTGTTGTGATCGTTGTGATGTGTTTACATCTTACATCTCACCAAACTAATTGACAGCACTCAGCGTGATTGTTATGCAAACAACGTCCCGTCTCGCCCAATTTGCAATTCGTCAAATCTGCGGGCTCTGCTGCAACGAATGCCCATAACCCATGTGTAGTGGCTTATTAAATCTCGCCAAAACAGATCCCATCGATCATTGCCTGTCGCTGGCTATTTTCTTCTGTTGTCGTTGAACGCTTTGTCGTGAGTTGCCAAAAGCTAGCGGGCAATGTTTGAATTGCTTATTCTCGCATTTTGACATGGAACTTTTTTCGATAGACCGACCTAGTAGCAGCTGTTAAGTGAGTTGAGGCGTAGTACTCCATATTTTAATGTATAAAAGCGTTGTGGGATATGTAGGATGATTTGTTCATCCCAATCTAGTGTTGAAATATTTTTCCATTCCTATCAATTACACGACTTTCATCATTAGGCTCATTCACATATTTAATTACGCAAAAAACACAGATTCGATCCGCCACCCACCCACCATATTTGAAACATTTCCTTCATACCCACTTACTCCTATCTGTAAAGCAAAACGTCCTTCTAAAATTTCACAAAAAATAATTATAGTAGTATTTTTAGTGTAATTTACTTTTTTTCTACATACGTAATAATACTGTAAAATTTTAATTTAATTAGTAACTCAGTTTTTTATATTATTTTATTATCATAAATATTACCCGTAACAGAACTGAGCAAACCACCCCTTAAGGCGTTATGTAATTTGTAAATGAGACCGTTTATGCAATCTCCTTTTTTAAATAAAAATAAACAATTAAAAAATCTAAATGCAGTCCAGTCTTATTAACACATTCAATAAATATAAAAATTTAATCGGGTCTGCGTTACCCAAAACGAAATAGCTTTTTTTCATTGGTGTATATACAGGTATGGCGATTTTTTTTTACGGAACAGTAATTATTTTTCAAGTGCCATATCAAGAACTGTTACAGATAATTAATTATTTATTTATTTTATTACAAATGTATCCTTGATGTCCTTAAAGAATGGAACTCTCTCGCTATGTTAATTGGTGTAATATTCTAACTAATAATACTAATAGTTTGTAACGGCCTAATTGACATTATCTAAATCACGAATAAAAGAAAGTAAAATTCCAGTCACCTGGATATCCTTGACTCACTGGTCATTTGTTAATGTCATCAAGCTGTCCCTAACCGAGTTACGCCCATTTGAAGTTCAAATAAAAACCTGAATCCCATATATGGTGAGAGGACTTGCCCCCGAAATGAGGAAGACATTTTCGCCTAAAACAATGGCTCCTGCATAGGAATCGTTCAATCGACTAGACGACCCGAAGACGTCTTTGTTTATGTCAAAAGTTAATTTTAGCCAACTTCCGATAAACCATATTTGGCACTTGGGTCGTCCGCTATTTCACACTTTCTACGCTGAACCACTCAGCCGGTGCCGGCTGACGTTGCTTTAGCTTATTCCTATAGTGACGATGAGCGATCGTTTTGACGATGAATGACGCCCTTTTACGGAGCATGCGGGCGGCTGGCGGGACACACACATGGCGTAGATCAGTTCGTGAAAACCAATTTGCCGGGTGCTGGAACCACTCAAAGGTCCGGGATTCGTCCAATGTATTTGCTTGTCGTCGCACAGTGGTTTTATTCCGCCGGATATGGGATCAGGAGAGTGATTACGGTTTTTAGGAAATGTTCACTGGCCTGAAAATTGTTCGGAAATCTTAATCCAAAATTCTCTGAACGAGATCAAGATTTGATTACAACTTTGGCTTATTTTAAAGTAAAACTGATAACAGTTAACTGATCTAACAGTTTTATGGATGCATTTATCAACGGAAGAACCACTGTGCGTCCGTTCGACAACCTGAAGATGGAATCCACACGGGGCGGTACCTTCTGAAAGTAAATTTAGGTAGCCCTAAAACGGCCGAACGTGACTCGAGTTGTGCCCGGGTTCGGTATGACGTAAGTGGTGCAACGCGTGCTGGAGTATGAAATGGGTTCCATCAACTATCGACGCACCGCGTGCTCCACCAGTGCAGTCCCTACCCACCAGCAACTGTCCTCCGAAAGCAAACAAACGGAAAGACGTTCAAATATGCATTTGGCATTCGGCGTATAGTTTTTGGGGATTGTTTGTTTTGGAAAAATCACATTTAAATACCAAATGCGGATGAACTTCCGTCCCTTCGACAGTTATCGTCACTACTGGCTTTTGATGTTTACGCATTCACACCATGCGGAATGGATTTTTATTTTCGGCTAAGAGGAGGGTGAAGCAATTATGCAAAGACGTAATTGATCTGAATCTCGTCTCTGGAATGCTGACGGATATTTCCACTCTTGTTCCATTAAAGCTAACTACTTAAGTTTATAGTGCTTGAAATTACCAATTCGATTTTTTAAACAAATCTTTCCAAATTTCTGTAGGAATCGATCCTAACGTTCAAAAATTCTGAAGCACACAAATTCTGCAGAATTCAATAGAAATTAAACGATATTTTTTTGCAAATGAGTGTTTCAGATGATTGCGATTTTACCTTTCAATGTATATAGCGGGCATATTTTTGACTTGCATTAAAAATCATAATAATCATAATTTATCTTTTTTTTTTCATTCCAGGTACGTATTTTGCAATTCAATCGGAAAGATTCATTAACATATATAATAAGTAAGTATGAGCAATATCTACACCAACATTGCGTCTATAAATGCTCGTTTATCCATGCAGTGAACATATTATTCTCATAAAATGCTGGCCCTGAAAATAACCGATTTTCAACCCACAATACACCCTTTTAATCACTCACAGCAATCAACGTTAGTCCGAACCTGGGGTAAAAATTTCACTTAACTCATCGGCGTACCTTTGGCCTGTCTTTGTCCATACTCAAAGGACAATGTATGATGGTTCCCACAGAGGAGGTGAATGTATTTGCATACATTCCTCCAAGTATTCCGATGAGAACCCTTCAGTGATTTCGACGGGAATGTTCCAAAGATTCCGACGGTAACCTCCAGAGATTTCGACGGGTATCCTCTAAGGGAACCTCCAGGGATTCTAAAGGCAATCCACCAGGGATTCCAACAGGAAGATTCCAAAGAATCCGACGGAAATATTTCATGGATTCCAATGAGAATCTTTCAATGATTCCGAATGAAATTCTACAGGAATTCCGATGGGAATATTCCAGGAACTGCGAAGGGAATATTCCTGGAGTTTCAACGAGAATGTTCCAGTGATTCCGTCGGAAATCCTTCAGGAATTTCAACGTGAATTTTTCAGGGATTGCGTAGGAAATATTCCAGGGATGTAGAACAGGGTGTCGACTACCTTAAAAACCTGGAAAAATCAGGGAGTTATCAGGGAATTCGTGATCCAATCAGGGAAATCAGCAGGAGACAAAGTGAAAATATTGTATTCATATCGCCTCACAACTGAAGAAGAAGCAGTCAATACACACTTTAAATCCATACTTTTACGATCGCCGAGAATTCAACAGTCATAATCTTTGCAACGAATCTTGCTAAAATCATTACTGAGATCTCAAAAAAAAAAAAAAATTGCCGAATTTCAGAAAAATGTTGACGAAACTTCGACAATTAAAAACTCAAAAATTGAAAGCGCAGGAGAGAATTTGTTTCTGGTGAGCTTGAACACTAGCGGAGTTAAACTAGGGCACGTGACACGCCAAATTAAAAAAAAACTTTAGAAATTCTTTCGAAAAACCCTTCATGCTCTGCGTTGATATCTCTAAAAAAAATCCTCAAGAAATGTTATCAGCAATACCTCCATGATTTTGTTTTGGAAATTCATCCAGAAATCATTTCCGAGCCTCTTGAAAGGAGGCTTCCGGGCCTCTTGAAAGGAGGCTTCCGGGCCTCTTGAAAGGAGGCTTCCGGGCCTCTTGAAAGGAGGCTTCCGAGCCTCTTGAAAGGAGGCTTCCGGGCCTCTTGAAAGGAGGCTTCCGGGCCTCTTGAAAGGAGGCTTCGGCCTGGCTCTTGAAAGGAGGCTTCCGGGCCTCTTGAAAGGAGGCTTCCTGGCCTCTTGAAAGGAGGCTTCCGGGCCTCTTGAAAGGAGGCCTGGCCTCTAGAAAGGAGGCTTCTGGCCTCTTGAAAGGAGGCTTCTGGCCTCTTGAAAGGAGGCTCTGGCCTCTTGAAAGGAGGCTTCCGGGCCTCTTGAAAGGAGGCTTCCTGGCCTCTTGAAAGGAGGCTCTGGGCCTCTTGAAAGGAGGCTTCCCGGCCTCTTGAAAGGAGGCTTCGGGCCTCTTGAAAGGAGGCTTCCGGGCCTCTTGAAAGGAGGCTTCTGGCCTCTTGAAAGGAGGCTTACGGGCCTCTTGAAAGGAGGCTTACGGGCCTCTTGAAAGGAGGCTTCCAGGCCTCTTGAAAGGAGGCTCTGGGCCTCTTGAAAGGAGGCTTCCTGGCCTCTTGAAAGGAGGCTTCCTGGCCTCTTGAAAGGAGGCTTCCTGGCCTCTTGAAAGGAGGCTTCCGGGCCTCTTGAAAGGAGGCTTCGGGCCTCTTGAAAGGAGGCCTGGCCTCTTGAAAGGAGGCTTCGGGCCTCTTGAAAGGAGGCTTCCGGGCCTCTTGAAAGGAGGCTTCCGGGCCTCTTGAAAGGAGGCTTCCGGGCCTCTTGAAAGGAGGCTTCCGGGCCTCTTGAAAGGAGGCTTCCGGGCCTCTTGAAAGGAGGCTTCCGGGCCTCTTGAAAGGAGGCTTCCTGGCCTCTGGAAGGGAGGCTTCCGGGCCTCTTGAAAGGAGGCTTCCTGGCCTCTCGACAGGAGGCTTGCGCTCCTCTCGTAAGGAGGCTTCCGGGCCTCTTGAAAGGAGGCTTCCGGGCCTCTTGAAAGGAGGCTTCCGGGCCTCTTGAAAGGAGGCTTCCGGGCCTCTTGAAGAGAGGCTTCCGGGCCTCGTGACGGGAGGCTTCCGAGCCTCTTGAAAGGAGGCCTGGGCCTCTTGAAAAGCGGCTTCATGGCCTCTTGAAAGGAGGCTTCCGGGCCTCTTGAAAGGAGGCTTCCGGGCCTCTTGAAAGGAGGCTTCCAGGGCCTCTTGAAAGGAGGCTTCCTGGCCTCTTGAAAGGAGGCCTGGGCCTCTTGAAAGGAGGCTTCCAGGCCTCTTGAAAGGAGGCTTCCTGGGCCTCTTGAAAGGAGGCTTCTGGCCTCTTGAAAGGAGGCCTGGGCCTCTTGAAAGGAGGCTCTGGCCTCTTGAAAGGAGGCTTCCGGGCCTCTTGAAAGGAGGCTTCCGGGCCTCTTGAAAGGAGGCTTCCGGGCCTCTTGAAAGGAGGCCTGGGCCTCTTGAAAGGAGGCTTCCGGGCCTCTTGAAAGGAGGCTTCCGGGCCTCTTGAAAGGAGGCTTCCGGGCCTCTTGAAAGGAGGCTTCCGGGCCTCTTGAAAGGAGGCTTCTGGCCTCTTGAAAGGAGGCTTCGGGCCTCTTGAAAGGAGGCTTCCGGGCCTCTTGAAAGGAGGCTTCCGGGCCTCTTGAAAGGAGGCTTCTGGCCTCTTGAAAGGAGGCTTCCTGGCCTCTTGAAAGGAGGCTTCCTGGCCTCTTGAAAGGAGGCCTGGCCTCTTGAAAGGAGGCTTCGGGCCTCTTGAAAGGAGGCTTCCGGGCCTCTTGAAAGGAGGCTTCCTGGCCTCTTGAAAGGAGGCTTCGGGCCTCTTGAAAGGAGGCTTCCGGGCCTCTTGAAAGGAGGCTTCCGGGCCTCTTGAAAGGAGGCTTCCGGGCCTCTTGAAAGGAGGCTTCTGGGCCTCTTGAAAGGAGGCTTCCTGGCCTCTTGAAAGGAGGCTTCGGGCCTCTTGAAAGGAGGCTTCCAGGCCTGCCTCTTGAAAGGAGGCTTCCTGGCCTCTTGAAAGGAGGCTTCCGAGCCTCTTGAAAGGAGGCTTCAGGCCTCTTGAAAGGAGGCTTCCGGGCCGCTTGAAAGGAGGCTTCCGGGCCTCTTGAAAGAAGGCTGCCAAGACCTCTTAAAAGGAGCCTCCCAAGCCTCTTGAAAGGAGGCTTCCGGGCCTCTTTAAAGGAGGCTTCCGTTCCGCTTGAAAGGAGGCTTCCAGGCCTCTTGAGAGGAGGCTTCCTGGCCTCGTGAGATGAGGCTTCCGGGCCACGTGAAATGAGGCTTCCTGGCCTCTTGAAAGGAGGCTTCGGGCCTCTTGAAAGGAGGCCTGGGCCTCTTGAAAGGAGGATTCCGGGCCTATTGAAAGGAGGCTTCCGGGCCTTTTGAAAGGAGGATTCCGGGCCTCTTGAAAGGAGGCTTCCGGGCCTCTTGAAAGGAGGCTTCCAGGCCCTTTTGAAAGGAGGCTTCCAGGCCGCTTGAAAGGAGGCTTCCAGGCCTCTTGAAAGGCGGCTTCGGGCCTCTTGAAAGGAGGCTTCCGGGCCTCTTGAAAGGAGGCCTGGGCCTCTTGAAAGGAGGCTTCCAGGGCCCCTTGAAAGGAGGCTTCCGGGCCTTTTGAAAGGAGGGTTCGGGTCCGCTGGAAAGGAGGCTTCCGGGCCTCTTGAAAGGAGGGCTTCTTGAAAGGGGGCTTCCGGGCCTCTTGAAAGGAGGCTTCCGGGCCTCTTGAAAGGAGGCTTCGGGCCTCTTGAAAGGAGGCTTCCGGGCCTCTTGAAAGGAGGCTTCGGGCCTCTTGAAAGGAGGCTTCTGGGCCTCTTGAAAGGAGGCTTCCGGGCCTCTTGAAAGGAGGCTTCCTGGCCTCTTGAAAGGAGGCTTCTGGCCTCTTGAAAGGAGGCTTCCGGGCCTCTTGAAAGGAGGCTTCCGGGCCTCTTGAAAGGAGGCTTCCGGGCCTCTTGAAAGGAGGCTTCCGGGCCTCTTGAAAGGAGGCTTCCGGGCCTCTTGAAAGGAGGCTTCCGGGCCTCTTGAAAGGAGGCTTCCGGGCCTCTTGAAAGGAGGCTTCCGGGCCTCTTGAAAGGAGGCTTCCCGGCCTAAATGTTTGAAATAAGTTACTTCAACTTATGTGTGACCAGGGTTTGTCACAATCAAGTTGCTGCAACCATTTTTGTCTAATTTGTGTTTCTCGGGTATCCAAGCCTCTTGAATGAAGATTTCCAAACCTCTTAAAAAGGCTTTCGAGGCCACTTAACCTCTTGAAGGTATACTTTATACACAAATTCCGAACCTCTTGAAAGAAGTGCTTCGATCCTTTTGAAAGGAGTGTTCAGAGCTTTTTAATAGAAAGCTTCCGAAGCAACAGAGCATGTCTTTCAAATGGAGGCTTGCGACCGTGTAGACTCTAAACTTTAGTTCAGAATATGCTTCTTAACATATCATTCAACATTTTGTTTGAATCAGATAGGTAGCATAGAAGATTTTAAAAATTCATTGATTCATCATTCAGTCCTTTAAATCTTTTCTCCCACAGCCTTTCATCCATTACATTGGTTGTGTAGGGAAGGATTCAATAGTATTTGAGTTACTGATCGCCTTGCATATTATGTACAAGACAAAATATTGAAAGAAAATTTTTTTACAATATCAACACTTTACCAATAAGTTTTGATTAAGATCCGCCATTATGCATTTTTGTCCGAGGTACCGTCGAGGCCCGACGAAGGTACCCCCAGGGGTACGTGTGCCCCAGGTTGAAAACAGCTGATTTAGAAAATTCCTCCTTCCTTATGAAATCTACTGGGATTTTTTTTCAGAAATTTATTTGGAAGTTTCTCCCATAGGTGTTCGTGAAGTTGAACGAGTATGCTATTTACCTAACACACGTTTCGACACGGAGATTCTTTTTTCCTCAGAGGCAGGGTTTGCAGAAATTGCTCTCAATAGATAACGAACAACGATAAAAGAGAGGCAAAAACTGTTCCGAATCATAACAAGCCATGATAACAAATTTATCAAACTTGTATACAAGTGCGAGAAAAACGGAATCGGATAGGCAGCCCCCACAGAAAAATAATGATTTTCACTTCGTTTTCGCTCATTTCGTGGTGATTTAATTCTATCAGCCAACCCCCCCCCCCCCCTGAATTTTATATGAGTAACCTTTAAAGGGTAAATAACATACTCCTTTAAGTAAATCAAAGACTGAGTAGTTGTTCCCACTAAAATTAAAAAAAAAAACGACCGCGACACAAAGATTGGAATTATTTTTAGAAAATCTAAAGGATTGTTAGATGGAATTTCTAAAGGAATTCTTAAAGGGATCTACGAAGGAATTTTCAAGGTGCTTATGAAGGAATTCCACAAATAATTTCTGAAGGAATTCTTGAAAGCATATTTAGAAGCAATTAATGGAGAAAGTCAGAAATCCCTCCAGTAATTATTTCTAAAATTACTTTCGGAATTTATTCGAAAATTTCTTTGGGAATTTATTCGGAAATTTCCAGAATTTCGATAAAATTTTAAAGAAATTACTAGAGAATTTCCGAAGAAATGGAATTTTCAAGGGAAAGAATTTTTTAAGGAATTGCTGAAAGAACTACCGGAGGAATACTTGAAGGAATTTCAGAAATAATTTCTAGAATTAGGAATTTCAAAAAGAAATCCTAAAGATAAGAATTTCAAAGAAATTTCACGTTTTTAAAGAAATTTCTAAATAATTTGCGGGAAGAATTCCGTAAGAAATTACTTAAGATATTTCTATTTAAATTTCCGAACAAATTTTCGGAAAAGTAAAGTCTTAAAGGAGTTTCAGAATAAATTCATGGGGGAATTTCTAATGGAACTCATGAAGAATTTTCTTAAAAATCTGGTAGAATGCCTGAATGAATTCACGAAATAATTCCTTAAAGTATTTACAAAAAAGTTTTGGATGATTTCTTGCTGGAGTTTCTGGATGAATTTCTGAGATAACACTTTGATAAATTTTTCAAGAAATTTCTTTAGGAACTCCTTCCACAATTTCCAGACGACAAAATACAATAAAAAATTGTAAAGTTTGAAACTGCCTAATGTAAGCCAAGAAAGAATTTTAGCATTTATTGTTATCAAATCTTCAAAGTTTCAGAATTTTATTGTGACATTTGACAGATATTGTTTAACGTTGAATAAAAATTTCCTATTTACCTTTCAAAATTATTTATACTTTTTTTCAAAAATGAATACAATCATCTGCACCATGTATAACTTAAATTCGTGAAAGCTGCTTCTAGATGTTATGTGTCAACGTATTTTAAGAATCCTGGAAATTTATTGCAAACCCTGGAAAAATCCTAGAAAAATCAGGGAATTTTTATGTTCAAGATGAGTCGAGATGCAAATCGTCGAAGGCTTCCGAAGCAATCTGTCGTGTGGTCCTGAAGCAAATCGCCGGATTCCGAATTAATCCTCCAGTGATTCCAAAGGGAATCCTCCGGTAAATCGTCGAGGGAGTCCGTACTAAATCATCAGGGAATTCCGAAGCAAACCGTCGATGTATTCTGACGAGAATCGTCGAATGATTCCGAGGAAAATCCGTCGAGGGATTTTGAAGCAAATCGTCAGAGGAATTCTGATGGTCGAAGAATTCCGAAGCAAACCATTGAGGGATTCCGAGGCAAACCGTCGAGAGACTCTCAATTGAATATTAAAGGGATTCCGAAGCAAACTATTCTGAAATAAATCATCAAAGATATCCGAAGCAAATCTCCGAATGATTCCGAAACAGAGTGAAGTAAATCCTCCCATTGCTTTTGGCCTCTAGAATGACTGACTTGCACTCATGTTTCATGTTCCTCTTTTTCCGCGCGTCAAATGTGATTGTCATATCCTTTATATCATATCATATCCCAATCAGCGGTATTGTAAATAGCGCCAGCATGGCCTCCGGGAGATATTCGGGGGAAACGTTGGTGGTGAACAAAATTGGAGGAAAGAGGAGGGAAAGGAACCGTGTGACAGTGGTCATTATCATGATCATGATCCATTATTGAGCGACTGCCGTCTGAAACGCTTATAGAGCAGTACCTCGGGACTCCGACCTAGGATCTCCTCAAGCCGGATGATGACCGTTCATGTCTTCCAAAAGGAGGATAGGGCAAGGAAAATCGTTGATAATGTCACTCACCTTTACCACGCTGACGAAAGGCTACATTGGAGTTGAACTCCGATGACTGGTAGATCTACATACGTTGATTCGAACTACATCCAATGGGATCTTACGAAGAATAGCGATCGCAACGAAATGACGGATATTGGTACCTACCTTATTCACTTATACTTACCTCAAATTAGTGTAATCCATTTTAGTTTTTTTCCTAACATATTTTTTCCTAACATGTCGTTGTTCTGAATTTGAAATCGGCGGCGTTAGAGCTGCCAATTGTCATGAATGTCATGACATTCCGTAACAATTATGTGATTTCACTCTCATGCATCACACTTTGTATTTATATCAATGATCTCTTAGACAAAGTTCTATGATTTTTTAAGCGTTACAGAATTATCATATCAAATTATATCATGTTTGAACCACCCTTATCCATATAACATGTACCATTTGTGTAAGAATTTTGTCTCTTGGTTCTTGCATTATACCACTTTGTTGTACAAGAAAGGCAACAATGTAAGATTAAACTCTGTTATACTGTCTACCTTCTTAAGACTAAAAGTCAACAACTCAGAGAATTTGTGTCACCAGCTCTTGAAATCCCTTTCAGTTCATTCATCGCCTTTCCACTTGATACAGGGCGTTAACCGTTCAAGTGTAGCAAATTGAGCAAAATATTTTGACTTGTTTGTTTCAAGCGTAGCGGCCATATGGCCGCCTGTTCTTCCAAGGCAGTATGGTCTCTAGGTGTGGCGGGCGGGCCATGCGATCGTTTTGCAACACTTCCATTCGGCAAGCAATTCCATCTGCTTGCGACGACGACGACGGCATTGCAATTGGTGACTAACCTACATATTCATGGATGCTCGGCCGCCCGGTCGGTCGCCACGCTAAAACGTAGGCACTAGAAGGGCACTTTTTAATTGCAAACGACCCTTTTGTTTTGCTGCTCGGGCGAAGTCAATTTATCGACCCGTTGAAGCCGGGGCTCCAGCAACGCAGCAACACATTCGGAGGCGTCGTTGGACATTGAAGAATGGCCCTTTCAATCGATTCTGGACCATTGAATTGATCTATGGGCTATTGAAAGTTGGAATTGATGGCGGCTGACAACATGGCTACTGGTTCTAGAGTTGATTTATCGCACGTCTCTGGGGAGCTGGCGCCAAGCAGGGGTGGCCTTTTGGTGGAATTCTTCAATCCAATCTCTCGGAGTTCAATAGCTTCCAGCATGAATCACTTCACTGCTTGGAGATAAATGACCAATAAAATTGAATTATTTACATTCGCATGGCCAGGAAACTTTCCCTACAAAAAACATAAATCCAATTTGGTTGTTCATTTATCCTATTATGCACTTCGATAAATTTAAAAAAGCATATATATTCAAATGCTCTATTTTTCCTCACCTCTCGAGGGGTCAACTCGTAAATTTGGACCGCCCACTCTGGGACAAAACCCTCGCGATAAATAACTTCCTCAAGCGCAGCAAAAGTGCCAAGATGTCCACCGGGTTCACACTTCCTCGGTGCAAGTCGACCGCCCAACATATCAGAGAGTCGTAAAATGTTGATAAATTATGACCACCGCCACCACCAGCGAGCGTATGTACCGTATGCATGTAATCAATTTGGGTGGACCGCCCAGGAAATCCGAAACCGGGCGATCGCCACTCTGGCAAACCAAACAAAAGAGTTTCTTCCTGCACACGTTTCCAACACGGGTCCGGGACCAACCCAGCAGTTAATAAAAATCAATTAAAATCTCACTGTCGTCGTCCGGGTGTGCGAGCTTCGGAGAGCTACCCTTCTAAGTGTTTGAGGTTTTCTTCGCGTTGCGGTCGGTGCCAGTGGTATGGTGGCGTGTTCCGTGGTCATGTTCCCGCGTGGCACGCACAGGTTAATCGAAATCAATAACTCATCGGTTGAGGAGAAGTGTTGCACTGAAAGCAAATATTCAACGTTGCCTAACGTCAGCAGATCGAACATGTTTGAACAAACGGTTTGTAAAGAAAAGATGCACAAGTGCAAGCTGCAGTCGATCCTAACATTCGCCGGATGAAATGGAAGGTAGCATCATGGCGAACATCTGTTTCTAATTGAATGTAGTCGGAGAGTATATTATTATAGCAGTTGGTTGACTAAAAAGAAAAAAAAAGAAAAATCCAAGACATATGGTTGTAGTATTGTCGGATGTGAGTATTTCTACCACAACTGTGAAAACGAAAGCTGTTCAACGAATTCAATCATGTTACATGGTGATTAAATTCTTGGAAACTTCTTATGCGCCCTAAAGGCACAAAAAAAATCCCATTGCCGTGACGTATTGGGACGTAGACCTGTGCGCTGACTGAAATTTTATCATCGGTGACGTGAATCCCTCCGGAAGTTCCTCTAGGAATTCCTCCAGAAGTTTTTCCAGGAATTCCTCCGGAAGTTCCTCCGGGAATTTCTCCTGAAGTTGCACCGGGAATTCCTCCGGAAGATCCTCCGGAAATTCCTCCGGAAGTTCCTCCGGGAATTCCTCCGGAAGGTCCTCCGGGAATTCCTCCGGGAATTTCTCCGGAAGTTCCTCAGGGAATTCCTCTGAACGCTCCTACGGGCATTCCTCCGGAAGTTCCTCCGGGAATTCCTCCGGAAGTTCCTACGGGAATTACTCCGGAAGTTCCTCCGGGAAGTCCTCCGGAAGTTCCTCCGGGAATTCCTCCGGAAGTTCCTCCGGGAATTCCTCCGGAAGTTCCTCCTGGAATTCCTCCGGAAGTTCCTCCGGGAATTCATCCGGAAGTTCCTCCGGGAATTCTTCCGAAAGTTCCTCCGAATTCATCCGGAAGTTCCTCCGGGAATTCCTCCGGAAGTTCCTCCGAATTCCTCCGAAGTTCCTCCGAATTCCTCCGGAAGTTCCTCCGGAATTCCTCCGAAGTTCCTCCGAATTCCTCCGGAAGTTCCTCCGAATTCCTCCGAAGTTCCTCCGAATTCCTCCGGAAGCTCCTCCGGGCATACCTCCGGAAGTTCCTCCAGGAATTCCTCCGGAAGTTCCTCTGGGAATTCCTCCGAAAGTTCCTCCGGGAATTCCTCCGGAAGTTCCTCCAGGAATTCCTCCGGGGGGAATTCCTCCGGAAGTTCCTCCGAGAATTCCTCCGGAAGTTCCTCCGGGAATTGCTTCGAAAGCTTCTCCGGAAATTCCTCCGGAAGTTCCTCCGGGAATTCCTCCAGAAGTTCCTCCAGGAATTCCTCCGGAAGCTCCCTCAGGAACTTTACCTGAAGTTTATCCAGACACTTTTCCGGAAATTCTTCTGGAAGTTTCTCCAGGAATTCTGGAGTTTCTTCAGGAATTTCTTCGAAATGTTTTCTGGAGTCCAAAAATTACACTAGGGGTTACTCCAAAAATGTCCCGTAAATTCTTTAAGATATTCTCCTAAAAACTTATCCTAAATTGCTGTCTGGAGCTCCCCCAGCTATTCCCTCTAGAACTCCTCATAAATTACTTTTAAAAACTCTACAATAAATATTTCGAGAGACTCCTAGTAATTATATCTGAATTTCTATCGAAATGCACTTGGAATTCCTCTAAATTCATCTCGCACCGTGTTTTTATTACGGAAATTACTCGAGGAATTCTTTCAGAAGTTCCTATGAAAAATCAGTTTGCAAATTCCTTCAGAAATAATTTAGATTTTCCCCATAATTTTCTTATGCCTTCTCACGACATACTTATAATTTCTCGTCCCAGGCGCATATTGAACAATTGTTTCTTAATTATGTCATTTTAATTAACTCTTCAATCCGATGTCATCGTCTTTTTTATGTTGTGCAATCAATTATCGCAAGCCGCTTATGAACCTATGTTTTCCCACGGACCCCAAATCATTGTTATTTCTGCAATCTGCCATCACCGACGGATAATGACATAACCATCGGATAATGTAACGATCGATTGATGCTTGATGATCGAGCATACATACGTTTATCAACCGTCTTAAATACCGCCAATAAGTACTCATAAAGCCACAGAGTTGAAGATAAACATAAATTAGTGACGACGTAGTAGCCTCCTTAGAAATTTATTCACAATATTAAGGGGAAGAGGGCTATGATCGCACTTCCATTTGTTCCAATAGCATTCGACTGACTCAATAACGTTGGGACATTGAAGACGACCATACTATTGTAACAAATTAAATACAACTGTGCAAACATGTCTTTCAAATGTGTGTTCAATGTGCAATTATTCGATTGATAATTGATCAACATTCGAAGGACGCATATCAAACCTTTCTCCCTTACCCGTTCGCGCACTAATCGATGGGAATTGGGCTCAGGCACGCGTTTGATGGATCAATTAGCGCGCCGTTTGCGTCGCGTCGGTTTGTGCAGTCCGCGGGGAAAAGCGTGTCAAATTTCACGAGCCCGTGTTTGAGCACACAATTTGAGCTGCATTCGGAATTATTGACTTTGGAAAAACTGCATCCGTCTGTGCGGTGAGGCGCGCGGCACTCACTGGGCCAGGCAGCAGCAGTGCGTGTCTACCAACTAAAGTGTGACGACGGCTTTTTGTTTGGATTGTGAGCTTCGTGGGACGGGTTTTATCAGATGTTGATGCATTAGGATCGATGGGGAACGGGTGGGCTGTTTGTTTGGTTCGGTTGACGCTTGGAAATCAATTAACCTAGAGACCTACAATGTACGATTTAGATAAGTTGGCTATTTCTCCTAATGTAGCTGATGGAGATGTATTTCTTATGCAATGTTTGACACTAGTGACAAGATTAAAATTAACATTTACATATCTTTTCGGCTATTTCAGGTACGTACTTCTTGTGACGAAATCTAACAAAGAAATTCCAAATGTGAACAATAAGTAAGTAGCAATAGTAGAAATCTGTTTCATTTTTGGTTTTGGAAAATTTGCTTCGGATAATTGATAACCACCCACAAATAAATGCAATGAAAAAAATCGGAGATCGTCGGCGGCGGCGTTTTCGGCATCACGTCGCGAGTCATTCCAGCCGGCAGCAACGCTTTTGATTGCCGGGAAATTTTTCAAGATTTTTTGGGCTTTTATTTTTAGGCATTTATTGAAATACAATAGACGTTCGGTATCTGTAATTCATTTCACCGCAACCGCCATTTAACGCAATCTTCGTTTTTGCCTTTCCCGTACAACAAAGTTATGCCGAAAGGCAATATGATCACTGTTTTAAGGGGCGTTTTTTTGGAAATTGTCCTAAACTTTATTGAAAAATTCTTCGGAATTACTTCAGTAAATTTTTCAGATGTAAGATCTCTGGATTTTCTTTTTCAAATTTTTCAGAAATTCTCCGGATGATCCTCAGCAAATTATTAGGAACTTCGTCGGGAAACTCATCGGATTTTCCTCAGGACATTCTACAATTTTTTTTCGGGAATGTTTTTGGAATTTCCTCAGAAAATGACTGAAAGTTTTCTCGTAAAACTTTTTAGAATCTCCTTGGGAAATGTTTTGCAATTTTCTCGACAAGTTTTTCGGAAATTCATCGAGACATTTATTGGAATATACCAAGGAAATTCTTCGGATTTTTGTAAATAAATTGTTAGGAATTTCTTCCGTGGAATACTTATTTACGCAAGATTCTTCGATTTTTTTTACGGAAATCTGTTAAAAATTTCCGCGGAATTTTGGAATATCAATCTGAATTACCGAGCAAAAGATTTCAAACAAAAATAAGTGAATGTTATCGGAGTTTGATCAGATCGGAATCTGCTGTTTTACAAACACTTCAATGCTGTCGCATCCAACTGGTAGTCGAAACTCAATTTAATAACGATTCACTCTCACCTTCACATCGGGATAACATACAGACAGACAGACAGATGTGAAAAAGAGTTCATCTTTAGCAACATAACTCACTGAATGAAGCTAGATAAGATGGGTATGACATAAAAGTAATGTGAACAGCAAGCGTCCTGCGAAACGCGGGATCTGTATTACGTCAAAGTCTTGTGTATTTACATAAAAGAAGTGCATTCCGCGTAGATTTTGGGCCAAAAAAATATTGAAAAATATTTGTGAGATCGTATAAATAAATATAATTTTGGAATATGAAGTTGAAAAATGCAGCGTCCCGCGAAACGCGGGACGCTGGTCACATTACATATGTGAAAATCCGTCGAAAGACGGTCTGAGAAACAGCTGTTTTGAAAATGTAGCTCTCCCCCACCCTCTCCAATATGGAACAATTTTGCCAAAAAGTAATACAGTGCACTCTCCCTTATGCAACGTACACACCAGTCAAGCAGTTCGACGAACATTGACTCCGCCCCCACGAAAACGCTTCGGTTGCTGCTTTGTTTGAACGTGTGTGAAGTTGTTCGAACAACCATTTGACAGTTGGCAGCTCGGTTGGAAAAAATTAAAACGGTTTGATTTTGGTTTGAGTTGTCGGGGGTGGAGTCAAGGTTCGCCGAACATGTATGAGCATTTGTAGTGAAGTTGCACAAACCCCCATATATTTTTTGATGGTTGGTGCTCGAGTTGGTGCTTCGGTCGTTCGTGTGTGATATTGTTGGTCGAATAAATTGATTGTTCGTGTCGCTGTTGGTAGAACTGAATGGATGTTTGAATAAACGAGAGGTGGAGTTAATGTTAGTCAAACTGCTTGACCGTGTGTACGTTCCATTATGCAACGTACACACCAGTCAAGCAGTTTGACGAACATTGACTCCGCCCCCAAGAAAACGCTTCGGTTGCTGCTTTGTTTGAACGTGTGTGAAGTTGTTCGACCAACCATTTGACAGTTGGCGGCTCGGTTGGAAAAAATTTAAACGGTTTGATTTTGGCTTGAGTTGTCGGGGGTGGAGTCAAGGTTCGCCGAACATGTTTGAGCATTTGTAGTGAAGTTGCACAACCCCCATATATTTTTTGATGGTTGGTGCTCAAGTTGGCGCTTCGGTCGTTCGTGTGTGATATTGTTGGTCGAATAAATTGATTGTTCGTGCCGCTGTTGGTAAAACTTGATGGATGTTGGAATAAACGAGAGGTGGAGTCATTGTTGGTCAAACTGCTTGACCGTGTGTACGTTCCATTACTCGATATTGAAGGGACCATCGAGTTAGGGAGGTATCTAGATAGAGAACACATTTATATTTTTCCATAATATCAAGCACTTTTCATAACACATGGAAATGTAGAAATATGGTGGAATGCCATTTGATCAAAGGCCGTTTGGTCGAATAGTTTAAATCTTCTTCTTCTTATTGACATTGCATCCCCACACTGGGACAGAGCCGCCTCGCAGCTTAGTGTTCATTAAGCACTTCCACAGTTATTAACTGCGAGGTTTCTAAGCCAGGTTACCATTTTCGCATTCGTATATCATGAGGCTAACACGATGATACTTTTATGCCCAGGGAAGTCGAGATAATTTCCAATCCGAAAAATGCCTAGACCGGCACCGGGAATCGAACCCAGCCACCCTCAGCATGGTCTTGCTTTGTAGCCGCGCGTCTTACCGCACGGCTAAGGAGGGCCCCAAATAGTTTAAATGGATATCCTTATTAAGTGAGGCGAAAAGTGAGATGTTTGAAGTGAATAGTGAAAAATGAGAAATGAGAAGTGAAAAATGAGATGCTTAAAGAGAGCACTTCTCGCTTCTTACTTTTCTTTTCTAACTTTCTACCTTTCACTTCTTGCTTCTCAAATTTATCACTTCTAACTTGTTAAGGAAAACAGAAAGGAAGGAGAAAGAATAAAGGGGAAGTCAAACAATTTCAATTTTCACTTAAATTTTCACTTCTCACTTCTTGGTCCTTCCAAGTTCTTACTTCACTCTTCTCTCTTTTCACTTCTCACTTTTCACTACTCATTTCTCTCTTCTCACTAATCACTTCGCACTTATTGCTCCTCACTTCTTACTCCTCCCTTCTCACTTTTTACTCCTCACTTCGCATTTCTAACTTCGAACTTCTCACTTTTCTCTTCTCACTTTTTACCTTGCACTTTTCACTTTTCCCTTCACAGTTCACACTTCTCAAATTTTTCTTTTCTCACTTTTCACAATTTACTTTTAACTTTTACCTTTTCTCTTCTCATTTTTCATTTCTCACTTCTTACTTCACACTTCTCACTTCGAATTTGTCACTTCTCACTTATTGCTTCGCACTTCTCACTTCTTATTTCTTCTTTCATCTTATTTCTCATTTTTTACTTTTTACTTCTAATTTTTCTCTTTTTACTTCTCCCTTCACAGTTTTCTCTTCTCAAATTTCTCACTTCACAGTGCTCGCTTCTCAAATTTCTCACTTCTAACTTCTCACTTTTCACTTATCAATATTTACTTCTCTCACTTCTCGCTTTTCACTTCTCACTTTTCAATATTCACTTCCCATATCTCACTTCTTATTTTTTATGAGATGTGCGAAATGTCCCATTCCCCACTTCTAGCCACACACTTAATGTAATTCTTTCTACTCACTTCTCATTACTCATAATATAAGTTTTTTAAACTTATCGGCCAAACGGCATTCGACCAAACGGCATCCGGACAAATGGCCCGACATCGTATATATTGTGCATGTGAACTGATTCTGACAACATCGACTTAGTGAGGTAAAAATGCTTTGGGAAATTACTTCTTAGAGAGGTATCGACTTATGGGGGCAAGACAGCAGAGTAGAGTGGGGCAAGAGTACGCACTTAGTTACGCACCGATCATGTGGTCCTTATGAAGCAAGCTTCTGCATATCAAATCAATGTCGATGATTCATAAACTCTTCCTATACGTTACCCAGCAGAAAAACTATTGAAATTATAAGGATTCGTTTTAGTAGAACCATTATTGCAAGACAAGCGAAAACGCACTCTTACCCCGCCGGTGGGGTAAGAATGCGCATCGGGTGGGGTAAGAGTACGCATTTATCTAATAATGTGCTTTAAGTATATATTATCACAAATAAGAGTTAGTAACATTTAATCAATGTTCAATGACCGTTTATTAGGGAATGTTTAAAGATTACGTAACTCTTAAAGGGGGAGGGGGTCCTAGAAATGAGCACATTCATACAAAAATCATTGGTTTTTTTATATACAAAAGGGTAAAAATATATCAGGTTTCGCGTAACGTAAACAAAGGAATTTTCCTTAAAGAAAGTCCACCAATCACGTAACGTAAAATTTGGCCATTTCATCACCTCTCCCCCCTATCTTACACTTTTTGTATGAATCCTCTAAAAATTATATGGATCGTCATACATCTCGCAATCCCTCCCTGCTAAGCGTTGCGTAATTTATGAATGTTTCCCTTGATTAAATGAAATTATCATTTAGATGAATTGCGGAGATGAGCCAGCCTCTGGCTGAAAGTCTCCTAAATAAAGACAAAAAAAAATAGATGAATTTGTGTTTTCATACTATGTTTAGGTGTACAACAAGTTCTAATACAATTTCATTATTTCGCTTCAGTGCTTTGTTCGCAAAGTCTTTTCTAACACAAATTATTCCAATTATCCTTAAAGCTTATGATAATTTTCGATTTCCGTCCCTTTTTTTTAGTTGTGGACCTTTACGGTTTGGAAGTACTCTTATTTCGGTCGGAGATACGGGTTTGACATCAGAACTTGAAGATTAACATGCGTATTTTTGCTCCACCCGTTCCTGCATACTTTTACCCCTCAGCCCCAAAATGTATTCAAGTAATGGTTTTGACTTCTTGAAAAACCAACCGGATTGGTGTTCTGCACCATAAAGTACTCTATACAATAGGTTATCGAAATGGTATAATGTTCACCTGATTGAACATATGGGGCCCTCCTTAGCCTAGCGGTAAGATGCGCGGCTACAAAGCAAGACCATGCTGAGGGTGGCAGGGTTCGATTCCCGGTGCCGGTCTAGGCAATTTTCGGATTGGAAATTGTCTCGACTACCCTGGGCATAAAAGTATCATCGTATTAGCCTCATGATATACAAATGCAGAAATGGTATTCTGGCTTAGAAACCTCGTAGTTAATAACTGTGGAAGTGCTTTATGAACAGTAGGCTGCGAGGCGGCAGTGTCCCAGTTGGGGATGTAATGCCAATGAAGAAGATTGAACATATATATGGTAATGAAATACTAGTTGCGGAAACACAATTATTTTTTAGCAAAATGACCAAAAAATTATCTAACTCCATATCTCCCTTGTTGTTTATTCAAATCGTTTACAATTACAAATGATGATAGTTGGCCAGAATACCTGTCAAACCGATGCAGTGCTGCTAGTTTATCTTTTTTATTACTTGAAAAAAAACTTGAAAACGTACTCTTACCCCACGCGCACTCTTGCCCCACTCTACTTTATGCTAAATTCAAGGGACTTCATCAAGTAACTTTCATCGAATAAATAAGGGAAAATATTGAGTGATAGAACATCGAGTCTCCCTACTTCACTGTAATTTCAATATCAAATTCACTATTTCTCAAATAAATCTCTATCAGCAATATTGGATATCTACCTGGCGACCCAGCATAATTTTGACTGCTTTGAATTCTGAAAATGCTTAAAATTTGATTTATTTGAAAAACAATTATTTGAGCAGTGTTCCATAATTGTGACCATGATAATATTTTACCACAGTTATGGAACAGTTCTTAATCATTTTTTGAGACGACATCCACGATGAAAAGAAATAATTTTACGTTAGTTTTATAATGCAGGAATTACATTCGCAGAATGATCAAATTTGTAACAAATGTTTGCATTAAACCAGCGCTGTTTACGTTCGCCGCCATCTTGAAGACAAAGTGTTCCATAATATGGTTATTTGTCATCGATCTGAAGTCCAGTTATTTTCTTACATTAAACCTATTTAAGATTGAATATCACATAGCGAATCGAAAGCTTAAAGCTTAACAATGGTATTCATGTATTACTATCGACAATTGGTTGATTTTGTCGCAATATAAATGTGATTGAATGCTGAGAAAGTCGTTAAGTGTTCCATAACTGTGGAGGGAGTGTACTTGACTTATTATAATAAAGTGCCAGTCAGTACATGATCAGATACGATACTTTCATACGACTCATCTCGAGTTTGGTGGTCCGGAAACATTCGTTTGAACAAAATTGCATTTTCTCCAGCACTTCTATAATACATTAGGCGGAGCCAAGATGGAGCACGGGGGGGAACGTGACCCACCAAATCGGATATTTTACCTGAATTTTAATTATATAAATAAATATAAATATAAATTATGGAATATCTTTGGAAATTCTGATAGGTATTTCTTCAAAAATTCTATGGGAAATTCCTTCGTAAACTCCTAAAAAATTCTTTCGGAAATAACTTTAGCAATTCTTTAGAAATTTCTTTGCAAAATCTTCCCAAAATATTTAAGGTTTTGTTTTGAAAATTTGTTTGAGAATTCATTCTGAAATATCTCCAGGAATTTCTTAGATAATTGCTTTTGAAAATCCTTCAGAATTTCTTTCCACTTCAGGAATAATTTAGAAAATAGCGCCATTAACTCCTTTAACATTTTCCTTCGGAACTTCCTCTTGATTTTAGTAAAACCATACAAAACTCCTTTTAAA
This sequence comes from Armigeres subalbatus, assembly GCF_024139115.2. Lineage (NCBI taxonomy): Eukaryota > Metazoa > Arthropoda > Insecta > Diptera > Culicidae > Armigeres > Armigeres subalbatus. The sequence goes on from NC_085140.1 coordinate 61,754,057, forward strand.
ATTGCTGCAGAAATTATTCCGGAAATTTTTAATTTCCTAAACAAATGTCCGAATGAATTTTTGATTTCCAAAAGAATTTTTAAAAGAATATTCGAAAGTCTTAAGGAACGTCTAACAAAATTTCCGGAAATTTTTTAAGTAATTTTGTCATAGTTTCTGGGTGAAATTTTGAAAATATACCCTGGAGGAATTTCTAAGGAATTCCAAGCATTTCTTGCTAGAGTTTCCAAAGGATTTCTTAAGGTGATTATAGAATGAAGCCCGTGGTGAATTTCAAATTTTATATTGCTCATAATATTCCTTAGGAAACTCAAAGAAGGAATTATAAAAAAAAAATGAAAGATCCTTCTTTTAGGATTTTTTTCAGTACCTACAACACCTACTGTTGTCACGACAGACTCGACTGATCACCCTATGGTCGTCGAAATTGTAATGTCAATATAAAACTGTTTAGAAGAGGGAAAAAAGATGAGAATTTGGTGAAACCGAATCGCAATAGCGCTTGAAGCCTAATCTTATATAAACAACTATAAAGTTGCTAGTTTAAGCCCGATAATTAGTGCGGATTGATTCACTGGATATTGTGAGTAATTATATTGTATTTATTGTGAATTTATATGAAATAAATCAATTGTAGTTTAAGCTGATCCACAGAACAATAAGTCTTTGATCTGCTCTAAGAACCAGTGTCGAGCGCCGCAACACCTACGTTTTAGGATTACCTTTAAAAATTTCTTCGGAATAAATTTTAAAAACTCTGCCAGCACTTTCTCAAGCAATCCTATAGAAAACTTTAGGAATAAATTCTTGAAATTCCTACGAAATTCACCTCAGGAATTTCTTCAGAACTTCCTTCGGGATTTTTTTTTTTCGAAAATTAGGTATTATTTCGGTTATTTCTTCAGATTCATTTGAAAAAAAGACAGGAACACCATCTTCGACCAGAGGTCGTACAGACTGAACACTTATAATAACTAGCATTAGACAACGGACACATACAACCCAGTGGACCAGTGAAGAGTTTTTCGATCACGAAAAGTTTCCTCCTTATCGGGGCGGGAATCGAACCCACACTCCACAGCACATGCGTCTAGACGATTGACATCGCTAACCACACGGCCACGAAGCACACATAAATTCAGAGATTCCTTTTAAATTTCTTCGTAATTCACTTCGCGAATTCTTTCGGAAATCTCTTCAAAAAATTCTTTGGAAATTGTTTTGGGAATTTCTTCAGAATTCTTCAGAAATTCCTTACAAAATTTCTTGAGATTCTCATAAGAAACTCCTCCAAAAATTATTTTAGGATTTCCTATTTCATTCTTCCATAATTTTCCGGATGAATTTTTTTCAACAAAATTTCCGAAATAATTCCTGCATAAATTCTGGAAGGAATTTTTTATTAGGATTTCTAAGGAAATTTACAAAGGCCTTTTAGGAGGTTTTACGAAAGAATCCCTGGACGAATATCCAAATGAACTACCGGAGGAATTTTATAAAATATTTCTGGAGGAGTTCCCGAATGAATTTTTGGAGGATTTACAGGAGATATTTTAGAAGAAATTTCTGGAGACATTTCCAAATGTATTTCAAGAAGAATTTTCGAAGAAAAACTTGAATAGAAATGGGAGAAGAATTTCTGAACGAATTTCTGGAGGAATTATTGAAGGAATTTCTAAGATAAAAGAATCTTTGGAAGAATTTCCAAACAAATTTCTATTCATATAATTTTTTTGATTTTTACAAGAATTCATTCAGGAACATCTGACGGAATCCTTTTGGGAATTCTTCTGGGAAGTCCTTAAAAAATTCGGATACCAGTAGAATAAAACCCTGTTTTGAATCTGGAATTAATACAGGCGAATAGTTTTTTTTTTTCAAAAATATCATAATTTCAGTCGATCCATCATCATACTTTTTCGGATATTGTCGTGAATTCCTTAGGAATTTAGTTCAGGAATTGCTTTGAAAATTTCTTCAGTAGGGTTAAAGCTCGTTAAAGCTCCGATAGTCGTGGGAGTTCTTATGGTTGTGGTTGTACGGTTTACTGGAAATTAACAAATTAAACGCAGTAACCCACATCACCGGTCGATTCGTTGACCTGTCATAACACAATGAATTATTGGCAGTGGCTGATTTGCTACTCGCCGCTATCACATCAAGGCGCTATAGTATATGCGCAAAATAGCCAGCATGAGTTAACCACCAGGAATTTGTATGGCGAAAGACATCTAACGCGGGTTTTCTCAACAGTAGGAGCTTTTCACGAAAAACTATTTGGTACCAGTTATGCAGTAAGGTGTCCGCTACTACGCCTACCAAATATTTTTTCGATTAAATTGCCTATTTTCGAAATATTAAACATTAGATGCCTTTCGCCATACTGATTTACCAAAGTTAACTCTTAGTGTGCCGCTGTAAGCACGCCCAAAGCAGGCGATTCATTGAAACAAAAATAGCATTAATGGTGAAGTATCTCTAAGGACACTCCTCACGGAATCCAAATTTCGAAGTACTCGCGATTTCAAGGGCATATCAATTGACACGGAAGCAACGCGCAACTGTCATTTTTATGATTTCAGCTTTGCTGCGTCGCTCCATGCGTGAAATAATAAAAATGACAGTTGTGCGTTACCTCCGTACCGGGTGCTGTGCTCTTGAAAACGCGAGTACTTTGAAATTTGGATTCGTGAGGAGTGTCCTATAGGATTGTGAATGATGCAGCATGTTGCCTGTTGGAGTTTGGTAAAACTCGACGAGATCTGTCCGCTACGTGCAATTTCACTTGAAATATTTTGAAAATAACCGCCTCAGTCTAATTTTATCAAAAAACTTACGTTCAATTTTGGAAACAAATCCATTCAATTTCGCCATTTATTATTTTTAAAGTTGCTTATAAACCACGTGAGTCTGCTTAAAAACTGGTTAGACTTTTAAACCGACGAAAAAAAAGTTCAGTAAGAAATCGCAGAAAAAAACTCTTGGGTTTCAAAACTCGCGTGTCAGTGTATCTAGTGTCAAAATAAGTGAAGAAATGTGAAGTATAATGAAAAAACTAAAACCATTCGATTTGGGCAACATAAATGTTTGGAACGTGTTGCCAAAATTGAATGGGGTCTGTATAATGTGAACTATCACTAAGTGTATGTACCATATTTTAAACAGGCTATCTGGTCTTTGGATACACGTGTAGACCCTAAAGACCTTAACTCCAGGGATTTCTTGGATGACCAAGAACACAGTTAAAGCATTCTAATCTTGGTATCACTAAGAGCAAGTAACACTTGTGGTGAAACAGGCTAACTGACCTTCGGTTAGTTGTATAGATCCAAAGGCCTTAACTCCAGGGATTTCTTGGATGGCTGAGACTGAGCACCGCTTTGTAGTCCTGGACATCCTGAACAACTTTGCCGAATACAACTTGAGTGTAGGTACAAAGGGTTTCAAGCTAAAGCAATATTTCACTAATATAGGAATATTGCTAGCACACTAGCGCCACCTATTCCTAGTTACATCTCCCGTCACTGGGCAGTTCATTCTCTTCAGACGATCTTTGCTAAAGGCATCATCTTTACAAATTCCAAATTTGTTCGATAAGAATATCTAGAATGCACAATATTCCATATATCGGAATATCTTGGGCAGTCTTAAATAGCACCAATTAACGGCTGAATTCTAAACTAGTCAATGCCTCATATCAAAGCACATACCTTCCTGCAAAACCTTTTTGAAAAAGTGCAGTTCAAAATGGGTGGGATTTTCAGATATAACTAAAATGAGCACAAAAAATCCTTTTTTACGAAAACCCGTCCTCGCAAGGTACTCGTCCAATCTTAGGTAACGCCCTAAAAGATGATTAGTTTATCTTTCGATCCATCCCAAAAAAACCGAAATTGACAAAACAATTTCAATTTGCTGTCAATATAATCCCAGAGCACAGGCAGAAGGTTAAGAATCTCAAAACTAGACCATGCAGTTTAAACATGACCCCTTTTCATTAATTCATTTCAGGATGGGCGGAAGTTTATGAAATTTGTTAAGAAAATTATTTTGAGCTTTTTAGTGGAATGTCTTCACTTGTCATAAGAAGAGTTTGTACAAACTCGTCTTATGACAAGTTATTAAATTTATTTTCAGTAATTTGAACCTTTTTATAAATTTATGGTTTGTTGAATTCTGACAAAAAAAAACACTTTTAATTGCGAGGCTGACGTTGAGTGGCTATTGTGACTTGAAAACTTAAAAAATAAAAAAGTTTTAATAGTTTTATTGGGTTTTTAAATCATATTTGTTTTAACTGCTACTTGACACGGGGCAAATTGTGGCAGTCAATCTCATACGCATAACAAAGTACAAGTCCAGATAAAATTTTCAAAACGACTTATCTGCTTTTGTAAACAAAGATTCAAACGACAATTTGACGAATTTGAGAGCTCTCCCACGCAAACCAACACCATCAACAGGTAGCGGAAACCTTCACCTACCTATTGGTGGTGTTGGTTTGCGTGGGAGAGCTCTCAAATTCGTCAAATTGTCGTTTGAATCTTTGTTTACAAAAGCAGATAATTCGTTTTGAAAATTTTGTCTTGAAGTGGTGAACTTGAACTGTAGAGTTGTAAGCGAATGTAAGTAAAGTTTCATCAAAAACCATTCTCTACTTTGTAAGGTAGAAATCAATCACCCACCACACAAGGAGTTGATGAACTAATGCACCATGCGTCTCCATTAGGCTGGCCCAGGAAACAAAAAGTTGTCGAATTCCATGGGGCACCCCCAGGATTGTGTCTTTTGATGAGAAAATCAATCTCTCAAAACTTCAGCTCAATCGGTTATTGCATAAGCTGGCGCAATTCATTTGAAGTTTATATGGGGATTTCAGCCAAAATATATAGGAAAATACACCTCCGTCACTCGATCTGGAAATTGGTTCTGATCGTTCGATTGAGCTCACAGTTGCAAAAAGGGCAGTTGGTATGTTACAGAACAATATCACAGAATATTGTATGATGATTAAATGAACTTTTATATAGTTTTCGGCTGATGCGATTCGATCAATAAATCCAAAATTGCACTATTCAACTCTCAATACATCAGCCGAAAGCTAAGTAAAAGTTCATTTAATCATAGTACAGGTCGGACTCGATTATCCGGAGTGTCGATTTTTTTTTCACTCCGGATAATCGAATCCTCCGGATAATCGAGTCACAAGAAAAAAAATCAAATCTGCAATTAAATGACGAAAAACTTTTTATTTTACTTGTAGTGGTGCAGTTAGAAATTATTCAAGGAAAACCCTGAATAATCCATCTAGCGGTATCGGCGACTTTCTAGTGTATTATTGAAAAATAGTATTTTTGTCATTCATTTTGAGCCCATAGTCTGATCCAGCCAATTTTCAAAATGAAATGATAAGACAGGATTTCCATTTAAATGCAACTTGTTGGTTGAGATTATGTGCCAACAAATTACTAGGCTTTTTGCACAAAAAAATAGTATTCTGACCATTATTTATGAACCCAAAGTTTGATGTAGTCAATGCGTTCCGATTGTTGCGTTAATGGATTATACTTTAAGGGGGGATATTTGTATTGATGGGCTACAGCTATTCGATGAACCTAAGCCGAATGGAGTATCCTTCTCCACTGGACTCGATCCTGGGCCAATTGCTTCCAGTCGCCCTGAACATTGAGCGCCCTCAGGTCCTCTTCAACTGCAAAAAGCCATCGTGTACGCGGCCTTCCACGAAGCCTACGGCCTCTTCCGGGTTCTCTACTAAATATTATCTTCGCTTGACGTTCTTCCGGCATACGAACAACGTGACCAGCCCACCGTAGTCTGCCGTGTTTAATAAGCCAAATAATATCCAGCCCTTTATACACCCGGTACAACTCGTGATTCATGCGACGCCGCCAGATACCGTTCTCCTGTTTACCGCCGAGTATTGTCTGCAGCACCTTATGCTCAAACACTCCGAGAGCTCTCCAATCAGCCTCCTTTAACGTCCATGTTTCATGGCGGTATAAAGCCACCGGAAGAATCAGAGTAGTATACAGCGCGAGTTTTGTTTTCGTTTGCAGACTACGGGACTTAAGCTGGTTACGAAGTCCGTAATAAGCCCTATTTGCAGCTGCAAAACGCCTTTTTTTTGCTTTGAGCGCTATATTGAACAGTAGATTCGAGAGTGCATCACCCTGCTTTAATCCATCCAAAGGGGGATATACTGCAAGATAAATTCATTTAGAAAACTTCCAATTGTAAGGATATTGGTGCTGATGACGCATTTCGACTTATTTTACACATGTTGCTCAATGACAGTTGTACTAGAACGAAGCGTTTTATCACAACGTCGCTTGGGAAATATTTCTCTGCCCTTTTTTTCACAATTTGTATCAGGTGACGATCTTTTTTCATGTCTTGTTATGATCGAAAAAGCCTTATGCTTCTCGTCTATCGTCATTAATTATCAATTGAGAGTGAAATCCGCAATCCTTGATATACACCCAAACACATCGTTCTATGGTGGCGAGGTTACGTTTTCATCTGTCGAATGAGCGACTGCTTTATCAGCTTTGGAACCACAATGGATTGGTAAAACTGGCAAATTTGAAGATTTTGTCTCAAATGCAACAACTTAATTGACAAACGATCACGAAGAAAAAGAGAGGAAATGGACTACCATGGAAAAGTTCTTGAAGCGAGAAGTTTGTTGACATGTTCTAGAGAAAATAATTGATTCATGGAATTATGATTAAATATATAGAACACCCCTACTTCTGTCCCTCCCATTTCAGCTACGTTCATGTTTCTTAAAATAATCAAATATAATATGAATATAATAGTAATATATTCATTTGAACTCATGAATTTGATATAAATGCCTAAAATCCAATTTTCAATATACAAAACAACCCCTTTTTCAACCCCCTCCCACAACCTGGATATGTCCCACGTTGTTTAAATATTCGTATTGTGTATTATAATATTGACATTAAAAAAATAAAATAAAAATAAATCGGAGAAAAAAATACTCCGGATAATCGAGTCTAAAATTCCGGATAATCGAACCCCGGATAATCGAGTCCCCGGATAATCGAGTCTCCGGATAATCGAGTCCGACCTGTACAATGTTCTGAAAAATTGTTCTGTAACATACCAACTGCCCTTTTTGCAATTCTTAGATCGGACGAACACAACCAATTTCCAGATCGAATGAGTGACGGAGGTGTATTTTCCTACATATTTTGGCTGAAATTCCCATACAAATTTCCAATCAAGTTCGCCAGCTTATGCAACTACCGATTGAGCTGAAATTTCGAGAGATTGATTTTCTCACCAAAAGACACAATCCTGGGGGGTGCCCCGTAGAATTCGACAACATTTTTTTCTCCCCATACTAAGCTGGGCTAGTCTAGTCTACATATGATTATATGCTTTGTACATCGAACATGTTCAAAACTTGTTGGCAAAAAATTGTTGCATTTATCAAAATTAATGAAATTACGAACTTGGTGTATTCGACAAAGTTTTTCAGGAGAACTTTTGCTACAACTCTCGCGAAAACATATACCTTCCATATTGTAAAGTGAAAAAAAATATTTTTCATCTCACTTTTAGTGGGATTGATCATAAGGCAGAATACCTCCAAAGAAGCGCGTCGACTTACTGATAAAATGTCTCAAAGACACCATTACGATAAATCACATAATAAAGGAACTATTAAATAAACGCGCTAAAAACACGATTTTAGCCACTGCGCAATGGATTGAAAATGCCGAGTAATTTCAAACGACCAAAATACAAAAAATAAAAAGGGGTTTTCCATCGATTTTTCATAATTTTCGTGCTTATTCAACATTGAATTTTTTTTTTTTTTTTTAACTATTTTTATTTGCTAATTATCTAATACATGCATTTATTTCTTAGGCTAGGTGTTCCGTGTTTTATTAACACTATCATCCTTATTTGCTATGTTACGCTTTTAGTTATTATTAATACATTTCAATTGCCTCTGGCAGTTAGGATATTTCCTCTGGTTAAATTAAACCATGTAGGAATTACAATGTTTTCTACTTAAACTAAACTTAACCTAATTTATACTAAGGGTACAAGGAGCTAATCGTTGCAATAGAAGATTGCAACGATTTTTGTCTAAAATTGGAAATTATTTTGTTGGACATTTCTAGACGAACATTTGAAAAGGGCGTAACAGCCAAAATTTATTCCTTCCGATTCTTTGTCCACATATATAGCTTTATATGTGGTCTAAGAATCAGAAGGAATAAATTTTGGCTGTTACGCCCTTTTCAAATGTTGGTCTAGATTTGTTGCAATGTCTCAATATTAGAAATTTTATGAAGTTCATTGGTACTATACCACGGAGGCAACTTCAGAATCATTTTCAAAGTTTTATTTTGAATCCTCTGAAGTGCCTTCTTTCTGGTATTGCAGCAACTAGTCCATATTGGCACAGCAAAATTTGTTTGAAAATCAAAAGTTTGTTCTTAAGACAAAGTTTTGATTTTCTGTTTATAAGTGGATATAGACACTTAATATATTTGTTACATTTGGCTTGAAGGCCTTCAATGTGATTTTTAAAAGTTAATTTTTGATCTAGCAGAAGTCCTAAATATTTAGCTTCGCTAGACCAATTAATTGAATCCCATTCATAGTGACAATATGTCTGCTAGAAGGTTTCAAATAAGAAGCTCTCTCGGCTTATGTGGGAAAATTATAAGCTGAGTTTTGGAAGCATTCGGAAATTTTCCATTTTGCAAGTAAGTGGAGAAAATATCCAAACTTTTTGCAATCTACTACAAATGACACGAAGGCTTCGCCCTTTGGCTGAGAGACCTGTGTCATCTGCAAACAAAGATTTTTGACACCCTGGTGGTAAATCAGGTAAGTCAGAAGTAAAAATGTTATACAATATGGGCCCCAGTATGCTGCCTTGGGGAACACCAGCTCTAACAGGTAGTCTATCAGATTTAGAATTCTGATAGTTTACCTGCAGTGAGCGATCTGATAAATAATTTTGGATCAGTTTAATGATGTACAGAGGAAAATTAAAATTCATTAATTTTACAATTAAACCTTGATGCTAAACACTGTCAAATGCTTTCTCTAGATCAAGAAGAGCAACTCCAGTCGAATATCCTTCAGATTTGTTGAGCCGAATTAAGTTCGTAACTCTTAATAACTGATGAGTGGTTGAATGCCCATGGCGAAAACCAAATTGCTCATCAGCAAAATAGAATTGTCATTAATATGAACCATCATTCTATTTAAAATAATCTTTTCAAACAGTTTGCTTATTGAAGAAAGCAAACTGATTGGGCGATAACTAGAAGCCTCAGCTGGATTTTTGTCCGGCTTTAAAATTGGAACAACTTTGGCGTTTTTCCATTTATCTGGGAAGTATGCCAATTGAAAACATTTGTTAAATAAATTAACCAAAAAGGATAAAGAGCTCTCAGGAAGTTTTTTGATAAGTATGTAGAAAATACCATCATCACCCGGGGCTTTCATATTTTTAAATGTTCTAGTAATAGATCTCACTTCATCCAAATTGGTTCCCTACGAAGGGTCAAAAACATTCTCTTGATTGAGAATGTCTTCGAAGCTCCGTGTAACCTGATCCTCAATTGGACTAGTGAGACCTAGACTAAAATTATGGGCACTCTCGAACTGCTGAGCAAGTTTTTGAGCCTTTTCGCCATTTGTTAATAAAATTTTATTTCCCTCTTTAAGCGCTGGAATTGGCTTTTGAGGTTTTTTAAGAATTTTCGTTAATTTCCAAAAGGGTTTCGAACTGGGATCCAACTTCGAGACATTATTCTCAAAGTTGGTATTTCTCAGAATAGCGAAACGTTTTTTAATTTCATTTTGCAAATCTCGCCAAATAACTTTCAAAGCGGGATCGCGAGTTCTTTGGTATTGCCTTCGCCTCACATTTTTAAGACGGATCAGAAGCTGAAGATCGTCGTCAATAATAATGGAGTTGAATTTAATTTCACATTTAGGAATTGCAATGCCTCTGGCTTCGACAATTAAATTTGTCAAAGATACGAGCGCATTGTCAATATCACTTTTGGTATCCAAAGGAATATTAACATCAAAATTCCTATCGATATATCTTCTTATATATAAAAATGAAATGGTCTGTGTTCGTATCCGCATAACTCGAAAACGGCTGGATGGATTTTTTTCATTTCTTCAGCAGAAACATTCGTTATCGTTTCCGACGGGTTTATATGATATTTCCTCAAGTAAAAATTACGAGTTAGGTTGAGTAAATCGTGAATAACTAGAATAAAGATTTGTATTAGAATTTCGTATGGGCAGTTAACAACGCGCATTTTCGCCTACTATGCAGGACAACGTCTGCCGGGTCGACTAGTGTTTTATATAAATCCCAATCAGCTCTATGATAATTAAAAGTAGAGCTGATTGGATTATAAATGGCTTCTTGTGAGATTTCAAATGTCACAGGAAGGTGATCAGAGTCAAAGTCAGCATGAGTTACCAATTGGCCACACAGCTGACTTGAATCCGTTAAAACTAAATCAATTGTAGAAGGATTTCGACTGGAGGAAAAACAAGTAGGGCCATTGGGATATTGAATAGTATAATATCCCGCAGAACAATCTTCAAATAAAATTTTGCCGTTGGAATTGCTTTGAGCATTATTCCATGAACGGTGTTTGGCATTGAAGTCACCAATTACGAAGAATTTTGATTTGTTGCGAGTCAGAATTTGAAGATCAGCTTTCAACAAATTCTTTTACTGCCCATTGCATTGAAAAGGCAAGTAGGCTGCAATGAAGGAAAATTGTCCAAAATTTGTTTCAACAGAAACTCCCAAGGTTTCAAAAACTTTGGTTTCGAATGAAGAAAATAATTTATGTTTGATACGTCTATTAATGACGATGGCGACCCCACCACAGGCGCTGTCAAGACGATCATTTCTGTAGATAAAATAGTGTGGATCTCTTTTAATGGAGAGTCCTGGTTTTAAATACGTTTCAGTTATAATGGCAATATGCACATTATGAACTGAAAGGAAGTTGAATAATTCATCTTCCTTACCCTTTAGAGAGCGGGCATTCCAATTTAGAACTTTCACACAATTATTTGGATCCATTGAAACGGAGTCCGCTAACAATTTTTTGTGTGTACTTTATACCAACCTGAACAGCTTCGGGAATGGTATTTGCTTTGAACATTGCATCAATCATGAGATGCAATTGTTCAGTTAAAAAATCAAAATCGGAAGCAGTCATGCTACCTGAATCGGCAACATGACCATTATTTTCCGTTGGGACATGGGTATAAACCTCATTTTGAGAAGAGAAATTTTGTCTACCAGCAGCGATGTTTGCATACGTAGGTACATTGGAAAAATTGGAATTCACTGAAGTGCTTGCTACCCGTTGACAAGCGGCAAAATTTGTTTGTGAATTGTGGTGGGTATGAATTGCTCGACCGGTAACCGGTTTCGAAATTTGAGCGTTTGAAAAATGTCTACCCGTCGAATCTGGGATCCGATTGGAATTTCCGTCATCAATTTTGCACGGAATTCAAAACTTTTTGCGTGAAGGGCATTCCCAGAAATTGTGTTTATGATTGCTCCACAATTTGCACACTTAAATTTATTGAATCTTTCTCTCACAGGACATGCGTCCTTGGCGTGAGAGGTTCCACCACAAATCATGCATTTAGCATCCATGTGACAATGTTTGGTTCCGTGACCCCACTTTTGGCACTTACGGCACTGGGTGGGGTTTTGAAATTTCCACCAGGCCTCAGGAAATGTTCCCATGTAACACGGACATGGGATAGAATACAGGCCTTTTCCAAACTTTTCATATTATTTGGTTCACTTTTGTTAAAATGAACTAAATAAAATTCTTGAGAAATGCCCTCTGGGAAGTACCAGAATGGGATTTCTTTTCATCTTAATTACTTGGACTGGTGAAAATCCAAGTAATTGAGAAATTTCAATTTTAATCTCATCCAGTGATTTGTCATCACTGGGGAGACCTTCAAGACGACTTTGAACAATCGCTCAGTTTTGTCGTCGTATGTGAAGAATTTATGGCGCTTCTCAGTTAAATACTGAAGAAGACGTTTGCGATCGTCAAAGGATCCCGGCAAAACGCGGCAGTCACCCTTCCTAGCAATCTGAAATGAAACCTTGATCCCCTGAAGGTTACTCAAGATTTCATTCCGAAAGCCAGAAAACTCGGCAACAGATACCACAATTGGCGGAATCCGTTGTTTCTTCGCATGAATCGAATCACCTGGGCTAGAGATAGAATCGTTTTTCTCAAATTCGTCGTTAATCAAATCGAACTGATTGCTCAGTTCGATAGGAGATGAAATTATGTCAGCGTTAGAGTTAGAAGGAATATCTGAACTCTCCAGCTTCCTTCTATTTTTTCCGCGCTTGGGCAGGACGGTCTTGAAACCTTGTTTCTTAGAAGGAAGTGGAGAATTCAGAGACTCCCCCTTCCTCTTGTTTTTATTAATGCTCATTGCTGAGCGTGGAGACGTGACCTTCTAAGAGGTTTTTTCCCAGAACGATGTCCCTGCAGGATTACCACCGCTTGCCGGAATTTTACTTCCGCAAACGGGTCCAACGTAAAACGAAGGCACGGGTCCTTGCAAAGATCGTAACGGGATCAGTGGGTACAAATAGCGCTAAGAAGCACCGTTGAAATTAAAATAGCTTCGGGTAGTATTAAAAACTTCCTTCCGCAAAGAGAGAAAGAACCGCACAGCACGAAAGCACGATGCGGTCTGATTCAACATTCAATGATTATTGATTACCTACCGTGAAAATTTGAAGTAAAAACTCTTCCTAACATCATGGCAGAGAATGCTTTTAGTAGCTGCAATCTTCCGGGAATGACAGTCAGAAGGTGCGTTTTGAGGAGTAGTTTGTGAAAAAAAAAATATTTAGGACATTCGGTCATTTCCGATCTAAATTACAGCTTCCGTTTTAACTTACCCCGCATTTCAACTTGCCCCCGTGTACCTTATTTAAATGGTCTGACATTTTTCATTCAATTTATCGCTTGACTGATTACGCCCCCAATTGTAGTTCATACTACTGACGCCAAACTATAAATGAACCAATTTTTGAAATTTGAATCATTTTCGAAGTGGTGACCCGTCGATTTGTCGGTGGTCAAAGTGGTGGAAAAAAAATCGCAAATCGCAATTTCTATTCCCACTAACAACGGTTACACATTTTCAAATACCGAAATATAGGTGGGATTAAGTAAATAGTTAAAACGTATAAAAGAACTATAAAGAACTATAAACACTGTGATGCTTGGTTACTCAATATTAATGGATGGTTCTACATCGTACCATGTTGAATTTAAATTGTGAGTATCATTGATAATATATGTATTTTAATATAAAAAGTTTTCTTTATTTATAATTCTTTAAGTTGAAGGTACAGAGAAACAGGTATAAGTTATTAAAATATTATGCAAAGTTATCGTTTTCGATCCTACCTATCTCAAATCGCGATTGAATTTTCTTGACAATTGCTTTGATCATAAATTGTTCTAGCTAAGTGTTTTATCTGTTCACCTGTACCTCTGTCGTCCCCATCGCAATTCGATAAGCTACCGATCGCAAGTGCATGAGCTGCCCGAGGCATTTTTATTGAGCACCAACTCGATCGATGTTGGTAGAAGTAAGGCATACAAGCGATTAAATCTCCTACCGCATTCATAAAATCGAATAAAATATAGCCAGCAGTTGCAAATCGTGGGGGGCAGCCTAACGTCAATGCCGGGTACAGTAGATATGTAGTTTGCTGCAGTTCCCCATGTCAAGGTTAAACCTCTGAGGCGGACGACCTTCATGCTGTTTCAATCGGCCAAGTGATCTCTCACATGGGGACCACTTTTTTCACACGGCATCTGCCCCCGACATCCGACTAATGTCACTGCATGCACTTCACACTGTTAGGTATCGAATGTCCGCTCTCGTGTATCACTTGAAACCAGTTTCAGCTCCTCCAGGAGGTGCTGAGACAAAAAAAAATGTGACTAAGATGCTTCAGGTAGGCGGGTTGTTGCTTACTTACTCGGTTGTTCCCAAAATAATATTGCAAGGCCACCAAATTCGATGAAAGAAGCAACCAACTATTGCATTTTTCACTTGTTCGTCGATCGACAGGATATTGACTTTAAGTCCATTCGACGAACCGATCGAAAGCAACGAAAAACACAGATGACCGTGATCGAGATAACCTTAACCTAAATTAACGCCACGGTTGTCCGCGATTGGGACGAGCGTTGACAGTTGACGAACCAATTAAATAAGGTCGGCATCATTTTCGCTCGACGTTTCAGTGTCGGGGATGTAATATATGCGTGCGCCGCGGTCCCAAACCGGTCGCATAAATTTTTACGAACCCGTTGAAGACGGTTATCGATTACGGCGATGAACTCAACGATAACGGTCGGTTGCCATATTTGGGCGAGCACAAATTTTAAATTATTCACATGTCATAAGGCGAGTTAAAACAATTCCATTTAATTCCAGCGCTTGATTATGAAGTAGTTCTAAATAATAAAATTGCGACTGGTACAAAAGTTCCTCTAAGCAATGCTTTAACAATAATTTTCTCTTCAAACCATGGTTGCATATTAAATCTTAAATCGCTAAAAATAGTTTGCTTTTGAAAATAATTTCTCGAATAAATTCTTTTAAATTTCCACAAATGTATTTTTCTAGTTAAAAATGTAAAAATAAAATAAATATTTACAATTTATTAGATTATCTAAATTATTAATAGCTTTTATCTGAGTTTTCAAAAATGATCGTTTTTGGTTGTTTGACGAACATTATTCTCAGAATAACAACCCATTCAAATCCAATCGACAGTTACTTTGTTCCGCCGTATCTGGATCAAAATTTATTACGCGACTTCCTTATTTGTATCAGCGACCCTGATGCTCGTGCGATGATGGCAATCCGCCACAATTGTAAACCTTTCTCATCGGAGCAAAACAATCATTTATGGAACCGCCACTTCTACAATCAGCATCTTTTTGCTTCGCTGAGCTTCCTCTATGAGATGAGAACCCAAAAGATTGACAGAGCACAGAATGCTCCGACCGGCGAAGAACACGACAGGCTTACGACCGATAGATAAAAGCAAGACAAAGAGAGTGCACTGCTGGAATCATCGTAAATGGAAATGACTCGACATCCGTCAACTCAGAGCTTCAGATTCGAAACGGTTCCCGGTGGTGGTCCGAGCCGAAGCGCGGTTGGGGCTCGCTCGGGGGGAAGATGTTTAAAACATTAGATCGAACAAGAGATGCATCGACTTCGGACGCTTTGGTCATTTAAACGAACAAACCATGCCAACCGGCGCGCGATGAACCGTCTACGGATCTTGATGGATGAGAAGGGAATCAATTGATAAGATATCCAATTTTATGGTCGACAATGAGGATGATTGCTGGTGAGTCCTCTTCGTTGGCTGGGGGTCGTAAGCAGTATTTTTTATGCGTATTTATCGACCACTGGCTGGCTGTAGTCTGCCATGGGTCGGGGGAACAGTCCAAAGTGCATCCCTTAAGCTTCTTCGATGTTTTCACAAATAAAAACAAGAATAAAATAACACAAATAAAACCATTCCAACGTGCAGATGCAAAGTTTACAAATCCAGCTACATTTTACGATCTCCTTTTCAAAACGACTTGGTTCTTGTGACGTTATAACGCATTTGAAATATGTTTTTAATGGGCCTAGGGCAATATGCCCGAAAGGTGGTGTAAAATGACTCATTTGCCTGTGAAATAATGGTGAACGCATAGTTGATTATTTAATGGATTGAACGAAAAACTTACGGGTGGAGTGAAAGAATCGCAAATCGTAAAATTCAAGTAAAAATGAAGGGATGTTGCTAAATTTTTCCAATGCAGCTCGATAATGAATAACTAATATAGGATTGTAATTGTAACATTCGTTCAGATAAAAAAAAATATGAGTGGGGCCATTTTGCTCCGTGGGTGCGTTCTGAACTGTTCTCCCCTAGAGGTCGTATAACTTTCGCCCCGAGCAAAGTGAGAGAAGCGACACGCCCCGACAAGTGACGATGGTCAACGCTGATTGTGACACTCCAAGCAAGTGTTCTTGGAGCAAAGCTATAAATACAAATCAGTATTACTGCATTTATTGGATGATAATATCATTTTTTTGCAGACCATCACTTCATAGTGAAAAAGGGGTTATTTACTAATAGTGGACCCACTACAAAATAAGTATAATATACATTACTTTTCTATGAATCGGCGACGCGAGAACGTGACTTACATTCCAACATTATGGTTGAATTGTGAATGTCATATAACGTAAAATATATTTTTTTAAACAATTTTGGAAGTCTCTAGGGACCAAAAATGGTGTTCTATGTTTTCATCCGACGTTTCAGATAAATGTATTGTGTCTAGTATCACCGTTATTCTTTTACCCCGTTTTGTGTACTTTACAAAGTAAAAGTGACGCAAAACAGCAACAGCCGATATGCACTTCAACATATTTTCGAACAAATAAAGCACGGGTTTCGGCTTTCCATTGCACTATGGGGAATTCTCATACAAATGGGCGGCTAAAAATATTTTTTAATGAAAACTGTTTCTACGCAACATATAGTATGTGAAGAAATATTTAAAAACCTTTTTTAAACCTTTAAGGACCATCGTTAAACATATGCGGTATTTCAAAAAACTCGTTTCAGGTGGTTTGAAACGAAATTGCGCGGAATTTCGCGGAACTTGAGCATGGCGAAATCTGATTGCTTGATTTCGTTTCGTTTCGTAAAATTACAAAAAATTCGCTAGAAAAAACTAGCTTACGAAATTTAACGGAATTCCGCGGAATTTCGAAACAAATTCAAACTTAAACCATACCATCTCGTAAAAATTTTGGCTGCGCCGCTGAACAAAAGCATAAAGCTGTTTTCAATACTTTAATGTTATACAAATTTTTGTATTAACGCTTACTACATAATCCCATTCTGAGTGTCGACTCATTAAGTTTTTATCTATAAAACGTCTTCAGTGTTTTGTTAGAAATAGGTATCTAAAAGAAAACGAAAAATATCTTTAACTATTCTATCCCATTTTTTTCATGAGTACATACACATTTTACGCGCAAACAACAAATTGAATTCTACCTAAAAGTAAGAATAAAAAGGTCACAAGTCTGAAGATACTCCACACGACAGCCAATTATTGGCAAATCATCGGAATATAGGGGGAGATCCCCCAGTGGCGGACACATAAGCCATTTAACAAAAATCTAACTATTGCATCATGTTCAAATATCATCAAGTTGTTATTATATGAGTATTAGATTTAGAATAGCAATATTTTTCACTTGCTTTCAGTTGTGGATATTAAAAGTGTTACAACCTACTCCAAATTCCCTCCTTTCTCAATGCCTTCTTTAAATTTTCGTTCTACTTATTTCTGTGGTTTCCTGATACCTTAGTGAGACAAGCAATTGAGTTGAGGTAAGTTTAACAAAACAGATGTAAACATGACTGTTACGCCATTTGCGTACGCGCCTTTGTCATCGATTAGCAGTAATGTATGTATGACAAAAATATAAATCCAATTGGACTTTCCGTGTACATTATATACTATGCCCCCACTATTATACTAATGACACACTGATGGTATTCGTACCATGGTACAAGTTGTACCACAGGTGTGTCGCCTTGTACCATGCTGGTACAACGTAGAAAACCATGGTACAATATGTACTAGGGTATATAACCGTGGTATACCACGGTCCTTGTACCACCAGTGTGTCTTTAGTATTAGTCAGCGTCACTGTACGCTCAGCAGTTATCGTAGTTATGCTATATGAGGAACCGCAGAAAACGGAACAAAACAAACTGATGATGAGCGAATGAATAGGCATCGATTATTAGATTATCTTTATGAGCAGTTTAAAATTATTATGAATTCTGGATTCTAAACTTAAATCTAATACTTAATTTATCCTTATTAGTTGTTAATAGTACGAACATTGCACAGAGGTAACAGCGGTGAGAATATTGGTGTGAATTGAAGGTAATAGAATTTGAAAGCAAGTGATATCAAACGGCTTAAAACTAAATAGTAATAAATTTAAATCGCAGATCGATTATCGAAGATTGTGACGCAGTGCGTGATAGACCTACCAAATCCCTGCAGGCTTACACTAAGGTAATGAACTCTTAGCCCTAATTATTAATGAGTCTTTAAAAAATAAACATAAATACAACAGGCAGATATCACATACGTACCGTACAGGACCGCTTTCCGGATATAACGGGACATTGTAAAAGACACTAAACGTGAGTAGCATAAAAAGACGTTGTAAAAGAATTATTATTAAAGACAGGGAGCTTGTAATTGTATTAAAATGAATACTTTTAACCCTACAGGGAAAATTTAACGTATCCTAGAAACCAATAAAGGATCTGTTCAAATTTGCGGAAGTACTGTCTTCTGTTTGTTGCCAGTTTGGGAACAAAATTTGCTTACATAAGAATCTCACTGTCCGGATAGCTGGATTGACGAAATTGATTTTGCAACATAATTACATGATATATCTAACAAATCATGATCATTATTCAAAATATGGCTTATATTGACAATCTCTACATGATTAGAATGCTTTAGATCGAATTTGTTCTTGTTGATTCAAACCTGCTAAAGTAAGGTAAAACAATAAAATATTGAGCATATTTTTTCAAATTAAATTTTTGAACAAAGCTTTCAACCTTGAGATCTAATTTTCCCTGCAGGTAAAGGACTCAGAAATAGCTTTCCTTTGCACTACACTAGATGGTGGAAAGACCTCTGCAAGTGTCGTTTTGAGAAGTGTCCGGTGTTGGGAGGTGTCCGGCGCTGGGGGATCTCCCCCTACATACAGCCGCCAAGATCTAAATTTAAATTTTGTAATAGTTGTGATAGTTTTTGACTATTTGCACAATATCGATCGTGTTGCTGCTAGTCACTTCCTTGCAGTTAGTCCGGGAAAACGCAATTCTGACTCGCAGAGCAGAAATTTATGAGTGTGTGATCGATAGTGTTGATGCTGGTCACGCCAGCTGGTGCGGGGAACACGAAGTGAAATAACAAATGTCTACTTCGATGAGCATAAAATTATTTAGTGTAGAACCGATGGTATTGTTGGAGCTTACTAAACAAAGCACATGATTTTGCGTTGGATTGATTTGAAACACCGTTTTCGTCTTAAAGTTTTCAAAATAACTTCTTTTACAATTAATATTTAATCGCTTACCAAGGTGGCTTCACTTGAATTATCTTTTCAACTAACCAACGATTCCTTTTCCGTGACGCTCACTGAGATGCAGAGCATTCCTCGGTCTCTTATAACTATGAGTGTCAAACTAAATTTCCTCTCCTAGCAAATCGTCGAGCTGATTGTATATAAGGCTGTGGGTCTCCGAAGCTCCTATAAAAAGGTCGAATTTGGAAGGAAATGATAGCCTTTTGGTGCAATTTTTTGTATGAGAAAGAAAAAAATATTTCTTTATACCTGTCAAACTGAAACGCAATCTGAAATAGGGAAAACGTTCCGATCTCCATCTCACTGAACATATATTCATCTCATCACGGAACAAAGAAATACGGCACTAATTTCGTCGCTTCTTTTTGTAAACATGGGAAACAAATCAAGTTCCTTTCCATTGCTTTGTTTTTGATGAGATAAACATCGGAGCCATGAGATGAAATCCAGAAGCAGTTCCCTTATTTGTGCATTTTAGAAAGATGCAGAGCATTCTTCTAGTGAGCAAATGTTGTTCATTCATTTTTTTAGTCCACATCTAAACAGATAACACTGAATCAACAATTTGACGCCACAATACACGGTTCGAGGCCGCATCTCTCCATTCTCGAATACGCCCCACGCTCGCCAAGTAGTTTTGCACCTGGTCTCCCCATCTCGCTCGCTGCGCTCCACGCCGTCTCGTACCTGCCGGATTGGAAGCGAACACCATCGTTGCAGGGTTGCTGTCCGGCATTCTTGCAACATGTCCTGCCCATCGTACCCTTCCGGCTTTAGCTACCTTCTGGATACTTGGTTCGCCGTAGAGCTGGGCGAACTAGTGGTTCATTCTTCGCTGCCACACACCGTCTTTTTGCACACCGCCAAAGATGGTCCTAAGCACCCGTCTCTCGAATACTCCGAGTGCTTGCAAGTCCTCCTCAAGCATTGTCCATGTTTCATGTCCGTAGAGGACAACCGGTCTTATTAGCGTCTTGTACATGACACATTTGGTGCGGTGGCAAATCTTTTTTAACCGCAGGTTCCTCTGGAGCCCGTAGTAGGCCCGTATGATGCGCCTTCGTATTTCACGACTAACATTGTTATCAGCCGTTAGCAAGGATCCGAGGTAGACGAATTCCTCGACCCCCTCGAAGATATCCCCGTCTATCGTACACAGATAAAAATATGTTGTGATTTTAAATGTATTTTCATGCACATATTTGGAGCATGCAAATAAAAGTAACATTCAATCGATCTCACTATTCTTTTAAATCGAAATGAATGTAAACGGTGCTTGCTTGTAAAATTCAATCAAATTTAATAGAATATCATATGTTAATCCGTTTGATGGGATAAGCTGCAATTTTACACGTTGTTGAATTTTAAAAATTATTTGCTGTGTAACACTGCTTCTCAGGCGGGCCCTGTCGCGCTCGGTTCCACCCACAATCATGTACTTTGCCTTTGACACCTTCTAGCGCAATGTTGAACAATAGGCACGAAAGTCTTAGTCCCCGGCGCGATTCGTCCATAATTTTCCATAGCTCTACGCGGTCTATGCTGTCGTATGCCGTCTTGAAATCAACGAACAGATGGTTCACGGCATTTTTGAAGGATTTGCCGTACAGTAATGGGCTAAACACAATTGATACGTTTGCGTGCGTTTTGACAGTTTTCCCATGAGAAAACTGTCAAAACGCACGCAAACGTATCAATTGTGTTTGGCCCATAAAGGTCTGGTCCGTTGTCGAGCGGCGTTTGTCAACGAAGCCGGCTTAATAATCTCTCACAAACTTATTCAGTACTGGTGACAGACGTCACTTTGGTCATTTTGTAGGCGGCATTAAGGATGGTGATCGCTCAAAAGTTCTCACACTCCAGCGTGTCGCCTTTCTTGTAGATGGGGCATATAACCCCTTTCTTCCACTCCTCCGGTAGCTGTTCAGTTTCCCAGATTCTGACTATCAATTTGTGCAGGCAAGTGGCTAGCTTTTCCGGGACCATCTTGATGAACTCAGCGGTCGTCGGTACCGAACATTGTTGATGACGGATAGTTTTGGGCGCAGTTTAACCATCACCAGATAGTGGTCAGAGTCGATGTTAGCGCCACGATATGTCCTGACGTCGATAATGTCGGAGAAGTGCCGTCCATCAATCAGAACGTGGCCGATTTGTGATTCTGTCTGCAGTGGTGATCTCCAGGTGTACCGGTACGGGAGGCTGTGTTGGAAGTAGGTGCTGCGAATGGCCATATTCTTGGAGGCGGCGAAATCAATTAGTCGTAGGCCGTTTTCATTCGTCAGCCGGTGAGCGCTGAACTTCCCAATAGTCTAAACTAGCAACCCTATAACCAGAGACCGGCGGAGTGAAAAACTGTCGAAATGGCAACGTATGGAAATGCATGAAATCGTGAAAATAATACTGGCAGCACTTGAACTTTTTGCTTGCTTCTTATGGATGCAAAAAGTAAACAAGTCGAAATGGAATCGCTTTTGACGGTTCGATTGGAAACAAGATGGCGTCTTCGCCGATCTCTTATTCTAGTATTTCTAGTCTAAACTCCTCCTCTTGGCCAACCTGAGCGTTCAAACCTCCTATGATGATTTTGACGTCGTGGCTTGGGCGGCTGTCGTACTCACGTTCCAGCTGCGCGTAGAATGCGTCCTTATCATCATCAGTGCTTCCGGAGTGTGGGCTATGGACGTTGATTATGCTGAAGTTGAAGAACCGGCCTTTGATCCTCATCCTGCACATTCTCTCCTTGATCGGTAACCACCCGATCACACGCCTTTGCATATCGCCCATTACTATGAAAGCTTTTCCCAGCTCGAGTGTGCCGGCCAGTACCACGGGGAGGTAGGGATAGGAGTTGCTGCGTAAGAGCCTAAGGACCGCGAGATGGGGTCAATTTTCTTCCTTCAGGTACGCGAAGTACCAATGATACGCTTTACCAAGCATTTTTCGTGCCACGTTTGTCACGCAAATTGTCGCAAAATGCAAAATATTCTAATCTAATATCTAAATCTACTGAATGTAGATTTCGGAATTATGAGATAAAACTAATTTCATAGAAACATCCCGTTTAAGGTGCATGTATTTTAATTTAATTTTTGCCACCTCCGTGATCTAATATTCACCACACCCTTTGTTGCTCTTTCGAAACGAATGTTTCGAGCGGAAATTAAATCCGGAGCTAAGCAACGCTTGTTGCGCGCTCACATTTATTGGCTCAGCTTAGCATAAAATGTATGACATAGTATTGCAACGGTGATGAATATTAATACACATTTAGTTCTCAAAACAATCAAAGAAATTTCGCCAGTGGCGATATTTGAAATTATCAAATTTATGAATCTTCTATATAATAAAAATGAGTTGAGATTTCCCTCATGACGTAGGTATTCCCTTCTCTACTTGAAAATGTATTTATTGTTTTCTTATCAAAATGGTAAGATTGGTAAGTGTTATCACGATTAATTTGAACCAAGAGATACGTATTCCATTTTGATAAGGAAACGCTGAATAAGTTACAAGTTAAGACGGAAGTACGTGGATGTTGTAAATTTAGATGAATTAGAAGGATGAAGAAATTGTGTTTTTATAATTGTGTATTTTCTGCCACAACTGACCTAAAAAAATGGATTAATTTTTGACATTTATTTTTAAGGTGATTATAGAATGAAGCCAGAAAATCGGCCTTTTGTAAACCACGTGCTTTTCCAATATTTTTTCAAGCGCATGAGATGAAAGAACCATAACGCGTATGGGGCTGAAATAATGGTAGATCGTTTGCTTAATTATGCTGAACAATCATAATTTGATTTTCGGCACTGTACGAAAACTATTCCGCCAGATTTGGGCTTATTAAAATGTATGTCGATAAACGTGTGGTGAATTTGAAATTCACCACGGGCTTCATTCTATAATCACCTTAAAGGGTTTACCCCATTGAAAAATCCTGAAATTTTGCCATAATTTTTTTTCTACGTAGTCAAACAAACTATGACTATTGAACCGGAAAACATCAAAACATAAAGGGTCACAATTTTCGAGAACTGGCTTAAAAAAACAATGCCGCAAAAAATTCTAATTTTCCTGGTTGTTCTTGAGTTGGCGCTCTTGAAATATATACCAAATGAAAGCTCTTCGTAGCTCTTTTGTATTTTTTTTCGATAAATTGCATTTTATCCGAAAGTAAAAGGTTTTATAACCATGTAAACCACTTGGTATAAAGTGCTAATTAGGTAGAAAAAGCTTACAAAATTTGAACAAAATCGGACGAGTTATTGCATATTTTTCGATTTGGTAATTTTTTTTAAATTAATTTTTCAAGACTTGTTTTATCCCCACTTCCCTCCATGAAAACATCTGAAAATCTAGAAAATGTCTTATTTTACGTATATGAACAAATCCTGAAAATTTCCGACAATACGGAGAACGTCGTTGCAACGTCTCTTGGAAATGGTGGAAACGCCTCTCGCAAACTGGCACGTAGCTTCTGGAAGTAGGTTTGACAAAATGTGTTTAGGAGAAGCAAACAATTTAATATATATTTCTCAACGGGCATTGTTTGGAGGAAAGTATAGGGGGAGATCCCCTAGCACCGGACACCTCCCAATGTCGGACACTTCTAAAAACAACACTTGCAGAGATCCCTCCATCGCCTTATGTAGAAAGCTATTGAAAAGTCCTTTACCTGCTTGAAATATCAGGTCCTCATGATGTAAACTTTGTACAAAATTTGAAATTGAACAAAACTGTCAAAAATGTTGATGTTTCGCCTTATTTTAGAAGGTTTGAATCTACAATAATGCATTCTGATTATGTCGAGATGGTCAATAGTAGTCATCAGGGATTGAATCCTAATGAGAATGAGCAAGTGTCTCACTTATCATCTCTGTATACATATACGCATCCTACGAGAGACTTTTTTCGAAAGTTGATTCGGGAGGCTATACCCCATGATAAATTTCTTTTAGAAAGCTTCAAATGTGGGGAGCACTGGCTCTGATGATGCATTTCACCTTGTTCTGCACAGCTGTGTAGTTCTTCTTCTTATTGGCATTACATTCCCACACTGGGGGACAGAGCCGCCTCGCAGCTTAGTGTTCATTAAGCACTTCCACAGTTATTAACTGCGAGGTTTCTAAGCCAAGTTACCATTTTTGCATTCGTATATCATGAGGCTAACACGATGATACTTTTATGCCCAGGGAAGTCGAGACAATTTCCAATCCGAAAATTGCCTAGACCGGCACCGGGAATCGAACCCAGCCACCCTCAGCATGGTCTTGCTTTGTAGCCGCGCGTCTTACCGCACGGCTGTGTAGTAACCAACACGAAATGAGCGAAAACACAGCGAGAATCAGCATTTTTCTGTGGGGGCTGCCTATCCAATTCTGTTTTTTCGCACTTGTATACAAGTTTGATACACTTGTTATCATGGCTTGTTCTGATTCGGAACAGTTTTTGCCTCTCTTTTATCTTTGTTTGTTATCTATTGAGAGCGATTTCTGCAAACCCTGGTAGTCATATATCAAATGGCGATCATGGTTTGTTAGATATATAATGTATCTATGGTGCAATATCAATTTCTGTATCCGGTAGCTGTCCCCCGGGTCCGGACAGTGAGTTTTTTCATGTGATCAAATAGTTTTGTTTTGTTAAACTTACTCCAATTCAATTGTTCTTCCTTGCTAACGTATCAGAAATCCACAGAAATAAGCAAAAACAAAAATTGAAGATGTAATTGAAAATGGAGGGAATTGGGAGTAGGATGTGAGAAATATTACTAATCCAAATAATGTTTCTACTTATGTAACAGGAACTTGGTCAAATTTGAACATTTCACCAAAATTCATCATCAAAATACATCGTCGAAAAACGTGTTCAAATGATCAAATAGAGTTTGTATGAATCATCAATGATCATATTTCGTGTATATGGTATACAAGTAAACATAAGGACGAGCTCGGTGGTCTAGTGGCTATCGCTTCTGCCTTATAAGTAGGAGGTCGTGGGTTCAATTCCAGGCTCGTCCCTTTCCTACTATGTATTTCTATCTTAGCTCTTTATGTGTTTCACGTTCTACCAAAACTATTCCTACTGTTATAACCTTCCACATAATCCCAAAACCTCCCATGACACCTATGAGAGGTCGAAGAGTTCTCTGCATCTTTCTTAAGTAGGTATCCAACAAACCATCCTTCCCATTCCTCAGCATTCGCAAGGACGTGGCCAGGACAGATCTCGACTATTGGAGAGTACATTGCTTCCATCTAAGAGTTAGTGATTAGTCCCAAATCAATACCTGTGGTAAGTGATGCTACTCTCGTACAATATTCTTGGCTTGTACCACCTACGAATTTGTGCGAACTGCTAAATGCTAATGCTAATGGTATACAAGTATACATAATCTGGATAATTAGAGAGTTTTTCGTTGAATGGCTTATGTGTCCGGCACTGGGGGATCTCCTCCTACAGATGCAAAAATACGAATTTCGTTGGCCATTGTTGTTTAACCCATACTTGCTCAAATTTTACATTTTACATCAGAGTTAAATATTGTAGAAATGGCTACCAGAACACCGCCACCTGATTTTTTAGCTGACAATTGATGATAAGATCTTCTTCTTCATTGGCATTGCATCCTCCCACTGGGACATTGTCGCCTCGCAGCTTAGTGTTCATTCAGCATTCTAAGCCAAGTTACCATTTTTGCATTCGTATATCATGAGGCTAACACGATGATACTTGTATGCCCAGGGAAGTCGAGATAATTTCCAATCCGAAAATTATCTAGACCGGCACCGGGAATCGAACCCAGCCACCTTCAGCATGGTCTTGCTTTGTAGCCGCGCATCCTACCGCACGGCTAAGGAGGGCCCTTGATGATAAGATAAATAGTTTTGAAATAACACTCAGTTAAATTATTGGTCCATGTAGTTCGGCAGTTCAGGGAGTATAATCGATATTTTTGCATATGGTTTGAACCAGGTTTGAACAAGCAATCCTCGAGCAAACCTGTCATAAGACGAGTTTATACAATCCCATTGAATTCCACCACTTAATTGTATCTTGACAGATACGTATTTCGACCTCAAAAGTCAAGATACAATTAAGTGGTGGAATTCAATGGGATTGTATAAACTCGTCTTATGACAGGTGAAAACATTCCACTAAAAAGCTCAAAATAATTTTCTTACCTCGAGTAAAGTTTTTCGACATCCTTCGGGTTATGCTTTAACACAATGTACCCCTTGGTTTACGATGAACTGGAACCTCTAGAACTAAAAATTCAATATACAATTTTTACAAATTCTGCACAGTTGTTTGGGACCCAGAATGGTTTCGAAAAGCCATTGATTTGAAAAAATGACCACTCTAATACATACTCATGAAAGCTTTGATCTTCAATGAATAAGCTGCTCGTTTATAGATAAAACCAAACTGTTTCGCAGGCTTTTTGCAAACATTTTCATCAGTTCATCGGGGTTACATGTGCAAAGAGTTGAACGTGCCCTATTTCATACTGTATAGACCATTTTGCAAAGAATTTGTCGGATGATCACAGAAGCAGTCACCAGGAGATTTTTACATTTGAATGTAATGTACCTTCAAAATGTAGACCTTGCCTTGAAGTCGGTTGCGGGAAGTCAATTTTTAGTTGTGTAGCTGTCGAAGAAGGTTTATTGAAATTGGTTGAAGTTCATTGCATTCCCTTTTTAGAGCTCAAGCATTATTTCCATTTAACTGTTTTCCAAATTATGAAGCACATATCTATAAACTATTCTTATTTTCTCTCATTTCAGGTATGCATGCTATTTAAACTGAATGTCAAGTTTGGGTAAATATTATAATTCATCTCTAAATAAGCGTTTACCGTGGTTTACTATTCATCGGACTGTTCATTGGTTGGTATTTCCGCAGTTTTACCTGGAAGCTTATAATGTTAGCCATCATCTTTGTTCACGAACCCAGTGTAGGTTAAATATTTTACAAATTATGGATCTCCTACCCATCCGTCCATCTAAATTTCCCTAAAATTTAAAATCCAACTCATTATTCATCGGTTTTCACTTGAATGAGTCCGAAGAAAACGAATCTGACACCGAAACAAATGACTGTCATCATCACCCATCGCAACGAAGAAAAATGCACTCTCGCCAAACGAGCGACGGAAACGCCCGAAACTGTAAGAAGCGCGGTGCAAACGCATTAAATTATCATCTTTCTTCTTCCACTTTTTCGAACGCCTCAAAAGACTTGAGGTGTTTACCCACTGCCTAGAGTGCATAGTCGAGCGAATACCCTCAATCGATGCCACCTCTCGCCAGTGAAGCATTATGGGTCCCAAAATAAACACATGGCCCATACCGACCGACTGTCCCACTCCTACTCGGTTGAGGGTCCCCGTCTCCTCTACCGCACCCTTTATCAAGAAACTCATCCACTTTGCAGTCTAGGTGAGTGAAATTGAATTATCTAATGAATTATAGATTAACCCATCATCTTGAATGGCATAACGAAAGCAATACACCCTTCTAAGTCTTCCCTGCTGCACCGACTGCCCGGAGCTGTTTGGCTCTTTTGGCGTAGTCAAATCGGTGCCGCGCCGTCGGCGGTGACATGTGGTCACGCTTACTTTCCGGGCAGCCAGCAGAGGCGAATGTAATCCGACTAATAAATTTTCAATTAAAGTCTGTTTTGATTACCCCGTACCCGGACTGAATTGGATCACTTTCGAACCAAATACGCGTGCACCGACTGATTGGTGCAGCACTTTGAATTGACTCATTCGAGCTTGATTGGGGTTTGGGGATTGAGCGACTTTGGGGGATTAGTTGCCGGTGCGAGATGAGTGTGCGATTAGAATGAAGCTGATGTTGCCGAAGTTTTCGATTGTGTTATGAGTCACAGAAAAAAATGAATATTTTATGTGCACAATGAAAAATTACCGTGACCTAGAATTAGGAATTCGTCGTACCCGTAAGTCGATTTAAGTAAGGGCCACTGAAGATAATCTTGTTGAGGTCAAAATACCTATCTGTAAAGTAACTAAATGGTGCAATTGAATGGAGTACGGCCCACGACAAGAGACACAAAAAATAAAAATCATTTATTTTTACTGCGAGACAGAAAAAAATGATCGAATCGAGATTATATTCGGTTAGGTTTCCAAATAACATGAATATGGAAGCGCAAGATCAAACATTGTATTGATTCATGTAAAACCGATTTGTGGTACACCTTAACCAGGAACTATTCCATGACCGCTTTAATGTTTTCGACCCTTTGGGTGTCTGTGCACTACCAAATTAGATTAGACACTGACTGACTGGCTGGCTAGTTGCCGCAACGATCAGAGATTGAATTGTAATCTGAAGTCAATGGGGTACGTTGTGGTGGCCCCTGGAGAGGAGTCGATTAAAAGGCTGTAAAAGTAGAAATTTATAGGCCGGCGGTGGTTACAGTGCGCGTGTCGCTGAGGCTATAACTCCCAAGAGGGATCCACGATCCATAAGACCGCGTTTGCGGTGGATTACGACGATGATGACGAAGACTGGCGTACGCAGAGCGCCGACTGCCGGTTTATGATCGATTAAGTCGAAGAATGTTTGGCAACAAAGCGGCAGCTGCTGTTGTGCCGCCAGCAGCCAACAGGGCCAAGAAACGCATAAATGCGTTCCAAGTGCAATCAATTGGTTCCCCATTGGCCCTTCGAGCGAGAGCCGTGCGGCCCTTTGCAGCGCGATGTGACTCGAAAGATACTTGCGTGGGTGAGATGCTGCACTGCAGCCCACGCAATTATCTATCGGTGAAAGTGACTGATTTGTGCGTGCTATGGCCAAGGGAGAGCACGCGGGACAGCCAGTGTTCAGTGAGTGGAAATCTGTCAGATTCTGTCAAATTGAAACGTGCGGACACTTGAGCGGTTCATAATTGACGGTGTTCCGCCGCAGTACATTTGAGATGGAGGTGGTCTATGCGTCTGGTTGACGGACTGATGGCGTTTCTAATGTGATGTAACTGGAGGATTATTAAATTTCTCTTGATCTATCAAGTGAATACGACCAAGGAAATTTATCAATAATAACTACTGTAGAAAAGAGTTTCCAATGGGAATGGAAATAATAGGCGCCACGTCACCGAACGTGAATCTGTTGGCGCAATGTTATTCAGGTGTGCTTTGAAACGAGACCAATAGTCACTCAATTGGAATAGTTGAAAAGTCAAACGACTATAATTTTTTTAAATATTCAATTTAGCCAAAAGGGTGAAATTTTCAGGTGATGTACAAAGAACTGCCCAATCTGCTCAAATAATTTAATAGTAAAAAATTGAAAAAAGGTGATTATTACTTACCAATTATTGTGAGCAAATCCTCAATCTAATGAGATTTTTTTTTGTAAACAGCGTTCAACTAGGAAAATGTCAAACTGGTATGAGTTTTGTATTGGTTTTCAGTTTCAATTACTAGTGACAAGTAATGAATCTGCTTGTTGAACTTTGGCATAGGTGATATACAATCATGGACACATAAGAAACAAAACTAGCTCTGCTGTATTTCCAGTGCTAATAACCTTCAACAATCACATAAACAGAATCCTTCTTACTTTCTAACAATATTTCGCCCACTCCATTCGAATACTCCCATAAAAGTTACCCATGTTGGAGAGTGCCCAAACACAATTCCATGGGTTGTTGGTGCCGTTGAATTCCAACAAACTATCAGCAAGTACTTCGAAGCCTACAATCCTGTCCAGTTGGTTGTCATTGACGTAGAATAAAGTCAAACTACTCATATCCCACTTGCTGATGTCTAGATGCTGAAGCTGATTCTGGTCAATCCGAATACTTGCAAGCCTTGGAAGTCGAATCGGTTGAAACGCTTCCAGCTGTACTATCTGGTTGCTCTGTAGAAACAGCAACACCAAATGATTCATATCGGACACATCTTCCATATTGATGCTTGAAATACGATTGAAGTTAAGATTAATGGAAATCAATTGGGGGAAATGTTTCACATAAGGAAACTGACTCAGTTGGTTGTTATCCAGAGTAAGGTGTCGAAGGTTGGGTGTGTTCCATCTTTTCGTATCGATGTGTGAAATTTGATTATTGGATAAGTTCAAATCAACAAGCTTCGGTAATTCTACCGTTTCGTTGCTCATCACTTCTACGATGGAACAATCGTCAAATAAAATTTGTCTTAGATCATTCAGGTTGTTCATCATAGAAAAATCCATTGTCTTAAGTTGCGCTTGTATAAATATTATTCTCTGTAGCTTAATCAGTCTGCTTATGTTACATGGAATAGAAGAAATCTGAGTTCCGTAGCAATGTATTTCCTCAAGGCTAAAAATCTCGTCCTGGTTCATACTGTGCGGAATAACCTCAGAAACATTGCTATCCTCAATCACCAATTCGCTCACGAAGGGATTCAAGAATACTTTTGACGCTGTACAGTTTGTCAGATGCATCTCAACGACGTTGGGTTCAAGCAGTTCGAAAGTATGGGGCGTTGAGTTTATGATGGTTACGTTTTGCAGATGAAGGCCTATTCTTGGTGCGTAATCTATTGGCATCTGTAGCGGAGATGACCCATCCAAAGTAAAATCTTGAATAGATATTTCCTCTGCTTCTGGATTTGCATATGATAGAATGCATTCCGACTTGTTAGGTTTCCACGTACAAATTTGTCCTGCGGAGTAATAGAGTTCTATTGATAGTCCGTGAAAACACTTAAACATAATACAATTAATACCTTACCTTGTTTAGCACAACGGTAAGCGTAGCTCAACGCCAACCTGCTGTAAAGTAGTAGCAGTAATCTATAAATGAAGAAAAATATTACCAACGGCTGTCTTAGCTTAGCTACCTGACAAGAGTTACAGTCGCAAATACAAGTTCATGTGACGAATGAAGTATTGGATCATTGACTGGTGTCTGCGTCGTTCAGAGCAGATTACTAATTCATCAAGTATCACTCGCAAAACATCGATTTACAAGCCTAGTTAATATCATTTTAATGATCACCATTGAAAAGTTTTGAATGCATCAAGTATAAGCTCGGAACTGAACCTAGACGAAGGCTAATTCAAATTTGATAACATCACTTCAATATTGAGCAGCAAAATAAATTCCCGATAAAAAATTGAAAAAAGAAAAAAAATATATAACAGACCATACCAGAATTTATCAAATACATTGAAAGATACATTGGCTAATTTGCTTAAAAAATCAAAGTTTTGAACAGATAGAATTAAAAATATGAATACACTAAATACAATGATAATTAGAAACTTTTTATTCCATATACACACAAATTTTCCGTAATACAAATGTGAATAGAGGTTCAAAATAGTGAAAAATCCAACACAATTGGAAACAAAAATTAAAATCAAAACGTCATCCTTGGAAAAAACTGCTCGCTCCTTTTATTGCGTATTTTTATTTATTTCTTCATTATTTGTATTTATTTGGAGTAAGTTTACTTAATTACAGAAAATTCAGATTTATTTTCTTAATTTGACATTAAAAATTGCGAGTCCTTGACTAATGGAAAAATGTACATAATTTTTTAAATTTTTTTTTTGTAATTGCCCTACATTCTGACAATTTTCGACACTTCTATGGCAATGCTCTAATTGGGTAGATTAATTTTGACAAACATGTTTATTGTTCTTATTCATTCGATATAACGGACAAAGAGTGAAACAAAGTTAGTTGCCTATTTTTCGGGCCGATACGGCCATTAATTTGCAATGTTCTGAGAAACTCCGATGTGAATATGTACATTATGTGGAAGATTTTAATTAGAAAAAATGTATTGGAGGTAACCACTTTCCTTCGATGGGACTCGAACCCACGACTCTCAGTATGGTAGCCAACTAAGCTACGAAGGACCTCCGTCGGCCTTTTAAACTGTCATGATATTCATGGGTCTGGGATATTTGGCATAACGTAAGAAGAAGGGTCATTTAGCCGAATGCTACTAGGCCGAACAAGCCATTAGGCCGAAACCCATCTGGCCGAAAGTCATTTGGCCGACAGGGTCGTTTGGCTGAAAGGGTCATTTGGCCTAAAAGGTTATTTGGTCGAATGGGTCATTTGGCCGAAAGGGTCACTAGGCTGGAAGGGTCGTTTGGCCGAAAGGGTCGTTTGGCTAAAAGGGTCATTTGGCCGAAAGGGTCATTTGGCCGAAGGGGTCGTTTGGCCGAAAGGGTCGTTTGGCCGAAAGGCAGAGATGCATCCTGAACAGAACATGAGCCAAGAGCGTGCCTTGGTGTTCTTAGTTTTGAACTCTGAACACAGTTCAGTGTGCACTGGGTTGGTACGCAACAAAACGATCATGGTAACTAAGATTCCTTAGATTCGAAACTATATGCAAAAACATATGAGCATGCTTGATTTCTATCCGTTAGATGCCCACGCCTTCCATTACTAGCCGAAAAATGTGTAGCATGCCATCGCTTGAATTTGTTTTCCTAGGATACAAGTTGCTAAGTTAGGTCAGTGCTCTTGAACAGTGTGCAGTGTTCAGAACGTTTTGAACACGAACACGCGTTCTCGTG
The DNA here is from genome assembly GCF_024139115.2 of Armigeres subalbatus. NCBI lineage: Eukaryota > Metazoa > Arthropoda > Insecta > Diptera > Culicidae > Armigeres > Armigeres subalbatus. The sequence goes on from NC_085140.1 coordinate 61,786,957, forward strand.
TTCAGATGCATCTCTGCCGAAAGGGTCGTTTGGCCGAAATGGTCGTTTGGCCAAAAGGGTCGTTTGGTCGAAAGTGTCATTTGGCCGATTGGGCCATTTCATTTGGCCGAAAAAGTCATTTGGCCAAAACGGTCGTTTGGCCGAAAGGGTCGTTTGGCCGAAAGGGTCATTTGGCCGAAAGGGTCGTTTGGCCGAAAGGGTCATTTGGCCGAAAGGGTCGTTTGGCTGAAAGGGTCATTTGGCCAAAAGGATCATTTGGCTGAAAGAGTCATTTGGCTGAAAGGGTCATTTGGCTGCAAGGGTCGTTTGGCCGAAAGGGTCATTTGGCCGAAAGGGTCGTTTGGCTGAAAGGGTCATTTGGCCGAAAGGATCATTTGGCTGAAAGAGTCATTTGGCCGAAAGGGTCATTTGGCCGAAAGGGTCGTTTGGCCGAAAGGGTCATTTGGACGAAAGGGTCGTTAAGCCGAAAGGTCATTTGGCCGACAGGGTCGTTTGGCCGAAAGGGTCGTTTGGCCGAAAAGGTCGTTTGGCCGAAAGGGTCATTTGGCAGAAATGGTCGTTTGGACGAATGGGTCATTTAGCCGAATAGTTTATTGAAGAGTGAGAAATTAGGAATGAGAAGAGTTACAGTGAGACGTCTCACTACTCACTTTGCGGTCCTCTTTTTTAACAGTGAGAAGTGTGAAATGATTAGTAAGAAGTGAGACGTCTCACCGAGGAATTTCGTCTATTTCTCTCCCATGTTTGTGGACGGGATTTATGCGATACAATCCGGCGGAGATCTCCGATTGTCCGAGTTGTAAAGCAGACTATAAATTGGCCAAGACCTTATATTCATGAAAAAGGGATTTGTGTGTGTGTCATCCTCTATCCCTCACCCACCGGGGGCGTTGGTCAAGTAGTACTACGAATAATTAAATCTTATCTTATGCTCCGTAATGGTGCCCTTTTTGTTATGAGCACTAGTACTGTAAAAGGAATCACTGCTGAAGCAAGAAAGGTGTCTTCAGGGAGTGTCGGCAAAACATCACATGGACGCCCTTATTCGCACTAACTACTCAGGGAGTAGAAGGTCGAGAGAGCCATCGCTGCCAACTAAAGCTTGTCTTGAACCGGATACCTGGGATTCCCACAATATCCGCGGCAATAGCAGCAAACGATGCTCTGTACGTATTTAGTTTAAAATCAAACATGATTATATGGAAGTTGATAACTGGAACATGCTCACCAATTTAAAATCCATTTGTTGTCCACCTCCAAGCTAAGCATTCGTCAGGACACACCAGAGTCACCAACGCATTAACTGTGGCAACTGACTTTCTTATTCCTCAATCGATCCTTCCGGTACCAAGTGATTGCTTGAACGTTACATAACTTGATGTATGTCCTTTACCAGAACCGCCAAAAACCGCAAAATGGGGAACGAAGTACGCTCCGTCGTTGACCACTGCTGGGGCGATGATGTTGATTCATCTAGGGAGGCGTCTAATGTTTGTTCGTCGCAATGCACCAAATCCGCTCGCGATGCTCTCAATGCTCATCCATTCTTCTTCCTGTTGCCACCACCCTCGTAGTCACCAGCACTGCCCAGTATGTGATTGGCAACGGGAGTTTAGTTCTGCAAAACACCGCTTCACAATTCGTTACGAACTACCCATAGCTTCTCAAGTTTATCTTCAGAGGTCTTTCACTTGCTCGTTGGAGAAATAATTTTCGACAGCTATAGAATAGTCAAAGTGATGATTTCTTGATTTCTCACTCAGGTACACGCAACACAGAACAAACTATCACAACAGTCGACACAATTAATCTATTTTTTGTAATATTTCTTTTTTTTATGCATTAGAAATTTGACAGAGAGAAAAAAAAACGTTTCCGTCTGTGAACGCACACTACGATCCAATATTCATGAAAAAGGGATTTGGCGCGAGAAATCAATTGTCCCACCCTATTGCTCTTTTCGCATTTGTCTTTTGACATTTTTTCTAAAACTATTTTTTCTTAGCCTTCTTATACCGAAAACCAGGCAGGCTATTGTATGTTATTTTCAATTGTTCAGAATTGAAGTTTTTGATATTGGTCAATAAAAAAATCGTTAATGCATGTCTTAATTATTAAAAGATTAAAATAAAATTTCAAAATTTCACATTTTTTTCATCCAATTCATCCTTGCCTTACTCCAGCGGATGGGGTCATACAAAACACCGACATGTAGGACACTGCACGTAAAAGCTTCGATGAGGCCGACGATTTTGTCCGGAACTCCTTTGTATCTAAAGACACCCCACATGATCACATGATCACACACATGAATCCTGCCTGCTGTCTCCGGAGAGGTGTGTCTATTTTCTCCTTCGTTTTAGAATAACTTCGCATAACAACAATGCACAATTGTCGGACACAGTCAGATCCCCTTTTTTGGAACCTTCACTAAGTGTTCCTGCATTCAGTCGCGGTTTCCCAGATATTGCAGCGTAATTGATGCAACATTGCACAGCTAGCATGGAATCAGCTTTAAGCATCTTACCTGATGTACGATCGACCCCGGGAGTCTTGTTAGATTTCATACTCCAGATGGCTGGCTTCAATATCTTGCAATGATGGAGCTTCGCAGTTAATGCGGGTTATTGCGGCGCATCATTGGTGGTTTATGCCGAGATGTTGATGATTGGTCAGAAGTCGAAACTTGAAGAAGTTGCTCGGAACCTTTAACCTCCTTCTCTAAATTTTGAGTAGTAGTATTGAGTGTTGGCTGCTCTGGTTTTTGCTCGTTCTATCGCGGCCTTTGCTTCTCTACGATCGTCAATTTTCCATCATGTTGCATCTATTATCCACTCTTTCCGCTGAATGCGCAACTCACCCAGGTTGTTCTTGCTTGCTTCGATAAAGTCATTCTTGATGACCGTCCACTGCTCTTGTACGTTGCCACCTTCCGGAACATTCGCTGCCCGAGTCTCAAGTTCTTCAACGAAAGATTTTTTTACAGCTGGATCTTCTAGTTGGCGTGAAGTTCAGTGCGTGTTTTCTCTTATTTCGGACAGCAGAACGATCGCGGAATGTGCCGAAATATTGTGTTCTACATTGTGCGGCCTGTAATAAAGTTAATCAGTTCAAGGCGTGTTTTTTTCTGAGTAGCTATCGAGCAACTGTTGTGCAGTGCGTGTTTTAGTCGTCGCGAAATAGTTAAGATATTGAATCAGTCTTCGGGAAAATACGTAAGACACGCGTTGCTTTTCCGTTTTTGTATCATCATGAATATGGCGCCGTTGAAATGAAATAGTTAGTCGCTTACCAAGGCGATTTCCAACATATTTCCTTCCCAACTAACATACTATTCCTTTCCAGTGCGCTCATGGAGATGCAGAGGATTCCTCGGTGTCTTGAAGCAATGAGTGTCGAACTAATTTTCCTCCCCTTATCCTAATTGACTGTGAGAACGTGGCCGGCATCGTTATTGGTCTTGAATTAAAGAAACTCCGAAGCATGTACAGTGAGAATGGCTTTCTAGTCCCGAGAAAACTATTCAATTGGTGAACTGTGCATTATTTGTTGTTTCTCGGCCAATCATGACTAGCAACTACGATGGGTACAGTCAATCAAGCTAAGCTAAGCTAAGCTGGATCTTCTAGTCGGCGTTTGTTGATCAACGTCCGAGTCACTACGCCTTCCGTTGAAACCGTGCAATGCCATGCAATGTATCTCGCCAATCAAAAGGTGTCAGACGCGATGTCAGCGTTGCATTTATTCCGGACATGATAGATTTGGTTTTTAGTATGTCCAACACTCCACGTAACTTTTAAGACTGGTCGATGAGGAAAAAACGATCCTTCAATTACAATGTCGTTATTGCTACAAAATTCTGCAAACAGCTCACCGTTTTCGTTCATTTCTGTAAATTATCACCGTAAAAATTCTCCTTGTACTGTAACAGCATCTGTCGGCGCATAATATGGGAATATCGTTAGGATCCTAAGCCGTGTTCTAAATATGGTAATGATTAATTGGTTTTTATTTGATAAGCGCCGACTGCGCCTGGCCGCTAAGCGTTGTTCCCTCCCTTCCCGTAGCGGAGCTTAACAACACCTGTCCCGACGGTAGTTTGACCAATGGATTTCACTTAGTCCAAAGATTCTGAGCTTCATGTGCCGCGACTCGCTGGTGAATTGGGCTAACTTACTTTGCTGATTTAACGTTAAAACACTCCATGTTCCAATTCAATGTTCTTTGTTTCATGACAAAACTCATTTATGAGACAATCCGTAGGTCCCGGAAGCGGTCAAACCCGTCAGTGGTCCATTTTATATTCATACCTCGCTTCCTGAAAGAAAACCATGAAAAACGAACCGTCGAATGGCCAGTTTTGGCGCTAAAACTGAAATGTCCCCTGCTACAGGTTCCCCGGGGGCACCCCAGCGACTTTAGGATCCGTCTTTTTAATTGGTTTTTCATTATTGACGTATCAGAAGACTTTTGGAATGTAATCATAATGGAAGATTGGTCAAAAAGCTTGATTCAAATGAATATGTGGCCTGGTCCCTTGTAAAACTCCCGATCGGCACCGATTCTAAACAAATGGCCATATCTCACTTGATCCTGGTCCGATTCCGAATTTTAACATATGGTTCCAATCAGAAAAAGCCCTACTTTATTTATGGTTACTAATATTATTCTGTTTTTATCCACAACTTATCCTAATACCCACCACAAATTCACGGTTCTGAACCTACCTTAGAAAAACCCGGAATATCTCCGGTATCCGATGACCATGGTCGGTTCCATGAACACATGGTGAAACTACATTAAATTTATAGTTCAGGCATCCCTGAATTGTCAAAATCGGATAATAATTGACATAGTTACAACACATCTAATTATGCCAGAACAATTGCGCACATTTGGCAAAAAAGTTGCTCTTTTATTTTAAACTATTTTTACCAATTAAATAAAATTGTTCCAATGAGTGCAAATAATACATGAAAATCTAGGTTTTCTAAATATCGCTCCGATCTGTCAAAATAGTGCACTGCGCAGCCACGCAAGCGCACTCATTGAAAATACACCGGCGTGTAATATACGCCGGTGTATTTGATGTGCGGCGTGCAGCATTTTGACAGATCGAAGTGACATATAGAAAACTCAACATCTATCTATTAGTTGTACTCACTGAACAAATTTTATTTAGTTGTTAAAACTTGTAAAAAATAAAAGAGCAAAATTTTTGCTAGCTGTGTAGGGCAACTCTGGTGTTAGATTGACTCTCTCCGTTTCAGTTCCTTGTCTATTTCGACCTTTTGATCTTATTGATCTTTAGTTTCTTTCGACCTTTTGTCCCGTTCGACGTTCTGTCCGTTTCGACCTTTTGTCCCGTTCGACGTTTTGTCCTTTCGACCTTTTGTCCCTTTCGACCTTTTGTCCTTTTCAACCATTTGTCCCTTCGACCTTTTGTCTTTCGACTTTTTGTCTTTCGACATTTTGTCCCTAACCCATTTTGGACATCCCCTGTATATTAGGTGCCCCTTCTCGGATGTCAACTGACCTTTTCGTAGCCCAATAAAGCGTTACATGTTCATAAAAAAATCAGATTTTTTCGTGGAAAATACGAAGAATTTCCCGCAAACATTCTATTTATAATTTCCGAATAGGGGGAATGACGGCTTTGGCAGGTTTTGTTTGGCAGTTTTGTTTGCCAATAATAGAACAAAACCTGCCAAAGCCGTCATTCCCCCTACTTCAACGATATAGTTCAAATGAGTTTGAGTGATTGCGAAGAACTTCTCGTGTAGTCTTCGAAAAGTTCTTGTGGAAATTCCGGGTAATATTCCGAAATCTAAAGAACTTCTCAGGAAAGCACTAAAGTATTCTTCGCGAAACTTCTAAAGAATTTCAAATGAAAATGATTGTAAAGATTTTCCCTTGAATGTTCAAAAAAAAAATTAAATGAAAGTTGGAGAGAGCTATCCTTGGGAATTCAAAAGATTTTTCCATGAAAAATCTGAGGCTAATTGACATGATCCAAATTAATCTTTCTGCACATTCAAGTGGTGGCTGCATACTTAGTCAATAGATCGTCGGTTTTCATGGCGCAAATCCCGGTACGCTTACGAACTCGTTGACTGACGCACAATGAATGGAGAAAAGGAAGGAGCTAGGGCAGTCCCTCTCAGAATGCAGTTATCGAAGCACCATCCTCTCTTCTTGCGTTAAGGTCACTCCTGACGGAATCCAAGTTTCAAAGTGCTCGCGTCTTCGGGGGCACACCACTCGATACGGAGGCGGCGCACAACTGTCATTTTTGTTGATTTAGCTTTGCTGCGTCACAGCATGCGTGAAATAATAAAAATGACAATTGTGCTTTGCTTTCGTATCGAGTGGTGTGCCCCCGAAAACGCGAGCACTTTCAAACTTGGATTCCGTCAGGATCCTCCAAACAAACGCGACGCGATTCTATCGTTTGGCGATTGCTATTCTGTCGCCATTGGTATGGAAGCGTCGCGGCGATGAAATCGCTTAGGTCTGGGGAAGCCTTTACTCTATCGGTCAGCATGGATCTGTTTGCCGTTTTAGAAATCAAAGCTGCGCCGTCAGAGACAATTTTACTTTGAGCAATGACTGGTGCGTTCATCGCATTGTCATAATGGCGCAGATAATCAGATTTTTGCCAAAGAGTTTTGAAAAACGACAAAGTTCATATTCAAGATCGTGAGCTTTTCTTTTCAGATCATAGAATTTCAACATGTTTCGAAATGTAAATGAGCTTTTGTGTCAATCTGAGGAAATTTTCAGGATGAAGTTGTTGAAGAATATATATTCCAAACCACACAATTAAATTCAGATTAGTTTTTTTGTACTCGAATTCAGCTGGTTCAGCTGTTATGACTTCGGATTACAATAGATAGTGAGTATTAAAATCCTATTAGGGGAGAGCAGGACAGTGCGCCCCTCCTAAGAAAATCGCTAAGATGAATTTTGATGAAGTTTATAACATTTTACATTTGGAAATTCTCTCGACGTCCGAATGCATAACGACTAGTCGTGCTAGCCGTGTATGAAAGTGCTAAATTATTATTGAGCTGCGAGGCCAACTGTGGTATGACATTCCAATAGAAAACGGAGCCACCACTTTTTCTTACCACTTCCTTCAAACTTTCAGATTGTGGGCGTTTTATAACTGTTGGGACGAGCTTAATAAATACAGAGCTGCGAGACGGCAATGTATCAACCCAAATGATGCGACATCATTATAAAAGATAATACGGGGAGGCTCGTTTTACCCGACTGCCGCGTTTTTGGCATATTCCCTTTAACTACGATTTTTTGTGCAACACGAAACACCATTTCAAAACAAACCGCTTTAAATATAAAATATTCAATTCTAGGTCAGTATGTACAACAGTTTATCATTTACTTCCATGGCAACTTTTACTCGTCAGCTTTTGTATAAAAACGAACATCGAATTTGTACATTTTCTTCATTTCCTACATTTAAAGTCCTGCTATTTCTTTGCTTCGGGCATCAATTGACATCCGCCTGCTACGCTACCGCAAACGGTAAGTAGGTAATAATTCTTTTGAAGTATTACAAAAAAATCTTGTAAAAACTTCAACCTTGAAGTGAAATCATGTGTTCCAAATTAATGTGAACGATTTCAAGATAAAGACGGTCGTATGGAGACAATCACGCTTTCGAACGGACAAACGAAATTTCTTTTGTATTAATTAGTCATGAAATAGTGTGACCTTGTAGTGCAACATGTATCGCATAAAATTCTCAATGTTGTAACTTTATTTATTACTTACCAGAAAACTTTAAATTAAATGCTTTAACCACACCAAAAACACAAATTCGCATGAACACAAACAGCTGAATACACTGACAACATTGTTTTGTCTTCCATTAGAACAGTTATTCATCCATGATTTCATTTTGGATGGTTCCACTCCACTTGAAATACCGCCAAACTACGCCCCGATAATGGACCTCCATCTGATAAACGTAACTATCGAAAACTCAACGGCTGATACTTTCGGTTTGCTTGGCCCTAGTGTTGCTGAACTTCATCTGATCAAATGTACGGCGTCGGAAGTCTTCCTGAACCCCTTCGTTATCGCATTGGTGATTGAGGATAGCAATGTCTCTGAGGTAATCCCACATTGTGTGGGGCAGAACGAGACATTCAACGTTGAGGAAATTCATTTCAGAAATACTCAAATTGCATCCTTTCCTCGTAACATCAGCAGGTTAACTAAGTTGAAAAAAATAATGTGCATCGAATCTAAGCTGCGGATGTTAGACTTCGATTCGCTGAGTAACCTGAAGGAGCTGGAAATAATCACATTTTGCGATTCTTTTATCTCAGAAGTAGTGAACAACAAACTGATGGAACTGCCGAAATTAACTTTGGTGAACCTGTCGCGTAATCAAATCAGTCACATTCCTACAACAAAATGGAACACACCTCTACTACTATATCTTCTGCTGGACAATAATAATTTGAGGCAATTTCCACAGATAAAGCATTTTCCTCGCATCGAGTTGATAAGTCTAAACTACAATACAATAACGAACATTGACATGGAAGATGTGTCTGGTATGGAACATCTGCACACAATATGTTTACGGGGAAATCAACTATTACACCTGGAAGCTTCTGCGAAAATTCACCTACCAAGTCTCGGATATTTGAATGTTGATCACAATCGTCTCCGGGTTCTGGATATCAGCAAGTGGAATGTACCAGCTTTGAATGTTTTAAACGTCAGTAACAATCAGTTACGTATGATTGTGGATTTCGAGTCGCTTGCTGATACTTTGACATTGTTCAATGCTACCGACAACCCATGGGACTGCGAATGGGCTCTTTTCACCATGGTTGATTTTAAGATGAGCATCCAGTCGGAGTGGGCCAAAGCTTGTTTAGTATAGATTGTAGTTCCCTAACTGAATTGATTTTGATGTAAGCCGCGAATAGCAAATAAATGATAAATATAAGACACGTGCTTTAAATCTTTAATTTAGATAAGTACAAACATTCCAAATGCTTTAACTTGGATTCTAAATCTACTTAAAAGTCCTGTACATTCTGGGTGGTTCAACAAGCCAGAATTATTTGTGTCGACTTCTTTTATTTATTTTTCGAGGTTCCGCCTCAATGAACCTCTGGGTCTAACTTTGCTACGATGTCCTTCTGAATTTCAACCTTACGCTTGTTCACAAATTTTTCGGGGTTCGATTCCAATTCATAAGTCATTAGATCTTTCTTCACAAATTAAAGATTAAAGAATTAATTAAAGAACAGCTGGTTCAACGCGGCTTTTCAAATTCTATAATATATATATTTTTTTGAAATTCGTTAGAAGCTTTTACAATTTTCTAAATGGTTTTCATGCATTCGGGGATTTTCTTTTGTTTCATTTGAGTAGTTAAGCCTGCTGAAGTGCTATAAAGAAGGAATGCCAAAAGCAGTGTTGGGAAATGTACATTAAAACACTCTGATTATGCGAATATTTACATTTTATCCAGTCAAATTTCATGCACCAAACAAGCCGAAACAGTTTGCAAAAAAAAATGTACGCGACATCGTGACATTATTTTTTCCGATGAAGCAAACTGTTTGTTTGCTGCTACGTTATAGTCGTGCCGGCGTGCGGTAAGCATTTGCATGAGATTTTTTGTTTCGGCTCGTGCGCAGCGCAAACAGCACAGAATCGAGTTTAATTACATGTGGCGCAAAGCCTAGAAGAAGTGCTATCCGTATGTACTGATTTATTTGTTCTTATCTCTAAAATGAGCGAGGAGTAATGAAATAAATATTTCCCACCAAAAACGGTTATACGGTGTGAAATTATTGTACGAAAACATTAATTGTGGGGAGAGAAAATAAAAAAAACATGAGCTGACCGTCGTCTGCTTGGCGTGGCTGCTGCTGCGGCTGCCGTGGTTTTGTTTTTATTTTTTTGCATGGAAGAATGAATGGTAAAAAGAAATGTCAACCATTCCCGTCCCTGGCCAAAAGCACGGTAGCATTTTTATATTTGAAATTCATCCATCAGTTGAACTGTTGAACGTGAGTGTGTACTGCACACGCATTTGGTTTGGGAAATAGATTCTTAGTGCTTCTACCATGCGTCCGATTAGGGAACCTCGGGCTCATCCACTAGCCGCTAAGTTGCAAAGGCCGGCGGAGATCCTTAGTAGCTTAGTTGGTTAAAAGCACCTGTCCAGAGTACTGAGGGTGGTAGGTTTGCGTCAATTTCTAACCAATCCGCCTACTCGATTGACCCAAGTAAATTTATTACGCATATATATATAACCCTATAAACAGGTTGAAGCGAGCTTATATTATTTTTTCATTCCTCTACAAGCGGTTTTTGCTTCACAATACCAACAATCAATATAAAACTGGTGATTTTTTCGTGGTTCCAGTTTCGCGTGCTATAAACGGTCTTCGGTACCCAGACATGAAAGCGTCGCTTCAGTACGTAATCTACTGATGCGACCTTTAGAAATAATTTTAGCACTGCTGCCATAGCAACATTTTCGTTAGGTTGTTTTTCTTCAAACGAAAACAAACTACAAAAATGGAAGCTTGTTGAGGCATGGATCATTGCATCACGGATTTCAAATCGTTGGTTCCCAAGTAACAATTTGAGTTTTATCAAAGTCTATTAGCGGATTTGGAGAACAAATTTTCAAGGCTAGCAATAAAACTAATATCTACATATCAACCTCTTGATGACCGCTATAAGATTATGTTATGACCAAGTGTACCACTCTTGAGAACGTCTTCAAAGCAAGTTCAAGAATGTTCATAAAAATGCCATAAAACCGCTGTCAAGAAAGGGAATTTCTTTTCCGTGGAGCTTTTTGTTATTTTTCTGTAGAAAAATAGTAGAAATGGATAAATAAAAAAAAACATTCATGGACATTGATCATGGATGACAAATATTATTCAATTATCGAAAATTTGATGCCCCAGAATTCGTTCGCGTGCTTACTTTTTTCCTGCGCGTTCGAATTTCTGGTGAAACCAGGTAAGAAAATCAGTTTAATGAAGCGCGCCGTCGTAATATTGTAGCTTACGGCTTATTAATTAGTGTAAATATTAAATCGATATGATGTCTATTTTTCTAGTGGCATTCCGAATGGTAACCAAACATGTCTTAGGCTTCAATATTTGAAAATCATCGAGAAAGACAGCCGTTAATAATAATGGCAATGGAATTTCCCAAACTATTTTCGCCAAAATAAAATCAATTCTATGCTAACAGCATGGCTGCTACACTGTGGGCAATTTAACGGTCAAAATAAAATTTTCATAACTTTCAAAAATAAAATGTTTTTGCTGAAAGTCGCGGCACTCGGTTCCTTACGATTAGTTCTTCTTCGTGCGATGGTTCTACATTCCAACGGAAGCTTGGTAAATTTATCAACCTAATGTTAAGTTAGTATTTCCACAATTATGGATAACTAATATTATTGAAAAGTTTTCCTAATTCCAGTAAAATACAAAGGACTGTCAAATTTAACATTTACCGTGCGGTGAGAAGATAGGGAATAGAACCAAAGCCTAACTGTGAACCCCGTTAATTTAAACGGTACTTCATTCAAATTAACAAGGCTAATTTACTCTCTGCTATTTTGTTTTGATTATGCGTTTCGTTTACCGATGTTAAATTTTTATTTTCGTTTCGTTTCGTTTTCGCTGAATGACGTTTGAACCATTTTTAATTTTAACGATGTTCGAGCCAACGAGGTTCAAATTAAAAAGTGTTCGCATTAAAAGCTACCCGGTCCATGATGAATTGAATAGAACTTATGCTTCCAGCAGCAGCAGAAGAACATCTCAAATCGTGTTCATCTCACCATTTGTTGCATATTCGTATTTATACCATTTTCATTTACCGGTAATAAGACAACACGCTCCTTTAGTTTATTTTATTATTATTATCTGTTCCATTCCCAGAAATGGAATTTGACCATTGGATTTTATTGTTAATAAACAACAATATTTTAAATAAGCGAACGATCAGTTGGTAATATTGTGTTTAATGTTTTCTTTGTTAAGGATATTTGAGGAACATGTAACAAGAACATTTGTTTTTAGCCATTCGAATGACCATAGTTCATTAAAATTTAACATAAACATTATGCTTTTGAACAATGCCATTATAAACCTTTTGAAAACTACTTAGTTTTATTTAGGTTATGCGTCCATGACCTATATATCTGTCTTTATGAGAGTTTTCAAAATTGGTTTTATTGAAGTCCTCAGGATAATCATTAGATCACTAATAAGCTCATGAGATATTTGACGTTTGTGGATTTATTGAGCATTTTATTACGGTTTTGAAGATAGCTATAAGTCTTCGAATGAAGCTAATCTCGCAGCATTGAACAAAGCAACGATAAAACAGTTAAAAAACTTGAATAAATCCATGCAGCCTTGAAATTGTTACTTGGGTTGTAATTCTACCTAAATTAGTGGTTATTTTCAACAAAAGATTCGTTGCTTGAACAAACGAGTCCTGATACTTAAAAAGGTAATGAATGCTTACCTTATGAGCTCATTTCTTGCTAATATTCAACATAATCAGGTTCTCATTTCAGCAGCCATGAATTAATATCTATAAATACTATGTGCAAGAACATAACACCTTTTCGGATGGTCGGATTACATTATCTCCCGACTAAAATATTTTTCTGTTAGAGTTTGTTCCCAAAAGTAGGATGAATAAAATTTCTTGCTTTGTACAATGCTGACCAATTATGTTTTATTGCTTTCAGTTCTAACTAAATTGTTTTGCCGTTCGAAGAACGATCATTTCCATGGAAAATAATTTAAAAAATACGAGAAAGGCAAAACAAGAAAGATGTAGGAAAATCTGCAACAGTTCGACGCCTTTCTATCGTTCAGTCGCTGCAGGCGATGTTCTTTTTACGCTTCTAAACTATAGACAAAGTCGCAGTCGCCAAACGATAGAATCGCGCCGCATGTGTTTGGGAGCACATTTATACCCCTTGGTAGTGACTGGGTCTGTGCGACTTGTACACGGGATTGTAGCTACGGAAGCAGTAGTCCGCTAGATGAAGTGAAAACACCATATCTCATTACTTCATCGGACCTAACTACGGGTCAGCAGAAATGTTTGTTATGTGCAAAATGCGTTGCAAATAAGTGTACAGTGAGTATTTTCCATTAGCAAGATCAATATATTTTATGAAAAGCGACAAATAAAAACGTGGATGATTACATGAACTATTGTGTTTTATTTATGTTGTCGGCAACTTCTCGAACGGCAGAACTTTCACAACCCTGACCACTCCGTGCGTCCTTCGGTGATGCGAGCCAGTGGCCACTATGTATCAGAAATTCCATCCTTTTTAAGGATCACCATTTGATCCACTTTGAGAAGTGTTGACTGCGGGTATCGTTGATTTTGGTTACGGAGCTGCGAGATGTAATCACGCCTTCACTGATTCCAGTGTTGTTGCACTAACTGCTGCAATGCTTGGTAGTGTTGCATCCAATTGACGGTACATCGGTGTAATCTGGATCAGGTATTGCGAGTAACGACTATGCCAGGCTTGAGCACGGCTAACTCATCTGGATCCTCCAACAATGCTTACCCAGCACTCGAATTAAAGACGTCTTTGCAGATTTCACGACCGTTTCCCAAAGATTGCCGAAATTGGGTGCTCTCGGGGGAATGAATTTCCTAACGATCCCTCGTTGCGCAGTTCTGTTGAAAATCTCTGATGCGGTATATGAATTACGCAGACGATCGTAGATCTCCCGAAAATGGTTGCTGGCAACCTTAAATTTGAGCCATTGTCCGAGTGAACGTAGACCTCGCCGTGAAATAAATCGCCGCAGAGCAGCGAGGAAAACTGAAGTTGTGGGGTCCCCAACCAGTTCGAGGTGGACCGTCTTCGTGCAGAAGCACACGTAAAAGGCTATGTATGCCCTATTTGCTGCTGCTCGGCCATGTACAGGCTTGAGGTAGACTGGTTCATAGTAGTTCACGCCAGTGACATCGAAGGGGCAAGAGAGTGTTGTACGGGATTTTGGAAGTTGACCAGGGGGTAAGGATATCGGGAAAGCTTCGGAAGCAACAAATGCAATTCCAGAATGTGTGACTTGCCAATGCCTTACCACATAACGGCTAGTATTCTTGCCGAATTTGAGCGAGCGTCATGCGGCGGCCAGAACGAAGTGCCATTTTGTGGTATACGATTTCTACTTGTTGGGTGAACGAGTAGTGGCTGGGGAGAATCATGGGATACCGAACAGAATGCGACCCACCAGCTAGTTTCAGCCAGTCTACAACGCGAAGTATACCCAGCTGATCCAAGAAAGGGTGAAGGAGTTTCAACGGCGAGTGAGCAGACACAAGCCGTTGGTTGGCGAGAGCCTTTATCTCCACAGCGAAGGGTTCCCATTGAACACAGTGTACTAATGCGTATTTTGCCTCTTGTAACTCCGGAACGGTGAGTTTCAGTGTCATAAGGGGCGAGGCTGGTGCTTGACAACTTGGGGTGAATCTCAAACAATAGCCGATGATCCGCAGAAGTTTTCAGTAGCAGGAGTATCGATCAAGCAGCGGATGAGGATGCAGGGGCTCCGCCTTGAAACTAGAACGTTTTTCTTCTGCTCCAGCAGTTTTTCCTTTGGCTCGTAGTCCTACGCCCTTAACGAAGTTCCATCGGTGTCCCATCATTAGATCCTGGATGTGTGAAACGCGATTTGCAACGAAAGTTGGCCAAACGAACGGTGGTAGCTTGAGCCATAACTTGAATAGCCATCCTCCCTCTTTCCCAAAGAGCATTCCCGACCACACTATCATCGCCTCCTTAACATGAAGAATATGTGTTCCAAATTTTGTTGAAATCGACCAAGGGGTTTAGAAGTTATACTGAGTTGATCGAAAACTGAGCAATACCCCTCACCGCACACCCTCCCCCTTTTACAAAAAGCATGCTTAACCCCCCAATTGTCGTCTCCTTGAGATAAAGAATGTGTGTTCCAAATTTGGTTGAAATCGGCCAAGGGGTTCAGAAGATACACTGAGTTGGTCGATAACTTAGCAGTACCCCTTCCCCCACACCCTCCCCCTTTTCCAAAGAGCATCTTCAACCACTCTATCGTCGTCTCCTTAACATGAAGAATGTGTGTTCTAAATTTGGTTGAAATCGGCCAAGGGGTTCAAAAGTTACACTGAGTTGATCAATAACTAAGCGATACACCTCCCCCCACACCCTCCCCCTTTTCTAAACAGCATGCTTTGCCCTCCCATTGTCGTCTCCTTAAGATAAAGAATGTGTGTTCCAAATTTGGTTGAAATCGGCCTAGGGGCTCAGAAGTTACACTGAGTTGATCGATAACTAAGCAATACCCCTCCCCCCACACCCTCCCCCTTTTCCGAAGAGCATGCTATCGTCGTCTCCTAAAGCTAAAGAATGTGTGTTCCAAATTTTGTTGAAATCGGCCAAGGGGTTTAAAAAGTACACTGAGTTGATTAATAACTAAGCAATACTCCTCCCCCCACACCCTCCCCCTTTTCCAAAGAGCATGTCTAACCCCCCTATCGTCGTTTCCTTAAGATAAAGAATGTGTGTTCCAAATTTGGTTAAAATCGGTAAATGGGTTCAGAAGTTATGCTGGAACATACATACAAACATTGAGTTTTATATATATACTAGCTTTATGTACCCGGCCTTGCTCGGAATTGCCAGTTTGATTCGCAGTTTTTTTTTTCACAATCGGAAAATGAATAAACCAATTGGTCAACAGGATAATTGCGTTATCTTATCGATACTTCATCATTTGATCAAAAGAAGGCAGATTTCATTTGAAAACATTGACTGATTTTGGAAAAGGAGCGAACCCATAATCGCCATATTCCGGGCAAACGTCTATTTCTAAAGAAGGACAAACATCCACCGATGCCTTATTCCGAGCAAACGTCTATTTTTAAAGAAGGGATCACATTCACCATCCAGAAGGAAACACATTAATCATTGCTTTTTACGTTGGGCAAACCATGATTTCGATAAATGGTTGAATTGATCGATAACTAAACAATACAATAATGGGTTCAGAAGTTAGGCTGGAGCACACACACAAACATACAAACAATGAGTATTATATATCTCGGCAACTTAATAAAAACGACGTATGTAATTTTGTAAACAAAGATACATACGTCGATTTGTCAAATATGATGAAACTCCCACGCAAACCAATACAACGAACATGTAGCCGAAACCTCCCCTACCTGTATGTGGCGATAGTTTGCGTGGGAGTGCTATCAGATTGCAGAAATCAACGTTTAAATTTTTGTTTACAAAATCACATACGTCACATACGTTGAATAAGTATCCGAGATATATAGATAGCTAATAGCTATATGTATCCGGCTTTGCTAGGGACTGAAAAGTAAATTATAGAATTAAAATGTCCAATGCTGTAGCACGAAACCCACAGAGGTAGATCTACCGCTCATAGAATTGAACCTTTGTATCAATATATTTTTATATCTTTGTTTGGCCCTACCTTTTCAATAAACATCTTCCAAAAATAGAGAATAAGTGTACCAAATCTGGTTGGAATTTATCCTGGGAGTTACACTGAATTGCTCATTTTTTAAAGACAACCCTTCCCCCATAACTTTCCCTTTTCCAAAATGACCTCCCACCTTCTTTTGTTATCTTCTCCTTAGAATAGAAAATGTGTGCACCAAATTTGGCTGAAATTGGTCCTGGGAGTTGGGTGTTACACTGAATTGCTCTTTTCTAAAGACAACCCTTCCCCTTACCCTCCCTTTTCCCAATGATCATCCCACCCTTTGTTATTTTCTCCTTAGGATAGAGAATGTGTGTACCAAATTTGGATGAAAGCGGTCCAGGGGTTCAAAAGAAACACTGAATTGCCTGTTTTCTGAACAATACCCCTCCCCAGACCCCTCCCTCTTTCCCAAATTACACTTCCATGTGATCGACTTCTCTTAGTGAATATGTGTACAATATTTGGTTGATATGGGTACTGGAAGTTGGGAGTAACACTGAATTGCTCGTTTTATAAAGACAACCCCTCCCCATACCCTCCCTCTTTTACAATGACCGCCCCACCCCATTTGTTATCTTTTCTTTAGGGTAGAGAATGTGTGTATCAAATTTGGTTGAAATCGGTGCAGGGGTTCAGAATTTACTCTAAATTACCCGTTTTCTGAACAATACCCTCCTCCAGACCCCTCCCCTTTCCCAAAATCTCTCATATGATTGTTTCCTTATAGTGAATATGTGTACGAAATTTGGTTGAAATCGGTCCTGAGAGATGAAAGTTACACATAATTGTTCGTTTTCTAAACAAAACCCCTACCCCTTTGTTAACTTCCCCTGAGGATAGAGAATGTGTGTACCAAATTTGGTTGAAATCGGCCAAGTGGTTCAGAAGTAGTTAGCGAACATACATACATAGATTGGTTTTTATATATATAGAATAATAAAGAATATATATATATATATATATATATATATATATATATATATATATATATATATATATATATATAAGAAGATCAGACTAAGGCCGGAGTGGCCTGTGCTGCACATAAAAGTCTTCTCCATTCAGGATAATCTACGACATGTTCACACATACGAGTGCCGGTATGAGGCTTTTGTCACGGCAAAGTTTAAATGGTCGAAGGTAAATATCAGTGCATGCGGTTCAAGAGATTCTTCAAATGCAAAGGAATTCAGATTCAAAGAACGATTCCGTTCATGCTGGAGCAGAATGGGCTAAAGGAGCGCATGAAGCGGACTAAGGGCCGATGTCCACCTAGCGGTTTTTTTAGGCTGCGTTAACGCCACGTCCACGCAAGGTACCCACCATCAAATAGAGTAATGCACACGTATACGTGTGCACGACTACATTTGATGCTGGGTACCTTGCGTGGACGCGGCGATAACGCAGCTTGAAAAACCGCTACGTGGGCATCGGCCCTAAGAAGGCAAAGGCCATGCTGGAGGATTTTTCCGCCGACAAGATTTTCTGGGGTCAAACTTTGCTAATAGCAACATATTTATTGAACAGGAGTCCGACTGCCTCGACGAGGGAACTAAGGATCTTTTCGGTTAGGGTGTATTTGTTCATGTGCCGTAGTAGTTGAGCTCGGTGCCAAAGGTTGAGATGTTTTGCGTCGGATACGCTCATAAAGGATACCGCGTATGGGATTTGGAAGCAAAACGTCCTGTTTCGCATTCACTTTATATATAAGAGTTGTAAGCATTGATCTAGAAACAAATAAAAGTGTTAAAGCTGAAGAAAACCAAAATTATCATATTCCTTGACTCTCAGTTGTTGACCAGTCCGAAACCGCAGGAAAATAATGAATAGCCAGGATGATAAGCTTGACAACAGTAGAAAATTAGAACTGTTCAAATTTATATTGAAGCGTTGCTTTGTTTCACTGGGTACCGAAATCTTAGTACATGGAACCATAAAATGAGTACTAATTTGCTCTGACCCCAACATCTTGATTATTATATCTATGACAATACTCTCATAACTTTAAAGATTAGAAAAATATATAAAGCTCTTTTAGTGGAATGTATTCAACCGTCTATGACGAATTAAGTACTCTCCATTTAATTCCACCAGTTAATTTTCGATATCTTTGCAGATACGTATTTCGACCACAACTGTGTGGTCGTCTTCAGTGTCTCGTACTTGACTCGACAAGTCGGTTTAAAGATTAGTTTTCCGACCAAAAATGGGTCACTACCAATCAAAACATGTGTACGTCTCCATGAATATCTCAGCAACTTCCCCATGTTCCACAGCACATTGTGTCAGATCCCGATCTCCGCACGCTTCTCATCAATTAATCATCCGCATCGCCCCTTAACTCGATCATTTGACGATTGAATCGATTTTATTGTTCTCGGCCCACACTGACTGGTATAGGGAAGGCACCTATGTACCATAATTCAATGAACTGGGCCGCTCTTGAGCCGGACTAAGCCCTTGCTCTGCGAGCTGCTGTCAGGGTGCTGTGATGGACAGACGTGGAAAATCCGCAGCGCTCAGCTGGCTGACGTGATCCTAACTAATCTTCCCGCACATACAAGTGGCGGCTACATACTTAGTCGGTAGATCGCCGGTCGGCATGGCGCTACGCTTACGAACTCGATTCTTGTTGACCGACGCATACAGCCCGGAGACAAACACGGAGCTAGGGCAATCCCTCTAAGAATGCGGTCATCGGAGCATCATCCTCTCGTCTTGCGTTACTTTATCGGTTGGCGTGGATCTGTTTGCCGTTTTAGGAATTAAAGCTGCGTCGTCAGAAGCACTTTGACTTTGAGGACCGACTTGTGTGACTATCGCAACGTCGTGACCGTGCGGATAATTGGATTTTTGCTAAACAGCATTCTCCCTTCCGTATCCTAGATGCGTTCTTACTGGGAAAGGTTTTGACAATCTTACGACAAAGTTCATATTCGAGATCGTGAGTTACAGTTAGATCACAGAATTTTAAGATTAGAAGTTTCGAGGTTGTCATGCTTCCAAATGTCAATGAGTTTTTATACCAATTTTAAGAAATGTTAAAGTTGACGTGCAATTCATGGGACTGAAAAATCTGAAAAGCTGGTATTGAAAGTCATTAAAGAATACAATAAAAGCCAGATTAGAAGTATATGTTCGAAACCAAACAATTTAATTGAGATTAAAAGATATAAACTAATTCAGCTGTTATAATATCGGATGACAAATTGTCACTGACAATTGAATAGTGAGTATTAAAATCCCATAAGGGGAAAGCAGTACAATGCGTGCTTCCTAAGAACTTAAGAATTCAAAGTTTAGTTTAGCGATAAATTAATGGAAATGTTTGTGTTGTTTATTATTCACAAATCTTTTTGACAATAGCAGACCGAAGTTCTAAATTGTTTATTGGATTTAGTTATGAAATTGCTGAACATGCATGTACATCTAACAAGATCTATAAGAAGTTCACAAAATTATGTATGGCGCAATTTTTTAAATCAAAATACGCACTGTAGCTGTCAGAATATTCACCTCAACAGCTGCTACACAGTTCGAACAAAGCCTGTGAATTTCCGTTCGAGTAAATATAACCCACCTAAATCGGAAATCAAACGAAAAAATGAAAATTTGGGAATGAGAAATATGAAAAAAATACAAAAAATTAGAAAACGAGAAATCGGAAAAATGAGTAATTCAGAAGACGTAGAAAAACAAGAGAAAAGGAGTAAATATAAAACTATAAAACTATAGAACGAGGAAAAATGTAAAATAAAAAAATGGAAAATGCAAAAACGGAAATATGAGAAATTAAAATAGTCAAAACACGAGAAAAATTGTGAAACAAAATGAGAAAATTAGTGAAAAAAAAAGAAAACGAGCAAACGAAGAAACATTAAAACGAGAGAACCGAAATAAAATAAACCGAGAAAACAAAAAGAAGAAGACAAGAAAACGGAAACGCAAAAAATGAAAAGAAACCGGAATGACAAGATAACAAAAGCAAACAAAAATGGAAAATGTGAAGGCAATAAAACAATAAAACGAGAAAACGAAGAAATCAGAATCAGTAAATAAAAGAAAACAAGGCCACAAAAGAGCAAACAAAAAAAAATTGGAAAATGAAAAATCTGTGAATTATAAAATGAAAAAATAAGAGAAAGAGGAAAATAAAAATAATAAAATCAAAAAATTAACATTAAAATAGTAAAAATTACAAAACAAGAAAATGAGTAAATCAGAAAACAAAGACATAAGAGAAAGAGAAAATAAGACAACAAGGATACAAAAAAAAAACAAAAAAAAAAAAACGAGAAAAGAAGAGAATAAGGATATGGGAGGGAAAACCAAAAAACGGGTGAACAGCGAAACAAGAACACAAGAAATGAGAAAAGGAAAAATGAGAAGTTGAAGAGAAAGGTGAAGAAACTAAAAAAATATTAAACAATAAAAAAGAAAAAAAAAACAAGAAAATGAGAAATGGAGGAAACGAAAACATGAAAAAATAGTTTGAATCAGTTTGAATAGGGGCTCGTGCACAGGTCGTTTCAGGTTTGTATGACTGTTGATATGGCGAGGTTGAATTTTACATTATTCTGATTGTGGCACTCCGTCATTGGGCGCTGGCGAGGGGGGATACCATATGACTGAATGAAATATTCAAGAGCTTTAACTCCATAGATATTGAATGGTCGTTCCAATAGTTGGAAGTCGATTTTAATCTAGGCTGCTAGTCTTTAGCATCATCAGCTGTTGGGAGAACCATCCATCGTTCACACCGCGAATATCGGACGACTGCGGTGGGCCGGGCACGTAGCCAAAATGTCGGACAGTAACCCGGTGAAAATGGTTCTCGACAACGATCTTACGGGCATAGCAAGGCGAGGTGCGCAGCGGACAAGGTTGATCGATCAGGTGGAAGATGACTTGCGGACCCTCCATAGACTGCGTGGTTGGAGACGTGTAGCCATGGACCGAGCCGAATGGAGAAGACTCTTATATACTGCACAGGCCACTTCGACCTTAGTCTCAATAAATAATAATAATAACGTACAACGAATTTAATTCACAAGGGGCCAAAATTCAGCTTCGCAGAGAAAAGAAACCAAATGTTTATGAAAATTAGTAATTTTGTGAATTAAATTTAATTTTTCACAACAAATGAACGTGCCAAAATAAAATTCAACAACCCTCATGCATTCTACAAGGCCTATTCTATAAAAATCAAACTTTATTCATGAATATCAAAGTTCGAAAACTAATTATGATTTCAATTTGATGTCGATATCAAAATATGTCTTCTTTTTGTTCGCATTATGATGCCAGGCTTTGCTCGGGATTACACGCTGGTTTATTTGTCGTTGGACATTTAGCAATCTCAAATATCCATCTATAAGTTGCACTTACTGAAGGAATTTTATTTGATTGTTGAAAATTGGGAAAAATAAAAGAGCAGATTTTTTGCCAACTGTGTAGAAAATCTATACAGGGACCGTCTATCTTGTAAATAAAGATAATTCAATTCTATTCTATACAGGGGGGGACCAATATGGAATTTTTTTTAAAAGTGTCGCCTAAAAAATATCAGGAGTTCCTCTATGAAATTCTTCAGGAATTTCTCCTGCTAATCCTCCTGTAGTTTCCAACTAAATTCATTCTGTTCTGCATAGAATTCCTCCAAAAACTACAGAATTACCTTCCTTTAGGATTCCAACCCGCAAATTCCTTCAAAGTTTCTTCAGTATTATTTCCGACATTTTTTCAGGAGTTTCTCTTTCAATTCCCTGGAAACTCATGCGAGAATTCGTCCGGAAATTCCTCAAAGAAATCATCTTGAATTTTTTGCAGTAGCTTCTAGTTCTATAAGTTCTTGCAGTAATTCATTTTTCGGAAATTCGTTTAGTAATTCCTTCAGCAATTCCCCCGTGGGTTGCACGAAATTTCCTTCTGCAATCAGAGCTTCCGGATCATTTTCAGAACTAGCTTACGGAGGATTCCTGAAGCAACCTGAAGAAAAGAATTCCAGGAGTAATTCCCAGACCAAATCCCGGAAGAGAACCTTAAGCTATTCCTAAAAGGACTACCAAAGGAATTCAAGAAAGAATTCCAGGAGAAATTCCTGGAAATGTTATTAAGGAATGAATAAAACTTTTCACTAGAAAATTCTTGGAGAAATTCGCCTAGAAATCAATACAAGAATCAGGGATTGAATCCTAAAGAGAAAGAGCAAATCTCTCACTTATCATCTCTGTATACATATACGATATGTAGCATACCGCGAGAAACTTTTTTCGTAAGCTGTCATGATAGAGAACTGATTCGGAATGCTTCTTCTTCTTCTTCAATGGCTCTACATTCCAACTGGAACTTGGCCTAGCTTTTCAACTTAGTATTCTATTAGCATTTCCTCAGTTATTAATTGAAAGCTTTTCTATGCCCGCCATTGCATGAGTATGTATCTTGTGTGGCAAGTACAATGGATACACTATGCCCAGGGTGTCGAGAATGTTTCCAACCCGAAAACATCCTAGACCGGACCGAGAATCGAACTCGCCATCTCCGGATTGGCAATCCCACGCCTTTGCTCGCTAGGCTACTGGAGACGGAATGCTATACCCCATGATAAATTTTTTTTTTAGAAAGCTCCAAATACGGAGAGCACTGGTTCTGATGATGCATTTCAACTTGTTCTACACACCTGTTCAGTAACCAACACGAAAGGAGCGAAAACAAAATGAGAATCACCATTTTTCTGTGGGGGCTGCCTATCCGATTCTGTTTTTTCGCACTTGTATACAAGTTTGATAAATTTGTTATCATGGCTTGTTATGATTCAGACCAGTTTTTGCCTCTCCTTTATCGTTGTTCGTTAACTATTGAGAGCGATTTCTGCAAACCCTGACAAGAATGCATAAAAGAATTCCTGGGAGAATTGTTGAAGGAATTTCTGGCAGAGTTCCCGAAGGAAATCCTGAAAAAACTCACAAAGGAATTATTCTAAGATTTTTTGGAAGATTTCATTGAACAACCAATAACAGATTTTTCGAACGAATTCCAAATGAATTATCAAAATGAGTTCAGTGCGTGATCTCTCATGTTTCGGACAGCAGAACGATCGCGCGGTCGGCCGAATTATTGTGTTCTGCATTGCGCGGCCGGTAATAAAATTAATCAGTTCAGTGCGTGGTCTCTCTTGTTTCGAGACGGGCTTGGTAGTCATATGGCTACTGCTTCTGTCTCATACGCAGGAGGTCGTGAATTCAATCCCAGGTCCGTTCCATTATCCTACTTTGTATCTTTCTCTATATTTCTCATGTTCTAGCAATCGCTAGAACTGGAAATGGACTTCCATACCGTTTCCATTACTATTCCTATACCTTCAATTTGAGTATTCTAACAGTAATCTGCTAGAATTGGAAATGAACTTATAGAGCTCGTTTCCTACATCCAAATAGAAATTCCATCAGTTACCTTCTCCTATCTATCACATTGGCAGCTCGTAAACCAAGACGGACCTCTGCCTCTCCAACCTAACCCAGAAATTCCAACAAATTCCGCATGAACTCGTGGCAAGTGCAGAGGTATATTCGGCTTGCAGTGGGCGAGTGATTGCATCATCATTTCCTCCCCCTTCCCTACATTGACTTGCATTCTGACGTGGCAGGCGCCAGTATGACCTAACAAATGAGATCACCAGTACTTGTACATTGAAGATGTGTGCTAGTCCCAAGCAAATATCTGTTGGTTCCCTGTGCAAGAATAGCTGATCTGGTCATAATGGAGTAGCAACTACGAGCAGTCAATCAAGCTCAAGCTCAAGCTCAAGCTCGAATTCCAAATGAATTATCAAAGATCCATATATTTCCGTAGTTAGTTCATAGAATTCCATGAAACATCCAAATGAAGATGAATTTCATCAGAAAGTCTGGATATTATTTCAGAAAGAATTCTTCGCTTCGGTATTTCTCAAATATACTTTTCTGTACGCCATTCAGGGGAAAATCTAATACACTCCAATCTACCAATCACATCTGCCGACCTAATTTTGGATGAAAAATCTCACCACCAATATCTACAGTGAAGTGCTTCATAAATACTGAGCAGCGAGGCGGCAATAATGTCCCAACCCAAAAATAATACGAGGAGGCGCATTTTTAGTCGGTTCTCTCTAACTACGAATTCATCTATGTTTTTTTAAACAACGCGAGACATTGTACCAAATCAAATCATTTCGAATATAAAAATATTCAAATCCAGTTCAGTACAGGAGTTTATCATTTTATTTCATGGCTACTTTAACTTATCAGTTTTTGCATGGAAATAGGCATTTAATAGACATGTTTGCTCCGTTTCCAACATTTATAGCACTGCTTTTTCTTTGCTTCGGACTTGCATCAAACTCCGCTTGCTACACTGCTGCTAATGGTAACTATTCATGCTTTTAAATTTCTACCAACTTTCCATAATTGGTGGATTATTCTTCAAACCAATTTGTTTAATATGCACAACAATTGCAAGTGAAAAATATGAATATCAAACCAAATTTAGGGGCCCTCCTTAGCCGTGCGGTAAGACGCGCGGCTACAAAGCAAGACCATGCTGAGGGTGGCTGGGTTCGATTCCCGGTGCCAGTCTAGACAATTTTCGGATTGGAAATTGTCTCGACTTCCCTAGGCATAAAAGTATCATCGTGTTAGCCTCATGATATACAAATGCAAAAATGGTAACTTGGCTTAGAAACCTCGCAGTTAATAACTGTGGAAGTGCTTAATGAACACTAAGCTGCGAGGCGGCTATGTCCCAGTGTGGGGATGCAATGCCAATAAGAAGAAGAAGAAACCAAATTTCCTTTGTACAGCTTGATTATAGGCAAACTTGTAATGTTTTACCCACACTAAAAACACAAATGTGTACAAACAAAAGCAAATTATCGCACCGTTTATTATTTATTGTTTCATTTTCCACCAGAGCAAGTATTCATCCGTGATTTAATTTTGGACGGTTCCGCTCCGCTAGAAAAGCCTCCGAACTACGCACCGAAAGTGGACCTCCACCTGGTAAATGTTACCATCGAAAACTCAACGGCTGATACTTTCGGATTGCTTGGCCCCAGTATTGTTGAAATTCATCTGATCAATTGTACGGCGCCGGAAGTCTTCCTGAACTCCTTCGTGGTCGGATTGGTGATTGAGGATAGCAACGTTTCTGAGATAATTCCTCATTCTGGGGGGCAGAACGAGACATTTAACGTTGAGGAAATGTATTTTAGAAGAACTCAAATTGCGGCGTTTCCTCGTAATATAAGCAGATTATCTAAGTTGACTAAAATAATGTGTTGTCAATCTGTCAGATTGTCAATTAGCTGAGTGAGCTAACTAAACTAGAATCAATTATATTTTCCGAGTCTTTCACTTCAGAAGTGAGGATCTTCTTCTTCTTCTTATCTTCTTATTGGCATTACATCCCCACACTGGGACAGTGCCGCCTCGCAGCTTAGTGTTCATTGAGCACTTCCACAGTTATTAACTGCGAGGTTTCTAAGCCAGGTTACCATTTTTGCATTCGTATATCATGAGCACGATGATACTTTTATGCCCAGGGAAGTCGAGACAATTTTCAATCCGAAAATTGCCTAGACCGGCACCTGGAATCGAACCCAGCCACCCTCAGCATGGTCTTGTTTTGTAGCCGCGCGTCTTACCGCACGGCTAAGGAGGGCCCGAAGTGAGGATCAACAGAATGATTGAACTGCCAAAACTAACTTTGGTGAACCTATCGCATAATCAAATCGTCCACATTTCTGCGATTAGATGGAACACACCTTTATTGCTGTATCTTTTGCTCAACATAAGCCAATTTCCACAGATAAAGCATTTTCCTCGAATCGAGCTGATAAGTCTAAGCCACAATAAGATAACGAACATCGATATGGAAGATGTGTCCGGTATGAAACACCTGAACACACTACATCTACGGGGAAATCAAATATTACACTTGGAAGCTTCTGCGAAAATTTGTCTACCAAGTCTCGAAAACCTAAAAATTGATCACAATCGTCTACGAGATTTGCATATCAGCAAGTGGGATGTACCAATTTTGAATGCATTAAACGTCAATGACAACCAATTACGTAGTTAGGATTAAGGATTTTGAATCGCTTGCCGATACTTTGATGTTCTTCAATGCCACTGACAAGCCATGGGAATGCGAATGGGCTCTTTTCACCAAGGTTGATTTTAGGAAGAGCATCCAGTTGG
Organism: Armigeres subalbatus; assembly: GCF_024139115.2. NCBI lineage: Eukaryota > Metazoa > Arthropoda > Insecta > Diptera > Culicidae > Armigeres > Armigeres subalbatus. The sequence continues at coordinate 61,813,760 of NC_085140.1, forward strand.
AGTGGGCCAAAGCTTGTTTAGTCTAAGTAGTAGTCTCGTAACTGAATTGATTTCAATGTAAGTCGTGCATGGCAAATAAAAAATGACAATAAAAATCGAAATGGCAGTCATATTGAATATTAGACTCTTTAGCTGATCAAGCTAAAAACAAACATTTCCAAATCTTGACCTTGGATGCTAAACTTATTAAGAGGTCCTGTACATCCCGGGTCGGGTGATGCGGCATGTACCCCTGTATTCGTATCAAAAACAAAGACGTAGAAAGGTTTCCACATTCAATCTAATAATTGGAGATTTTGTAATGCTTCAGTAATGTATTTTTTTTTATAGTTTTTATAGTTGAAATTCGTCCGACCGTTTTTTATCAAAGTTTACTCAATAGTCGTTGATGCCATGTGCCCACCATCCAACATCGCTCCATTTTCGAATCGATTAGGCAACAAACAGATAACGAGATGGACCTAACGATGACAACCGTAACCGAAGAATACTGGAAACATCCGAAATGGTACCGCACCGGGAGTTCATCCCACACGGGCTAGGCAAGACACTAGTGCGCGTTTTTCAGTTGTTACCCCCACGCTGTCTAGCCACCGCTAATTGAGTCGACTGGCCTTCCCTGGATGGGTCCAGTAGTGCAGCTTTGGCTTGCAGGTGGAAGGCACCAAACGGGTTACCTCCGGGGCCCTACTAACAATTGGGTCAACCATCGAATTCATTAGCATATGGCACGGGAAGGGATGGCCAAGAGACGAGCTACAAAGACCGCCAATTCTTTCCATTCCGATTTGTCGCAGCTGTTGCAGCACAACAACAACTTTCGTAAGCGTGCATCGGGGTCATGATTTATGGCTTTCCTTCCATGGGAAACAAGTGTTGACCGCAAACAATCCGCCTCGTTGGCAAATCTATCCCGCGAAAAAATACTCACGTCATGTCGTCTGTATTTCACACCGGTCATTTATCACGATCATTAGACTTCCGTTTGTTGGGATACGCTCCGGGATATACGATGAATAATTGCCATTAATTGAAAACATTCAAAACGGCGAGTTGACGCAACGACATCAACTTTTCCAAACTCAGCTCGTTTGGATGGTTTGGACTGGGGCGAAGGCGCCCGCGGGGAAGCCAAATTATTGCGTTATACTTTTTAACGAGGTGTCAACGCGCGTGACCAAAAATAAAACTGTTACGAACTGGATAAAAACAAATCTACTCCGCTCTGTCGCGTCGTAGTCGTTGTCGTCGTTGTCGATTGGGTTGCGGGGCTTATGCATCCGACGAAGACAACCCAGCTTGTAGAGCCCAAACTTCATTACTCCGTCATGAAGTTTGGGCTCTACGGCGAGCAACTTTGCCGACGCACCCAGCCGGCAGCGAATCACGCATGGAACAATTTTATTTCGAATAAACTTCGTTTTTGTGGTTGGCAATAAATTATAGCCGGAGTAAATTTTGGGCCGTCTACCGATGCAAACGGGCGTAAGAGTGCGCTCTGTGTGTATCCGCTCCGTAGTAAGTTGAATATATCGAAGGAAAGCACAAATTAGTCCAAATACAATAATCAGAAATTATGGATATCATTATTTTGGAGCTTTGCCACAAGCAAAACGTCATTAGTTTCAATTCAGAATGGCAGACCACACATTCGCGGTTCGTTATAATTTTCGTTACGATTCGGTTTAATTTCAGCCTGACGTACAATGTGCGGTTTCCAGTACAGTCTCATCAGGTATGGGCGACGCGATTTGTTAAGGCAGCGAATCTAGCCACCAGGATAGAGATCAATGGCCTAATATGTCCTCCTTAACCCTTAAATGCACATGACATTAAATAAACATCTAAAAATAAAAATCCTTCTATACACTTTTTATGCTCTAAAACTAATAAGTATGCATTAAAAATACATAAAAGAAACGTTTGAATATGAAAATATAGGTATGTTGTTGCGTTGCGTCTTTATCGGATAATGGACAATAATAAATCCAAAACTGCATTTTTCCAAACAAATCTCTTTTTATTAATTAAGTGCATATTATTCGGCAACTCGTCCGTACGATAATCATTTTTTTTTCAGAAAAAAATATTTAAGCTCTTTTTAGTGGAATGTCTTTAACTGTCTAAGACGAGTTCAGTACTTTCCATTTAATTCCACTGCGTTCCGTTATTTTTACAGATACGAATTTCGGCCTCATTTGTGAGGCCGTCTTCAGTATCTCGTACATGACTCGACTCGAGTCAAGTACGAGACACTGAAGACGGCCTCACAGTGGACAAATTGTTATGAAATTTGCGAAAAAGAATTCACGTGTCTTGGAGGGACTCGAACCTTCAACCTCCTACTCTCTAGATAGGCGTGATAGCCCCTACGCAACAAAAACCACTTAAAGGTACCGTTTGCGAAAAAGTCATCAGAATCCGGGTATCAACCTTCACCGCGTCATACCCGATGTACACTGAAGTCGTTTTTTACGCGGTTTTTCATTCACGCGGATTGCTTTTTACGCGAATTTTTCACTCGGATTTCGGAATTTAAGGGGGTTTTAGGCGTGTTTTAAATTTCCGATGAACAAAGGCCGACGAGATACATCTGTGCCATAGTGAACGCGATCCATCGCCATCGCAAGCGGAATTGAGTTGCCACAATAGGGCACAAAGGAGAAGGCGCCATCGAGGATCTGCTGAAAGGATCAATTCGCGGCAAACTAGGAGAATGGGTGATGTTTCGGGACACTTTCCGCAGTCTGATCCAACAAAACGGCAAGCTGAACCCGATGTACAAGTTCACATAGGGGGGATGACGGCTTTGGCAGGTTTTGTTCTATTATTGGCAGGGGGGTTTTTCATGACTGAATAGGCTCTAATTTGGCCTAAACATTCTTTGCATATCAAATAATATTGTGCCCAAATTTCATAAAATTTGGTCGACAAAAACCCCCCTGCCAATAATAGAACAAAACCTGCCAAAGCCGTCTCTCCCCCTACTTGAGGACGTCACTCAAGGGAGATGCTCTGATGGAAATCGATACCATCGAGCTTTCGGCCGTCAACTACGAGGTATAGCGTGGCAGGATCTACACTGCCGTTATACGCATAACTGTCCCATGTATATAGGGAATCCCAGCAAACATGGGACAACTATGCGTATGACGGCAGTACAGGAGCGCTATGAAAACAAAAAGCTGATCGTCAAGGCATACTTGGATGCACTTTTTTCACTGGAACCGCTCAGAAGAAAGTCGTACAACGACGGACTGAATCAATTCGTCAGCGAATTTGAAAAAAAAACCTGCAAATGTTAGAAAAGATAGGTGAGTCTGTTCACCTATCTTTTCTTACATTTGCAGTTACTCCCAATGGAGTACTATACTGGTATACATTAGACTGGCCCAGATTACTATGGGGAGAAAAAAATGTTGTCGAATTCCACGGGGCACCCCCCAGAATTGTGTCTTTGGGTGAGAAAATCAATCTCTGAAAATTTCAGCTCGATCGCTTGTTGCATAAGCTGGCGCATTTGATTTGAAGTTTGTATGGGGATTTCAGCCAAAATGTATAGGAAAATACACCTCCGTCACTCATTCGATCTGGAAATTGGTTCTGATTGCTCGATTGACCTCAGAATTGCAAAAACGGCAGTTGGTATGCTACAGAACAATTTCACAGAACATTACATGATGATTAAATGAACTTTTATATAATTTTCGGCTGAATTATTAGGAGCTGATTTGTGTATTTTTGGGTTTTTTGATCGAATCGCATCAGTCGAAACCCATATAAAAGTTTATTCAATCATCATACAATGTTCTGTGAAATTGTTCTGTAGCATACCAACTGCCGTTTTTGCAATTCTGAGGTCAATCGAGCAATCAGAACCAATTTCCAGATCGAATGAGTGACGGAGGTGTATTTTCCTATACATTTTGGCTGAAATCCCCATACAAACTTCAAATCAAATGCGCCAGCTTATGCAACAAGCGATTGAGCTGAAATTTTCAGAGATTGATTTTCTCACCCAAAGACACAATTCTGGGGGGTGCCCCGTGGAATTAGACAACTTTTTGTTTCCTGGGCCAGTCTAGTATACATGCCTTGTGGCCGGTTGGACACAGCGACACTACCTTTATGGGAAGCTTACCACAATTCCAAGGACGTTCCGAAGCATAAGAATTTGGTGAATTTCCTCCGCAACCAGTGTTTAGTGTTGCAGTCAATAGCCCCATTGAAGTCAAGCAGCTCCCATCAACGTCAGTTGAAGGTGTCAATGTGTCATGCTGTGGTGAAGATGTACAATAAATGCCCATTTTGCGGTGATTCTTGGCACACCCCTTTCAAGGTCCAGAAAATGAAGATTGCGGAGCGTAACGAAGCGGTTATGAGAGGCAAACTTGGTCCCTGATTATTATCTGCATGGTTTATGGTTTAGAAATAACCGAATACGACGTTCTAAGTTTTCCAAATCTTTGCAGTTAAAACTAATCAGTTCACCATGCAAATATATTTAGGTAGAGAACCGATAGTAAGTTATCATGTCCATTTAGGTTCCTGAAGGCTGCATATGAACCAAAATTTGTATATGTTCTCATACGCTTCTACATGTGGACGCTCACCCTTCTCTTGAGATCTCTCTGCCAGCGCAAGCAAATTGTGTCAAACCGATGAACAGACAAAATGAGCGACCACCAGACTATAGAAACATTAATTTTGCGATTCTTCTGGATTATTTGATGACCGTCGACTAAGAAGAGTGCGGAATGCTTGCCAAAGACAGCTTTGTCGTGAAAGAACTCCTACCAACAAGCTTAGTTTTTTGAATAGCACACTCTACAGACCGTATGTATTGCGCGTGCTAGCAAATTTTAAACGACATCCACGAGTATTCTGGAGCTTTGTCAGCTCTAAACGGAAAAACGCTGCGATCCCTGATATATCTGAATGCATCATCTGCTGCGTCTACGGATGAGTCTTGCAAACTGTTTGCCGAGCACTTCGCATCAATATTCGCATCGAGTAGGACTTCAAGGTTGGAAATCGAGGAAGCAATCCGGGATATTACTGTTTATATGGTTGATCTTGGATTATTTGCCGTCAATCCAGAAATAGTTTCATTGGCAGCAAAAAACTGAAACGTTCGTTCGTAACTGGTCCGGGTGGTTTGCCTGCAGTTTTAGTATGCCTATGCATTGACGTTTTTGCACGACCATTGTGTGAAATTTTCAATTGTTCAATTCTGGGGTAAGACCACGGTTACATTGCCAGCTACAGGCAAATCCTGACCCAACGAATACCTTCCTTATTATCCAACTCCGTGGTACTTATGAGGGTGTCGCTAAGACGTTGGCCTCTCGTTATGTAAGTACCACATCAACACTTCCTTCCTCTCCCTAGTTACGATGAAGATGGGCGTGGCATGGAGTAGTAATCCTCATGCTTTTGTTATTTTTGTCTAAGACTGAAATCAAGGACCACTCCCCTTCATTTAATGTTTGATCATTGTGTTTATAAGCCCAATGTACATATTCTGTATTAGTATTGGTGTCAGCTATAACGGTGTATACGCTAACGAATGTGTGTGGTGTTGAAAGTTTTTGAAAGTGTATTCGACCTTATTGAACACCCTGTGGAGAAAGAGATGGTAAAATGAACAGTTGGCTATATTTAGATTAAAACACTATTTAGACGTATATTAACCATGTACAAGTTTTCCTTGAAATAAAACAAGGTACCTGACATAACATTTTGGTTTGGGACCGAACGAATAGCTATTACTATCGAAAACATCAAACGTTTCCGTGAAAATAGGGTCTGATGTTATTTTCAACCATTTTTCCGTAAGCTTTTAATCTTAATAAATTCATCATAACATTGGTTCAAACTACAGCGGCAAATAGGACAACCTTCACAAAGATGTTGCAGGCGTTAATAGTCAAATTGTTGGTTTGCCTCGTTATAGAAAGACTTATTTATAACATGGCATGTATGCAGGTGAAATGAACACTTGTATCGAAGTTACACATATTTATGATAAAAATTGTGCAATTGTGAAGCGGAAGTTCAAGAAACAACCCATATCAAATAACCAAGATTAAAATGGGAATTTTTAACCTTTAACTTTTTTCTTCTTTTTATTATTTTGATAACTAAGAGCTTATCAAAAGATATACCAGATTTTTTAAAAGGCTGTCGTAATCCTTATTGCTTATATTTACCGTGCTGGAGTCAAAAAAAAAGGTTTTGGAAGCAATGTTCATTTTACCACCTGGCAGTGTTCATTTTACCCGCACTATTTTTGTACATACGAAATTTCGATGTTTTTTACTTCGTAGAAAAACTATATAAACTAAAAAGTTACAATCAAAATATTGATTTTTAGGGTCACCTTTAAAATTATCTTAACAAATGATATAAACGAGGTACAACAATGGATTCTTCAGCAAAGTGCCTTGAAATTTAATAAGGAACAACTTTCTAGAACATCGTACAATGCTAAAATTAGAAATATAGTTAAGTTAAAAATCAAATGTAGTCAAAATGTAGTGGGGCCACCCTATTGCAACAAACTTAAAAATAAAGCTTAAATAATAAGTTTTGACATTGCTGAAGACACTATGTTCCTAAAATATTATCATCATGGTGAAAACAAATTTTTCCTCCTAATCTCCCGGCGTGGCCCAATGTACAATGTGCGAAAAAAAAATGTTCAGTGCATTAAGGATATGCGTTAAATTGTTGGACTGAGTGGCAAAACTAGCAAATTATCCTCGTTTTATGATTGAATTCAACGCCAGTCCTTAACGTGTTCATTTTACCGGTTGTATGACATTCGCCAGAAAGTCATTTGTCAGAAGGTTTTTTGCCAGAATCATTTCGCCAGAATGGACAATTCCCCAAAATTGGTCATCTCCTATTTGCCATTGGATCACTTCGTTAAAAAAGACGTTTGCCATGATTAAAGCAATGGTGGGTATGATCGCTTATTTTAAACAAGGCGCTTGTCCGGATTATTCAGGGCCGGATATAGCCGGAAAGAGGCCCCGGGGACGACAGTTTGTGGGGGCCCCAAAATGTACAAAAAAACCCAACTTAATTCACCGAGTAGTGATATTGCCTTTCTCGCATTTAGCCAAGACACCAACCTTATATGGTGCTAATATGGTTAAATGTACCATTTTCTTCATAACTTTTTAACGCAACGGTCGATCGTTATAAAATTCAATAGTGATCAACTAGGTTTTGTCCCCTGTCGAATGCAACTTGTTGCGAGAAAATCGGTTAAGAATTACTATATGAAAAGTTGTCTAATGTTTTTCGTAGCTTTTGTGCATACACTCACATACACACACACACACACATACACACGGACAGACAGACATTTACTCAGCTCATTAGGCTGAGTCTATTTGTATAACGCTTTGGGTCTCCGAGGCTTCTATAAAAAGTTCGTTTTCGGAGTGAAATGATAGCCTTTCGGTACAACTTTGTTGTATGAGCAAAGCAAAAAGGTTGGTTTTGGTACATAAGATTTGTGGGGGCCTGGGGCCACGCCCCCCGGACCCTCCCCTACATCCGGCCCAGAATGCAATGGTAAATATGATCCCTTCTTTAAAAGCAGGCGCTTGCCCGGATTAAGGCAATGGCAGATGTGATTCATTCTTTAAAAGTAGGCTTTTGTCGGGATCAATATAATAGAAGATAAGATTCCTTCTTTTAAAGTAGGCGCTTGCCTTGATTAACGCAATGGAGGATGTGATCCCTTCTTATTAAAAATGGGCGATTGCCAGGAATGGTGGATGAAATTCATTATTTTAAAGTAGGCACTTGCCCGGATTAAAACAATGGTGGATGTGATCCCTTCTTTAAAAATAGGAGTTTGCCACAAATGAAGCAATGGTGGATGTGATCTCTTCTTTAAAATTAGGCGTTTGCCGGGATTAGTATAATGGATTCCTTCTTTAAAAGTAGGCGCTTAATTTTTTTGACCGAGATCTCAGCATTTTTTTTATTTTCCCGAAGTAGACACCGCCGAGTTTCAGCAAACATACACGCTAAAAATGAACTACTCAAAATTGAGTCGAATCCGACTCATTTTCATTAAAAACAGGACAACTCAAAATTTGAGTAAAAGATACTACTTCAATAAAATGATGATTGCACTTAAACAAGGAGTCTGTTTGTCCTAAAATGCACTTAGATAGATAGATAAACTTGATTAGCATCTGTCGTATTAAAAATTGATGGAAGCCCAAGCTTAACTTTCGCGAAATCATCATTTTATTGAAGTAGTATCTTTTACTCAAATTTTGAGTTGTCCCGTTTTTAATGAAAATGAGTCGGATTCGACTCAATTTTGAGTAGTTCATTTTTAGCGTGTAATTTTTGCCGAGATCTCGGTAAAAATGACGTTTCATTACAAAGGAAAGGTAACATTTCCAATACAATAGAAGAAACATATTTATTTTAATAATTTTTACCATATATTTTTATTGACACACGGTGATCTGGTGACGCTGATTTCTTGAAGCTGAGGTCCTTCGGCCAGGGACACTGTGAACTATTTTTCAAATAATGTAATCCCTATCTAAACATTAATATTTCCCTTTCAGCTGAAACATTGTTTTGTCAAAATCTATTTATTCATATTACACTCAAGAACAAAACATCATCTTTTACAATATCAATACCAATAAAAATATAATATTTACGCTTTTTCGCCAAGAAAATCACCCCTTAATAACCCATCCAAACTCCAACTCCAGATACCTATGAAGGTCGCGCGAGTTCTCCGCATCTTCTTAAGTAGGTATCTAATCAACACTTCTCACCCAAATCCCCACTGATCGTAAGGACCTGGCCAGGTGTTGAACAAAGGGATCGTTGAATGAAAAACATGCCAAGCCCCAGGCTGTTTTTCTGGCGCATCTAACGTCCCTATCGACAGCCAACCCAGGATAGTGTGCGGTCAGATATGATATGATATAGATCTCGGTAAAAGTGACGTTTCAGTTGCCGAGATACAGCAAATATTTTGCTAAGAATCAGTAATAAACGAAATTTTCTGCCGAAGTTCAGTTTTGAAATTTACTGAGCTACAGCGGTGCCCAATTTTGCCGAGCTCGAAATAGAAAAAGTTAGTGTGTAGGTGCTTGCCCAGATTAAAGAATGGTGGATGTGATTCCTTCTTTTAAAGCAGGGCAATGCTGGATGTAATTCCATCTTTAAAAGTAGACGCTTGTCTGGATTAAGGCAATGGTGAATGTGATCCCTACTTTGAGAATAGGCGTTTCCCAGAAATAATTATTTTTTTAAAGAATGCGCTTGCTTTGATTAAGGCAAGGGTAATTGTTATCCTACACTCCAAATAATCTAAACGTTGTTTCCCCCTTCATTTTTAGGTACATTTTACGTGCACACGTAGCTGCAAATGCTTCAGAAAATTCAGGTGAAACTTACGTGTCCGGTGAATTCTATCCAAAACTCAGGTAGAACTTACCTGATTTTCACGTAGAATGAGAATTCTATCAAAAAATCAGGTAAAAGTTACGTGAATTTCAGGTGGAAAAAATCTACGTACTTTTTCAGGTGGAAACAACGTGCAGATTTTTTTGGGTGTAGGTGTTTGCCCGTGCCCGTGTTTGAATATGGCAATTGTGGATATGATTCCTTCTTTAGTAGTAGACATTTTACCTACTACAACTTCTTCAATAAGGGCAAATAGCTGTCTAGTATGATTAATTGCATATTATTCGGCAACTCGGCCGTACGAAAACCATTTTTTTGTTAAATATCTTGGCTGTGCATATGCACAGCATATGTTTCGAAATGGACAAATTGATATGAAATTTGCGAAAAAGAATCCACGTGTCTTGGAGGCACTCGAACCCTCAACCTCCTACTCTCTAGATAGGCGTGATAATCCTCCTGTTTAATAAACAATGTGCACTCGTTTGCTGTGATATACCATCAGCAAATCCGAGTATTGGGCAACCTCACATCCGAAAGATATTCAATTTGCAAAAAGAGAGCTAACTGCGGTGGAGGTTGGTACTGGATTCTGATGGCTTTTCCAAACGTGACCTTTAAGTGGTCTTGTTGTGTATATCACAGCCATCTAGAGAGTAGGAGGTTGAGGGTTCGAGTCCCTCCAAGACACGTGGATTCTTTTTCGCAAATTTCATATCAATTTGTCCATTTCGAAACATATGCTGTGCATATGCACAGCCAAGATATTTAACAAAAAAATGTCTAGTATGACTTAAAAGTGATATTATCCAATATTGTAGATATGATTCAATCAAATGAAGTCTGCGTCTGGAATGAGGCGAAGAAATATGATATCCATATACTGAAAATTGTTTAATATGTTAAATAATCCCTTTTATGAAAATGGGTTATGTATACCGAAAACCCTTTCATTATTAAATAATGGAAAATCCCCGTTATGCAAAAGTACCTCCTTTATATAATTCTTTTTCTATTCCTATGCCATCAATAATAATAGGAATTTCCAGTTTTACTATTTCTGGGGAATGGTACATTCTGTTAAATGGTCTATTCTGGGGAATGGCTTTCTGGCAAAAATCATTCTGGCAAATGTCATACAATCCATTACCATTACCACCTGTTCCCCTAGAAAGGTTAAGCAAGCTGTGCAAGAGTTTTTGACACATTAGATGAACGGATAACAATCGCACTATTTTAGCATTCATATTAAATATCAAATTTTTATAAGCATAGTGACACGATTAACCAAAACTGTTTGGGACAATATTAGAAGCAGTTGTGGTTAAATTCCAGCGTACGATTTTCATTTGAAGCAGCAAATAATGATTGCAAACTTTACGGCTTTTACAAACCATTTATAGTAAATAATGCACCAATCTGTCATACTCTAGTCTACACATGCACTGCCCTTCTTGTCCCATGTTAGTTTTTTGTGGATGTTGTCTTTTTGCTAAAACAACATGAAGTACATTTGTCCCACATTTGGCACGGCAAATGCTGGGTAAAGCGTACCATTGGTACTTCGCGTACCTGAAGGAATAAAATAGACCCCATCTCGCGGTCCTTAGCCTCTTACCCAGCAACTCCTATCCCTACCTCCCCGCTGTGCTGGCCGGGATACGAGCAACCTTAGGGAAGATCGGGTAACCAACCCCGGTGGGAACTATGGTCGTATGTTAACACGGAATGGGGGTTTGCTCCTCTCCGAGGTGCAAATCTTTTTGAGCGTCTGTTCTCCATATGTTAGGAGCAAATCACAACAGCGTCTATTCTCCATGTCAGGGGCGGCTGATCATCATCCGAGTGTCAGCAAGGGACTGTAAAGTAAAACTGTGCACCATTGTCCACCGGAAATAAGGAGGAATGGTCATCCGGAAATTTATGGGGTTTGGTTTCAGGCCCTGCAAGCCAGCCTATAAAAAATCATAAGCAACGAACAATCAACAAGAGAGTACGGACCGGAACCATAGGCGAAGACCACTGCGACGAAAAGGGACTAGCGATTGGAAACTCGGTTCGTGGAACTGCAAATCTCTCAACTTCATCAGGAGCACACGCATACTCGCCGATGTGCTCAAGGACCGTGGATTCGGCATCGTAGCGCTGCAGGAGGTTTGTTGGAAGGGATCAATGGTGCGAACGTTTACTGCCCATGATCACATAGTTGACGTATAAGCCAAAATGACCAAAACACACTTTTTTGCGGATATGAATTCTTCGTACGGTTATACATATGCTCAATGAAAAAATATTCATGTTTTGTTCGGAAACATTCGAGCTATGGCGATAATTGTTTTTGGAAAAATGGTCATTTGATCGCATAAGTTGACGTACCTCCATTACCTACTGCAATATGGAGCAAAAACCTGTCTAACATTTTTTCGGCATTCACAATCCACTAATTAAGCACAACATAGGTTTTCGTTTTACTTTGTCGTATTTCAAGACTACTTTATTATATGGGCGTAACTGATTTTGTAATCAAAAATTAAAATGCAAGTTCCTGCTAAAGAAGCATTTCTTGTGAAATTCACGGTATAATCCGACAAAATAAGCTTTCATCCATCGAGGTGTAGCTCTGGAGATAAACGTTTACATTCTTTTGAATCAATAAAATAATGTTTGTTTGCTAAATATTGTCGCCAAAAGTTTTGATTTAAGACAATCACGATCATTCAAAAGGAAGTATAATATAAAAGAAGAATGAAAATCCATTAATTATGTAACGCAATGATTAGCCATTTTTTTAGAAGCATATCAAAATTGTGTACGGGAAATCACACTAATCTAAATCCCCATTCCTCCTCTAAAGTGTACTGCCGTGAATCGGATATCTGTCCCATCTTTGTTGGTTTCCTATGCATATGAGACAAATATGCGATTCACGGCAGTGTAGTAATTTATGAGAATTTTCTAAAAGTGCATATCAGAACCAAAATCTAGCTTCATTTTTTGCGTGACAGGAGAGGTCTGCCACTGAGGACTTAACACATAAGAATTAGTGCGTGTTGAATGGCTTTTACCTATTTGTACCTGAGCTTTATAATATTGGTATGTATATTTCGAGCACATTTACCGGGAAGGATCCTAATATATTCCACGGCTGTTATTTTAGTTTTTACAATTGTAATGCAATTCTTATTCCCAGATTAATCCACCTAGCGGTGATGATGCCTTTCTCGTGCGGTAAAAAAATAGTATTTCGGGCATTACTTCTAAGCCCATCGTCCGATCGGGCCAATTTTAAATAGGAAATAATTAGACAAGATTCTGCGTCTAATGCAACCTGTTGCGAGGAAATCGGTTCAGGGTAAATGTATTAAAAGTGAGCTAGATTTTTTTACGCGCTTTTTTATGAGAAAAAGTATTTTGGCCATAACTACCAAGCCCATTGTCCGATCCGTCCAATTTTCAATAGGAAACAATGGAGCAAGATACAGCGTCGAACGCAGCCTGCTGTGAGGAAATCCGTTTAGGTAAGTGCATTAAAAGTGAGCTAGACTTTTTACGCGCTTTTTATGAGGAAAAGTATTTTGGCCATAACTTCTAAGCCCATAGTCCGAATCGGCCAATTTTCAATAGGAAACAATGGGGCAGTATACTGCGTCGAATGCAACCTGTTGCGAGTAATTGGTTGAGGTAAGTGCAAAAAAGTGAGCTAAACTTTTTGCTCTTTTGGTGCGCACATACACACACATACACACACACACGCACACACACAGACATCACCTCAATTCGTCGAGCTGAGTCGATTGGTTTATAACACTATGGGTCTCCGAGCCTTCTATAAAAAGCTTGTTTTTGGAGTGAACATATAGCCTTTACGTATACTTAGTATACGAGAAAGGCAAAAAAATAATGAAAACTAATCATCGTGTAAAATATACAGACGCGGAAAATTACACCATTCTGAGCATACATAAATCTTTTCCATCAATTTCCCCCTAAATGTATGCAATTTGTATAGCATTGTACCACTTAATCGAATAAATAGTGACATAATGCAATACAACTGTATGCAATGCATACATTCAAGCGAAAATATCGTTTAAAATTACGCTCTTTTTGGCATTCACTTTATGTGCATTACTTTCGTGTAAATTTAAACAAAGGGTGCTTGGTGGCCTTGTGTCACTGCTTCTGCCTCATAAGCAGGAGATTAAGGGTTTGATCCCTGGCTCTTTCCAATTTCCTATTAGATAATTTCGTTAATCATATAACTCAATCTCTTTGCAAATCAAATTCTCATTGCTAGCAAGTATGATTCTAAATATAGAATTGTTATAAAAAGCTGCCTGTTACTTAGTAGCAGTAAATAAAATGTAAAAAATAGATTGGTATTCATTTGTACCCGCATACGAATGCTATATACGGTCGCTATGCTCGTGCAGGCCTCATACAAGTAAGAATGTGTGAGGTTAATGTGCGGGTAGCGATGGTGTGGTGAACGTGTGCGTGGTATTAGAATCAATAGCATTCAAATTCTAAATGTAAAAAAAAATCCCATTAGAATTCACTTTAATACATTCTCATTACTCTAGTACTTCTAATTCTCATTCATATATTCCTATCCCATAGATCGCATCACTTACCAAAGTGAATCCAGATAATATATCCCTTCGTACTAACACAATATCCTATCCTAAGACTATCGTGGAGATGCAGAGGTATACTCGGTCTCTAGTAGCAACGAGAGTTGAACTAATAATCCTTCCTTCCCTTGATGACCGTAAGGACGTGGCCGGCGCCGTAATTGACTTAGTAAAATGCATTGAATTTCCGAAATTTGCACATTGAGAATGATAGCTAAAACCCAAGCTCCATTCAATTGGTTCCCTGTGCAATTTCGCAAGTTCTAGTCAATCACGGAGTAGCAACTACGAATTGTACGTTCATCCTGCTCATGCTCAAGCTCATTACTTTCGTGTAAATTTAAACAACTTTTTCTATCTGTGTAAATATTAAGATGTGTTATGGATAAAAACAAACTCATAGCTCGAGTTATTAATCACTTCTTCCAAATACCATTAACTAAAAACCTTATGATATTTCAAGGCAAATTTGGATATTGTCGTCTGATATTTTGTGCTTTCATATCCTACATATGAATCAGGCCCATATATCATTTTGCAATCTAATCACGATTGGTTTACTTCTAACCAAGATGAATACACAGCTAGGTGTTGCAATGTGCTTAGTTTGTGGAAGAGAAGAAGGCGGGGGTGAAAAATTCATTTTCAGTGCAAAACGACAACAAACCGGCTGGCTCTCCCATACTAAAATCCAAGATGGCTGAATCGTGAATTTGGCAGATTGGAACACCTAGTGGTGTATTCATCTTGCTTCTAACCCTCGTCTACTCGGGTATTTTAAATTAGGGATTGGAACCATTTTTGCTTAAAATTTGGTTGGAACGAGGGCTTTGGCCAATACATGAAAACGGTAACTGCTTGCACGCTTGTTACAGAACCATTCTAATGCTGTAATAGTGCAAAAATCCTCGTTCGGTACTGATTAAATTTTTTGCAACCCGAACTCTTCCACACATAATTTTATCTTTACCACATAATTTTAATTTTCACGGAAAGAGCTATCCGAAAAACTTTTACCGGAAACCTGAACTTTTCAAAAGATTTCCCTTCTTAAATCAATAAATCGTTGGAACTAACTACAATTATTCTTTAGCGCTATGTAACCACACGTAGTAGCCTGGTTTTTACGCCATGCTATGGGAACAAACATTTCACAAAACGTTTGTTTGATCACATAAACTGTCGTATGCATATTTTGACCACTTCAATCAAAGGAATAATTATTAATTCCCCGCGGCCCTAAAATAACTACCAATATTGTCCATTTAGACAGATTAGTTCATGTATTTTGTTGATTGATATGATGATTCGGGTAAAATTAATAAAAATGCGTTTTCCCAACATCGATGGTGCTGGTTGTTACGTCAACTATGAAATCATGGGCAGTTTAGAGGTAATCATACCATCTACCAGAGCTGCGGCAGCACACACGAGCTGGGAACAGCTTTCATAGTGACGGGCGACATGCAAAGGCGCGTGATCGGGTGGTGGCCGATCAACGAGAGAATGTGCAGGTTGAGGATCAAAGGCCGGTTCTTCAACTTCAGCATAATCAACGTCCATAGCCCACACTCCGGAAGCACTGATGATGATAAGGGTTTAGGGTCATTTGGCCGAATGCCGTTTGGCCGAATGTCGTTTGGCCGAATGCCATTTGGCCGAAAGGGTCATTTGGCCGAACGCCATTTGGCCGAATGCCGTTTGGCCGAATAGTTGAAATAGGCTTCCTTATGAAGTGAGAAGTTAGCAGTGAGAAGGAAGAAGGAAGAAGGAAGAAGAAAGAAGGAAGAAGGAAGAAGAAAGAAGGAAGAAGAAAGAAGGAAGAAGAAAGAAGGAAGAAGGAAGAAGAAAGAAGGAAGAAGGAAGAAGAATGAAGGAAGAAGGAAGAAGAAAGAAAGAAGAAAGAAGGAGATAAAAGGAAGAACGAAGAAGGAAAAAGAAAGAAAGAAGAAGGAAGAAAAAAGAAGAAAGAAAGAAAAAGGGAGAAGCAAGAAGGTAAAGGAAGAAGGAAGAAGGAAGAAGGAAGAAGAAAGAAGAAAGAAGAAAGAAGGAAGAAGGAAGAAGGAAGAAAGAAGAAGGAAGAAGGAAGAAGGCAGAAGGAAGAGAAAATAAAAAAATAAGAAAGAAGAGAGAAGGAAGGAGGAATAAGGAACAAGGAAGAAGGAAAAAGGAAGAAGGAAGAAGGAATAAGAAGGAAGAAGGAAGAAGAAATAAGAAAGAAGGAAGAAGGAAAAATAAAGAAGGAAGAAAGAATAATAAAGAAGGAAGCAGGAAGAAGGAAAAAGGGAGAAGCAAAAAGGTAAAGGAAGAAGGAAGAAGGAAGAAGGAAGGAAGAAGGAAGAATGAAGAAGGAAGAAGAAATAAGGAAGAAGGAAAAAGGAAGAAGGAAGAAGGAAGAAAGGAAGAAGGAAGAAGGAAGAAGGAAGAAGGAAGAAGGAAGAAGGAAGAAGGAAGAAGGAAGAAGGAAGAAGGAAGAAGGAAGAAGGAAGAAGGAAGAAGGAAGAAGGAAGAAGGAAGAAGGAAGGAGGAAGAAGGAAGAAGGAAGAAGGAAGAAGGAAGGAGGAAGAAGGAAGAAGGAAGAAGGAAGAAGTAAGAAGAAAAAAGGAAGAAGGAAGAAGGAAGATGAAATAAGAAAGAAGGGAGATGGAAGGAGGAATAAGGAATAGGGAACAAGGGAGAAGGAAGAAAGAAAAAGGAAGAAGAAATAAGAAAGAAGAAAGAAGGAAGACGAAAGAAGGAAGAAGGAAGAAAAAAGAATAAAGAAGAAAGAAGGAAGAAGAAAAAAGGAAGAAGGAAGAAGAAAGAAGAATTAATAAAGAAGGAAGAAGAAAGAAGGAAGAAGGAAGAAGGAAGAAAAAAGAAGGAAGAAGGAGGAAGGAAGAAGGAAGAAAGAAGAAAGAAGAAAGAAGAAAGAAGAAAGAAGAAGGAAGAAAGAAGAAAGAAGGAATAAGAAAGAAGAAGGAAGGAAGAAGAAAGAAGAAATTAAAAAGAAGGAAGAAGGAAGAAGGAAGAGAAAAGAAGGAAGAAGGAAGAAGGAAGAAGGAAGAAGGAAGAAGGAAGAAGGTAGAAGGTAGAAGGAAGAAGGAAGAAGGAAGAAGGAAGAAGAAAGAAGGAAGAAGGAAGAAGGAAGAGAAAAGAAGGAAGAAGGAGGAAGGAAGAAGGAAGAAAGAAGAAAGAAGAAAGAAGAAAGAAGAAGGAAGAAAGAAGAAAGAAGGAATAAGAAAGAAGGAGGAAGGAAGAAGAAAGAAGAATTTATAAAGAAGGAAGAAGGAAGAAGGAAGAGAAAAGAAGGAAGAAGGAAGAAGGAAGAAGGAAGAAGGTAGAAGGTAGAAGGAAGAAGGAAGAAGGAAGAAGGAAGAAGGAAGAAGGAAGAAGGAAGAAGGAAGAAGGAAAAAGGAAGAAGAAAGAAGAAAGAAGGAAGAAGGAAAAAGGAAGAAGGATTAAGGAAGAAGGAAGATTGAAAAAGGAAGATGGATGAAGGAAGAAGGAAGATGGAAGAAGGGATAAGGAACAACAAAGAAGAAAGAAGGAAGAAAGAAGTTAGAGAATAGAAAAAATAAGAGAGAAGAAGGATTGATGAAGGAAGAAGGAATAGGGAGGAAAGGTGAAGAAAGAAAGAAGAAGGAAGAAGGAAGAAGTACCACTCGTAAACAGAGGTCAATTTTTTTAAACTATTCGGCCAAACGGCATTCGGCCAAACGACCCGTTCGGCCAAACGGCATTCGGCCAAATGGCGTTCGGCCAAACGGCATTCGGCCAAATGGCATTCGGCCAAACGGCCTGACACCATGATAAGGACGAATTCTACGCGCAGCTGGAACGTGAGTACGACAGCTGCCCAAGCCACGACGTCAAAATCATCATAGGAGATTTGAACGCTCAGGTTGGCCAAGAGGAGGAGTTTAGACCGACTATTGGAAAGTTCAGCGCTCACCGGCTGACGAACGAAAACGGCCTACGACTAATTGATTTCGCCGCCTCCAAGAATATGGCCATTCGCAGCACCTACTTCCAACACAGCCTCCCGTATCGGTACACCTGGAGATCACCACTGCAGACAGAATCACAAATCGACCACGTTCTGATTGATGGACGGCACTTCTCCGACATTATCGACGTCAGGACATATCGTGGCGCTAACATCGACTCTGACCACTATCTGGTGATGGTTAAACTGCGCCCAAAACTATCCGTCATCAACAATGTTCGGTACCGACGACCGCCGCGGTACGACCTAGAGCGACTGAAGCAACCTGATGTCGCCACTGCATACGCGCAGCATCTCGAGGCAGCGTTGCCGGAAGAGAGTGAGCTCGATGGGGCCCCTCTTGAGGACTGCTGGAATACAGTCAAAGCAGCCATTAACGACGCAGCGGAGAACAACGTCGGGTATATGGGTCGAAGTCGACGGAACGATTGGTTCGACGAAGAGTGCAGACAGATTCTGGAGGAGAAGGACGCAGCGCGGGCGGTCGCGCTGCAGCAAGGTACCCGGCAGAACGTGGAACGTTATAGACGGAAGCGGAGACAGCAGACCCGCCTTTTCCAGGAGAAGAAACGCCGCCTGGAAGAAGCGGAGTGCGAGGAGATGGAACAGCTGTGCCGTTCTCAAGATACACGCAAGTTCTATCAGAAGCTCAACGCATCCCGCAAAGGCTTCGTGCCGCGAGCCGAAATGTGCCGGGATAAGGATGGGAGCATCTTGACGGACGAACGTGTGGTGATCGAAAGGTGGAAGCAGCACTACGAGGAACATCTGAATGGCGCTGAGAGTACAGGCAATGAAAGTCAAGGCAGCGGAGGAGATGACTACGTCAGTTCAGCGGACGATGGAAGCCAACCAGCCCCACCTTGAGGGAAGTTAAGGATGCCATTCAACAGCTAAAGACCAATAAAGCAGCTGGTAAGGATGGTATCGGAGCTGAGCTCATCAAGATGGGCCCGGAAAAGCTGGCCACTTGCCTGCACAAACTGATAGTCAGAATCTGGGAAAACGAACAGCTACCGGAGGAGTGGAAGGAAGGGGTTATATGCCCCATCTACAAGAAAGGTGACAAACTGGAGTGTGAGAACTTTCGAGCGATCACCATCCTTAATGCCGCCTACAAAGTGATATCCCAGATCATCTTCCGTCGTCTGTCACCATTAGTGAACGAGTTCGTGGGAAGTTATCAAGCCGGCTTCGTTGACGGCCGCTCGACAACGGACCAGATCTTTACTGTACGGCAAATCCTTCAAAAATGCCGTGAATACCAGGTCCCAACGCACCATCTGTTCGTTGATTTCAAGGCGGCATACGACAGTATAGACCGCGTAGAGCTATGGAAAATTATGGACGAGAACAGCTTCCCTGGAAAGCTTACCAGACTGATCAAAGCAACGGTGGATGGTGTGCAAAACTGTGTGAAGATCTCGGGTGAATACTCCAGTTCGTTCGAATCGCGCCGGGGACTAAGACAAGGTGATGGACTTTCGTGCCTGTTGTTCAACATTGCGCTAGAAGGTGTCATGCGGAGAGCCGGGTGTAACAGCCGGGGTACGATTTTCAACGGATGACATGGACATTGTCGGCCGAACATTTGCAAAGGTGGCAGAACTGTACACCCGCCTGAAACGTGAAGCAACAAAAGTTGGACTGGTGGTGAATGCGTCAAAGACAAAGTACATGCTTGTGGGTGGAACCGAGCGCGACAGGGTCCGCCTGGGAAGCAGTGTTACGATAGACGGGGATACCTTCGAGGTGGTCGAGGAATTTGTCTACCTCGGATCCTTGCTAACGGCTGACAACAACGTTAGTCGTGAAATACGAAGGCGCATCATCTGTGGAAGTCGGGCCTACTACGGGCTCCAGAAGAAACTGCGGTCGAAAAAGATTCGCCACCGCACCAAATGTGTCATGTACAAGACGTTAGTAAGACCGGTAGTCCTCTACGGACATGAAACATGGACAATGCTCGAGGAGGACTTGCAAGCACTCGGAGTTTTCGAGAGACGGGTGCTTAGGACCATCTTTGGCGGTGTACAAGAAGGCGGTGTGTGGCGGCGAAGAATGAACCATGAGCTCGCCCAACTCTACGGCGAACCCAGTATCCAGAAGGTAGCTAAAGCCGGAAGGGTACGATGGGCAGGGCATGTTGCAAGAATACCGGACAGCAACCCTGCAAAGATGGTGTTCGCTTCCGATCCGGCAGGTACGAGACGACGTGGAGCGCAGCGAGCGAGATGGGCAGACCAGGTGCAGAACGACTTGGCGAGCGTGGGGCGTATTCGAGGATGGAGAGATGCGGCCTCGAACCGTGTATTGTGGCGTCAAATTGTTGATTCAGTGTTATCTGTATAGATGTAGACTAAATAAATGAAATGAAATGAACATTTGTCCCATTGCATAATTGTCTCGCGATAATCAAATTCATTATTGAGGCAGATTCTGTTATTGTATGGTGCAACGCTCATTGAAATAGTATTTTCTGTTTAGATCTTCCAAACTTATAACTTATAAACCAAACTATAGTCTATTGCAGTGGCTAATGGGGGCGATCTGAGAAAATGTCATTTTCACTTCAACCACGTGGACAGATAACTTCCATAGATGAAGCATATGGAGAGACATATGTCAATCGCAGTAGTCATTTACGATATCATGCACTGAGTGGGACTGCCTGGTATGCGTAGAAACAACCAAACAAGAGCTGTAGGGGAAGTGCACCGATTTTGGCCAACTTAGTGCCTAATTTGGCCAACCCTGAAATATACTTTTTTTTTTTTCAAATTAATCGATCAGTTGAAAGCAGCGTTGAATCGTGTGGGATATACCTCTTGTTGAAATTAATAAAACCCTCTCGGATTGCTTAATTTTTGGAGTTATTCGCAAAATTGGCCAAATTAGGAACATGGCCAAAACCGGTACAGTTCCCCTATCTCTCGGCATAACTGTCCCGCTGTCCATGATCATAGTCGCAAATTCTATTTGTGCAAATTCTAACGATTTCAATGAAATTTTGTTTGATGAGTGGCCCTGTGGAAATTAGGATTTAATTTCAATAATTGTTTTTTTTTTGCATTTGGTACAATCATGCGTAGAACGACAGTACACAGCCAGAGGTGGCATTGCGCATCTCGACTCAAAAAGCTGTCGAAAAGGGATGCGCAATGAGGCCCCAGTACGTGAAAGAGTCCTGTAAAGTGATAGATTTGAATACGTAATTATCACTAAACACTCTAATATGTTCCGTCCTTGCACCAATAGTTGCGTTAGTGCTCTTATAGTTGTGAGTCCGATAGAAAAACAATGGAATTCACAATTATAGGAACACAAATCAAAAAATACCGCAACTATTGGAACACTGTACTAATAATTGGTGGCTTAAATTTAGAGCACAATAATGAATATTGTTGCGATGGTTTCCCGCCTGCAAGAAAAGTAAGTTCAATAGCTTTTGGATACACCCACAAGGTAAGCGGAACAAAATGTGTATCAGTTTTGAGAGCTCAAACAGTGAGAGAAAGTGCTTAATTCCTCCACCTCCACTATTAGGCAATTTACCCTATTCTACTTTTCAAATGGTTCATGAAATGTCGATTTCATCGTTTTTTTACGTGAGAGGATTGTGTAATTAAATTCTCACTTTAACACTTCATATAAGACATTGAAAAAATCTCATCCCTAGTAACATTTTGGTTTTATGCTGCTTTTATAACACTCTTGAAAAGTAAAATATGGTCTTCAAGAGCGTTATAAAAGTTAAAAGGTTACTTGGGATGTGAAATTTTATTCTGCTAATAAATTCATAACTCACAATTTTCTTGACGAATAATAATTTTACATTTGCTGTACTGTTTATAATTTACCCATAAAAGTTGCAATTCCTGCAAGTACCCCAAACTGCAGCCCACGAGCAACCGAAAAAAAATTAACGTTCCACAGTAACCTGCCCTTCGCGCGGACCCTAACCACCTCATCACGCTTTATACGTTCCGCTCACGACTTCCTCTTTGCGCCAGACAACACCGTCTCGTCCGGGTCGCTTATTAACACGTTTCGTGAAAGTTAATAAGAACAGTTCGGGAGGGGCAGAATTTATGGCACTTCCATGGGCGGCCGACTAAACCGAAATCGAATTCATGCGATTGTACTTGCGAACGTACGCCTGTTCGTCCGTCTGTAGGAAGTTACTTCCTTTTACGGATGGTTTCGATTTACAAACGACCTACGATAAAGCCCTTTCCAGGACCCCGGAGGCGGGCCCTTATGTAGACATTATTTATGAGATCATTCCCACCCGAAAATGTTCCTGTATCATGACTAATTTAGTTCTCGTTTATGTTTCGTTTAATTTGCAGGTAGCAGTACCAGTTTAGCTCCATCCCTGCTGGGCTATTACGATTCGTTGGCCACCAAAGTAAACGAGGATCCCAGCGCCAACGGAAACACCGAATGTTCAATTTCGAGCACCGCCACCACCACAAGCATTAAATCTGCAAGTTCGTCATTATCAATCGATCAACAGAGCATAACAACTGAACGAACATTTCAGTCCAGCACTTCGCTCAAACTCAAATCCATTAGTCTTTGCAACGGAGCCAGTCTTCGACCTACACGAGCAGCACCACAGCTCCCGAAATCGGGAGACAAATTTCGCCATTTATCTACTAACGTAGCGCGGATATTGTCCAACACAGAAACGTCCGTAGACACCGAGCCTAATCGACCTCGACCACCTCCTGCACCCTTCAATCGCAATCACATTCAATCGTCATCGTTCAACACCGGACGAACTACAACCACCTCCACACCGAAGTTCACCTTCAAAAACCTTCCCCTCTCCAAAAACATCACCAAGCTGAGCCATCTTCGCTGTGAATCGGAGCCAGAACCCATTACCGTACTACGGGTGTCCGATGCCACCAATGGAAACTGTGATACTTCCCTGGAGGAAGACATCCCCAAGCTAAGTTTCATCCAGCAGCGAATAAGGTCGCTAACTTCGGCTCTTTTCGACAACGACGACGAAGACGTCAACGCTGAGCTCAATCCAAGCCAATTCGAGCAACAACCGACAAAGATCACACAGGAGGACGTCGACCCCGAACCAGTTCTCCGGCATCCAGAAAAATCTATGGATGCTAGTATTCAGGATCAGCAGGATGCATTCATCGAGAACTGCGACGATTCCGAGAACCGATCCACCATCGTCGAAACCAGCAATCCCTATTTGAATCTAACCGTAGTTGAGCCGCTGGAAGATGCGCCAAATCTGAGCAGCAACTCTTTCCGGCAGAACCTTCAGATTTCGCCTAAACTCCCGCGATCCACTTCGGCCTCGACGCCCAGTTTGAACACCAGTTCGGCTTCGCTTTCGTCGAGCAAAACATCGCTCACGCAGCCAAACGCACCGGGAACGCCCGTTCTCAGCACCCGCCCCCTGTCGGCGTCGTCCATATCTTCGTACTCTTCGAGCAGCAGTTCCGGCTCCGAGCACTTGCTACTAGTCAACGGGAAATGCTGCGGAGCCCCGTCCTATCAGGCCAGTGTGGAAAGTTTAGCCGATCAGAGTGAATGCGAGCAGAACGCATCCGGCAGTGGACTAACCATGTGCGAACGAGCCGTCATGGAGATCATCGATTCGGAGCGAAGCTACGTCGAGGATCTGGGGCAGATCATCAAAGGGTGAAATCTTTAGAACATGATTTTGTAATTAGCACTTTAAAATTTATTTTCGATTTTCAGTTACTTGCAAGATTGGAAGGAACGAGCCTGTCTCAAAGTGGATGAGCTTGAGATCCTCTTCAGTAACATACAGGAGATTTGGGATTTCAATAGCAGGCTGCTGAGCCGTTTGAACGAAACCAAAGGCGATCCAACGAAAATCTCCGGTTGCTTCATTGATCTGCATGAAAATTTCGATTGCTACACCACATACTGGTAGGTTGCACAAATGGCAATCACTCACACTCAATTAGCACTTTCTTGATCTTCAATTCTAACGCAATCGTTAACATTCCACAGTACCCGTTACCCGGAGGCGATCGCACTGCTCACAAGCCTCCTGCAGGCCACCCACACGAACGCCTTGCTCATCCACACGCAGAAGATGCTCAATCACAACCTCCCACTGGGCTCCTACCTCCTGAAGCCGGTCCAACGGATACTCAAGTATCATCTGCTGCTGGATGTAAGTACTGCAATTGTCATAGCCGCCGAGACGATCCGCCCTGCAATAGTTGTGTTACGTCAGATGAAATCAATTTCAATCAGTCATCGTTGTCGTCGCCGCCTCTTTGTCGATCGCTTATGATCATGGGCATTCATGTAGTGCCGTTCCCGAAGGTCATCCCTTTCTCGTGCCATCAGAGCAACACTCCATTGATGAGGAATGCATTGTCTTACTTTCACGGTTAAGCTGGGCATTGGTGGCACACACTATGAGCTATTTTCTCACAAACAGGCCTGTTTATTAAATATTTCTGGTTTCAAACGCAGAGAAAGACAACTATTTACCTTTCGAATATACCAATGTCGTTTTTAATTCAAATGGTTACCATAAATTTTTTCGAACTCCATGATTTCTTCAAATTTTTTGCTGATTATGACATTACCGTTTTACCCAGTTCACTCAATTTGTTTTATTTTCACACAAAAGGTAAAATTGTAAAAACCAAAGTTTTTTTTTCTGACCATTTTGATTCGCATGATGCAAAAAGAAAAGAATTTCAAAGCAAATTGATAATTCATTGCATGTGAGAGGAACAAATTGCAAACTCATCGTCTAGCAAGCATTATGTTTTATTGCTACAAGTTCATTTCCATAAAAAATCACACTTATTCATCTTATTCATTTGATCATTTTAGAATCTGCGAAAGCACAGCGACGACAAACAGGTGGCCCACGCTCATGAGCTGATGAAGAGTGTGGCGCACAATATCGATCAGGTGAAGAAGAAGCTGGAGCAGCAAAGCCGGGTGAAGGAACTGGCCGGCATCGTTGATGGGTGGCTTGGACCGGATCTTTCGGTTTTGGGCGAACTGCGCCAGGAAGGATTGCTCAGCGAACACGCCAAACCGCGGGTTGTGCTGCTGTTCCAAACGATGCTCATCATCACCAAGCCCAAGGAGGACAAGCGGTTGCAGTTTCGTGCTTATATTCCGGTGAGTTTTTTCTTCAAATACTCAATTTTTAAGTAGAAAAATTCTGATTGATCTAGAATCCAGATTCTAGATATTTTGACAAAAAAATTATTTAATTTGAAATGTTGGAACCGATTTAATTATTCAAAAACAGTTGTTTTTAAGTATTGTGGCTTTTGTTACACCCACCTTAGATGAAATGGTGCCCTACGAAAGGCTGAAACACATAAGGCTGAATGCTCATAAGGCTGAACTCAAAAGGCTGAAAGTCTCAAAAGGCTGAAAGTATCAGAAGGCTGAAATGTATCGAAAGGCTGAAATTGATGGGATGAAATGAATCCCAACCATACGATATGTTGAACCAACTATGTTGAGTGGTTGGATAGTTAATAATTGATAAAAAATAATAAGAAAAATAAAGAATAAAGAATAAAGAATGAAGAATAAAGAATAAAGAATAAAGAATAAAGAATAAAGAATAACAAATAAAGAATAAAGAATAAAGAATAAAGAATAAAGAATAAAGAATAAATAATAAAGAATTACGAATAAAAAATAAATAATAAAAAATAAATAAAAAAAAATAAATAATAAATAATCAAGAATAAAAAAATAGATAAAAAAGAATAAAAGAATAAAGAATAAAAGAATAAAGAATAAAGAATAAAAGAATAAGAAAAAGAATAAAGAATAAAGAATAAAGAATAAAGAATAAAGAATAAAGAATAACGAATAAAGAATAAAGAATAAAGAATAAAGAATAAAGAATAAAGAATAAAGAATAAAGAATAAAGAATAAAGAATAAAGAATAAAGAATAAAGAATAAAGAATAAAGAATAAAGAATAAAGAATAAAGAATAAAGAATAAAGAATAAAGAATAAAGAATAAAGAATAAAGAATAAAGAATAAAGAATAAAGAATAAAGAATGAAGAATAAAGAATAAAGAATAAAGAATAAAGAATAAAAATTGCACAGAGAGGAAGCAAGGAGGAAAAAGGAGAGGCAGACGGAAGAAAGGAGAAGGAAAAAAGATGAAAGATTGAAGAAAGAACATAGAAGAAGGAAGAAGGTAAAAGAAAGACAAAGATGAAAGAAGGAATAATGATTACGCAAGAAGAAACAAAGAAGAAGGAAAGATAAAGATGGAAGAATGAAGAAGGAAGAAAGAAGAAGAAACAAGAATAAAGAAAAAAGAAAAGAAGGTAAAAGAAAGAAAGAAAAAGGAAAAAAGGGAGGAAAATGAAGGAAGAAGAAAACAGGACGGAAAAAGAAAGAAAGATGAAGAAACAAGGGACAAAGGATGGAAAAATAAGATGAAAGGGTTTAAAATAGGAAAAAAGGTTGAAAGAAGGAAGAACGAAGAAGGAAGAAAGTAGAATGAAGGAAGAATAGAGAAAAAGGAATAAGGAAAAAGTAAGAAGGTGGAGGAAAGAAGACAGAAAGGAAGAAAAACACAGATAAGAAAGAAGGAAGAAAGAAGAAAAAACAAGGAAAAGGAAGAAGAAAGAAATAAAAAACAAAAGAAAAGTATGAAGAAGGAATAAAAAGAAAAAAAGAAAAATGAAGGATGAAGAAACCAGAAAAAAAAGTAGGAAGAAAAAAGAAGAAACAAGGAAGGCAGAAGAAGGAAGAAGGGAATAGGAACAAAGAAGGAGGTATTAGTAAGGAAGAACTATGGAGGAAGAAGGAACTAGGCAGGTTTGAAAAAGAAAGAAGGACAAAGGAAGAAAAATATGGAATAAAATAGAAGCAAAAAAGGAGAAGGAAGAAAGAAGGAAGAATAAAAAAGGAAAAAGAAGAAGTAAGAAGAGAGAAGAATAAAAAATTTAAAAAATAGAAAGCAATCTAGCAAGAATCAAAAACTGATTACAAGAACCAAGAGCAATTAAGTCTTGTTCCCTTCTATGTTACCGCCATCTGGAGTGACAATGGGTCATCGCTTTCACCGGCAGTATGGAGGTCGTAGAGCAAAATCGTTCAAAAAGGTCTCTTATATTTTAGTCTTATATGTATCTGAGGGCAAAGATACATTCAATGTATTCTACAAGCATTCTAAGTAGTTGAAACAGTGACTTATTCTCACCCCCATTTGACCGATTGTTCCCCCCCACGACGGTACCTCAAAATTTTATGAGCTGTGTAGACTAAAAAATAAGAATTCCGAATAAAAATTGAAGACAACAAGAAGTCACAAGATGGTTACGGATCATTTTAGTTTGTGCCCCTTTTAACGTCAAATGTGAATGCTTCCACTAATATTGGTTTCTCACGATTTTTCAGCCTTTTGTTATTTCAGCCTTATGTGAGATTTTTACTGTTTCAGCCTTATGAGTTTTCAGCCTTATGTGATTCAGCCTTTCGTGGAAGACCCATGTTATAGTAATGAAGAAAAAGAATCAATTGATACCACAAGTAGAAGTGTGTGCTGCCACCAACATTTTAGCATCGCCGCCGTGCCGCCACTGGCGGCACCAGCTATTGTTATTTGGTGGGGCACCGCTAGGCGCAAGAACAATAGCTTTTGAGAACAATGGTCGAATAGGTCGTTCGGTCGAAATGGTCGGTGACAGGAAGGGTTATTTCACCGTCCATATTTTTGGCCATATTACCCGTTCAGCCAATACAATCGGCCATATGACCCAATCGGCAACATGACCTTTGTATGGCGAAAGGCATCAATGGTGCCCGCCAGAGTAAACGCGACGAGCGATGCGACGCGACGCGACTCACGTAAAAGATCAACAATCATTATCACCAGACTGTCAAATTGCACTGTCGCGTCGCGTCGCACTCGCGTTTACTCTGGCTTCGCCCTAAGGCGTGATTTCTCAGAAGTAGGAACTTTTCATGAAAAACTATTTGGTACCAGTTGTGTAGGAAGGTGTCCGCTACTACGCCTACCAAATATTTTTTCGATGAAGGTGCTTAATTTTGAGAAATCGAATCTTAGATGCCTTTCGCCATACTGATTTCGAAAAGTTAGTTCTTAGTGTGCCGCTGTAAACACGCTCAAAGCAGGCGATTCATTCGCCGAAATCTCAACAGTAGAATTGATCCTAGAATCTGAAAAACACATTAATAAAGCTTTAAAAAAAACAGCAGAATTGATCGGTAACTATTCCACCGATTTTTTCCCTTTGTTCACCTGTCAAAACCACCGAAAAATCTGTGAAATTATTTATCGAACAGTTCTGCTGTAAAGATTTCGGTGAAAGTTCAAAGAAATCTGCTCTTTATTTTAGGTGTGTAAATAACTTTTGTTTTGTGAGTGATGAACTTATACAAAATAAAATATCACATAAACAAAAAAAGTGAAGTTTTCGAAGAATTTCCCTTAGAAATTCAAGATTTTTTTTTTCAAAATTCCGAAAAAGTCTTGTTGGAATTCCAAACAACTTTCTGTTAAATTAAAAAATATCACGTAGAAATTGGGAAAATAATTTATAGAAATTTCGTAAAATCTGACGAAATTTCTTATAGAAAAAAAATCATGTTAGGATACAAAGAAAACGAACCACCGAAATTTTTTTTTTTTTTATAATTATGAGCAAATTCCCTTTGAAATAAAAAAAAAACTCTATAAACTACTATCTTGATAAATTTCCCTTGGTAATTCCGTAGTTTTTCTTAAAAATCCCGGTTCAAGGAGTTTCTAGCAAAAATTTCACAGGGTTTTCCGTGAAAACTCTAAAGAGTTTCCCGCGGATATTCCGAAGAATTTTTAATGGTAATTCTAGATGATATCTTTTGGAAATTGTTAAAAACTTCCAATGAAAAATCTAAACAATTTTCCTCAACGACTTGAAAGATTTATCCGTGGTTATTCTGAAAAATCTCCCATTGACATTCTGGAGATGTTCCCGTGGGAATTACAAATAATCTCGCTTAGAAATTCCAAACATTACCGTTTAGACATTGTAAACATTTTTTGTGATATTCAAAGAAAATACTTAAGAATTTCCAGTGAAAAATCTGGAAGAAATTCCAAATAAATATTTCGAGAAACTAAGAAGAATTTTCGGGGGAAGTTCATTACATTCTTCCGGCGAAATTTAAGTGATGTAAAGTACCCCGAAAAAATCTAGAAAAAATCTTTCGGAAATACTAAATAAAAAATCGTCACGCCTATTCACGACGTCGCCGCCGTTGACCAAAATTATGACAAACGCAACCGTCGAAGAATTCGAACTGGCGCGGAGTGGAGGGAAGATGATGATCTGCGTCTTCGCCGCGTTGATCCAGGCTACGTTGGAGCTTACCCGCATCGGAAGTCGCTCCGCTGATTGTGACCCGGAATGTCCGTTCCGACAGAGAGTTTTGGATGATCTTCACGAGGTAGCTGGGAACTTGTTGTAGCTAGTTTTTGGCGTAGTAGCAGTTCTCGTAGTTCTCGACATCGAGCAACGCCATGGCAGAATTTTTGGAAACA
This sequence comes from Armigeres subalbatus, assembly GCF_024139115.2. Lineage (NCBI taxonomy): Eukaryota > Metazoa > Arthropoda > Insecta > Diptera > Culicidae > Armigeres > Armigeres subalbatus. The sequence goes on from NC_085140.1 coordinate 61,843,413, forward strand.
TACTTGTTCCGTCTGAGAATGTTGATGACTCTGGTCAGTTGGTGCACAGTTGATCGACCGCGCTGTTTTCATCGACAAGATCGAGTAACCGACAATGAATTGCCTTTTCAAAAAGCTTGGATAACGCTGAGATAAGGCTAATGGGACGATAGCTTTTAGGTGAGGAACGGTGTTCCCCAGGCTTCCGGATCACTTTTGCTGACTTCCAGGACGATGGGAAGTAGCTAAGCCGACAGCTGCTTCATCTGGACTTACGATGTTTTGTCCAAGGTTATGAGAGCTTACAAAACGCCGACCTATCTCAGTAGCCTTCTCAACAAGAGTTATCAAGCGATCCGCAGAGCCATTGTTGTCTAGCGGGATCAAAGGTGGAATGAGCCGAGGATTGGTTTTAAAAAAAATTGGGAGAGCGTGGGTCTTATTGGAAAAATCTTTACTTTTAAGGTCCACCATTCTGGCTTCTATGATTATGGTCTAGCGATTGCAACAGGTTTTGAGTGCAGGCAATCCAGTACGGTGAACCTGTCTGCGAACCACATTGCGAAGACGAATGAGATTTTTGATGAAGGTGTCGATTATTAGGGTGTTGCTTACCGAGCCGTTGGGACATTCTGCCAACCAAGATTGCCTCTTCGATGGCACACAGATGGCGATCACTAATTTCCGGCGTCTCCAGATGCACCTCGTAATCGATGGTGTTATCAACGCACTGCTGGAACCGCTGCCAGTTCACTCGATGGTAGTTCCTTCTGAAGAGTTGGTGTTGGTTGATCGATGAACCGTTTTCAACCACCAGCGGAGTGGTCCGAGGTGAGCTCCTGATAGACGACCGGCTGCAATATGTGGTTGTTCATGTTCGTGATGAACAGGTAGAATGTCGAATGAACCCCGATTCTGCTCAGGCGGGTGGGTGAATCCGGACTCAGGATGGTCTAATGGCCTTCTTTCAGATCGCTACTCCATATTATGCCGTTCTGATTGCTTCTTAAGTTTCCCCAGGCTTGATGTCTTGCATTCAGATCGCCAGCAATGATGTACTGCCCTTGGCTCCGTGTAAGCTTCACGATGTCTCTACGGTCTCTACGGCCGATGTCCCATCGATCTCCTTGGCTTGCTTTGGGCAGTATGCCACGATGAGGGTGATGACGCCGACGGAAGTAGTAACTTCTACCCCAACGGCCTCGATGAACTTGAGCTGACGACTTGGCAGCAGGCGACAATTGATATTACTCCTCAGTGCGATAGCCACACCTCCTACCAGTGATGGTTGATTCCCGAGAGAATCGGCAAAAGTATTTATTCTCTCGCCACTTGACACACACTCGTCTATAATTGTCGTTATTCGGATCAACACATGCGATCTCAATTTGATTAATTTGAGTGGACCCGACTGCAAGCATGTTACATTCTTCCTTCGCTCTATTGAATAGCCTTTTCAGCCGGTTCCCGATTCTCTCACTGCTGATCGGAGCAGCACAGAAACTCGTCCAAGTTGGATCGCAGCTCGATAATTTTCGGCGAGCGAGTCCTATTTCACTCGTTTGATTGCAATCAGGCATGTTATCTTTCCATATGAATCGGATATGCGCGCTCTGCATGCACTTCACGGTAAATCTGTTAATGTATATGTAGTAATGAAACCATACAGAGGAATGACGGCCAATATACAAGGGTTAGACAAAAAGGTTGAGATAGGTAAAAATAAGTCGAAATTCAAATCAGCATAATTTTGCGTATAATAATCCAATTTTGATAAAACCAGGACCATCAGAAGCGGACACTCTTCTAGTATACCGTCCCCCTGCAAAACCTGAGATTGGTCCTTGGCCACCGGAAATGTTCCTGGTTTTCCGAGGGTATATTCAAGATGCATTTTTTCCACTGCTTGTCATTTTATGTGACGTTAACTTTCATCATGTTTTATGCTTTCTCCGAAAACTAGAACTAATATTCCTCTAGATCGATAATCCATCTAAACTACACAGAGATACGGACATTTCCGTAAAAACGGTACCGGGGACATGATGAAATGATAACAGATCGGAATAAGGCATATATGAGTATCTGACTTCATGAATTTGTGAGACGATGATTACAGGAACATTTCCAGAAGGATAGTGTCCACTGCCACCCTTATAGCAGGTTCCATGGGCCTTCCAGGAGGGGCCGGTTTTGGCACCATCTGGAACCATGCATATATGGGTGTCAAAATTCATGTTTTCCCAAGACGATGAATATAGGATCTTTATTAGAGATATATTTTGAGGACTGTAAGAAAGACAATTGGCCAAAGATAATTTGTAACAGGTTCCGGAAGTTCTGCGAAAGTAACATTTGTTCAGGGTGTATGGCCAATCCCGTATACCTATCGGATTTTCGATCTGCAGCCAGCATTGGTCAGCATATTAGTTCTAGTTTCTGGGGAAAACATAAAACATTATGGCAGTAAACGTCATATAAAATGACAAGCAGCAGAAAAAAATGTATTTTTAACATACCCTCGGAAAAACCGGAACACCACCGGTGGCCAAGAGCCAATCAGAGGTTTCGCATAGGGCCAGTACACTAGAAGAGTTTCTGCGTCCGATGGTCCCAGTTTGATCAATTCTACGCAAAGTTATGCTGATTTGAACTTCGACAAATTTTTGCCTAGCTCAACCTTTTTGTCTAACCCTTGTATGTACGTCCCTAAGCAATCCGTTTGAATTTAATTAAAATGGCATTAAAAATCCATATTTTTTAAATGTTTAATTAAAAATTCAACCTATCAGATATGATACATGGCCCAAGATATGGCATAATAACTAATATGATGTTAAGAAAATGATATTGTTTAAAAAGTGTGTAAGTATGTGAAATTAACGATACTGGGTAGTATGCATAGTGAAAAGTATTGGAAATTCAACGACATGTAGAAAATCAACAATCCCTGTCAAACAAATATATATTCGACATTCAGTTAAATTTGATTGCAGTTAACAATCTAGTGTGGTTCAAATTAATGTATATTCAAAGTAAAAGCAAATTCAACTGAATGTTGTGTTCAATTGCATGCTCCAAATGCCTACGTGCACTAAACACATTTAAAATATTAAAATTGTACCATATACATTCAAAATTACAAAATATTTTATCTGTTCGCGCTACCAGAAATGATAAACAAAATATGCCGTTAACATCAATTCAAATGATCGGAAGTACCAATAATTATCATTTGACCCATTCTTATCATTAATCATTTTTTCATATATGGTACACAGTTTTTAATTGGTTACATTTTGCCAACCCCGAAATCAATTTCCACAGCGTACGAATCGTATATACAAACTTTCCTTGACCGTTAGGAAATTTGCAGCAATATGTTCAATATTAACTAAATTAGTGGCGGATCATCTTTCCTAATAGGCGCTTTTTAAACTGATTTCCCATATGGTTGGTTCTGCCAAATCGCAACAAGCGCCAAAAAAATAGCCCATTTTCTGCCCATGCTTTCGATTTGCAGATTCAGTTGATCATAAATCATATCGGATATCCATTAACCCCATAACTGAGTATATCCTACAACAAATGTACGTATGAATTAATATGGAATAATTCCCGTTTTCCTTTCACGAACAAAATAGCCGAAAAGCCGCTTGGTGCGGTTTGGCAGAACCCCGGCCATATGTGGAGATTCAGAAAATAATTTTCTGCTATCCTTGCATTTTGGACCCGCTGTAATATCCGTACATATAGTATAGCGTGACAAAACAGGGACAAAGTGAAGTGTTAATCATATTTTCAGTGGCAGGTTGACTTTAATAAACTGCACATGAAAAATCTACTTGTGTGATGATTTTTAATCGCAATCAAAAATAACTGAAAGATAATGGATCAGAAAAACACAGAAGAAAACACAAATTAAAGGACAAAACTATGAACTGTGGAAGCACCATATTTGATGGCTTCATTTGCTCTTCGTTTTGCAGCTATGACATAAAAGAAAATAATGGATGAAGAATAAACGTACCTGAATAAAATATTTGGAAGTCATTCACATAGTTCGTCAATTTTTCACAGTGCTAAGGATCGATTGATATTTTTTTTGCGTAACATGACTTTTGTTAGAATTTTCTACCCCTACCTATAGATAGTTGAGCATTATGAGTAAGTTCTCCATTTTAAGTCGAACATCGACTCATTCGAACGTATTTTTCGACTAAGAGTAGATGTAAAACATTATGTAGGGAAACTGCTCTTTGAATTCATACCATGTACCCAAATCAATATCATCCGTAAACAAAGTATTGGTGCGCAAATTGTTTTATATCTAATTTTTTAGATTTTTTCAGTAGTAAGCACGCCGAATAACAGCAAAACACGACACAAATTGAGTGTAAATTGCCTGTTTTGCAAACGTCATTGATATAGAAGCATATTAATCATATTGGAACAAATACCCTATTCTGTTATTTTAACTAACTCTCTAGCCTATAGTTGTGTGTTGTCGCTGATTTTGAAGCGGTTTTTCAATGCGGTTTTACAAATAATATGATAAATATGCAGTTTTTCGAAGCGGGATTTGAGATTCTAACGAGAAAATAATTTAATATAACTGTACTTAATGTAGAGTGTAAACTTAAAAGTTGTCGTACCCAACAATTACAATTACAATTAGTATCATACAAATCAAATTACTTTCGTTGTACGAAATTTTAATTTTTAAGTTTGTTGCAAACCAGTACATTGCAGTTTTTACGCTGGGAAACGTTTTCGCGTGTTACGTAATATTGTTGGGAAACCGCATAAAAACTTGAGGAAAGAAAGGCTTTAAAATCGAATAAATTCCTAAACCCCCGTAAATAAAAAAATCCGTGTAAAAAACGACCCTAAAAAGCGATCCCATTGTAATCTTTATTGATAAAATGTATATAAAGTTATCCACCATTTGGCACTTATTTTTGAAATAATGATTCTTTTATAAATTGTCCTTACGTTGTCAAATCAACTTTTTTTTAAATTACCTGTCATTTGGTAGAAGGAGATCGTAAATGCTTTGGAAGCACTTGCCATTAGTATTGCGAAAAAAAATTGCCCATCGGTCTGCCGATATATCATCGATAATTTAGTTAAAAGCAAATTGTGCCATGGACATAGCGGTAAAATTTTAATTGGGAATTGCCAATATGAAAAGCGTTCATATAAATATTAAATATTCTATATGCGACTGAAAACAAAAATGTCTTAAAAAGTATCACGGCACATGCTTACTCGCAATATGCATGCTGATTCACTAAACCGAAATGTGCGTCTCCAGAATTGCGAGGAGACAAGTTAAAACATCCGCCAATGTTTTGATTTGATCATTTTGAAGTCAAACGATTGTTACGTAAGCCAATTTTCATGCATCCATTTCGTATCCAATTCAAGCAACGTACGCTTCAAAGCGGATATAAGCAAAATTCTTGTTGCGCTAGGTACCTCGCTTCCTTTGCCGAACAATATGAGTGAGAGTCGAATCACATTTTCATAATATGATCCTATCGAATGTCCCGAGACTGAATGCTGGATCGAATCAAGAAACGATAATGAACAGCCAATGTTTGCCGCAGACTCAATCACCACACGATTCACCCGGGCAGCAATTACACACACCAGCGATCGGAGTATGTTTACTCTTAAGCAGGATTCATTCGGAGTGTCTGCAACCACATCTGCTCTCAGCAGAGAAAATGAATCAGGCCCACTCATGCTCTGCGTCGATTGATTCGGAAATAATTCCAAAATGAACGTTCATTGAACCGAGTGAAACCATCACTGCCTCCTACCCTGGAGTTTGGCCGATTGAGTCTCACTACCGGAAGTCCGGAATATGTACGCACATCTCGGACTTCTGGTCTGCGTGATGAAAGCCACGTCAATCTTCCTCTCATCGAGGAAACCAACCAGCTCAATAGTTTTGCTCTTAAGTGAGACCAGACCTACCCTAGATGCCATTTTCGATGAAGAAGGGTAAGGATCTGGTCGAAACGTGTTTTGCACCCGCGTAGTCACGATGCCATTTGTGTGAAAATTGGAACTAGCTGTTTCGACGTGTAGAGCGGTGGGTCATCCTCAGTCGGAAGGGGCTCGTTGTCCTGACGACGGAATCTAGGGGGAGGAAGCGAGGGCCACTGACTGGGAGCTGATGGTATGAAGTGCCGGGGATGGTACCAATGCAGCGGCAGTAACCAGTCGTTTATGTGGTTGCAGCGGCGGAAGGACCGGGATAGGTCGACGGGGAGGCGTAATGACCGGAAAATTCCTCTCGTTCAGTGTCGGGGGTGGAGCTGCTTGTCCCATAGGTTGGTTTTTGGTGGACGCTCTCTTTCGGATCTCCACGAACTCGGCGCGCTTGGGACAGTCTTTCGTTGTAGCCCGATGTTTTGCCCCACTGTTGGCACACTTGAGGTCCAACTCCTCCATTCGGTACTGTACTGTTCACCACCCTAATCGCCTTCAGGTCCTTGAGCGAAGTGGATCCATGCTCGAAGGGAATAGTGTAGTACTCCCACTCCTTCTTCTTGATTTACTGCACCACGAAATCAAATGTTTCAATAAGTTTCACCCCATGTGAGCACAGCCGTAAAGTACCTACCAATGATGTACTTTTTCGATATCATGTCTCGAATTACTGGCAATAGGTTCGGCGTGTCCTTTCACGAAGATTGGGGGCACCATTCCTTACGGTCGGGAAGCTGGTCGAGTTGCTGCTGAGCTATTGTCTTCTTCCGGTTCTTTTTCTTCGCCTGCGGGTCACCGGCATCATTATCCTTTAGAGCATAGTAGGCGTTATTTGATAGCAGTTTCTGCACTCTTAAGCAGCATTGCTTTCTGCACTCTTAAAAGCCACGCATAATGGGTACGTTTGCGTACGTTTTGACAGTTTTTCCATGGGAAAACATTGTCACTCGCGATGCGCTTCGAGGCGCTGTTCGCGACCGAGGTGGTCGCCGTATTACCCATACCGGGGCCGAAAACCGCACGCGATAATGTGCGCTACACTACAATACGCCGAAATTGGATAAAAAGTTGCGATATCACGAGCGAAAAACGTGTCCAATCACGTCGCTCAATAAAACGGGAATGATGTAGTAGCGCTCAGCTGGCTGGATGACGATGAGATGAGTTTGGTCTCGTAAGCTCATTAGCCCCGCCACTTTGTTATTCGTAATGAGTGCAAAAGAAATTTGCACCCATAACGATTAACAAAGGGGCGGGGCTAATAAGCTCACTACATAGAATATAAGAATGCAGCTTTCTCGCGCACGCGATCCATTTTGTACGAGATTTCACGGACAGCAACCCCTCCATCGGCATCAGTTGCAGTCGTCAGAGTCTGTTGCGGTCCTAGCATCGGCTCGTCGGCGTGTTGCTGCTGAATCATTATTGCGTGGCCTTCATCAGCAGTCCTCAAGTGAAATTTTCTGTAAGCATCAAGTGGCGAGAACTTTTGATATCATGGGGTCATATCGACAATAGCAATAGTTTTGGCAATAGCTTTGTACGTAGCTTTTCCTGCCACCCTTGCCCTTGTCGAATGGCTTGGTGCTCAGCAGGTCGGGTAATCATCTTGATAAAAAATTCCTCCAGCTTCGGTGCGGCAATCGCAAAACTGTTGAACAGTTCCCCCACAGCAACAATATGTTGCGCAATATGACAAGACCTTTTTTTACTGGGAGTAATAATTTATGCACTGACCCAACACACGCGTAGTATTTAGTTGCTATTTGCCAAGCTACCAAATTGCAGTGTACCGAAGTGTGGGACTCCCAGCCATGACTGATCCTTGGGCACCAACCCTAAATCCCCCCGGGACAGCTTTCCAGCATAAGTTCTGGGGAATAGGCTGTACTTAATATACGAGTATCGTGTGACAAAATTTCGTTTCAGTAGCTAAACTATTAAAGAGCGGCTGACCTTCTGGAACGCCATCTAATTATAATTGTTCTGTTTCGCTTTCAGTGCAAGAACCTCATGCTGGTGGAGCATCTACCGGGCGAGCCAACCAGCTTCAATGTGATTCCGTACAACGATCCGAAGGGCCAGATCAAGCTAACAGCACGCAACCGAGACCAGAAGCGGCACTGGGCTCAGCAAATAAAACAAGCCATGCTGGAGCACTTTGACATTCCGAAGCGTGCCAAGGAGCTGGTTCTGCAACTTGGCGATGAAGACGGTAAGTTCGGAACTTCACACTCACGCAGCGAAACTCACTTTTCAACTTCATTTCAGATCGCATGGTCGATAAAAACGCCAGCTGGAAGTGGCCCACGAATCACCCATCAACACCGGAGTATTTGGAGCGGAGGCAACAGTTTCGTCGTAGCGAGATGCGAATGCGTTCCAAGAAAATGCGTAAGAATACGGCCAGCAGTATTTCGTTGGATGGGATCTCCCAGAAGGATGTCAAGCAGCCAACCTTCCAGTCCTACTCGAAAGCATTGGAGCAGGAAGGGGTCTGTGAATCCCACGAAAAAGGAACTACTGGAGGTTGCAAGTGCGATGCAGTTAAAAAAGAATTGGAACAGAAAAGTAGGAGTCAGTCGGAAACGAGACTTTCAGGAGATAACAAGGCCAGCAAGATAAGTGATGAGGAGATTTTTGCAAAAGCGATGGCCGAAAGAAACAGGTTTGCGACGCAAAGAAGGAAGACGAAGGAGAGCCTCATCGATGTGAAGACGTACAACTCGACGACGATACCGAAACGAATAGCAAATATTAGGAAGACCAGGTCGAAGACGTTGACGGGTAATTCCACGTTCTACACCGACCTAGGTTTGGGTGGTAGTGAGGAAGACACTACGGTATTGAAAATAACCGAATCGACGGATAATCTAAGCCTGCAAGATGCGGAGGCTACGGATGGCGTGGAAATCAGGAAAAGCTTAGAAGCTAATGAAACGATGGACGAAGATAGCTGCCCGAAGCGAGACTCGGACATAATCTCTCAGTTGGTATTGGAAAAGAGCGAGTTCAGGAAAATGAGTAGACCCCCGAAAAAGAAGTCATTCGATTCGGTGCGATCATTGTCATGTACTAGTCAAGAGGGAGATGGTGGCTTAGAAAAGAAGGAGTCAGAACTGGAAGTACCGATTCCTGATATTCCGAAAACAGAACCTCCAGAAGACACTGAGGAAGAGGAATTTCGGAAAGTTGATGAGTTGAATAAAGAATCAGAGGATCTATTGAGTCGGTTGCATGAGATTCAATCGGATCTTGTCTCTCCGGAACCGATCTACGAGTCTTTGCTGCGGAATGTTCATGTTCCTTATAAATATGCTCCACCTCTGAGCAGATCTATTTCGCAACAATACGGAAAGGTTTTAGAATCGTTACGGCCGGATTTAACTCCGAAGCGATCTCGCCCGGAGTCGGATTACGTGACGCTTGCCTACTCGGAGAACGGATTGATCAACATCGATGGTCATAGCGTTGAGCCAAAGACTTCAATTGCGCAGCTTAGAAACAGCGACACCAATATCAATTATCATCATCCTTGCCGAAAAGATGAAGAATCCGGACCCGTGCAGGACACGCGCTCTGAGATTGTCACACTTGTTAGCGAGGATACGTTGAAGCCGTTGGAACGACAAGGCAGTCTCAGCATCAAGTCACCAAAGAACCTTCTCCAAAGATTCATCAGCCTTCATGCTTCCCCATCTACCACAGGCAGCTGCGACAGCAACCTTAATCAACGCAAGATTTCTTTACCCGACGACCCTACTCCAATCTACAAGCAAGGAAGCTTGGACCTCGGGTCACGCATTGCAAATCTTGATTACGCTGACCCTCGCACCCTTTTCAGTACCGCTAATCATCCTAACATTCTTATCAATCGGGCATCTATAAAGCCCGCGTCTTCAGATTTTGAGCAACGAGACTCCATATTTTCGCTAAACTCATCCAATGACAGCGTTTGTGGCGTCCAGAACGAGCTAGAAGACGACTCCTTCGGTTTCTATGAGAAATCAGTCGAGGAATGTCTGGAGAACGAAGACTTCCGCGATTCGGCCGTATACAGCGGGGACGACAATCGTCCAGATCTGGACGACCAGGTGGTGTACGAATCGATCGGAGAGATCAACCAGCAAAGGCTGCTAAAACCCACCTCTCAGGTGGTTCGCTCATCTTCCTCGGCATCAAGTAGTTCAAGTGGACCACCGCCTCCCGTTCCGGTGAAGCCAGTGCATCTGGAGCAAATTAAGAAACAAAAACCACGGGTGGCCAGTGTGGGTGCAGTTCCTTCGGCTACATCAACCAAGGTTGCCCCCGCCTCCAAGGGGTGGGTTCTACAGCAAGTGAAGAGATTTCAGTGAAGCTAAACGAATCCGAGCAAGAGAGAGACTGATGAATGTGCCTTACTAATTGTTCCGAGTTTCAGAAACCAAAAATGAATAATTTCGCCCAAGATTTCAATGTCGTGGTTTTCGTTTGAGTGTTTGACATGTTTTAGTGATAAAAACCAAACGGTAGCGTCCTTTTCTCAAGGGGATTCGCGTGTTCTTTTCATCAAAAATTGTATTTATTCTTTAAAGCTCTTTTAACAGCAACACAGATAGGTCTATTTATGTGATTTATTATTTCGTTACTATTATAGTTTTATTTTATTCATCAAGCTGAAAGCAAGGAGCGTATTAGAGAAATGATTTATGTGGAAATTATAACAATAATTTTTAGTCCAATTCAAGTAGAATCAGCGTGCGCAGCCATAAATGAAGAAATAATGGATTTTCATCACAACTGGAAGCAATATGTTAAGTTATAAAATTTTAATCTATTTTAAGAACCTGTGTTTGAATTATTTATTGAGAAACTCCTACACTGCCGTCCCAAGCATATCTGTCCCATGTCGATTTTTATCATTTTTGAGTTTTATGCACCAAACGTTCTAAATTAATGTATATTTTATTGTGAACAAATAAATACATATAGTAGGGTGGCTCAAATTAGTATGGGAAAAACTTTTTTCAATTTTTTTGATGGGCCGCCCTCTTATTCGGTTCTATTTGATGCCCTAATGCTCTGGACAAAATTTCAGCCAAATCAGTCAAAGTTTGGGCGGTGCTAAACTTGTTGGAAGTTTATATGTAAAAATGTTTGCAGACACATCCAAAAAACAGTGAATTGCAGTTGGACGGCATAACTTACGATGAAGAACTGTGATACTCATTCAGCTCTCGTAGAATTTAATACAGAATGTTATGCAGAAAACCACGAGAAGATTAGAGTTTGCCCGGCTAAGTTATTAGCATTTCTCTGAAATGAGGTTTGAGCAAATTTCGTTTCTTTTACGCTTGAAAAGAAATAAATTCACCCCTACAACACTACAGTAAAATGCTCATATCTTTGCCTAATAAACTCTAATCCTCTCGCGGTTTCCAGCATAACATTCTGTATTTAAATCTACAAGAACTGAATGAGTATCATGGTTCTTGATCGTAAATTGTGCCGTCCAACTGCAAATCACTGTTTTTGGATGTTTCTGCATACATTTTCCATATAAACTTCTAACGTGTTTAGCACCGCTCAAACGTTGACCGATTTGGCTGAAATTTTGTCCAGAGCATCAGGACATCAAATAGAACCGAATAAGAGGGCGGCCCATCAAAAAATTTTAAAAAGTGTTTTTTGAGCCACCTTAACATATAGCTTGTTCGAAAACTTAGCGAAAAAATATCGGGTCATTTTGTCCCATTGTAGAATTTCCAAGCATAACTGTCCCATTGAAACAAATTTCATATAACATGTATTAAATTACTTCGAAGAGGCCTATTTTCATTACCAAATCATTCAGAGAAAGAATATGGGTTGTGGTAAAAGATATTTTAGTTACTAGATAAAGATTGTCGCTGTCCGGAACATCTTTTGCTGGCGAGGATAGGAGAGCTAAATGTCAAAGAAGGAAAATCCATACGATTTGACAGGTATGTACCACACATGTTTCGGACAGCAGAACAAAGGGAACCGAAGCGACAATCTTTATCTAGTAACTAAAATAACTTTTGTTGTGTATATGGGCGTCCATATACAGATGTGCTCGACTTGCGGTTAGCGGCAGTATAGTTTCAATGGGTAAAAAGGTTAGTCCACCTAACATCGTTAATGCCTTTCTTGTGCATTATGAAAGTTGAAAAGTAATAATTAAAGCATATTAACATGATTTATATTAAAACTTGAGTGAGAATAGTCTCTCATTTTTTCGCATTATATGTATTTCTCGCTTAATTTTTCAAAAGGACCTAAGTAACATTTTTTTCATGAATTAATTTGAATACTCGCTTAACTTTTCAAAAGGACCTAAGTAACATTTTTTTATGAATTAATTTGAATAGTGCTATCAACAAACCGATATGAAAGCTTTTGATTGCAGTAGTCAAATTAAATCATGAAACAATGTTACTTAGGACCTTTTGAAAGTTGTTGAGAATACTACAATCAATAGCTTTCATGTTGTGCTGTTGATTGCGCTATTCAAATTCATGAAAAACATGTTACTTAGGTCCTTTTGAAAAGTTAAGCGAGATTTATTTACACTTTTTCTTCTTTCCTTATTGGCATTACCATTTTTGCATTCGTATATGATGAGGCTAACACGATAATACTTTTATACCTAATTGCACCTGAATATTTCTTTGACCGTGAGTCCAACCAAGCCACCTAAGCATCATCGCTTTGTAGTCGTGCTTCTAAGCGCATGGCTATAAGGTAGGCTCAATTCATTTACATATATACAAGATTTTTGCAATAGGGAAGTGACTAATCGATTTTCAAAAGCAAACAATGGGGCCGAATTTCCCGTCGAGTGCAACTTATTACGAAAAAATGGTCCTTAACATGTGTTTACAAATGTTCATATACGCACCCCACACTGGTGGAAGTTTCCACTCGACACATCAGATGCTAATCTGAAATAAATTTCATATAGGAATCATCAAACACCTTCGCAGTATTGCGGTATTGAGTTACCACGGAACCTGATTTTGATGCTTCTTCATAAAATTCTTCGTGGGGGGGGGGGGTGGTTTATGTCCAAAACCACCCCCATGGCTACGCCACTGACCTGAACCAATTCTCACTGTCCTTATACTTATGTAAGGTATAATATCTCTGGGGGTTTTCAGACACACTAGTCCCCATGTCAGATTTTTTATACATATTTTTTTCTATGGAGCGTGAGCCCCCTCCCCCCAAAAGCTTACGTTATTACTGTACGGCCCCTTACTACAATATGCTTTGAAAAGACCTTATAATGCATCTAATTTGAAACAGGTTATTATCCAGACCCAACTAAACTTCTGCTAAGCGCAAAGTAATCTGATGATACTCTAGCACTGGGACAAATATGCTTGGAATTATCAATTTTGTCTTCAATTTCGCAGCATGAATGTCCCACTGAATAAATTCCACTAAAAAAACAGTGTTTATCCTTTGAAACATACTAAGCCATTAGAAATACACTATTTTCATCGATATACGTTTATTAATCAAAATTTCATGGGGCAATTTAGCTACAAACTGAAAAATATGTTTCCACCTTCAATCGCATTTTTCTCAGTTGCATATTTTTCGACATGGGACAGATATGCTTGACACGGCAGTACACTTTCCTGCATTATGCTAACAAATAATATCCCAGTTAACATTCCGGAAGTATGTCAATTTGTGATTTTTTTTTGGATTGTGAATAGATGCGATACGGATTACCATCACCGTCCACTCGGACAAATATCCTTACCCCCTGCGCTATATCCATCTGTATTTGGGTAGAATAACCACCCACAAACTTATCCTCAATACCAATAACAACAAAATTTGACCCACATTTGGAGACGGGCTTAGACAACAACAGAGAGAAATCGATGGTAGCACGTGGGAAAAACTCATCAGGCGCACATTGCCGCAGGCTGGGATTGAAATTTCCGCGAGCTTTCAGAGAAAACGATGGAGAGAATCCCGAATATATGGATATGAGAGAGAAAATAATACTGAAAGAGAACACATCGGCAGTGGGTTTGCTGGAATAGAATTCTAGAATTAAAACAGTCGCTGAAGAATTCATATGAAATCGACATCCATGTGCACTGTGCAGCATAAAAGTATTATCGTTTTGTTTTTCTTCACCTATCAATCACTTCTCTCTAGAGCTAGCCTTGAAAGATAAACGAAAATCGTGCCTTTTCAGTCTTCCTATACTTACAGTCGCTCAATTCTCTAATTGTCGTATCTAAGGGTTTTCTTGTTTCGGTTGGATTGACTGCACAGAAACGATCTTGATTTGTTCAGGGTTCAGGGTTAGATTAGAACCAAAATGATTCTACCTCGATTTATTCGTTATAATCAGACCGAACTGTTATATCTTCTTCTTCTTATTGGCATTACATCCCCACACTGGGACAGAGCCGCCTCGCAGCTTAGTGTTCATTAAGCACTTCCACAGTAATTAACTGCGAGGTTTCTAAGCCAAGTTATCATTTTTGCATTCGTATATCATGGGGCTAACACGATGATACTTTTATGCCCAGGAAAGTCGAGACAATTTCCAATCCGAAAATTGTCTAGACCGGCACCGGGAATCGAACCCAGCCACCCCGGCGTGGTCTTGCTTTGTAGCCGCACGGCTAAGGAGGGCCCCTGAACTGTTATATACATTTTCTTATTGTCCGACACCACAGTATACCTTGCTCGTATAGTGCATTCATCTTAATCCCACCCTTCTTATAAAACAAAACTTTACAAAATTTTTAAACTATATGTCTGAAAGTAATAGTTAAAAGATGTTTTCATGTTAACCGATATATACTAAAAACATTTAGGCAGTTCTACAGAGTTAGTTGCTTACGGCGTTATTTCCACCAAATGTAATTTTACAAAAACTTGAGTTAACTGTACGACGAACATAAAATTCTACAGTGATTTTCCTATCATGTACCTATTTCTCTATGCCTATTTTATATGGATCATCTGTCAGCATGTTCCATCGTCCACCTTTTCACAGTGACCTTGGGCACTGGCGCATCTACCGTTTTCGCTTGTTTTTGACGTATTCCAGTACCACCACATGGTAGCTACTTGTCAACACGCAGGACATTTTGTATTGCAGGCTAAAGTTTCCTTGACCATGATTTCGATTGCTTTCTTGCTCTATGCTACATCTGGTTCTCTGTGGTCCTATGATTATCAAGCAGCAGTCATTATCGACACGTGCGGAATGATATCTCTTCTCTCCCTTCATTTTACGACACTTTCAAGTGGTTTATTAAAACGTTACTTACGTAAAATTTCTCTAAACAAAATTTTGATAGGCAGTGATTTCCTAGATACTGTTCTTAAATCCATAAGGCCTTTAATATGCTATACTTGATAAGTTGTCAAAACATTTTTTTTCAAATTCACTACTCCTTGAGGCTACATTTTAGCCTATCTTCAAGCCATCGCATTTCCCTTTCAGGAAATGCGTTTTTAAGTACTGATATTGTGTTGCATGTTTTAATTAATTTCTTACGACGAATTGTTACCACTTAAAACATTATTCAATTGTCCCCGATGTTTGCTACAGTCAACCCAACAAACATTGGAAGAGAGTGAAGCGCTTATTTAGCCAAAAATATTTAGTCTTCTTCACCTAAACTTGTTTGTTGGGAACAATAAAATTATATTACAAAACTATGTCTGAAGTCAGAGAGACATGACTTACAAAGTCAGAGCCATGAACACAAAGTGTTTCAATATTACTCTTCCCAACTGATTCTTAAAGAAAAGTAGTTAAGTAGAATAGTATTTAATGAGAAATTTCCATAATAATTCAAAGTTAAGGTATAGTCACAGAGTACATATATTATTCTCACGGGGTTTGAACTTTTCAATTCGAATTCGAACGCAAACAGTTATCGGTGTTCACCATCACTGTCATCAACCTTAACATTTTTTTGTTAGTTACCCCCGATCTGTTTCTAATAGACAGTACATAATACGAAGTATATAGTTATATATAAAATAGCGTCTGTTCTCTCCATCGCTCCATGAACACTAGGTGTACCAAAAAGTGACGATGCTGTCAGAATTGTCTCCTTATAGGAGTCTGAACCTCACTAGGGTTCACCCACATCCCTACCAACAAGCACATAACAGACTCTAATTAATACTTGTTACTAATAGCTAATTGTACCATGTTCTGCCGTTGTACCAGCACAAAGATGACACACGTGTTGCATATTTGCACTTTGGTGTGGACATTATTAGTATGTCATTAGCATAATTTCAAAACCTAGTTTACATCTATATTATGTGCATAAAGCCACATTTGTTTCAGGTCTACTCACAACTTAATCCAACAACCAAATGATTGATCACCTTCCATTAGAGTCTCACCGGAAGTTCTCACAAACACGAGGGCACGTAAAGCTTCAAAATAATTCAAAATGTTATTTCGTCGTGAGAGCTGCTCGTGGTTGAAAATAAACTTGAAACAGTAACGTGTATCTACACGCTTGTAGAAAGCCTAATACAGTTCATCAGAAAGTTCGGACCTCATTTTTCAGCACTCGAACGATAGTAAATCATAGATAAAGAATTTTCCGTGACTGTATTTTGCAATTTGTGTTTTTCCCCTTGGAAAGTACAAAATTTATCAGCGCACATGCAGTAGTGTTAACTGTTAACTAATAGGCTAATCCATTATTCTTAATTTAACTGAGCAACACCATCATTAGTAAACATACCTAAATCTCAATTGGTCAATAAACTGAAATCAATTTCCAGTAGTTCGATAACACTTGATCACTTTTCAACCTCAGCCCAAACCAAGCAATTGCAATAGCGTACACAATCCTCAAGCAATTTCCACAGATATTTAATGCATCCAACACTTCAAGTACTCACCTGTTCCCTCTAGACAACAGCACATTTTTTTATTTATTTAATGATTTTCAAATTGACATGCAACGTAGATTTTCTGATAGACATCCATATCGCCGTTCCATAAAATGCCAGTCTGCTCCCAAATGACTTGCAATGTTTACCTATCATTCGCTGGCTCTCAAATCTACAAACACCAGTCGATTCCCAAATCGACTCTTAATCAAATAACCTACTGCACTGACTCTCAATCATTTTCTTTGTTGAATCTTAATCAATATACAGTCAACTCTCTACTTGTCGATGTTCTGTATATCTTTCGCTTTCTCGAGGGTTTTCTCAGTCTCTTCACTTAACCTTTTGCTTTCTACATCTCGATATCTTCTTCATTTAGATACACTTTCTATGAAGATCAAATTAAACTATTAGGCTACTGAGCTATTAAAATCGCATCAAGAACAAGGTAGGTTTTTTTTTGTACTGTTACCGTTTTTAATAGTAACGAGCCTCGTAACGAACGATCTTTAATTAACTAATTTAACAAACAAAGAGAAAGATTTCTATCCTGATGTATTAATGAATATCGAGAAGTAAAAACTCGATCGACTTCACTTTTTTACTGATTCTCAAATCAGCAAAGCCCAGTCGATTCCCAGATCGACTCTTACTCAATTGACTCAGCCTTTCTACTTACTTGATACTTGATGGGCTACAGCTCTTCGATGAACCTACGCCGAATGGAGTATCCTTCTCCACTGGACTCGATCCTGGGCCAATCGCTTCCAGTCGCCCTGAACATTGAGCGCCCTCAGGTCCTCTTCAACTGCAAAAAGCCATCGGGTACGCGGCCTTCCACGAAGCCTGCGGCCTCTTCCGGGTTCTCTACTAAATATTATCTTCGCTTGACGTTCTTCCGGCATACGAACAACGTGACCAGCCCACCGTAGTCTGCCGTGTTGTATAAGCTTAATAATATCCAGCCCTTTATACACCTGGTACAATTCGTGATTTATGCGACGCCGCCAGATACCGTTCTCCTGTTTACCGCCGAGTATTGTCCGCAGCACCTTACGCTCAAACACTCCGAGAGCTCTCCGATCAGCCTCCTTTAACGTCCATGTCTCATGGCCGTATAAAGCCACCGGAAGAATCAGAGTAGTATACAGCGCGAGTTTTGTTTTCGTTTGCAGACTACGGGACTTAAGCTGGTTACGAAGTCCGTAATAAGCCCTATTTGCAGCTGCAATACGCCTTTTCACCTCGCGGGTAACATCATTATCGCACGTCACTAATGTGCCAAGATACACAAATTCTTCTACCACTTCAAATTTTTCACCATCCAGCACTATTTCGCTACCACCACCACTAATGAACCCACGTTGATTGCCAGCGACCATGTACTTCGTTTTGCTGGTATTGATCGTGAGTCCAATCCTCGCTGTCTCCCTCTTAAAGGCACAAAAGCCACTTCCACGGCACGGCGATCAATTCCGATAATATCGATATCGTCCGCAAATCCCAGGAGCATATGCGATTTTGTGATAATGGTACCGCTTCTTTGCACACCAGCTCTCCTAATCGCTCCCTCGAGCGCTATATTGAACAGTAGGTTCGAGAGTGCATCACCCTGCTTTAATCCATCTAAGGTAACAAATGACGTCGATATTTCGTCCGCAACCCTTACACTTGATTTCGATCCGTCCAACGTTATACGAATCAGCCGTATCAGTTTCGCCGGAAAACCATGTTCAAGCATAATTTGCCATAATTCATTCCGTTTCACTGAATCGTACGCCGCCTTGTAATCAATAAACAGATGATGTGTCTGCAAGTTGTACTCCCGGAATTTATCAAGGATTTGTCTCAGGGTAAACATTTGATCCGTCGTTGATCGGCCCTCACGAAAACCTGCTTGGTATTCGCCGACGAAGGACTCTTCAAGCGGTCTCAATCTGTTGAACAGAATACGGGACATAATTTTGTACGCCGAATTAAGGAGGGTTATTCCTCGGTAATTGCCGCACTCCAGTCTGTGCCCTTTCTTAAAGAGAGGGAAAATGAGGCCGTCCAACCAGCTAGCAGGCATTTCCTCGTCTTCCCATATTTTCGACATAATATGGTGCAGAACTTCATAAAGCTGCTCACTGCCATGTTTGAGAAGTTCAGCCGGGAGCTGGTCCTTCCCCGCAGCCTTATTGTTTTTCAGCTCTTTGACAGCTTTTTTAACCTCATCTAGTGTAGGTGACTCCACAGCTTGTCCATCGTCGCTAATATTTATTCTGTTCAACGATGCACCGTCACTTCCTCCATTCAACAAAGTCTCGAAGTGTTGCTTCCACCTGGCAGCCACTTCAGTTTTATCTGTCAGCAAATTCCCTTGTTGGTCGTTGCACATGACGGGAGATGGCGCTGTCTTTCTCCGCACGCCATTGACAGACTCACCAAAACCTCCGCATATCGTTCTGCTCCATTTTTCCTGCGCCTCACTAATAACTTGTTCTTCGTACTCTTTTTCTTCCTGCGGTGGGTTCGTTTTTCGGCTGCTCTTGCTTCCTTGTACCGATCTCTATTCGATCGGGTACCTGACACCAACATCCGGCTTCTGGCAACGTTCTTCTCGTCTGTCACTCTCTGACACTCCACATCGAACCAACCCGTCCTGGGTCGCCTCTGTGCAGTGCCTACCACTTCTCGTGCTGTTGTGCTCACCGCTCCATGGATCGACTCCCATAGATCGTTGATGTTGTCGCTAACGTTGATTGCACTTATCCGTTCGTCGAGCTTCTGGCGGTACTCAGCCGATACTCCTTCCGCCGACAATCGCTGGATATTGTAACGCATCGTTCGCTGTGATCTTTCGTTCGATACAGTTGACAACCGTGATCGAATTTTACTGACAACGAGGTAGTGATCAGAGTCAATGTTCGGACCTCTGAATGTCCGCACATCGATAACATCCGAGAAATGGCGCCCATCCACCAGAACATGGTCTATCTGGTTGCAAGTTTCACCATTTGGGTGTCTCCAGGTGTGCTTTCGGATGTTCTTTCGTGCAAAGTAGGTGCTACTGATGGCCATCCCTCTGGCAGCAGCAAAATTTACTAGCCGTAGGCCGTTGTCATTGGTAGCGGAGTGAAGGCTCTCCCTACCGATTATGGGACGGAAAAAGTCCTCTCTACCGACCTGGGCGTTAGCGTCTCCGATAACAATTTTCACGTCATGCTTTGGGCACTCTCCATAGGCTTTATCAAGACATTCATAAAACGTGTCCTTCACGTCGTCGGATTTATCGTTTGTCGGTGCTCAGCCTTTCTATTGATTCTCAAATAAGCAAATATTCAATTCTTAGATCGACTTGTGATCACTCTATTCACATTTCCATTAATTCCCAAATCAGTAAAAATCAGTCGATTCCCAAATAGACTTACTAGATCAACTTCCCAAATCAGCACATATTCGATTCCCAAATCGATGTTTCATCACAATATTCACATCTGCGCTGATTCCTCAAATCAGTGAACATCAGACGATTCCCAAAACAACTCTTCCTCAGAGATTTACCACCTCTACTGATTCCCAAATCAGCCAAATATCAGTCGATTCCCGAATCAACCCCTATTCATGTGTTTTCTCAAATCGGCAATCAACTCAACCAACTGATTCCCAAATCAGTCCAAAAATATTCAAATATACAACACCAAGTCAATCAGATTTTTTTTACAGTGCATAAAAAAAAATTCAAATGCTAACCAGAGACGATGGACACGCGGAGAGAATAAAAGCAATTCTGGCTTCACGGTCAACAAACAAAAAAAATCTGTGCGATCGGCAACGTAAAAATTAGTGAAAACTTGAAGTGACTCTCAGTGCGAACAGTTATTTCGTTTGCTCTAACTACATATTTTTTCTTCTTTAGCACCATTCCCTTATATTCAACAATAAATATGATTAAATACCATAAATTTGCTATGAGAACTCTGAAAACATCTTCATTTACTGAACTTTTCAAACTTTTTTATAAGTTCTATAATATTTTTTTTTTTCGAAAAACATAATTTCTTCGAAAAATTTTGTCTTTGGGGGAGGTCCAAAATGTCCAAAACCTCCCCCGTGGCTACGCCACTGCTACCGCCACCCCCATCATGGCTCGCGAAGTCTTCATAACTCAGCCACCAACCTACGTGTATTAACATTGCAGCGGAGTTATGTCTAGGCTCATTTGACATAGTAGTTCATCTGAATCTCTCCAAAAATTCCCTTTGTACTTTTCTTGGGAATTGTTTAAAATTTTCCTTGGAGACCCAAAAGAATTGGTCTTGGAAATCAAGAAATTTTTTTCTTGGAAATAGAAAAGAATCTACCTCGGAAACTTTCTCTGGTAATTGAAAATAATTTGCTTTGAGACTTCAGAACATTTCACTTTGAAGGTAAGAAGATTTTGTTTTGGAAAAACTTAAGGATTTGCTTTAGAAATTCAAAAAAATATGGGAGATTCCTTAACAATTCGAAATATTTTGATGTGAAAATTCAAATGACTCTTGTGTGGTAATGCAGTTGAAATTAAATTGAAACAAGCTGTTCTTAGAAATTGTATGTCTCAGTCGATTCAATCAGCGATTTTTGGTCACACACTGCTACTTATGCCTTTTTTCGATTTTGGAATAATTGGTAGTGTAAGACGGTATAATGCGCCCACCTGGCCAAAACGCCCCCTTTGATTTCTATTGGTACAATAAACATTTCATATACTGTAGTAGTATTCGTGTCGTATTTATGAAAATAAAGATTACACTAGTCAACAGTGTTTTACTCCCTTCAACCATTCTCAGTGTACTTGAAAGATTTTTCTTCGCTGAATTCAGTCGTGTATTCAGATTTTTTGTAACACGTCCAGTTTGTGAGAAAAACGGGTTTAAATTCACAAAACTACGTAGTCTTATGGGAATTTGTTTTCTCTGTTCTGTAAAGCTGGTTTTCAGTTTATAACTTTGAAAAAGAGGTTTGAATTATATAGAAGAAATCGTACAAGATCTAAGTAAGTTGTTGAATCTTATTTGACACGTTCATTTGTTGTGAAAAACGGAATTTATTTCACAAAGTACGTATTTTCATAGAAATTTGGTTCCTCTCCTCTGCAGAGCTGAATTTCAGCTCCTCACTTTTAGAACAAAGTTTGAGATTTTGTAGAATGGGTTTTGTAGAATGCATGTGGGTTGCTGGATTTCATTTGGCACGTTCATTTGTTGTGAAAAACGGAATTTCATTCACAAAAGTACGTCTTTTAATAGAAATTTGGTTTCTCTCTTCTGCAAAGCTGAATTTCGACTCCTCACTTTTAGAATAAAGTTTGAATTTTGTAGAATGGGCCTTGTAGAATGCATGTGGGTTGCTGGATTTCATTTGGCACGTTCATTTGTTGTGAAAAACGGAATTTCATTCACAAAAAAACGTATTTTCAAAGGAATTTGCTTCCTCTCCTCTGCAAAGCTGAATTTCGGCTCCTCACTTTTAGAATAAGGTTTGAATTTTGTAGAATGGGCTTTGTAGAATGCATGTGGGTCGTTGGATTTCATTTGGCACGTACATTTGTTGTGAAAAACGGAATTTCATTCACAAAAGTACGTATTTTCAAAGGAATTTGCTTCCTCTCCTCTGCAAAGCTGAATTTCGGCTCCTCACTTTTAGAATAAGGTTTGAATTTTGTAGAATGGGCTTTGTAGAATGCATGTGGGTCGTTGGATTTCATTTGGCACGTACATTTGTTGTGAAAAACGGAATTTCATTCACAAAAGTACGTCTTTTCATAGAAATTTGGTTTCTCTCCCCTGCAAAGCTGAATTTTGGCTCCTCACTTTTAGAATAAAGTTTGAATTTTGTAGAATGGGCCAAATGAAATCCAGCAACCCACATGCATTCTACAAGGCCCATTCTACAAAATTCAAACTTTATTCTAAAAGTGAGGAGCCGAAATTCAGCTTTGCAGAGGAGAGGAAGCAAATTCCTTTGAAAATACGTACTTTTGTGAATGAAATTCCGTTTTTCACAACAAATGTACGTGCCAGATAAAATCCAACAACCCACATGCATTCTACAAAGCCCATTCTACAAAATTCAAACTTTATTCTAAAAGTGAGGAGTCGAAATTCAGCTTTGCAGAGGAGAGGAAGCAAATTCCTTTGAAAATACGTACTTTTGTGAATGAAATTCCGTTTTTCACAACAAATGAACGAGCCAAATGAAATCCAGCAACCCACATGCATTCTACAAGGCCCATTCTACAAAATTCAAACTTTATTCTAAAAGTGAGGAGCCGAAATTCAGCTTTGCAGAGGAGAGGAAGCAAATTCCTTTGAAAATACGTACTTTTGTGAATGAAATTCCGTTTTTCACAACAAATGAACGAGCCAAATGAAATCCAGCAACCCACATGCATTCTACAAGGCCCATTCTACAAAATTCAAACTTTATTCTAAAAGTGAGGAGCCAAAATTCAGCTTTGCAGGGGAGAGAAACCAAATTTCTATGAAAAGACGTTCTTTTGTGAATGAAATTCCGGTTTTCACAACAAATGTACGTGCCAAATAAAATCCAACAACCCACATGCATTCTACAAGGCCCATTCTACAAAATTCAAACTTTATTCTAAAAGTGAGGAGTCAAAATTCAGCTTTGCAGGGGAGAGAAACCAAATTTCTATGAAAAGACGTTCTTTTGTGAATGAAATTCCGTTTTTCACAACAAATGTACGTGCCAAATGAAATCCAACAACCCACATGCATTCTACAAAGCCCATTCTACAAAATTCAAACCTTATTCTAAAAGTGAGGAGCCGAAATTCAGCTTTGCAGAGGAGAGGAAGCAAATTCCTTTGAAAATACGTTTTTTTGTGAATGAAATTCCGTTTTCACAACAAATGTACGTACCAAATAAAATCCAACAACCCGTATGCATTCTACAAGGCCCATTCTACAAAATTCAAACTTTATTCTAAAAGTGAGGAGCCAAAATTCAGCTTTGCAGGGGAGAGAAACCAAATTTCTATGAAAATACGTACTTTCGTGAATTAAAATGCGTTTTTCTCAAAAACTGGACGTGTTACAGAAAATCTGAATAAGTACCTGAATTCAGCGTAAAAAAATCTATTGAGTACATTAAAAATTGTTGAAGGGAGCGAAAAAAAGTTCAATTTTGTTGGATAGTGTTATTAGTAGGGTGTTTCAAAAAACGACCCAATTCCACTACGCCCGCTAGATTCCGTCCCATGCTCTGAGTGTCCTCCAAAAGCCGATTTTAGCAAAAACTGAATGAACACAAACAGTTTCAAGTGTGTATGAAAACTAGTAGGTATGGGCAACTAAACCTTTCATTACCATGACTACAGAACCTCCCCCAAGCGCCGGCGAGAAGAGAGCCCGCATAGCTAAAAGCCATATTCAAGAGGACCACGGAAACCGCACCTTAGGAAAGATCCATTAATTACGTAACCTAAAAATTTTGCATTTTATACCCATTGGCGTAACTACAGTGCGGTTAAGGGGGAGGTCTATAGCCCCACCTAGAACCAAGCTAGCCCCCCTAGAATTGTTGTTACTTTGCATAAGTATTGCACATATCTAGCTCTCTGATCATATGTGGGCGCAACTGCAAAGTATTAAGTCTTATCATCACTCTCTACAGCAAGTTGAATCTATTTCATTAAGTTTTCAATCTTCGAACAATTGTTGTATCTTGCGAAAGGAATGCTAAATGCGAAGGATATTACGCTACCTTGATTCTAAGCGATAGATATCATTGCTTGATGTCACTTGTCATAAGACGAGTTTGTACAATTCCATTTAATTCCACCACTTAATGGAATGGTGGTGGAATTAAATGGGATTGTACAAACTCGTCTTACGACAAGTGAAGACATTCCACTAAAAAGCTCAAAATAATTTTCTTTATTTCTTGATGTGCATCACGTATACCTGGATACCTGGTTGGATACAGCGTCGATACACGTCGATTGTCGGTCTTGGGAGACGAAGTCGCCGGCTACTATCTGGTTCTCTGTTGAATATTGTTTTCGCTATTCTGAAGTCTGCCGTATTTTATACGATTCACAATATTTTCTTCTTTGTATACTTGATACAGCTCATGATGCATGGGTCTGCGCCACACACCATTTTCTCTTTTTTACACGGGGGATGCGTGCCGTGTGAAAAAAATCCGTGTAAAAAAAATCCATGTTCCTTCGAGAATCCGTGCAAGAAAAATCCGTTTTATTTTGAAAAACCGTGTAAAAAACAGCCATGCAAAAAATAACCGTGTAAAAAAAATAACTGGGTCTTTGTTAATATGTGGGATGCGTTCCGTGTAGAAATAAATCCGTGTAAAAAAAATCCGTGCTATTTCGAGAATCCGTGTAAAAAAAGCAGTGGAAAAAAATCCGTGCGAAAAGAATCGGTTGTACTTGATTTCGAGCCATCCAGCGTTGCACGTATCAGTCTAATCAGTTTTTCCGGAAAACCATGTTCGGACATTATCTGCCACAGCTCATTTCTTTTGGTGAGTCTGCAAGTTGTACTCCCGGAATTTATCAAGGATCATTCGCAGGCTAAACATCTGATCCGTCGTTGATCGGCCCTCACGAAAACCTGCCTGGTATTCGGTATTCGTGTGTTAAACAGGATACGCGACAGGATTTTGTACGCCGAATTCAGAAGGGTAATCCCAAGTAACACCAAAAACATCTTTTATTTAGAAAAATATAAAACTTGTTGTATTTAAGTTGTAATATTGACAAGCAATACCCTCCTTGTTATAAGAATGGTTTAGTAGTGTTTAATACAAACAATTCGTAGGAAAATTATTCTGTGTTGTATTTTTGTTAATAAGAAATATATCAGACTTCATTATAACAAACATTGTGAATGTTTTATAGATGAAATATAAATGTGACGGTACACTTGATATGCATTCATTGACGAATATATAACAAGTTAAGAAACATTAATGTATATGGGAGTAAAAATTGTCATATGACAGCAAAAAAGGATGAGATGAAGCAATTATTCAATAATTTAAAAAATGATGCGGGAATTCAATATCCTCGATCCAAAAGAAAGGGTATAGACTAGAATGTAGACAATTACAAAGGTATTGCACTTCTGAACTCGGCGTACAAAATTATGACATTCTGTTCGATAGACTGAGACCACTTAAGCATTCCTTCATCGCCGAATCCCAAACATATTTTATTTGGCTAATCGTTTGATAAAAATATCCTCATCATCGGCAGCTCAGCTAAGTGGAAACTGATTGCAAAATTCGGCAATTTTTATAATATGACTTTTTTCTACATTCTGAAGCTCCCAAAAACGTTTATAACTATGTTAAAATAACTCACCCATAACAACTATATAGCACTTTTTAATTATTTTATAAAGATGTATCTGTGGTTAATTTTAAACATAGTTACAACATCCTTGTATAACAAGGTAATGATTCGCATTATATGAAAAAATACAGTGTCGGCTGAAAAAAAGAGATACTACACCAATAAATATTTCTTGTTTGAAATGAATTCATTAAAAACAATTCTTTTACCAATTTTCGTACAGGAAAAAGGATCATTCCAAAAAGAAATGTTTGGTAGCGATGTTTTACCAATCAGTGGAGCACTTCAAACGCAGCATGATATTTTTTAAAAGTCTAATGCGGGAAAAGAGCTTTGTGTCACGATAGAAATTACTATGATTTGATGTTTTTTTCGTGCTTCCCGTATTAAACCTGACATGTTTCAATTCGATTATTTGCTTTTGAAAAAAGAAATTTTGACCAAAAATATGAGTCTCCTTAAAAACATATCTTCTTGATCTAACCGTAAAGTAGCATCGTTAATAATAACACAAACATGTACAAGTTATAGAATTACCAAAGGAACTATATTATTCATATGTGCTTTTTGATTTCAGTTCACCCTCTAATATGAGTATATTTAGAAGGGTAACATTGAGATAATTATTGAAAACTTTCATTTTTTAGAAAAGCTAAACTTTTTACGACTATAACAAACATTTTGATTGACACTGTGACGTCTCCCAAAAAGACTCCATTGCCATGTTTTCCGATGTTCTACAAAACATTTTTCAATAAATAAAAATTTTGGAATGATTTCTTTACTTTTTATGAATGGCGCAAGAATTTACAGCAAGTATAATGAAAAGTTACACAATAAATTTCGAACGGCAAGGAGAAACGACATTTGCCTGTTAACCACGAAGTCATTTCTGTATATAATATAATATTTGTTGTAAATCAACTTCATGTGCAAAGACCATCCATTATGTTATCGACTTATTGATATATAAATGAAATAAAATGTAACTTTTCTTATGGCTCGGCTGAAAATATATTTAAAAATAAGCGCATATTTGAAACTTTTGTATAGCTCAAAAACAACTTATTAGTATTAATAAAACAAATTATGACTAATATATAACATATAGATATGTACTATAAAAGCATTTAATTACGCTTTCATTACTTAATTTGTTATAGTATGTTATATAATGTTCATATAAGACATATATATTAGTTATGCAGATGAAATTAAAAACATATTTTATAACTAGAATGATGTTTTATAAGACGCCATTTTTTACGCTTTTTTGGGCTTATAAACGTTAGAAAAATGGTAATGTATTCATTAAGAAATACATGATACTATGTTTTATATGTGCAATATAAACTTGTATAAAACAAGTTGTGTTGCTTGGGATCCCTCTGTAATTGGCACACTCTAGTCTGTGCCCTTTCTTATAGATTGGGCATTTGAGGCCATCCAACCAGCCCGAGCAGCACAAGTCAGACAAAAATGGTTGCAGCAACTTGATTGTGACTAAATCTGGTCACATATTGGTTGCAGTAACCTATGTGGTACATGTGTGCTACTAGGGAGTCGGCAGGCAGTTCTTCATCCTCCCATATTTTCTGGATAATGCGGTGGATTGATTGAAGTAGCTGATCACTTCCGTGTTTGAGAACCTCGATTGGGATTTCGTCCTTCCCAGCAGCTTTACTGTTTTTCAGCTCGTTTAAAGGCTTCTTTACCTCGTCCAGCGTTTGTGGTTCCGCAGCTTGACCGTGTCCGACTATGTTCATCCTGCTCCTTAATACACCTTCATTTCCACCATTCAACAAATCTTCGAAGTGCTCCTTCCACCTGGCTGCCACCATAGTCTTGTCTGTCAGCAAATTCCCCTCTCGGTCATTGCACATGGCGCCGCGCGCCATTGACAGTTGCGTTAAACCTCCGCATATCGTTTCTATCCATGTTCTCCTGCGCTTTAGCTATTACATTCTCTTCGTGTTGCCTTTTTCTTCTGCGGTGGATTCGTTTATCTTCTGCCCTTGCTACACTGTACCGCTCTCTGTTGGAACGGGTACGAGCCACTCGCATTCGACTCCTAGCAACATTTTTCTCGTCCGTCACTCGCTGGCACTCCTCATCAAACCAACCATTTCGTTGGCGTCGCTGTGCAGTGCCTAACACTTCCTGCGCTGTTATAGTCACAGCTTCATGGATATTTTCACACAATCTGTTGACGTCGCCAGATCCAGTGACATCTCCTATCCTTTCGTCCAGTTCCTGGTGGTACTGTTCAGCAACACCTTCAACTGGCAAGCGTTAGATATTGAAACGCAGCGTTCTGTTGTTTTGTGAATTCGTGATGCTGGAAAGTTGTGCAATTTTAACAACTACAAGGTAGTGATCCGAGTGAATGTTCGAACACCTGAAGGACCATACATCTATAACATGCGAGAAATGACGTCCGTCAATCAACACGTGGTCTATCTGTGATCAAGTATCTCCACTCGGATGTTGCCAGGTGTGTTTGCGGGTATTCTTACGTGCGAAGTAGGTACTGCTAATTAACTTGTCATAAGACGAGTTTGTAAAATCCCATTGAATTCCACTTAATTGTATCTTGACAGATACGTATTTCAACCTCAACAGTAAGGTCGTCTTCAGTGTCTCGTACTTGACTCGACTTGTACTGCTAACTGTCATCCCTCTAGGAGCAGCCAAGGTTACAAGTCGCAGACCATTATCGTTGGTAGCGAAATGAAGGCTTTCCGTACGAATCACAGGGTGAAGCAAACTTTCTCTTCCGATCTGCGCATTTGCACCCCCGATGACAATCTGTACATCGTGTGTAGGACACTCTCCGTGGGCGTTGTCAAGGCTCTCATAGAACTAATTCTGCACGTTCGTTGGGGCATAGATGCTGATCAGGGTGTAGTTGAAGAATTTGCCCTTCATTCTCAACACGCAAATGCGGTCGCTTATCGGCTTCCACTGGATAACACGCTTCATCTGCTTCCCGATCACCATGAAGCCAACTCCTCGTTCTGCTCTGTCACCGCCGCTATAGTAGATGTGATACTTGAATGAAGTTTTCGCTATGGGATCCACCGCCCGGAATTCACGTTCTCCAGTTCTGGGCCACAGTATTTCCTGGATTGCTGCCACACTTACGCTGACCTTCTGCAGCTCACGAGCCAGGAGCCCAACACGTGCGGGTTCATTCATTTACGTTCCAAGATCCAACTTTCCAATCGTTGTCCTTTATTCGTTGCCGGGTCTGTTGCCGTTGAATCAATCCGTTTGCTCTACTTTTGCCTTTGTTGGTAGAGTGAAGGTATGTTTTGCAAATTAACTCGCTGTTGACGTAGTAGACAACATGCAAGCCCGCAAATTGTATCGAACATCAAATTGATCATGTTACTGTCATGGGCGGTGCCAATCGGGTCAAGAGGGTATAATGGGCTCCATGGACCGCTCCTAATTGGGTGGTCGGAAAACATACCCGTTCGGAAAGGTCCTTTGTAATTGATTCCAATGGAACCCGATGGAAAAGTTAAAAAAATATATCTTAAAATAGCATTCTTTTATCCAAAAAATATCAAGCAGACATGCCAATTAGTCATTAAAAATCGTACCAATTTTCTGTCAAAATCGTACCGGTTGCTGATTGGCTGAAAATGACAATCGATTACTTCGATCGGCGGTATCACATTTTCAAAAGGGCAGTTTGTTGTTAGCTTGTCCGTGTTGCTGGATAATTAAATTCAAATTTATGACAGAATTCGAAAGTTTGTTTTTTTTTTTTTTTTCGGTTGAAATGAATTTATGCCAGACTGTAAATAATGTACCTATGCATGATTCTCAAGGGTTATGCTTATTTAAAACACTCGATATGAAGCATTACTAACCAACTTTTTACCCATTTCACTGTAAAACTCATCTAATTACATGTAAAAACTTTTTTCAGATAGTACGTAACATCTTTTATTACGAATAATGGAAGAAATGAATGGGAAAACATTATTTTTTACATATATTATTTGGCGGATTTTTCCAAAATAATATTCGGAAACACTGGCCACCACCTCGTCAACGTAATCGACAGAGGAAACAACAAGGCAGTCGCAATTCAATTGTCACATCCTATCCTAGCTTTTGCCTAATAAGCAGGAAGTCGTGGGTTCAATTCCAGGCTCGTCCCTTTCCTACTTTGAGTTTCTATCTTAGTTCTTTCTGTGTTTCACGTTATACCAAAACGATTCCTACTGTTATAACCTTCCCAAAACATAATTCCACAACCTCCCGTGGCACCTATGAGAGGGGTCGTAGAGTTCTCTGCATCTTTCTTAAGTAACAAACCAACAAACCATCCTTCCCCTTCCGCAGCATTCGCAAGGACGTGGCCAGGACAGATCTCGACTATTGGAGAGTACATTGCTTCCATCTAAGAGTTAGTGATTAGTCTCAAATCAATATCTGTGGTAACGGATGAAAGTGATGCTACTATCATACAATAGTCTTGGCTTGTACCACCTACGAATTTGTGCGAGCTGCTGAATGCTAATGCTAATGCTAACTTATAAGGTTTTTTTCTGTAGGTGTAGGAATTCCAAACAAGGAGCTAATCGTTGGAGGAGGAGCAATAGAAGATTGCAACGATTTTTGTCTAAAATTGGAAATTATTTTGTTGGTTATTTGCTGCAATGTATCAATATTAGAAATTCTATGAAGTTCATTGGTACTGTACCATGGAGGCAACTTCAGAATCATTTTCAAAATTTAGTTTTGAATCCTCTGGAATGCCTTCTTTCTGGTATTGCAGCAACTAGTCCATATTGGCACAGCATACAGCGTGGCTGGTCTAAAAATATGTTTGTAAATCAAAAATTTGTTCTTTGGATGAAGTCTTGATTGTTTGTTCATAAGTGGATAGGCGCTTGATATATTTGTTACATTTGGCTTGGATACCTTCAATGTGACTTTTAAAAGTTAATTTTTGATCCAGCAGAAGTCCTTAATATTTAGCTTCGCTAGACCAATTAATTGGAACCCCATTCATAGTGACAATATGTCTGCTAGAAGGTTTCAAATAAGAAGCTCTAGGCCTATGTGGGAAAATTATACGCTGAGTTTTGGAAGCATAATTTTCTATTTTCGCAAGTAAGTGGAGAAAATACCCTACTACAAATGACACGAAGGCTTTGGTTCAATCAAAGGTAATTGCCTATTTCCGGGGATTAAACCACCCGACTTGGACGTTAATTTACAATGTTATGTAAACTCATATGTGAATATGTACGTTATGTGGAAGACATTGATTTGGAAAATGTATTGGAGGTAACCACTTTCCCTTCGAAGGCTTTGTCCTTTGGCTGAAAGGCCCGTGTCATCTGCAAACAAAGATTTTTGACACCCTGTTGGTAAATCAGGTTAGTCAGAAGTAAAAATGTTATACAATATGGGCCCCACTGAGCGGTCTGATAAATAATTTTGGATCAGTTTAATAATGTATACTCTTCCCACAATTATGGATCACTTTTGTGTTTGACATTGAATTTCTAGCTTGATATCAATAATATAACACCGGACATATTTTTGTTGCGTTTCGTTGTGTTGTAACGGAGTATTTCGTAGATT
The DNA here is from genome assembly GCF_024139115.2 of Armigeres subalbatus. NCBI lineage: Eukaryota > Metazoa > Arthropoda > Insecta > Diptera > Culicidae > Armigeres > Armigeres subalbatus. The sequence goes on from NC_085140.1 coordinate 61,875,277, forward strand.
GCATAGTAACAGCTATCATGTATGGACTTTAACTTTCTCACCCCAATTGTTTATGGATTGCTATTCGGGATTTAATGGCCATCCATTTGGGGATCCAAAATGATAAAGCATGAAAGCTACCATTGCCGGCCACGCCCATCTTCTCCGTTACTAGGGAAGGGAAGGAAATGATGATATGACATCTACTTAACAAGAGGCCAGCGACTCACCGACGGCATCATAGATGTCGCTTTTGCGCTTTTGTTCGCTCTCTGAAACGAAAAGGAGCAAAAATAAATTAATAACCCCACTTAGTGTACACACTTAACTCATTTCACCGTATTCGGTAAATTTTACCGAAATCTCAACAGCAGAACTGTTCGGTAATTTATTTTACAGATTTTTGTAATTTTTTCCATTGCTCAACTGTCAAAATCACCGAAAATCAGTTAAATTATTTACCGAACAGTTCTGCTGTTGAGATTTCGGTAAAATTTTACCGAATTCGGCGATTTATTTTAAGTGTGTAGTGTACACGAAGTGCACGTGTAGACAGTCTATATCTTTAGTCGCTGATGAGAACTGATGAAAGACAAATGTGGCATGACCTACAGCGAATAAAACAAAATCTCCTACATATGATGAGATCCTTGTTGATTGGAACGTTTATTCATGCATTGTATGGCTCTTACTTCTTCAAAATTTATACAAAAATATTTAAAATACAAATTCTTTCAGAATATGTTTTAGATATTTTAAGGGACTTTTGTTTTTTTAAATGTTGTTTTGTCAGTATGTACACATGATATTTATCATTACTTATTAGATTCTATCACGTTCAACCATTTAAAGACCGGAGCCATACCCACATCCAGCGAATCATAAACCATGTCATTGCTATAGACGAATTTCGCGCCAACCCTTCTATGGGGCTGGCAGCACCATCTCAGAATCGAATGAAACTTGGTGGGCATAAAGATATGGTGCATACTTAATTTTTCAAAAATTGTCAAGAGTAACATTTGATGAGGGCCTAATTTTTTTCATTGATTATTTTAATTCGATGTAGCTCTAAAATGACAAGACTTACAAAAAAGTGTTATATGGCGAACTGTCTTGAAATTCCCAGATTTTTGTTGGAAAAATATCCGAAAAATATAAACCCGATTTCTACACTGAAAAAAATTTGTTTTAAAAATTAAAATCGATATTACAAAAAAACCTCATCTCAGAAATCGATGACATTTTTTCTGCAGATAGGTGTTTTAATTTTCTAACTTTTCTGGGAATAATGTTCCTGTGACATATTTAAGGAAAAAAAGGTTTTCTAACAAAAACTTTTTTCATGTCCATATTGAGTGAAAATTTATCAGCGTGTTTTATGCCTACAGCGCCAATTATAGGTTCAGCTGCCTATCATCAACCAACGACACATTTTGGACGTATAAAAATTTGTTTGGGAAGCAATTTAGCATAATCTAACATGATTGAGGACCAACATTTGAAAAGGGTTTATGTTTTATTTGACTTTTTGTACCGAAGTAATTTAAAGACAATTACAAAAAAATAATTACTTTGAAAACGGGCAATGTTGCCGAAGCGAAACTGAAGTGATATTTAATTGTAATAGTGGAAAAGAAGATGTTGTTTTTCAGCAAAGGCTAACCACTGAATGGTGTAATTTAGAAACCGTTATAAAGCCTGTAGATGATTTTGTATCGTATTTTATTGAAAAAAAATAAAAAAATTTAATAAAAATTTAAAATCAAAACATGGCTTAGAAGCAGAATGGCACTCTCAAACGAATGGCAAAACGAGTAACTCTTGCCAAAGATTATGGAAATACTATCAAGACTCCTCGGGAGTTATACGAATGGGCGAATGGGCACGTTTTCAATCAAACAAAAATATCACTATATTACATTTCTGTTATATCACGAATGAGCAATACCGCCATCGGGGGTGGCAATGGGTCTGGGGTGAGAATGGGTCATCGCTCTCACCGCGAGCATGGAGGGCGTAGAGCAAAATCGTTCAAAAAGGTCTCTTATATTTTTGTCTTCTTGTCCTCAGATACATCCATTCTACAAGCATTCTAAGTAGTTGAAACAGTGACCCATTCTCACCCCCATTTGACCCATTGTCACCCCCGACGACGGTACTCAACAAGAGTTTGATGAACTTTTCAAAAAAGCAAAAACTATAATTGGCACATAAAAACTTCATTCTTTTAGACCAATTGCTCATAATAAAATCCTGGCTAAAAATATTCCCAAGACCCAAAAGTCTTTGAATTGTTCGACTATGTTTACAAATTAATGAGTATTCAAGTAGAAATAAGAATTAAATGTAGTAACAAATAAAATTGAAGAATGAAATTACCTACCTTTTGGAATCAAAATGTTTATCTGATAAAAAAAATCGACCTTTATTTTTTTTTGCTAAACCAATTTCAAACTTTACATTCATTAATTTATTTTCTCGGTGAACGAAACGCTCTTTTATGTTTCAGACTTCATAGTTCAGTCAAATTTACAATAGTCCATCAAACATCACAATTTTGTAAATCTGGTAATTTGTGTGTAACATTGATATAAGCAATCTAGGAAAATATACGCCCTTTCCAAATGTTGGTCCACATTAATGTTAGATTATGCTAAATTGCTTCCTAAACAATTTTTTATACTTCCAAAATGTGTCGTTGGTTGATGATAGGCAGCTGAACCTATAATTGGCGCTGTAGGCATAAAACACGCTGATAAATTTTCACTCAATATGGACATGAAAAAAGTTTTTGTTAGAAAAACTTTTTTTCCTTAAATATGTCACAGGGACATTATTCCCAGAAAAGTTAGATAATTAAAATACCTATCTGCAGAAAAATTTCATCGATTTCTGAGATGAGGTTTTTTGTAATATCGATTTTAATTTTTAAAACTAATTTTTTCAGAGTAGAAATCGGTATTTTATTTTTTGGATATTTTTCCAAAAACTTCAGGGAATTTCACGACAGTCCGCCATACAAAACTTTTTGTAGGTCTTGTCATTTTAGAGTTACATCGATTTATAAAAATCCATGAAAAAAATTAGGCTCTCATCAAATGTTACTCTTGACAATTTTTAAAAACTAAATATGCAGAGTGGCTTAGAAATACCATATCTTTATGCCCACCAAGTTTCATTCGATTCTGAGATGGTGCTGCCAACCGCTGGTCGAGTTGGCGCGAAATTCGTCTATAATTAAGATCTTCTGAATTAAATCGCCTATCGCTGTAGGCTTGAGTCGAGTCAAGACACAAGTCGAGTCAAGACACAAGTCGAGTCAAGATACAAGACACTGAAGACAGCCCTACTGTTGAGGTCGAAATACGTATCTGTCAAAGGTACAATAAAGTAGTGGAATTAAATAGAATTGTACAAATTTGTCTTATGACAAGTATATTTTTGTACTGGAATTTTTCTTCATTTCAACCAATTCGTTTAAGATAATCATCATAATAAATTAGTTAACATCTCCACATTGATCATAAAATTGAACAGCAATGTTTCCTTTAAACTCAGGGGAGGTGATTTCGAATATTCATATTTGCTGAGAAAAAACGATGATTCGCGGATTTTTCATGACCGCTTAAAAGTTCGACAAAGGGGTAAACTTACATGAAATATTCTGGAATAATGTAGGGGGAGATCCCCCAGTGGCGGACACATAAGCTATTTAACGAAAATCTCACTAACTATACGGATTATGTTAACCGGTATACCATATACACAAAATATGATCATTGATGAATCATACAAATTATACATGAGCATTTGAACACGTTTTGCGATAATGTATTTTAATGATGAATTTTGGTGGAAAATTTCACCTTTCAGAAAAGCGTACCCTAGTACCGGACACTTGTGCATTATGTTCAAATATAACAAGTTGCTATTATATGACATCATCATACATCATTTAGAATAGCAATATTTTTCACTTGCTTTAAGTTGTGGATATTAAAATATGTTAATAGAGCTTATTCGACTCTCCAGCTAAATTTCTTACATCCTACTCAGAATTCTCACCTTTTTTCAATGCCATCTTCAAATTCTCGTTCTACTTATTTCTGTGGCTTCCTGATACTTTAGTAAGATGAATTAATTAAATTGAAGTAAGTTTAACAAAACAGATGTAAAAATGACTATTTGCTTACATAAGAATCTCACTGTCCGGACAACTGGGGGACAGCTGCCGGATAAACGAAATTGATTTTGCACCACAATTACATAACATATCTAACAAATCATGATCGTTATTCAAAATATGGCTGATATTGACCACCTCTACGTGATTAAAATGCTTCCGATGGAATTTGATCTTGTTTATTTAAACCTTCTAAAGTACCGCCATCGGGGGTGACAATGGGCCTGGGGGTGAGAATGGGTCATCGCTCTCACCGGCACCCTGGAGGTCGGATAGCAAAATCGTTAAAAAAAAGTCTTATATTTTAGCCTTCATGCCCTTAGATACATTCAATCTTATCTATAAGCATTCTAAGTAGTTGAAACAGTGACCCCTTCTCACCCCCATTTGACCCATTGTCACACCCCCCCCCCACCCGACGACGGTAAGGTAAAACAAGAAAATTTTGACCATTTCAATCCTAAATTTTGAACAAAGCTTTCAACCTAAAGATCATTTTTTCCTACAGGTAAAGGACTTTGAAATAGCTATCCTTTGCACTACATTAGATAGCTGAAGGACCTCTGTGTCCGGTGTTGGGAGGTGTCCGGCGCTGGGGGATCTCCCCCTATACGTTGCTTGTTTTTCCTCTAGCTCTCAGAAATCAAAAATAACGAAAGAATAAAAAAAAACCGTATTGGGCTAATCTCACCAAATTTTACATCGGCCAGCCAGTACTCCCCATATAGTCCAACTCGTTCCTACCGAGGGAGCATACGACCGCAGTCACTACACTACATATTACACTGCGTCAAACACGACTACTATAAGCACAAATTTATACATGTTTCTAAATTCATATTAAAATTTTTCTCTTCACCAGCAGAAACAGAAAAAAAAATGACGGGACCTGCTGCAACAAAAAATAGAGTCCATTCGCGATCGCGGCACACTTCGATCTCTATAACACCGGACATATTTTTGTAACATAAAAACACTTATTTTCTACCATTTATTGCGTTCATCATGCTTTTCAATCCAAAAACATTGGTAGTTTTGTGCATTTGCAATTTTTTTGTTGAGCAACTGTAGTCAAAATATCAACATTTTTTGGTTGCTTCACAAGAAGTGGTTCCTTCATTCATAAGCTTTTAAATCGTTAAATTTTTCATGCCGAAGTGAAAAAATGGTTCGTAAAAGTAAAGGTTTTCACAAATCATGCGGAGTTTACATCATTTTCGCTTTTTTCTGTTGAAAATTGAAGGATTTTAAAGTGATCCATAATTGTGACCGGAATCGAGTAGATTCTTACAATTATGGATCACTTTCCATCGAAGTATTTTCCCGAATCTAGTGATTCTCCCACACTGTCGTGTCGTTCTTTGGAATTCGTAGCTCCGCTAAAACCACCGAGATCTAATATCGAAAAATCTGTGAAAATCCGAATTTCAATAAGATTCAGTTAAAACCTCCTATCACTGTTTCTTTAGGCTTTAGCCTCTTATTATAGCGTAAAAATCCGTAAGGCGGCAAAGCTTCACCAGGCTCCTTTCACAACGCTGCAACGTCATCTTAAGTCATCCCATAAGAATATCAGCCCGGGGTCGAAATGTACCGGCTTTTTTCCAAGTAGTATTCCGTTTTCCATCTCACTGAACATATATTCATCTCATCGCAAAACATAGAAACACAGCACCATTCTCGTCGCTTCTTATTGCTAACAAGCGTGCTCACTGCACTGGTGAGAAAATCACAAAATAAGAAACAAAACAAATTCTTTTGCATTGCTGATGGGATGGAAATAGGAGCTATGGGATGAAGTGCTGAGCCGTTCCCCTATGTACTGGCACTTCAGAAGCTCGTATTATTTTAAATGTTTTTATGACATTTGTTTGATTCCACAATTCATAGGAACTAGGGTGGTCTAACCGGTAGCACCGAAACCGATAATACCGGTATTACCGCCCAATTTTGAGTACCGAAAATACCGGTTTTAAAAACGGAAAATACCGAGATTTTCGGTATTTCATATTTTGTTGTAAATTTTCCTGAAATATATGAAATTGTGAAAACGATACGTGCCGTAGCGGTTTTCTTCCGGCCTTCACCTGTGAAAAAATGATTTGCTACAAAAATATGTCCGTTCTGAATGGAGAAAATAAATGACATCAAGACACGCTGGAATAGCATGTTATCCATGCTCAAACGGTTTTATAAGTTGAACGGGCCCGTTAAAAAAAATATGATTGATTCGGAGCTTCAATCCAAGTTCAAGAAATAATTCAAGCCATCTAACCCACACCCCTTTAAACGTGAATTATTTTTGGATGATCCATCATCACCAATCTTTCACTTTGTGTATTTTTGCTCATAAAACAAGCTGTTTTTATGAACGAAGACATTTCTCACTCTAATTTTGGGATCGTCCATAAATAATTACGTCACGCAAACATCGGAGATGAAAATGAGAATATGTATCAATATACTGGTCCATAATATGTACCAAATTGATCCATAATTGTGACCGCTTCCAAAAGTGATCCATAAGATGGTTTTAATGTTAATGTTCAAATATTTAGCTTTTGGCCATATTTTAATGAAATTTTATGCATGAAACACTGTCCCAATCAAAACTTGATAGATAAGCGATGTCAGATCCGTTTTTACACCCAAAGTGCCAACCTCCTACATTTTTTTTAGTGAATTTTGAAGATCAGTTTCAACACTAATTGATCCATAATAGTGGGGGAGTACGGAGGAAAATCAAACCTTCATGCCAAACAAATCCTGTCGAATCCTTTCTCTCTATCAAGAAGAACAACTCCAGTCGAATAACCTTCAGATTTGTGGAGTCGAATTGGATTCGCTTCTCTCAATAACTGATGAGTGGTTGAATGCCCTTGGCGAAAGCCAAATTGCTCATCAGCAAAAATTAAATTGTCATTAATATGAACCATCATTCTATTTAAAATAATATTTTCAAACAGTTTGCTTATTGAAGAAAGCAAACTGATTGGGCGATAACAAGATGCCTCAGTTGGATTTTTATCCGGCTTTAAAATTGGAACAACTTTGGCGTTTTTCCATTTATCTGGAAAGTATGCCAATTGAAAACATTTGTTGAATAAATTTACCAAAAAGGATAAAGAGCTCTCAGGAAGTTTTTTGATAAGTATATAGAAAATACCATCATCACCCGGTGCCTTCATATTTTAAAATTGTCTAGTAATAGATCTCATTTCATCCAAATTAAGTACACAACGAAGGGTCAAAAACATTCTTTCGATTGAGAATGTCTTCTAAGCTCCGTGTAGCCTGATCCTCAATAGGCCTGAGACCTAGACTAATATTATGGGCACTCTCGAGCTGCTGAGCAAATTTTGGATCTTTTTCGCCATTTGTTAATAAAATTTTATTTCGTTCTTTTAGCGCTGGAATTGGCTTTTGAGGTTTTTTGAGAATCTTCGTTAATTTCCAAAAGCTTTTCGAATTGGGACATTATTCTCAAAGTTGGTATTTCTTAGAATAGCGAAACGTTTTTTATTAATTGCATTTTGCAAATCTCGCCAAATAACTTTCAACACGGGATCGCGAGTTTTTTGGTATTGCCTTCGCCTTATAGTTTTAAGACTGATCAGAAGAACGTCGTCAATAATAATGGAAATGAATTTAATTTCACATTTAGGAATTGCAATGCCTCTGGCTTCGACAATTAAATTTATCAAAGATACGAGAGCATTTTAAATATCAAAATTCCTATCGATATACGTTTTATATAAATACTAGTTGACCCGGCAGACGTTGTCCTGCATAGTAGGCGAGAATGTGCATTCCGAACTGCCCATGCAAAGTTCGCATAGGAATCACAATTTTAGTTTTTCACGGTTTGCTCAACTTTACTCGTAATTTTCGCATTAGGAAATATCATATAAATCTGTCGGAAACATTCGTTATTTCTGCTGAAAAAATGAAAAAATCCATCCAGCCGTTTTCGAGTTATGCGGATACGAACACAGACTATTTCATTTTTATATATAAGAGAAGAAGAAGAAGAAGAAGATATAATTAAAAGTATATAGCTGATTGGATTGTTGATGGCTTCTTGAAAGATTTCAAACGTCACAGGAAGGTGATCAGAGTCAAAGTCAGCATGAGTTACCAATTGGCCACACAGCTGACTTGAATCCGTTAAAACTAAATCAATTGTAGAAGGATTTCGACTGAAAAAAAAAACAAGTTGGTCCATTGGGATATTGACTAGTGTGATATCCCGGAGAACAATCTACAAATAAAATTTTACCATTGCAATTGCTTTGAGCGTTATTCCATGAACGGTGTTTGGCATTGAAGTCACCAATTTAAAAAAAATGGATTTGTTGTGAGTTCGAATTTGAAGATCAGCTCTCAACAAATTCCTTTGCTTCCCATTGCACTAAAAAGGCAAGTAGGCAGCAATAAAGGAGAATGGTGCAAAATTTGGTTTCGAAAGAAGAATAAAATTTATGTTTGATACGTCTGATAATGACAATGGCGACCCCTCCACAGGCGCTGTCAAGATGATCATTTCTTTACATAGAATAATTTGGATCTCTTATGATGGAGAGTCCAGGTTTTAAATAAGTTTCAGTTATAATGGCAATGTGCACATGAACTATTGAATAAACTGGTAGAAAGTTGAATAATTCATCTTCCTTACCCTTTAAAGAACGGGCGTTCCAATCTATTCCAAAAAATATTTGGATTCATTAAAATAAAGTCCAATAACAATTTTTGTGTAAATTTAATACCAACCTTAATCTATCATGTGATGCAATTGTTCAGTTAGAAAATCAAAGTAAGAAGGAGACAAAATCAGTCATCGTCGATAAATTTTCACTAATGAAATTTTGCTTGTCTGCAGTGATGCTTGCATAGGTAGGTTGACCTGAACATTTGTTAATGACAGCTACGTAATATTACTATCAAGCGATTGAAATCCAATAAGCTACTTATCCTTAAAGAATCAATTTCACACCAACCCACAATGTGCAGCCATCGATAGTCCACCCCCAGGGATGTTTGCAACAGCTGATCAACACGTACTTCCGCATTGAAAATCAGCTGACATCGCGTTTCCACAACCTTCAAAATTAATGATTGCACCAACACAACGCTCCGCTTTTCCCAGCTCTGTTTTCCACGCACGAGAGTCAACGGAAATGCGCTAAAATCTCTGAGAAAATTCGTTATCCTTTTTTCCTCCCGAAAGAGAAGGAGCTTTCCTCTCCCTCGCGAAAGCTCCTTATGTTCGGAAGGATATTCCGGCATTGGAGGATGTTAGGCCACTAGAAAAACTCCCGCATCGCTTCGACGGCGTTCAGTCTTCGTTGAGTTTTCACCCGTCCCGGTTTGGTTTGGAATTCGTCGCGCGTGGAGTCTGGGATCGGACGGGCAAGGCCCCCCCACCAGCAGCGCTATTTGCATTCTCAATATTGTCACAGTCGGTGCTCGGATGCCCCGTCAACAACAACGCTGCAGCAGTAGTGCATCATCATTGAGTAAGTTGTGAAGACAGCTCCGGACAGAGTAGTGGGTACCATGGAGGGAGGAGTGTGATTTTCTTTTCAAAAGAAAAGCTGGGTTGGCTTTCCCGATCATCATCGTTTATATTCCCAATTGGTTCGCTGGATGATGGGTTGCGAATGAGAATAAAAGGGTAGGCCAACGTCGTGGTCGAGTGGACGGCGGGGTAGTTTTGCTCAAGTGTTTGCCGCAGTAAGTGAACTCGCTAACTAGCGCAGTTGAAGCGTTTGTCGAAACGTGCAACAGAAGTGGTTATGTACTTTGTGTTTGTTCCGTGTGGTTTACGCCTGGGAGGAGAAGTGCAGGGCCTCGGTTCCGGTGTTTGACGACGGGAGAAAATAAAAATTGTTCGGGAAAAAATCACAGATTGGCTGCTGCGGGGAAGGAAAAGCCTCCCGGAAAATATTGATTGCAACAAAGTTTTCTTCATTTCTTCTTATTGTTGCAACGGTGTGCTTGTTTTGGAACATTTCCGAGGATACGAGAAACCTCCACAGAAGTGTGGGAAAAAATTCCAGCTGTTAGTTTTGTTGTTGACCGTATACAGGATTCAATATTCGAGTGGTGGGAGTTAAACCACAGAAAAGAGCGGTGGCAGTGCGAGCGATTATATGAGAACTCTCGATTCGAAACTCGTCGTGGTTTTGTATTTTGTTGTACTGCTGGAGTGAAACAACTTTTGGGTACTTTGTAACTGGGTTATTACTACGGATGAAATAAATCGTGAGGAATGTACGTTGTGAGGTAAGTTAATTAACCAATTTCGTTGATCACTTAAAGCTGTTTCCTAGTGTTTTTGTTATACGCTCTTCAGCAATTGATTTATTACCAGATTCAAACCATTCAATGCAGTCCGTGCCGTTTCGTGGGACCTGAAATGAGATCGCCACGATATTAAACTTATTCAGAATTACGAGAGATATACATGAAAGAGTCAGCAATCTCGATTATTACCATTAAGAGAAAATCCTTAAAAGCCTTTGTAACAAAAGTTGTTTGAAATCTCACTGCCCTTCATTGAGTGAACGTAAAGCTCATAAGATGACTCGTAAAACAAATTTATATTTATTAGCCATATTAGCATTGACTGATTTGACAACAATTTGTACACTTAAATTGTTTTGCCGACTTCAGCAAAATTTTGCCGAAGATCCAACAGCTCAAATCTCGTTTGAAATGTTTATCGAAATGCGGTATTCCTTTGCTGAATTTCGGTAACCATAACCGATGCCTAAAAAAAAATCTCGAATTTCATCGAAATAATTTTGCCGAAATCTTAACTTTTGGTTTCTCGGCAATCGTTAATTCATTTCATTTATTTAGACTAAGACATCTGATAATACTGAGGTAAACAAGAATCCGTCAATTTTTATATCTTTTGTGACTTTTTGCCAAAATTTCAATTGAATTATTCCTCGAGTGAGAAAAGTGAGAAAAAGGTATTTATGGTACTTTATTTCGGTATAAAAAGTGAAACCTAGGAGAAAATGTAGTAAGCCACGTTACCATTTAGTACATCGCTAAGAAATGCTTCTCAAGCTCAGTGCATCCGTTCACCGCTGGACGGGAAGCTACCGCCATCCCGACTGATCATCAGCAATGAATCATCAGCGACTCCGAACTTGAAAAGAATGAGGAGCAAGCCAAAGATTCAATCACAGGTTGTCGCATCTTCCCATGCACTATGGACCCGGTTTCCGACGGGTCATTACATTTTTTTACAAAATTATATCAATAGGGTAAGACGGTATAATATGCCCCCCCTAAGGCAACTCCTTGATAACTTTTTACTTTTTAACGCAATTTATGCGAACTTTGTGTTATTTGGTAGTACAGGAAGTCACAAATGCATTGTCCGTGAGTAGTCACATAAAAATATTACAGATAACACGTAATAAAGCTTTTTGAAAAGTCGTGAAACAACGAATTTTAAAAGTGCCTGGCCAATACGCCCCACCTCAACCAAAATCATTAAATAGACCTTCATTAGTATTTTATCAATCCCATAATAAAAAGGCTACAAATCCTTATGCGCTTGACATTAAAAAACCAACATAGGTCCATCCAAGCAGGTATGAATTACATTTCAATATTTTCCATACAATTTGGAAGCAACTGCTGCAGGCTCGCTGCGCTTGTGTCCAGTTGGTAAGGGCATATCGTCCTGCCTACACTGGGGCGTTTTGGCCAGTGAAACATGTTTTCGAAAATCGTTACATTTTTGAAGATGGAAGCAATTTCATATCATATTAACCACTGAGAAAAGTAATTTTGTTGCCCAACTGAGTGTTCCAGTGTAAGTTTTGCGGACAGTATGCCAGAGTCGCTCCAGAATGTTCAGCAAACAAACATTAAAAGTTACATCAAAACTGTGACTTTTTGTATTTTGCAAATATTTTCATTAAGTAATACAAAAATATTCCCATATTCACATAGGATGATAGTTTTACAAATATTTATAGGTACCAACTGAATTTGACCCTCAGTTAGTTATAGTTTTCTAGAAATCAAAGAGGGGCGTTTTGGCCAGGTGGGGCGCATTATACCGTCTTACCCTATATGTTACAAATAACAATATCCGTAATAGTTTTGTTATGTCTCGGACGAAGAGATGAAAATTCCAAGAGCGTCATAACATGATTATAACAATTAGCTTATTCAAGCTATGACCAGTATTTTTTTGATAGTTTGACATGACTTTTAGAAAATTCAAATATCCCTCTATTAGTTGCACTTACTTAGCTTAGATTATAAAATCGTTTAGATGGAGTAAAATCAAAGAGCAGATTTCTTTTTTGAACTGAGTGTAGGACAACACTGCCTGATAGAAAAATGATTCGGGAGGCCATAGCTCATGATCAATTACTTTCAAAAAGCTTCAAACGCGGGATGCACTGGTTCTGATGATGCATTTCAACTTGTTTTACCCAGCTGTGCGGTCCCCGAATAAAAATGAGCAATGAGCGAGAATCATCACTTCTCTGTGAGGGGTGCCTATCCGATTCTGTTTTTTCGCACTCGTAAACAAGTTCGAGCTTCTTTATCCAGATTAATATTATCCAGAAAATATGGGAGGATGAAGAACTGCCTGCCGGCTGGATGGATGGCATCATATGCCCAATATATAAGAAAAGGCATAAATTAGAGTGCCCCAATTACAGACGGATCACCCTTCTGAATTCAAGCATGAGCATTATGACCGCAAAACTCGTAGTTGCTACTCCGTGATTGACTAGAACTTGCGAAATTGTACAGAGAACACAATAAATGGCTACCTATTTTCAATTTACACGTTTCGGAAGCTCAAATATTTAAAGTCAGTAAAGGCGCCGGCCACGTCCTTACGGTCATATAGGAAGGGAAGGATTGTTAGTCCGACTCTCGTTGCTACTAGAGACCGAGTACACACTTAAATTATTTTGTAGACCTCGGCAAATTTTTTGCCGAGATTCCAACAGCCGAGATCTTAGTAATATTTTTTACTGAAATTCGGTAATTTCTTTACCGAAATTTCGTCAATATTTTGCCGAGAACTCGGTAACGATTACCGATTACTCGGTAAAGTTTACCGAAAGCTCGGTAAAAAATTTACCGAAATCTCGGTAAAAATTTTACCGAAATTCGTCGAAATTATTACCAATATCTCGGCTGTTGGATTCTCGGCAATTGGTAAACTTAGAATTTTAAATGTGTATACCTCTGCATCTCCACGATTGACTTGGGGTCGGATATCGTTTTAGTTACAAAGTATAATTTATCTGGATTCACTTCGGTAAGTGATGCGATCTATGGGATGAGCAATAACACTAATTCGCTGTCTCGCCACGAGAAAAAATGTTAAACCATGCACGCCCGGTGGTATATGAAAATGGAAGAGAAACGTTTTGGACGACCAAACGGATGCGCAGTAGACCTGTGCGCCGCCGCCGGTGGTTTTACTCACGCCGCCGCCGCCGACTATTTTGGGTCGGCGCGCCGCCGATCATAATTTTGCCACGCCGATGACTAATTGCAATAAAAAAAAATATTTGTGCCGAGTCGCGTAAAGTACGGGACATCGAAGATGGCCTTACAGTTGAGGACGAAATACGTATCTGTAATGCGATACAACTTGGTGGAATTAATTGGAATAGTACTAAATTCGTTTTATGATAGTTCATAAATATTGTTAAGATGGATCTCGTCAGAATTCAATTTCAAATCTACCTCAAGTGATCGTATCTCAAAGTCAGTGTGGTGACATACATTGTCTTGGTTAATGAATAGGTTGGTTGATTAGTTTGTGAGTTTGAATGAAGGTTTATCTAGTAAATTCAATCTTCTAAGTAGAATAAGCCAACAATTGTTTAACTGATCTTAGACATTCTTTTAAGCCAAGGATTGGAAGAGGATTCAGTTGGGCACCTAAACATGTAGGTGACTCGTGCATTATGTTTGTTCTGGTACATAAGCTTTTGTGAGGGCTTGAATTCATGCCCAAAGCGCCCACATCCTTTCACTGGTGTAGACAAATCATTGAAATTCGGGAATCTCAAGTTAAGTAGCACATTGACTATCTCGACAATATTTATTTTTTAAATCAACCAGGGCACTCATTTGATCAGTTTTCTTTGATATTTAATATGTACTATTAGAACAGTTGACTTATTCGGCAAACCAATAGCAGCATTATTAAATCCCTACTGTGAATTCTTTTCCAGTTTTTTTGTCCAGTATAACTATTTTTTATTTTGAAATCAATTTTTGAATATGTTTGACGAAACCACTTGATATATTTCCTTGTGAATTCCTCCAGCTATCCCTCCGAAAAGTTTCGTTAAAAAGACCTAAGAAAATTACTTCAGAAATTCTTCCGGAAATTTCTTACGAAATTTCTTCGAAAATTCCTTCCGACTTTCCATTACGGATTTCTTTAGAAAATCTTGTACGAATTGCTTTTAGAAATTCCTCATAAAATGCATACGAAAAAATTGTTTCAGGAATTCCTAAGAAAATTTTGTTGGGAATTCCTTCGGAAACCCTTTGAGGAATTCCTTCGGAAGTTTATTAAGCAATTCCTCCGGAAATTTCTTAAGGAATTCCTTAAGACATTCCATTGAGAGTTTCTTCGAAAATTGTTTAGCTACTCTTTAATTGTTTTAAGCAATGCCTTCGGAAATTATTCTTTACACACTTAGAATAAATCGCCGAATTCGGTAAAAAATTACCGAAATCTCAACAGCAGAACTGTTCCTTGAATAATTTTACTGATTTTCGGTGATTTTGACAGTTGAACAATGAAAAAAATTACAAAAAATCTGTAAAATAATTGAATCGTTTGTTTGAAAAACTGCATATGTAACATTTTTGGCCAAAATGAGATTTTTATATATTCTGAATCCTCGCACAATGGTCGGATTCGTCCAATTTCACGACATAAATCGATAACTCGAAAACTATCAGTGCTAGAGTTTAGACGCCTTCAGAAGAAATGATCTACAAGAAAAGATATATTTTTGGTGTAAGTTGCCATTAGGGTGGCCCTTTTGTTAAATTTTTTTGAAAGTCAATTTTTTTAACCTTTCGAGTTAGAAGATCACATTATTCTACAAAGTTATAGAGAATTAAATTCTAAGCATTTCTGCTTAATAAACATTTATTTTATCTCATATAAGAAATGTTTTATGACAAAATTACTCGTCCAAAACTACGTATTTTGGCAAAAAATAAGAAAAAAATTTTTTCTTCAGGAATGTATGAAATTTTTTTCGTTTGTTTGAGAAACTACATAAGTCCACGCACTTTGAAGAGCAATTGTGGAGTATTGTTTATAGTTTTTGCAATGGAGGTGCCCCAGGGTGTTGAGTTTTGCCACAAACTATTGATCTGCATCGAAGAAATCGAAATATTCGGTGCAAACTTGTTCAAAAGAATCTTTTGTTTTCTCGAAATTGTGTAAAATGGATTTATGCAGTTTTTAAAACAAATGAATCAATTACCGAAGATCTGCTGTTGAGATTTCGGTAAAATTTACCGAATACTGTAAAATGAGTTAAGTGTGTATGACATTATTCCATTAATTCCTTAAATATATTCTTCAGATATTGCATAAGGGACGTCTTTGGAATTTCCTCAAGGGATTTCTTCATAACTTCTTCCAGCAATTCCTTAAAAACAATCTCTGGGAATTCTTCCAGAAATTCCTGCAGGAATCCTTCGAAAATGCCTTCATAAGTTCTTTCCGAAATTCTTTCAGTAATACTTTTGGAATGTTTTAGTGTTTGTTTATTGTTTTGTTTTATTCTTCAAAAATTAAATTAATAACTCCATCGGAATGGGGAACCTCCTTAGCCGTGCGGTAAGATGCGTGGCTACAAAGCAAGACCATGTTGAGGGTGGCTGGGTTTCAATTTCCGGTCTGGTCTAGGAAATCGCAGTTTATAACCGTGGAAGTGCTTAAAAACACTAAGCTGCGAAGCGGCAATGTCCCAGAAGAAGGAGAACTCCATCGGAAACTATTTCAATATCCAATTATTTTCAATTGATTTCCTGGAAGAAAATCCAAAAGAATTTCTGAAGAAATCTACGAAGGAATCTCTTAACTTTTAAAGAAATCCCTGGGGAAATATCCGAAAAAAATCTTGACGATTTTTTTTGTTGATTATTTAAGGATAAAAAATCTTGAGGAGTTCCATTTAATATATAGGGTTTTGTGCAGAAATTTCCGAATGAATTTTCGAAGGCATTTTTGAAAGAGATCCTTCAGGAATTAGTTCGGATCAATTAGAAGAATTAGTTCGGATTTTCCTTGGGAAAATCATTAGGGTATTCTTCCGAAAATTCATTCAGAAATTCTTCTAAGAACTCTTTTGGATATTTTTGAAATGTTCTAGGACGAAATTTCCTAAAGAAATCCTGAACAAGTTCCTTAAAGAATATCCGAAGAAATTCCTGAAGATTTTTTTAAAGTAACTCCTGAAGGAACTTCTGACGGTCTTAGATTTCTCTAAAAATTCCTTTGGACATTCCGTCAAAATTTAGTTCAGAAATTCGAAAATACTTTCTGAAAATCCTTTTGAAATAACTACGGAAAATGTTTTAGGAGTTTGTCAAAACTTTGTCAAAAAAAAATTCAAAATGTTTTCTGAAAACTCCTTGAGAAATTCATTTACGAATTACTTTAGAAATTTCTATAAGTTTAGGAAAATTGCTTAGGAATTTATTTGAAAATTAATTAACGAATTTCTTAGAGAGATTCTTTTAGGAGTTCCCTCTAGATTTTTTTTCGGAAATTCTAGGGGTTCCTTGTCAACTTTCCTGAAATTTCCATAAGAATTATCTCAAAACTATCTTAAGCGATTTCTAGATAATTTCAAAAAATCCTCCAATAAATTCTATGATAACTTTAGGCTTCAGCAAAACTAGATCAGTGCACATCGTTCATTCTTCCAGTCGCCCTGTATGGTCATGAAGCATAGACGTTAAAAGATGCAGACCATCGAATTCTCGGAGTGTTTTAGTGGAAAATACTACGCACAACACTGGTGAAATGGTGAATGGCGCAGACGCATAAATCAAGAGATGTACCAAGTGTACAAACATGCCGACATCGGCAGGATTATAAAATACGGCAGATGACAGTGGGCTGGACATATTCTTCGTATGCTGCAAGAGAGACCTGCAAAAGTCATGTCTAGCAGAAAAACTGGAAGAGGACGTAGGCTCTCGTCGGTACACCCCGCACTCTCTGGCTGTGTGCAATCGAGAAAGATGCGCGTGCGGCCGGCGCGCAGGGAGACTGGCGACTAGCGATCCACGAATGAGTGACCTGAAACAAGACATTAAAGTCGGTTTTGCTCCGGACAACACGGAGTGTAATACCAACATAAGTATAGGTAAAGGTGACTTTGGGGAGAAATTCTTAAACATTTCCCTCAGGAATTCCTTCACAACATTCTCCATTTCTTTTGATTTTTCGGGATTTCTTCAGAAATGTATTCAAAATTCCTCTGAAAATTTCTTCGGAAATTAATTTGAAAATTTATTTTGAGATGCATTCGAAAATTCTGTTAGAATCCCTTTGAAAATGTCTGGCTGAATTTTCTTAAAAGGTTCCTACTAAATTTTTTTAGGAATTTCTTCAGTTCCTAAAGTTCTTCCGTAAATTTCTTCAAAAATTTTGCTGAAAATGCTTTCATAAACTCTTTCCGACATTACTTTAAGAATTCCCTCGGATAGTTCTATAGAAAATTCACTTAAGAATTTAATCGGAAACTAGTTAATTTTTTGATAAATTTTCGAATGAATTTCTGCAGGAATATTGTAAGGTTTTACTAAGGGATGATCCATATAGCACGTCACGCAAAAAAAAATATTTTCAACCCCCCCTCCCCGCTTCGCCTCGCTTTTTGTATTAATTCTCAAAAAAGTTTGTAGTTTGTTTGTAGAATTCCTTCAAGAGAATTTTTTTTTCATATTTAACCAAGTTTCAGGAAAAATATCTAAAAAAAAATATGCAGCCACTTAAACATTGCCCAATTCTGTATGTAACTCAAAGAATAGTAGTTCTAATTTTTCAGAAATTTAGATATATTGAGAAGTAAAACGACTGAAGTGTATCAAAATCCTTAATTGGAAATAACTTTTGAAAAAAAAATTTTTTGTTGAATATCTTGGCTGTGCATATGCACAGCACATGTTTCGAAATGGACAAATTGATATGAAATTTGCGAAAAAGAATCCACGTGTCTTGGAGGGACTCGAACCCTTAACCTCCAAGTTCCTCCTCCAAGGTTCGAGTCCCTCCAAGACACGTGGATTCTTTTTCGCAAATTTCATATCAATTTGTCCATTTCGAAACATGTGCTGTGCATATGCACAGCCAAGATATTTAACAAAAAAATGGTTTTCGTACGGCCGAGTTGCCGAATAATATGCAATTAATTGTTTTGAAAAAAGTTGACAACTTAGTTCTACTACTTCTACTTCAATGGTTCTACATTCCAACTGGAAATTGGCCTGCTTTTTAACTTAGTATTCTATTGGCATTTCCTTAATTATTAATTGAATGAAAGCTTTTCTGTGCCAGCCATTGCATCAGTATGTATCTCTTGTGGCAAGTACAATGGATTCACTATACCTATACTATCGCAAGGCTACTGGAGACAAATTAGTTCTATGGCACCGAAATCTAATTCTCAACATTGCTAAGGGGTCACGACAAGTGAAGCAGGATTTATTGTTAGAATTTGATTCATCAAAATCAGAAAACAACAAAATAGTTTTAATTTATAATTATACCATTTTGAAATCAGGTATTGATTAGTGTCGCCGGCAATTAACTATTTTTATTATGCTGTTTGATTAACGACAAACGTTGAATGTTGCAATTTAAATCCACTGAAGTCGATTTTTACACTAGCGATTCCCTTGATTCAAAACCGCTTGAATCCAAAAATCCGCGTAAAAATCGATTTTTTCAACCATCGATTTTTTCATCCACGCCGGTTCACGCCGCCGCCGCCGCCGCCGATAAAAGTCAACGGCGCGCCGCCGTGACGCCGCCGCCGCCGATGATGTGACCGGCGCACAGGTCTAATGCGCAGTACTCTGTACGTACCTGCCCGATAGCTACTGCAAACAATTGAAGATCGCACTTGTCTCGACCGGAGCAAATCGCTATACATGCGCATGAGTCACCGAACACGTAATAAATATTTTATTATAAATAAAATAAATGTATTTTGTATATTCGTGCATAGTTACTTAAAAACAAATTTTGTGAACAAAAACGTATCATCTTTTGAGCACATAAAAATAAAATTACTGTCATTAGAAGATGTTATGTTAAGCTTATATTATATATTTTGAATTATCATTTTGATGAAAATGAGTGAAGAACTATTTTCATGAATTACAATTGAAGTTAATAAAGCCTAGCAATACTTTGATAAAAATAAGAATACCCTCTGTGTTTAACAAAAGGAAAATTCTAGAATGAAATGTTTTTAAGTGTTGGTATTTCATATGCGGTAGAAAAATGCGAAACTTGAAAGAAAAGGTTATGAATAAAAGAATGAAATAAACCAACAATAAAAATAAGGTTTAACACAAAAAATATTCATGTGTGAAACTCGAATGACAAGCCTTTGATTAAAAGAAAAATTCAACAATAAAATATAATCATGCGAAACACAAATAAATATAAATATGTGAATTTCGAAAAAACGGCCTATGACTAAAAGAAGGAAAAATTCAACAATAAAATATCAGGTAAAACATAAATGTGCAAAGGAATGGTTGATCAACACTCGACGTTTTGCCCAATTTTTTCGACCTTCGACCTTTTGTCCAACAACCGCAATTTCTATCTTTTATTCTTTCAACTTTTTGTCTTTCGACTTTTTCACTTTCGACCTTTCGACCTTTTGTCTTTTCGACCTTTTGACATTCGACCTTTTGGCTTAGATTTTTTTGTTTAGACCTTTCGACCTCTCGACCTTTTGACCTTTCGACCTTTTGTCTTTTCGACCTTTTGGCCTTCGATCTTTTGACCTTCGACCTTTTGACATTCGACCTTTTGTCCTTCGATCTTTTGGCTCAGATTTTTTTGTTTCGACCTTTTGACCTTTCAACCTTTTGACCTTTCGACCTTTTGTCCTGTCGACCTTTTGACCTTCGACCTTTTGGCTCAGATTTTTTTGTTTCGACCCAGTCTGCCGCACTTCACTTTTTTCAAATGAAAATCATCATTCATAAGGCAACATATTGAAATTCATACCGATTCCTTGTGGCAAATTTTCATAAGTCGTTTGATTGAAAAGCATACGTCCATTTTCCTCAGTGTGCTTCTCAGGCGGGTCCTGTCGCGCTCGATTACGCCCACTACCATGTACTTTGTCTTCGAACCATTCATCATCAGCTCAACTTTTATTATCTCACGGTTCAGGCGGGTTTACAGATCTGCCACCTTTTCATTTGTTCAATCTACAATGTTCATATCCACCATCATCCGACCTCCGCATGACACATCAAAAGGTAAGAAAGCCACACCTTTGTCATAGACTTCGGCGGGATTTCAGTCCGAAAACTTAACACAATTTTGCACACCATTCGTAACTTTTATCTTTCTTCAAAGCTGTTGTCGTTCATGATTTTTAATAGGACTACGCGTTCGATACTGTCGTATGCCACCTACAGATTGTGCGTTGGTATTGATATTGATCTGATATTGAAGGCCTATTTGAAGTATTTACCGTCAGGAAAAGATCTGGTCCATTGTCGAGCGGTCATCCAAGAAACCTGGTTGGTAACTTCGAACGAGCAATGGGACGATGGTAGATAATCTGCGATTTCACATCGTAGGTTTAGAATGGAAATATCTCGGAAATTCTCGTACTCCAGCTTGTCACCAACCTGTCCAATCTACCCTTCCTTCAATCCTCAGTACACTGTTTGTCATGATGACAAATATTTGTCAAGTCAGCCTGAAATCAATGTCGATTTCCACTCAGTCTGATAGTTATCCAGATAAACTTGACATAATTTAATATTTGTCAATATGACAAACAGTGAACTGCGGGCTTTCCACGCAGATAGCTACATAGTACATATATTAGTGTTGAAGTTTGTTTTGGATATAGTGTTTTCGGTCAGTGCAGAGCAAGTGAAATGAACCGACGGCTAGTTCCGAGAATTGAATAATAATTACGATAGTAATAGTGATAGGATGCAGAAAAGAATGTGAAACGATGTTGATGTAATCATTATCAGTGGTAAACAAAAGCTATTGTTTATAATACTATAAATACTGGGAGCAATAAACAGATGGGTTGAGTTTTATGAGAGATAACAACAAGTGTTAGTTTATTTCAGTTTGTACAACAGGTCATATAATCAAACATTGTCGAATGACTTCTAAACATCGAGTAAGGCAATGGAAGAGGTTTTGGATTCAAACCAAACGACGGAGTTGGAATCCAAACTCAAGTAACCGACTAGAACAGCATAACAAAAATTGAACGCAATTTTAACATATTGTGATATTTATAACTTATTTTGATACAATTTAGTTCTCAGTAGCCATAATCTTCCAAAATGTTGTAACAGGATTATATCATAATATGATTTGAAAAATGCTTAGCACCGAATTGCCCAACAGTAGGCAATTAAAATAGATGTACCAAAGTCTCCCAGCCATAGATATCACAACGCTGATATAATTTGAGAAGGTTGCCTTATTTGTTATGCTGTTAATTTCATGTTCTCGAAAAATATTTTTTTTCAGACGAAAACAAAAAATTATGATTGTTGATCACAATCTCGAAACCCATCACGACCTGTAAAATTTCCAACTGCACAGAAACAATATATTTTGTATCTGATTCTGTTATAAATTTCTAACAAAATATGTTATTTTTTTGATAAAATTGTAACTACATTTGATAGTTATTGCTTCCAGTAGTGTAGTTTTTGATAGAAATTTAGATATTTTAACAACATCCTGCACCATGTTTCTAACAAATTTTGTTATAAAAATTTTGTATAACATAATAACATAGGATGAAGTGTGCTCAATCAAAAAGATTTATAATTCCCAATGTTAAAGTAACCGAAAAGCTCTTGGAGCTCAGCAAGAGAGCTCTTTGCACATTCACTGGCCTAATAACCGGACACTGCCCGAGCAGATATCACTTGAAAAATATTGGCCAGATTCAGAGTGATATCTGTCGTTTCTGTAACATGGAACGTGAAACCTCGGAACATCTGCTTTGCAGTTGCGATGCATTGTCCAAGGGTAGATCTAAATTTCTAAATAGTGGCTTTATGCAACCAGGAGACATTTGGACTGCAAATCCTGGAAAGGTAGTGGGTTTTATTAACTCAATTATACCGGACTGGGAAAAGACGCGTCTTAGGTTGTTTACTTGACAAATGGTGATCAACCTACAAGATGCGAATAGATAGTTAAGAGTAATCAGGGGTATACCACAAAAGTTCAACTCAATGGACGCAGTGGTTCTACGCCCCAACAAAACAAAAAAAAAAAAACATAGGATGATATAATTTTGATATGACCTCCTAGTCGGGAAGTAGCTGATTCGGCTAAATTTACGGAGCACTCAAGTGTATGAGTTCGTGGTTAACGATGCTGACAAAGCCTGGGGCCTTCATGTTTTATGATGATGTAATATAGATCGACAGTTTGTCAGCTTGGAATTCCAACGCCTGCGAGAAGTTGGGATGGGAGTGAGATGGATGCTCTTAAGCCTTACTTCAAAGATTTCTTGTATAACCATGGGCATAATCTGTAAACCTTGACAATGGGCAAAAAGTATATGAGTTTCTGTTTCCAAAACTGTCAAAATTATCCAAATCGGTTGAAAATTGTTGAAGTTATGAGAATATCAATTTATGGTAACACGGGTACCCTGTCGGCCATCCACGTGTGTTTTTTTTGTTGGCCGCATAAGGGTTAATAGGACTACGCGTTCGATACTGTCGTATGCCACCTACCGATTGTGCGTTGGTATTGATATTGATCTGATATTGAAGGCCTATTTGAAGTATTTACCGTCAGGAAAAGATCTGGTCCATTGTCGAGCGGTCATCCAAGAAACCCACTTGGTAACTTCGAACGAGCAATGGGACGATGGTAGATAATTTGCGATTTCACATCGTAGGTTTAGAATGGAAATATCCCGGAAATTCTTGTACTCCAGCTTGTCACCAACCTGTCCAATCTCCCCCTCCTTCAATCCTCAGTACACTGTTTGTCATGATGACAAATATTTGTCAAGTCAGCCTGAAATCAATGTCGATTTCCACTCAGTCTGATAGTTATCAAGATAAACTTGACATAATTTAATATTTGTCAATATGACAAACAGTGAACTGCGGGCTTTCCACGCAGATAGCTACATAGTACATATATTAGTGTTGAAGTTTGTGTTGGATATAGTGTTTTCGGTCAGTGCAGAGCAAGTGAAATGAACCGACGGCTAGTTCCGAGAATTGAATAATAATTACGATAGTAATAGTGATAGGATGCAGAAAAGAATGTGAAACGATGTTGATGTAATCATTATCAGTGGTAAACAAAAGCTATTGTTTATAATACTATAAATACTGGGAGCAATAAACAGATGGGTTGAGTTTTATGAGAGATAACAACAAGTGTTAGTTTATTTCAGTTTGTACAACAGGTCATATAATCAAACATTGTCGAATGACTTCTAAACATCGAGTAAGGCAATGGAAGAGGTTTTGGATTCAAACCAAACGACGGAGTTGGAATCCAAACTCAAGTAACCGACTAGAACAGCATAACAAAAATTGAACGCAATTTTAACATATTGTGATATTTATAACTTATTTTGATACAATTTAGTTCTCAGTAGCCATTATCATCCAAATGTTGTAACACGATGATATCACAATATGATTTGAAAAATGCCTAACACCGTATTGCCCAACAGTAGGCAATTAAAATAGATGTAGCAAAGCCTCCCAGCCATAGATATCACAACGCTGATATAATTTGAGAAGGTTGCATGTTTCATGTTTTCGAAAAATATTCTTTTTCAGACGAAAACAAAAAATTATGATTGTTGATCACAATCTCGAAACCCATCACGACCTGTAAAATTTCCAACTGCACAGAAACAATATATTTTGTATCTGATTCTGTTATAAATTTCTAACAAAATATGTTATTTTTTTGATAAAATTGTAACTACATTTGATAGTTTTTTGTTTCCAGTAGTGTAGTTTTTGATAGAAATTTAGATATTTTAACAACATCCTGCACCATGTTTCTAACAAATTTTGTTATAAAAATTTTGTATAACATAATAACATAGGATGAAGTGTGCTCAATCAAAAAGATTTATAATTCCCAATGTTAAAGTAACCGAAAAGCTCTTGGAGCTCAGCAAGAGAGCTCTTTGCATATTCACTGGCCTAATAACCGGACACTGCCCGAGCAGATATCACTTGAAAAATATTGGCCAGATTCAGAGTGATATCTGTCGTTTCTGTAACATGGAACGTGAAACCTCGGAACATCTGCTTTGCAGTTGCGATGCATTGTCCAAGGGTAGATCTAAATTTCTAAATAGTGGCTTTATGCAACCAGGAGACATTTGGACTGCAAATCCTGGAAAGGTAGTGGGTTTTATTAACTCAATTATACCGGACTGGGAAAAGACGCGTCTTAGGTTGTTTACTTGACAAATGGTGATCAACCTACAAGATGCGAATAGATAGTTAAGAGTAATCAGGGGTATACCACAAAAGTTCAACTCAATGGACGCAGTGGTTCTACGCCCCAACAAAAAAAAAAAAAACATAGGATGATATAATTTTGATATGACCTCCTAGTCGGGAAGTAGCTGATTCGGCTAAAATTACGGAGCACTCAAGTGTATGAGTTCGTGGTTAACGATGCTGACAAAGTCTTGGGCCTTCATGTTTTATGATGATGTAATGTAGATCGACAGTTTGTCAGCTTGGAACTCCAACGCCTGCGAGAAGTTGGGATGGGAGTGAGATGGATGCTCTGTTCGCTTGCACATGAACGGCTGTATCATGTGGACTGACGATGTTCTGTCCAAGATTGTGCGTGCTGACGGAGTTATCAAGCGATGCGTAGACCCATTGTTATCTAAGGTAAAATGGATCGAGGTTTGGATTTCAAAATGTTGATCAATAAGCCACTTGTACGAACCCTCTTATAAACGTTGTGGCTTTATAATTATTTCCATCTGAAACGTGTTTTCCCGATCAAATTAACATGCATACAAACATGAGGGGCCCTCCTTAGCCGTGCGGTAAGATGCGCGGCTACAAAGCAAGACCATCCTGATGGTGGCTGGGTTCGATTCCCGGTGCCGGTTTCGGTTTGGAAATTGTTTCGACTTCCCTGGGCATAAAAGTATCATCGTGTTAGCCTCATGATATACGAATGCAAAAATGGTAACCTGGCTTAGAAACCTCGCAGTTAATAACTGTGGAAGTGCTTAATGAACACTAAGCTGCGAGGCGGCTCTGTCCCAGTGTGGGGACGTAATGCCAATAAGAAGAAGAAGAAGAAGAAGACAAACATTGGGATATGTGTCCTCAATCCAGGAATCAAGATTTCGATCGTCAAACATGGCCTTGTTGTGTGAGAATCGTAATTATTCCGGGGTGTACAACCTGTTGTGCAAGAAAGGTAAAAATGTCTCCTCATATGATCACACGATTTTCAAAACAACGTTCACGACCCCACTTGTGACAAATATACGATGAAGTTTATCACAGCCAACAATGAAACCTCGTATTGCACAATCAAAATCACGCCTTAAAATTCTGCTCCCCTTTACGGATTGTAATAAAATAAATTCCCCACAATTAATTTCGTCATGCAGAGAAAAATAAATTGTTTTTCTGACAGCAGACAGCATTGCAAAAGAGCTCCAGTGCAGTGCTTCACAATTGTAACCGAATGCGACCCTAAACCCGTAGCTCATCAACCATTTAATTGAACATAAATCCTGGAAACCCCTAAATGCAGCAGCCCATGTGCTTTGCCGAAACGAGCGTAGCGATTTCACGTCTGTTTGCGCAATTCGTGCTCATCTCGGGGTCATTAAATGTGAAACCATCATCGTCGAAACTGTCACACAAGCTGCCTGCCTTCGTCCAGGGACTGAGCCGTATAGATTTTGCCCTCACCAATATTGCTGGCTGTTGGCTGTTTTTATGGAAGCGACGGAAAAGCGCTGAGTCTTTCATTCACGCTATAAAAAAGCCAAAAGCGGAGAGTTTACTTCATTAAATCGTTTTTCCAGTACCAAATTGGGAGGGAGAGGGCATAGGTGCCAACGAAAACTGCTAATGGTGTCGTTTATCTTCGCTCACTACGGGATTGACCTTTGCCTTGGCATCGGGCCAACAGATATGGGTTGTATATCGTCTGGCGATTATATCGAGACGCTCATAATATCCAGCGAATCGAATAGATTGCCAACTTTTCCACTTTTCCTTTTTTTCCCCAAAGGATAATGACGGGTAAAACCAACTTGGGAGGGTCACAAAATTAAAGTCAAATAGTATAAAATAGATTAAATTTAATCGCACGTCCTTTCGGATGGCTGAAGTGGCTCAAGAAGTTGAAAGCGAGAGCCAAGAATATACCAAAAATAGCTTGCCGTTCCTTCGGAATTCGGATATGCTCGATACAATGGCTTGATGGTCTCGTACATGCCATGGTGCCGCGCTGGGAGTATTTACTCGGAATGTAGCGTCCCCTAGGAGCGGTTCCGAAACGATGAAAGGACTTTCAAACACGCATGACGAGCCATAGCCCATTGTGTGAAGCGATGTGAAATATTTTTATTGGATGTGCGTTCCCAACAACTGACTGCCACTTTTCTTCTTTTTTTATCCAACGTACGGGGGTACGGTTTGGTAATTTCCCATCGTTGTGAAGCTTTTTTCAGATTTTTCTATTGTTAGATTTCACAGGAAGAACACTTTCCAATGTTGGTAAAATTGGTGCCCTTTGTCGGACAATCTGATAGCACAGGAAGTGGTTCGTGTTGGGGAGTTATATTATTGTAGTCAATTAGCTCAATGCGATAAAATCTATTGAAATGAGTTGGCTTTTAGTGAATTTCATGCCTTACTACGAGACACCGCATTCTGTACTTTAGGCACACAGATTCTTGTTGCCTAGATGTGCTGATTAACAATTTTAATAAGACGGTTACGTATCAGGGCGCTGCTAAATGTAAGGACAAAAAGTGCATTAATTTAATTGTTTTATCTAAAATACAAAACGGTCTTATCATTTTATTCTAATGAACTCTACTACTGCAAGGTGAAAGGCTGATCTTCCGTTAGACAAGGTGTGATTGTGACTTACTTACACAAAATTTTCTTACGTCACTGGTAATGAGAGGACAAACACTATTCTGCTGGTACTCACCATTCGCGAAACCTCAAGACCTGAATGTATCTATGTCTGTATTTCTGAGGTGCCGCACCCGGCCAAACTACACCTCCCCAATGCAGTGTTTTGGCTGGTGGCCTTACCAAAGCCCACTGTAATGTAGAGTACACACGGTCAAGCAGTTTGACTAACATCACAAACAGCAGCACGAACACTCAATTTATTCGACAAACAATATCACACACGAACGACCGACGCGCCAACTTGAACACCAAGCCCAATCATCAAAAAATATGTTGGGGTTTGTGTGGCTTTATGTAGCGTACACACGCTCAAACACGTTGGACCAACACTGACTCCGCCCCAAGAAAATGCCTCGGTTGCTGCTTTGTTTGACCGTGTGTGAAGTTGTTCGAACAACCATTTGACAGTTGGTGACTCGGTTGGAAGAAATCAAAGCGGTTTTATTTTGCTTTGATCTATACATGTTTGAACCAGGGGTCTGCCAAGCGGCCATGTGTCTGATACCAGCATCAAAATCGTCGAATAGTTTAATACGAAGACGTAATCATAATCGTTGAAACCTGCCATTAAAAATATATTTTAAATATCACAATATTTTGGCGAAGTAGAGCGCTTGGAGCCGATTGAAATATGAAAATTTATTAAAGACATTAATATTCTTGTTAAAATACACCTCGCATTCATACTTTCGCACAAGTTCTTGAAAAATGATGAAAAATAATTTCGTCTATTTGGAAAAAAATCACTTCCGAATAGTGGTTTGTTTACAAAATAGAATTGTCAGTGGGAAGCCCAATTACAATAGAACAATGAGAAACTCAAAGATGTTGGCTATTGTCAAACGTAGGGGGTAGAATTGGGGTTGCCAGATACCTGATTTGAACGTTGATGCAATGAGAATGAATAGAAGGTGAAGAAGAAGACCAAATGCAAGTGTATTAGTGGATGATGGAAAATGTAAACAGCAAATGGTGACGTACATATTTGCACGGCTTCTTATGGGAGCTCGTACGAATGTAGTGCGGAAAGCTTTTCCGCCATACACGAAAGGCACGCACACAAAATATGGATTTCCATACCTTAGTATCTATTTTCATTGACCGCTCGGGTAATCACCCGATCGCGGAAGATAGGATGAGCGATCTTCCGATGTGCTGAAACAAATGCAACAGCGAACAGCACGGCATCGCCAGCCGTGGTTGGGAGAACGAAAAGCAAAAAAAAAAGTTCGACTACAACTGCACCTAGGGTAAAAGACCCAATAGTGGAGGAACTTAGCACGTTCTACCACTATTTGTTGCTTCACGTCAAGTCTATATTTCATTTCACTTACCTCAAGAGTGCATAAGAAAGATCATTAAATATATTTCAACCGAAAAGTGTTGTAATTGCAGCAGCATTCATTATTGCCACCTAAAATAGTACCTTCAATTAATGGTGCAATGCTCCCATAGGGTAACCGTATCAATAGTGGATGTATTAGTAGATCCACAATAGAAAATATAAAAATCGATAATAATGGGAAATTGATTGCTTTATTATCTTAGCCGATAGATAAAATAATAAATTTGTTAACAAAAATAAAATTGACGTTATGTAACATCAATAACTACCAAATGAGGGGTTCAAACGCAAAGGGGTGTAAGTGACAAAAAGTTAGTTTTGAGAAAAATGTGTGCAAAGTTTTTCAATAAATCTTCGCTTCATACAAATTGTATGAAAGTTCAAAAAATAACTAATTTTCTGTGAATTTTTACCTTTTTTATAAACATCGTACAAACTATATCAACATATTGCCGCAAAGCTCAAGAACCAAAACATTTTTTGCTGGACTCAACTCAATTTTGACCAAAATGTCACTTACACCACTCTGCTTCTAAAGGTAGTCTCACACCTCGGGAATTTGGTCCGCGGATTTTTTCCCCATGTATTTTTGCATATGCGATGTTTTCGGAATTTGGGCACGGAAAATCAAAATCCCGGCCCCATTTGAAATGCACCAAAATCCGGCGGAAAATTTTCCCGAGATATAAGGTAGCCTTAACCCCCTCAAATATTGCCTGCACCACTAATGGGTACACTGTTCCCTTAGTGAAGGTAAAACATAATTTTGGTTCCCATAGGTTTCTTATGAGATTCACCACTATTGGTGCAGTTGCACCACTAAGAGGTGATCTTGCAACTCATCCCCGCTCCGCAGACCTCGCAAAACCGCAACACCAACTCTCTTGAGTAGGATGTTGTTTACCGTCCTCAACATCTTACCAGAAATCTGGCAACAGGGCTAAAGTCTCCGCCCCCAGTATTAGTTTCGGTTTTCGCGTCCGCCTATAACGCGTTAACAACAAACTACGCTACTAAAACCCCCGTCCCGTCGACTGATTCAAGAAACGGGCGCCGGTAGACCTAATGGATAGTCGGGGGCTTGTAGACAGGTAACCCCACCGGAAAGACCCAGTCGATCTTGGCATCCAGTTGACGCCGAAATGGTAAACAAAGAAGAGCCTCTCCAGATCTCTTGTTTGTCGGGGCTTCAGTACGAACGTCTTTTCCACCCGGAACTGGAGAATAGCCCTCTGCACTGCGAGATATACGGAAGAGGGATTCATTATCACCAAACAAGCCACTGTTTCTCCAGAGGACTCCGAGGGAAGCAAATTATCAAATTCACAAGATTCCTCTTCTTATCCAAAGGGACCGGATTCTACACACGATGGCCACCGTCAGTATTCCCACAGTTGGCAGGCTTCACTGGTATGGAGCAAAGAGCTGGAACTCCCCTATCCAGCTTTTTGTGAACGGTAATGGCGGCTCTGTTGGTTTAAAAGTGTATCAGTTCCCGTACTTCTTTGACATCTGACTTGGGTTTGACATTTCGATTACCCTCTCCCCTCTTCCTGGAACAGGCGGAAAGCGGAATGTGAAACCCAAGCCAAATGTCATAGGAGTACAGGGACGGCTACACTTTTGAACCCACAGAGCCGCCACTACCGTGCGCGAAAAGCTGGATAGCCAACGTAAACCGCTCCAAAAGAGGGGACAATTCGGAAGAACTGCGAAGATTGGTTGCGGAACTGCTCACAACAGAGTACAGGGACCAGATCTGTTTCAAGACAAGGGGTAGACTCAAGCGTCACCAGGAACAGTATCTCCACAGATTATGTGTTTATCCTAACTCTTACGGACTCCACCAGTCAGTGCCACTGCTGCACTACAAAGCGACCATCCGAAGCATCCTTGAATCCAGGCCATTCTTGCGTGTCAACCTCAGTCCTTTCACTGTAGGGTGCCAAGAAATGTTATTGCGGTCATGTTAGCTGGGGTTGGTTATTGAGGCCGACGCTACACTATATCAATTTCATAGGTCGATGTCAAAGTCTGAGTAAAAAAGATCGTCGACCAGGACAACAGAGAGACAGTGGGCTGCCTCCAACACCACCCAACTTCACTTCAAAAAATTGGAACTACGACTCCCTGGAACGATCTGCCCAGCCTTAGGTACCAGCAAACTATTTCCCTCCTCCGTACCTACTAGCCATTCCAGACTCTCACACAATTTCGGAGGGAGACCCTTCCGGACAGTATGCGAAGTCAGCGGAATCCAAAATTCCGTTGAGCTAGTAATTTACTGGTGCCCTCAATTCGAATTTTCCCGGTCCAACTACGGTATTGCATCCAGTATTCGTGCCGCCCTAGCTGATGATACTGTTCAGGTGTGTCACTGCGACCAGTTATTAGATCTATTGTAGCATTCCCCGTATCCTTAGTGTTTAAGTGCATGTCGAATTACTATTGAGAAGCAATGAAGTATCGGTTTCGATACAGTTTTTGTTTAGTTTTTCCCAAGAGTACATGACACGATCCCGCTATTTAGACCCTTCACAGAGAGCAATCTCATTGAAGGCGCGCCCCTTACCAAATCTTTCCTTAAGAAAACAGATCAGTAATACTGTTAATTTGCCATGCATCGGAGGCCTAGCCACATCCTTGTCTTGCTTCTAGAATGTCACCAGTAAAGCATACCCAGGATTTAGGTATATCTTCAAGACCATTTCAATCTAGAGAAGTTGTTCAGTAACAAGAATTTCCGTGTGTTCCTTGAACTACCATTGTTTACCAGTTCATGAAGAGTTAGTACATCCATAGAACTCTAACTCTCGAACCCGCTCAGTTCAGTTTGTCCTAGGTCGATGGGCCCTGGTTTTATAACTAATTGCTAGAAAATCTGTTTCCGCTGCATACAATTTAGCCCCAAACGAGAGGAATTTGAGTCTTTCAACCATGTGCAGGGTAAAGTTCATTTGTTAAAATTCAAAAACTGCAATTGGTAGAGAGGACTAAATACGACAAATCCTTGAAATACCACAACTTATTGGCCTAGCTTGAAAAATGGATTAAGCTAGGGCTCAGATTGGTAGATCTTACACCGTAAAACACTAAGTAAAAGTGATCTACCAGCTTTACGGGACATGATACTGCTAGTGAAGCTGTCGTCATCTGCTTCCTAAAAGATGCAGAGCTGCACCACAAGATTTAGATGCCAGCTTGTGCCTGAAAAAAATCAATAAAAAATCCGTAAACTTACCAGTAGAAAATCCGAAGAGTTCTGAAATATCTTGCGTGATTATTCTACGGAAGAAGTTACAAAGAATACTCCACCACGAGAATTCCGAAGAATTTTCCAAGAAAAAACATTCAATTAACGCCCTGAGTGATACTCAAAAAAATACCCGGGGATTTGTAGAGTTTTCCGAGGATGTTTTGGATAATTTTGCGAGGAAATCTCTGAGAATTTCCCGAAGAAATTTCGAAAAAAAAAATCATAGAAATTTTCGATGAAGTTGCTGAAGAAATATCAAGGAATTTCTTGAGGAAACTCTCAAGAATTTTCTGAGGTTAGTTCCAAGAGTTTCTCGAGAAAATTTCGAAATATTTTCCAATGAAATTTCTAAGAACTTTCCAAAATAAATTTCCGAGGAAATCATACAATAATCTTTTATGAAATTCGGAAGAATTTTTGAATAAATTCAGAAAAATATGCCGAAAAACTCCCGATGAAATTATCAAGGAAGTCACCTGTCATAAGACGAGTTTATACAATCCCATTGAATTCCACCACTTAATTGTATCTTGACAGATACGTATTTCGACCTCAACAGTAAGGCCGTCTTCAGTGTCTCGTACTTGACTCGAGAAGTCGAACTGTCTTATGACAGGTGAAAACATTCCACTAAAAAGCTCAAAATAATTTTCTTATCAAGGAAGTTCCAAAGTATTTGCCGAGGAAAGTTCTCTTGAAAAACGCGAATATTTTTCCGAAGAATTTGCTATGGATTTTTTTTTTTCATGTATTTTGCATTGAGAATTCCGAGGAATTTGTGGAGGAAACCCCAGAAAATTACAAGTTTCGTGTCCGTAGAGGACTACCGAACTTATCAGCGTCTTGTACATGACACATGTGGTTCTGGTGACTTCCACAGAAGATGCGCATTCGTATTTCACGACTAACATTGTTATCAGCCGTTAGCAAGGATCCAAAGTAGACGAATTCCTCGACTATCTCTTATATCGTAACACTGCTTCCCAGGCGGGCTCTGTCGCGCTCTTAAGCATGTACTTTGTCTTTGACGCATTCACCACCAGTCCAACTTTTGTAGCTTCACGTTTCAGGCGGATGTACAGTTCTGCCACCTTTGCAAATGTTTGGCCGACAATGTTCATGTCATCCACGAAACAAATAAATTGACTGGATCTGTTGAAATTCGTACCCCGACTGTTACACCCGGCTCTCCGCATGACACCTTTTAGCACAACAGGCAAGAAAGTCCATCACCTTGTCTAAGTCCTCGGCGTGATTCGAACGAACTGGAGTGTTCACCCGATGTCTTCACACAGTTTTGCACATCATCCACCGTTGCTTTGATCAGTCTGGTAAGCTGTTCTCGTCCATAATTTTCCATAGCTCTACGCGGTCTATACTGTCGTTGTCGTATGCCGCCTAGAAATCAATGAACAAATGGTGCGTTGGGACCTGGTATTCACGGCATTTTTGAAGGATTTGCCGTACAGTAAAGGTCTGGTCCGTTGTCGAGCGGCCGTCAACGAAGCCGGCTTGATAACTTCCCACAAACTCATTCACTAATGGTGACAGACGTCACTTTGGTCACTTTGTAAGAGGCAGGATGGTGATCGCTCGAAAGTTCTCACACTCCAGCTTGTCGCCTTTCTTGTAGATGGGGCATATAACCCCTTCCTTCCACTCCTCCGGTAGCTGTTCAGTTTTCCAGATTCTGACTATCAGTTTGTGCAGGCAAGTGGCCAGCTTTTCCGGGCCCATCTTGATGAGCTCAGCTCCGATACCATCCTTACCAGCTGCTTTATTGGTCTTTAGCTGTTGGATGGCATCCTTAGCTTCGCTCAAGGTGGGGGCTGGTTGGCTTCCATCGTTCGCTGAACTGGCGTAGTCATCTCCTCCGCTGCCTTTACTTTCACTGTCTGTACTCTCAGCGCTATTCAAATGTTCCTCGTAATGCTGCTTCCACCTTTCGATCACCACACGTTCGTCCGTCAAGATGCTCCCATCCTTTTCCCTGCACATCTCGGCTCGCGGCACGAAGCCTTCGCGGGATGCGTAAAGCTTCTGATAGAACTTGCGTGTTTCTTGAGAACGGCACAGCTGTTTCATCTCCTCGCACTCCTCTTCTTCTAGGCGGCGTTTCTTCTCTTGAAAAGGCGGGTCTGCTGTCTCCGCTTCCGTCTATAACGTTCTATAACGGTACCGAACATTGTTGATGACGGATAGTTTTTGGCGCTGTTTAACCATCACCATTGGCGTAACTAAGGAAAAATTCTAGGGGGGCTAACTTTTTTCTATTCTTACAATCAAACACAAAAAAAGATATGGTTTTTGTTCAACTGTCCGCAAGTTGGCCTACCAAACAGCTATTTCAATACATCCAATGACGACTTGAACAGCTCTGAAATCTGGAAATGTTGTGGGACTCCCAATAACTTTGATACGTAAAGAACTTAAGAGCGTTAGATACATAAGACTTTCGAGTTTTACATATCCATTAGAAATAATTTCAAGTTATTGTGGGCTTCATGGCCGTGCGGTTAGCGACGTCAATCGTCTAGACGCATGTGCTAGGGAGTATGGGTTCGATTCCCCCCGGTAAGGAGGAAACTTGTCGTGACGGAAAAATTCTCCACTGGTGCACTGGGTGTTATGTGTCCTGTCCGTTGTCTCATGTTTAGGCGCTCACCCAAGTAACCAAAAGTTCCTTTAAGAGTATGTTTTTCGCTTAATCAGCTTCACAGAGCTGCTACGGTGTTCCTGTCTTTTTACATTTTAGTTACCTCTCTTTGAAATTTCAGGGTTTACCGAGCTTTTTTCGGATTTCAAGGATTATGTAATTTTTTTTCGGATTATCAGGATAATTGGAAATTCAAAGTTTTCGGGAAATAGCAACATCATCGCTTGAATACTTTACCAGAGAAATCTGCAGAAAAAAATGCCTTCAAAATGTTTGCTATTACAGGCATACGATACGTTGTACTCAGTTATCACAATATCGAAAGGTTTCTTTTGACTCCTTTCAGAAATGCCATGCATCTTTAAGGGTTATGTTGGAAAGCTAGAGGTCATAGGCACGCTTTAAAAAAATACTCGCAATGCAATGCAACGTAATGTAACCATAAAAATCTTAAAGAGTTGATGATTTGCTGATAAATATGTGTTAGAAATTCTTCGGTAACATAAACATCCTGTGTCTCCTGTTCAAGTTAAACAATTGTCTTTTTCATGTTGTCTAAGCAGCATTGAATCAGCATGAAAATACTGATCCAACTCCAACATTTTTTCTCGACAAAGTCCCAAAATGACTGTACTTCGTGTTTAGCATTCCTAACCCAAAATATATCAATTTTTCGAAGTTAGAAAACATGATAAAATATATTAAACTCACTCACTGAATTCATTATTTGCAGTTACGCCCAGATATGATCAGAGCGCTAGATATGTGTCATACCCATGCAATGTCGTAGGAATTCTAGGGGGGGCTAACTTGTTTCTAGGTGGGGCTATAGCCCCCCATAGCCCCCCTGTAGTTACGCCAATGACCATCACCAGATAGTGGTCAGAGTCGATGTTAGCGCCACGGTTGCCATCACTGCTATCGACGCTTACTAACGAGTTTTCTGCCATTTTGAAGAAAATCTCCCCACTCTCTTCCGATTCAATCACACCCTAGACGACGGAAAAAGTTTGACAAACTCTTGATTATTGAGGAAAAGGATTGATGGTGTGAGTGCGAACCCAAAATATTGAAGTAAATATTGAGGGAAATCAGAAAAGTTTGATATTCTTTTCAATATTTCCCCCCGCAGTTTGCCCGCAAGAGTCGATGATGGTTGAGTGTGTGCGTGTTTTGTGGCTTATACCGCTATTTTATTCGTATTAGTTCAAGAGAAATTTGATTTTTTCTTCAGCTACGGCCATGCCGACTAATCAGTGAAAATATTGAAGAAAAGTTCGATTAGAAAAGTATTGTCAATATATCTCTCGTCTGGGGTCTACTTCAAATTATGGCCCTGAAAAGAACCGATTTACGCCTGATGCGCGTACCACTAACAGCAACCAAACGATTGTACGAATCTGACGACGGTTACACGATGATTTTCAGCAAAGCCGCAACATACGTGCTACCCACGCCTTCGATTAAAATAGATTGGTTTGAGAGCTATTTTTAAAATGTACAATAGACAACCGGTTATAGTGCAGAAAATTTGATAGCGTCGGTAGATCGACGCCAACTCGTGAAATTCTCACACAAGGCACAGACTGATTTGAGAGGAATTCTCTCCAATTTTCTACCAGTGTCATCGTTATGTAACTTATGACAGATGATTGCTGATCTCGGCGTCGACCACTCGACAATGCGTCTGGTCGACCACGATGGTTTTTCTTTTGAGACTGCTACCAGCGTCATCGTGCTGTCCGACCAGCTGCGTTCGCTTTGCGGGAAACCTTGTTCTAACTGAAGATTAGATCCAAACCCGCAAGTTGTTTGATTTTGATGTCTGTGCTTGCGTTGCATGTACAGAATTGGTTGGTTAACCTATTTATAAACTTTTCAGAAATAATCGATAAATAGTTGAAAATCAGTGTTTTCAGAACAACACAAAGAATCTTTGGCTCTTTCTTGATCGAATAACCAAAAAAAAATAAATTCCATCGAGAAACGGCTGAGATATTATCGTTCAAAGTCTATCATATTTTCGTGATGGTCTCCGATTTTCGCCATCGCAAAGTGAAGCCCAATATAGAAAATTCAGACGTAGTTCTACGTCAAAAAATCGTTGCAGGTGAGTCGAAACAACATTCTTTAAAGCTTCCAGAAATTTTACATTGGCATAATCTGATTTCGTCATTTTGTTTCGTAATATTTCAAAACAATTCCTCAGAAATAATTAGCCTTCAACAAAATCGGACGGAATTCAATGGAATTTCAAACTTATTTTCAATCAAATAACATAATACTTGAAAGTAAATATTGCACGTTTTTCCAAAAGATGGTACACAAATCTCGCATGAATTTTAAAAACGTCGTAAGTCCAAAAGAGAGGCCCTCTTTATTTACTTTCTCTTCCGTTTATTACGAAGCCATTCATGACTTTCCGATTTTGGCAAACACTGACTTATTATTATTGGGCTGCGAAATGGTGAGTTGACATCTGGGAAGGAGCGACCAACACAGCTATGGTCCTCACAAGTTCCAATCTCACGCTTCCACGGGTCTTCCGATGACAATCGACCGCCAGCTAAGGGTTTTGTACTTAGCTGGTAGTGCAGCCTGGGCACTGTTGTCCTTCTGACATCAGCTAGAGTGAGTGGGTGCGACCAAGGAACCATTGCCCTTACCCTTAATCCCAAGGCGTTAAGCGACCCGTGCCGAGGGGATGCATCCTAAATTTTTAGCAAAGTTGGATGAAATTTTATTGTGCACACGTCATTTCAAGTTTGTATGGAAATTACTGTGAAAATCTACCCCTACGTGAAATACCGTTCCGTGTGGTGGCTCATGAACTATTTAATAATAATCAACACATTGACTACATAGGGTCTGTCTCAATTGGATAATTAAACTGAAATTAAACTTAAAAGAGACATGTCAATAATTATCGAATAACCCTGCTCGCAGAGCAAGATTACTTTTGACAGATATCGAATCATTTTCCATCGATGTCCTATTGGAATTGCTGGGTAGCACCAGCCATTCTTATAACGGGGTGATGTTTTAATTTTCGAACTGTCACTTTTAAGTTTAATTCTCCAAATGAGACAGACCCATAGAATACTTCTCAAGCTAAAAGGCTGTTGTTGTTGCGAAGTGATTTGTCGTTTTGAAGGAAAGTTATGAAGAAAACAAAAATGCTCATTATTGATATTGATGTTATTCTTTTACGTGTTAAATTGATTTTCCCACGGTTCAGTATTTCCTCAATAACTTATCTTGCAAGCATCAGTCAAAAAATCAAAACAGTCAAAATTTGAATCACTCTACTGGGCACACTCCACAGTAATTGTCCCTTACCGCGTCATGCTGGGCTCTGGCGTGGTGGACCTCTTTTCCCGAGCAACTCGTGGTACCAAAATGGAAAACCAAGTCAATTCTTCAATTAGTGGTAGAAGTGTAGGCGACAACCCCTTCGCAAGAGGTGGGATGTTCAGGTCTCCGCATAGGAGGCCAGAGGCATTAGTCGGTAGTTCGGTGCGCAGCGCCAGCGTGGGTCACTTAACCATCTCCCAGGCTACGCCGGTAGAGGTTATGGGCGGCCCAAGGCTTGTGGAGGCGATGAACCGCAATCGCGCTGGGCTTTCAGCTTTCGAGGTGGCGACGGAACAGCTGGACGCCATCATCGACTTTGCGTTATCGAAGCATAATATCAGTAAGGACCTCAAGAGGAGCTTGCTGCAACTTCGAAAGTTGATGTTGGACGCCAAGCTGGAGAGGGCGGTCAGGACGGCTAAGTGTAAACCCGTGAGATCCGTGGTGTCGAGGTCTACCCAGACCGAGGCCCAAGGATTCGCGGACTCGGGCAAGGTCGAATCGACCGAGGGCGTGCCAGCGAAGACGGTGGTGCCAAAGTCTACCCAGACTGAGGCTCAAGTATTCGCGGGCACGTCGGGGGTGACTGCTTCAACTGAGCAGACACAAAAACGGGATCTCGGCCGCTCCAAAACGCGGAGGGTTACTACCCCGAACAAGAGTAGTGGGGCTGGGAAGCTGAACCCCGGCCAGGTACCTCCAAAACCGAGGGAGGAAGGACCTGGAAAGGTCCGTCCACGCAGGAAAGACGATAGTAAAGGGTTACGGCAGGCTGAGTGCTCTCAGCCGCACCAGACCAGGGAAATAGAGGGGGGTGACGCCTCCTGGGCCTTGGTCAAGAACAAGAGGAAACCGAAGACGTCAAGGGCCGAAAAGAAGGCCCAGGTGAATGAGGGTAGCAAGAAGTCTAGGGTAGGCGCCAATCGCTCCAGAGGCGATGCCCTAGTCATCAAGACGGACGAGGCTAAGTACTCGGACGTCTTGAAGGCGATGAGGAGTGACGTCAAGCTCGGTGAACTCGGCGCCGGCATACGTCGAATAAGACGTACCCGGATGGGCGAGATGATCCTCGAGCTGAAGCGGGGCGTCTCGCAAAAGGGCGGCGCCTGTGGCGACAGTGTGAAGTGCAGACGCCTACCGCAGCCGTTCGGCTACGGCAAGGTCCGGCAGGGACACAAGTAGCATTGGTTCGGCTATCTGTAGCGGATGCCTCCAAGGTAGTCAAGTTAGGGAGCGTCAAGGTGGGATGGTCGGTGTGCCCTGTGGGCATATACGAGCAACCCGAAGTTTGCTTCAAGTGCCTGGAACCGGAGCACAAGCAATGGGACTGGAAAGGCCCTGACAGAAGCAAGCTCTGTTGACGCTGCGGATTGGAGGATATAAGGCACAATGCTGCACGAACCCTCCCAATTGTTTGATTTGTTCCAGCAAAGCTGTCCCAAGTAACCAAAAGTTCGGATAACAGTACATTCCTGGCTTAATCAGCCCCAAGAGGGATCCTGAATAGAATTCTATTCAGCTCACTTTTTAAGTAATTAACCGAACTATCAAGTTCATAAAAGTTCGGTGAGAGTCCTGTATAGCATGCTATTCAGCTAGACAATGAACTTGAAGTGTACTTTACAAAATAAAATAAAAACCACAAGGCGATGTACTGGAAAAACTTTTTTTTTTTCAATGATTGATCACTAGAATGTAGATGCTGTTCTTATTTAGGATGCGAGACTCCACGTGACGATGCGCCTACCACAAGTATTGAACTCCAGTCCTCCTCTTATAATCCGGGATGCGTACCACTGCTCCATACGATCGACATGTAAAGTGGCAAAATTTTACTTCATGAGTTGATTTCATATATGACACTTGTCTCAAAGTTCACCATAAGTTCAATTAGGATAAAATGTGAACTAGAAAGTTCGTATAATGCCAAGGTGGCACTAAATGTGAACTTTATGAACTATTATCGTACCGAACTGATTCTGAATTTGAAAGTTCACAAAAAGGTCGTATGGAGCTTGATTCTGAACTTTAAAGTTTATAAAAAGTTCATGTGGACCTGATAGGCGGCTTTGAACAGTTTGACTTTGTTTTGTTTTTATAGCAGTGTGCCTATGCTTAAGATCCTACAAGGTATTATTCATAACTTTTTTTTGTACTTGTGAAATGAAAAAAAAAAATTTGTGAACTTTTGTGCAGACAACAAGTTCGGTTTGTGCTATCGAGGAACTTGATATTAGAAGTTCGGAACAAGTTCCAAAGTAGAGTGATGTGAACTTTATAGTTCGGAATAATATTGATTATCAAGCTGATTAGAAGTACGGTTAGTACTTGAACCGAACTTCTTGTTAGAAGTTCGGAACAATAATTTAAGTAGCATAACGTGAACTTTAAAGTTCAGATGAAGAGGAATGAGCAACTTTCTTGAACTTTCAAGTTCATTAATAGTATTAATTGAGAGCTAAGTTCGGTTTATGAACAATGGAGCTATAATCGAACTAAATGTGAACTTCTTAGTTCAAACCACAAGTCTAATCCGAACTTTTGGTTGCTTGGGTGTACAGCAAGCACCCATGGGGGTTCGATGTGCCCGGCGTTTAAGCGTGCTGCAAATTCACAGTGCAGGTAACGCAGCTGGCTTGCTCGGCCTCGCCCGAGTGTTTGGTGTGCGCAGGTTTCGAGGAAACGGCGGAACACGTGTTGTTCGTGTGCC
The DNA here is from genome assembly GCF_024139115.2 of Armigeres subalbatus. Classification (NCBI taxonomy): domain Eukaryota; kingdom Metazoa; phylum Arthropoda; class Insecta; order Diptera; family Culicidae; genus Armigeres; species Armigeres subalbatus. The sequence goes on from NC_085140.1 coordinate 61,916,241, forward strand.
CACGTTTTCGCGCAATGCGTGACCACATGCTAATTGCCACATGTGGTCTGGACACTGCCCGGACAACCTAGTTCGGAGGATGTGTAAAGATGAAGTTGGCTGGATCGCCGTTTTATCGGCAATCGTCCAAATCGTCCCGGAGCTAAACAGAAGGTGGCGCGTGGACTCAAGGATGGCTAGTTCAGGCGCAAACAAGAGGTGGTCCAAGGGTTCAGAGTCGGCTTCATGTGTCATGCCCTGTGGTCGAACTCGATCCTTTTATCGAACAAGTGGCCGCGCGAAGAACAACATGGTATCGTCGCTTTCGCGGCGTCGATCAACCGGGCGGGTTCCGAGCCCGAGGAAGGAAAGGGGTTCTCGTCAAGGCTGGGGTAGGCGTAGGCACCGCGTCGGCAAGTCCTTCTATGTGTTGGCGAACAGACTCTATCGCAGAGAGGTCAATTTGGAGTGCACGCGGCATCATCATTCTTGATACTAGTCGTGCAGAGGGAAGCAGGCGCGAAGTCTACCCTTCCCACCTTCCGAGGACATAGAGCGTGGTAAGGCCACCTGGAAAGCCGGCAATGCGCTGGCACGATACCGTGGTGCTTCCAAAAAGCGAGTCACAATGTTCGAAGCTGCAAGGACACGCAGCTATCCTCGAGGGTGCGTTGTGCGCTGGCCTCCTTTGAAGCATTACTTTCTGATTGTACCGAAGGGACTATGGGCTTAGCGGCAATGGAAACGGTTTAGCGGGTCGGGGATGTAGTCCTGCCTCCCTCGTTTGCTGTTGGAGGTGATCCCTAACCCCGCACTTCCTGGACAACCCAGGATGTCTGTTGAGCAGATTCCCCCTCCATTGCTTAGGAAGAAAAAAACACACTGACTTATTTCCACTAAACGACCGAATAGAATTAAATTTAGTCAGTCTCCATTATCACCCGCTGCAATGAGAATACCGGTTTATCCAAAGCAATGGTGATGCCTTTCTCGTTTATGATAGAATGTAATAAGAAATAATATAATTCTACAAAACAAACACTCGTTGATTTACCTACTCGAATACATTATTTTCTATATTAACATAAAACACTTTCTTCAGAAACATATTTTAAGCTCTTTTTAGTGGAATGTATTCAACCGTTTAAGACGAGTTTAGTACTCTCCATTTAATTCCACTACGTTTTGTTATGTTTGCAGATACGTATTTCAACCGCAACTGTGAGGTCGTCTCCAGTATCTCGTACTTGACTCGATTACAAGTCAAGTAGAATCAAGTACGAGACACTGAAGACGACCACACAGTTGCGGTCGAAATGCGTATCTGCAAAGATAACAAAACGTAGTGAAATTAAATGGAGAGTACTAAACTCGTCTTAGGAGGTTGATAAAATGCTGTTTTAAATTGGGGATCTGTATTACGACTCTGGCTGGTTTTCAAGACAGATTTTGGACGCTCATTTTTTTTCGGAAATTTGGCCTAAAGATGCATTAATATTCAAAAATCGTCAAATGGAAATATAAGAATAATTGATTATGGACACTGGACGTATAACAATAGAATAAAACTTGCTACCCCCACTCGAAATAGAATTGAGAAAAATATGTGAAACACTTCAAAAACTCATCACGATTTCAATGCACATAAATAAATAGAGAAAAACCATACCATTATTTTATCATGCTACTTCTAGCTTGGGCTTTGTTGATCGTCGATTAATTTGAGATTGTGGCACCCGCACCAATTTTCGGATTCCATCGCGTACGCCCTTAGAAAGCTGCGGTGAAAGAAAGGCCGTGATTTCTTTCAACACAAGCAAATTTAATCATGAGAAGCTTTTTTATGTGTCGACTGCTACATCATTTATCAACCGCGATACCGTGGTGTGGCATTGTATTTATTACAAATTTATGGCAAAAATTCCTTCCTTTGTGTAAAGCCATCACAATAACCTTTACCTTCTCGGGATCATGCTGGTGTATGGCATTTCAAAAGGTGCACTCCTGGCATTTTCAGTGCCCGATATAGGCCAAACCCGACGCTTTCGCCAACAAAAGAGCGAAACCACCCCGGATGGTACCAGGGAAAAATAACACAGTTTACTGCGCACTGCGGTACCCCAAATAAGGCACAAATTTTCAAGTCCTAGAAGCTTGAATAGATTCTGCTGGAAGAGCATCATCGAGCTGGGCGGTCGATTTCGTATGCTGCGAGCGGGATGCAGAGGGCGAAAGCGAAAATCAATGTCACGTGAGAACTTTTCCGAGAGTTTGTTTTCGACGGGGATGGCTGGTGAGTCGGCACGGGAATACCCAGCGGTGCCGGCAACTGGGGAGGAAGTACGGGAGCGATAATTTCGACAAAAGGATGCTTCAAATCGTGTTCGAATCCGCACACTAATAATAGCTGCCAGGCTTGGTGTAGCTGTGGGGGTACAGTTTGTGTGTTTTTGTATGCGAACGTATCGAAAAGGAGGCCAATAGCATTGCATGGAAGTAATCCCCTGCTCTTGGCCAGGGGAAGTTGTAATTAAATTTGGCAAGCGAAGCAGTAGTCCAGGGGGAGGTCTCGCAGAGGGCATATTGAGCTTTGGAAGTTGTCGGTGGTTAGAATGGAAACTAATTGAAGGAGAAATTGGTTTTCGGCTGGGACTTGGTTGTAAGAAGGAGCTTTGGGATCGGATTATTTCTTTTGCTTATGCGCCATTGGGAAACTAATTCTCGATGAGTGGGCCAGATTTCCGAATGCTAACAAGAACTGATTACTTTCGTGTGCTGCTTATTGGTTTTCTCGCTCAAAAGATTGGCAAGGGAGAGCTTGTCATTATCGGTTAGTACAATCGGAAAGCCTTACACGTGCGTTGTGGAGCAGGCATTATTCGAAAGGTACTCCATAATGGCTTAATATATTATTATTTTGTTTTCTTTGAGAAAGTGGGGCGGCTGTGCCCATTCGTTATCATGATACAGTCAGATCACTATTATGAATTATTATCACGGTGTTATCCTACGCCATTCTGGTTACTAGGGACATCACACTCCTTAACTAAACACTTCCAAATTCGTGTAGAATTAAAAGGTCGAGTAAGAGCTCAGTTGTCACATACTAACCGAAAAAAAACATTACGACATAATTGAACAGTGAACATCTACCACAAAAGGAAAAACACTAAAATAAAATTACAAAATACGTTAGAAACAAAAAAGGGGAGGGCAGTCAGTTTGTCAAATTGTAATTAACATTTAATAAAAATAACATTCTAACATTCTAGGCAAGCTCCATAGTTCACAGCGTCGGGATTCGTCGAGTCCCAGAACATGCTATGCTACCTCTGAAGCTTTTTAAACCGAAACGAGAATCGAAACCGTTAACTCCAGATTGCAATCCTGCATAATTTTGATGTTAGGCAATTGCATTGACTACGTAATTTTAACATTTTAACACATTAATAATAAGGGCAAGAATCTATTTTCGTTCAACTGCAGGAAGTTTTTACATGTAAGCAAACACTATTTTATTTTTTAAATGTATTTCTTAGTACTGTTCATATATTTTGTCGATCCTTGTTTGCAATGCAATTTAGACCCGTTTGCAAAAATAAGGTTAGGCACTTGGGCACCGTTTTGAGAAAAAAAAATCAGAAGGGTTATGTACAAGACACAACCGCCCAACGTAAACTACGTAAGACAGTTTGTTCATTGAGGATTGTAGTGCCATCATACATGAATATTTTTAGAAAATTCATTTGATTACTTATGTCACTGGTTTCGAACAAAACTAGCGTATCTTAAGATATGAAAATTGTTGGATACGACAATTGTTTAAAAAATTTACTGTGAAAACCCAAATTTATTCCTCAGTGGTAATGATGCCTTTCTTGGATCCGAATTGCCTACATTTGGGTTTTGAAGCATTTGATGAAATATTTCAATAGAAATATTTTCCGTTTGCAACTTTTATTATTCAGAAACATTCCAATCATAGGCATATCTTGTTTTTCGTGCATCACTAGAAATCATAAAATGTCAATCATGTACCAAAACCCAATTAATTTGGTGGTGATGCGCGCGAGTAGTAAACGTTGCGGACGGGAAAAGAGGGTGTGTGTTATTACAATCTAACTCCCACTGTCTGGCAGTGTCACAAGTGTTGGTAAAATCTCAAAATCTCAAATCTAATCGGCGATTCAAACCATGCGTGAGCCAAATCCCATCAGAATCATGGCCCAGAGATTTGCTCATGATTCGAATCACAATTTGCATCATTGCATGATATTTACGTTCTTCATTGTTGAATGCATTGAATTAACTATTTTTCTTCTAAAACAATGGCTAACATACGCCTAGATTGCGTTTTGACGCTTTTTAGAACGAAATAGTTTTTCGGTGAGTGAGCGAAGCGATGCGATTCTGGCCGAGAATCTGAAACGCGATGCTCCCGCTGCAGAATCGCAGGTGAGTTAGCTCGTGCATGAAATTTATTGAAATTAATTTATTCTCTGAGTAGTTCTCGAGTTATGCAGAAATTTTTGGTTCATTTGTATGAGAGCCCCTCTTTCCAGAAGATCTTGATCTCGAGTTATGATGAAATTGGTGTTTCATTTGTATAGGAGCCAGGTTTCAAAGAGGAGAGGGTTCTCGAACCATCTTAAGAACCTTCCTCGGCCCCAAAGACCTCTGCATTCAAGTTTTTACGCCGCTCGATTCAGTAGAAGAAGAAGAAGATTACCCCCTCCCACTTGGCTTTGCAGAGAGTCGGAGGCCAGTAGACCTTGACCTTGCGTAGACCATAATCTTCTATATAATAAAAATGAGTTGAGATTTCCTTCCTGACGATTTAACTCGCGAACGGCTTGATCGATTTGCAAGTTTTTTCCCTAATCGATTCGTTTTGGGATCCACAAGGTTTGTATATACAAAAAGTTGGTGAATTTAACGGAGAAATGTAAAAAATCATTAGAATACTAGTTTGGGTCAGCTGTTGAGGAAAACAAAACAAACGGACGAAAAATGATCAAGAGTGTGGTGCTGCAAATAGTTCATTGTGACATTTTCAACATCCGGACAAAGCTGGATTTGTTTCGCTAGTTTTTAATAAATATGTGTAACGGCCTTATTAGTTTTCAGTTTGCAAATATAAACATGTTTATGCAATTAAATTGCGATGATTGCATTACTAGCAAGGGCATTGGCATTGATAACAATTGAACGTCTCATGCCTGCACAAACATGCCCCTATCTGCATCACTTTTTATACACCATGCACTACATTACGCATTTTCGTTACATTTGTTTCGACCGCGGTCACTGGTCCGGTTCCACTTTTTGTGCGAAACACCGCACAAAAAGCAAAGTCCAAAAGCCAACCGCACTAAACGGCGACGACCGAAACGTGACTCTTGCGGGCAAGAAAAGAGGGTGCTTCCAAAATGATCCGATACCCTATTTTAACGTCCTAACCCAAAGTTTCAATATAATTGACAAATTGGTAGAGAATTTCCGCGTAGATTGATATATAAATCTCAAAAATCCATCGGAAGATATAGACGCTATTAAAGTTCAAAATCTTACATGATTTCGTGACGGTCTCGAATTTGGAAATTTTCATTTGTCCCCCTGTATCCGAGTCTTCCCCTTAGACGTAGTTTACGTCAAAAACACACACATCACACAGATCACATCTCCGTACTCAATCATGGTGAATCCCAAAACTGTTCTCTTCCTTCAAAGAAACCGTTCTGTTTAAGTGGCAAAGAAAACCGGAAGGAAGGTTTTCCTTCTTGGAAGATTAGTAATTTCAAAAAGAGTTCGTCTCCGATCGAATTGAATAAATCACTTCAAAATATTCAAATGTGAGCTGGAGTCCCTTCTTGCTAAAGATGGATTTCCTCAGAATTTATATTATGTTTGTTTATTATTTTAACGAAATTGACGGGGCCCTCCTTAGCCGTGCGGTAAGACGCGCGGCTACAAAGCAAGACCATGCTGAGGGTGGCTGGGTTCGATTCCCGGTGCCGGTCTAGGCAATTTTCGGATTGGAAATTGTTTCGACTTCCTTGGGCATAAAAGTATCATCGTGTTAGCCTCATGATATACGAATGCAAAAATGGTAACTTGGCTTAGAAACCTCGCAGTTAATAACTGTGGAAGTGCTTAATGAACACTAAGCTGCGAGGCGGCTCTGTCCCAGTGTGGGGATGTAATGCCAATAAGAAGAAGAAGAAGAAGTCCGTTATAATTATTGCTAGTTCCTCAAATAAGCTTGTGTAATTATGCTCATGTTCAAATTACGTGCAACTATTTCCACAGGCTAAGGGGTATTTCCAAATTCCTACTCATTTTCAAAAGTGGGTAACAATTGGGTTTTAGACAACATAATAAATTTGAATGCGTTGGCGCAATCATAAGATTAACATTTTTGAATGCAAAGAGAGACAAAGATCAGTTACGACTGTTGACAAATTCAAACAACACGATTAATGTTAGATTTTTAGTGCACAGAACATTATTTATGCACCACCCTTGGACCTACATATATAAGTTAAAATGAGTGAAACTAAACATTAAGTTATTTTTTCATATTTTTTCACAGACTAAGGCCGGAGTGGCCTGTACGGTATATAAGAGTCTTCTCCATTCGGATCGGTCCATGACTACACGTCGCCAACCACGCAGTCTACGGAGGGTCCGCAAGTCATCTTCCACCTGATCGATCCACCTTGCCCGCTGCGCACCTCGCCTTCTTGTCCATTATATTTACATTTCAAAAGTCTTCTGATACGTCAATAATGAAAAACCAATTAGAAAGACGGATCCTAAAGTCGCTGGGGTGCCCCCGGGGAACCTGTAGAAGAGGACATTTCAGTTTTAGCGCCAAAACTGGTCATTCGACGGTTCGTTTTTCATGGTTTTCTATTAGGAAGCGAGGTATGAATATAAAATGGACCACTGACGGCATTGACCGCTTCCGGGACCTACGGATTGTCCCCGGGAACCTGTTGAGGGGACATTTCAGTTTTGTCATTCAACAGCTCGTTGCTTACGGTTTTCTATCAGGAAGCGAGGTATGAATATCAAATAGATCATTGACTAGTTTGATTGCTTCCGGAACCAACGGATTACCCAAGGGTTACCTGCAGAAGGATGAATTTTTGTTTCTGCACAAGAGCTAGTCATTCGACGTTTCTTTTTCAATAGTTTTCTGTCAGGAAGCGAGGTATGAATATGCTTCTTCAAGGACCAACTGGTTGCTCCAGGGAAATCCGAATAGAATGGGACCTTTATGATTTAGCGCCAAACGAAGTATGTCTGGTTTTACTGCTAAAACTGGAATATCATTTTATACAAGTTTCCCTGGGAAGCGGAAGCGGTCAGAATCGTCCATTCTATATTCATACCTCGCTTACTGATCAAAAACCATGAAAAAAAGATCCGTCGAATGACTAGTTTTGGCGTCAAACCTTTAATGTCCCCGTCTATAAGTTCACGTGGAGCAATCCATAGGTTCCAGAAGTTATCAGAATCGCCAATAATCCATTTTATGTTTATTCCTCGCTTCATGATCGCAAAGCATGAAAAAAGAGTAGTCGAATGACTTCTTTTGGCGCTCAAACTGAAATGTCCTCTTCTACAGGTTCTCCTAGAACAATCTGTAGGTTTCGGAAGCGGTCAGAATCGTCAGTGGTCCATCTTATATTTAAACATCGCTTCCTGATCGAAAACCATGAAAAACAGCGTTCGAATGATCATTTTTGGCGCAAAAATAGGAATGCTTTCTTCTATAGGTTCCCTTGGGACAGTTGGTAGGTCCTAGAAATGGTCAGAGTAGTCAATGGTCCATTTTATATTCATACTGCGCTTCCTGAAAAAGAGCCGTCCAGTGACTTGTTTTGGCGCTTAAACTGAAATGTTTCCTTCAACAGATTTCCTTGGAGCAATGGAAGCGGTCAAAATCGTCAGTGGTCCATTTTATATTCATACCTCGCTTCCTGATAGAAAACAATGAAAAACGAACCGGGGAATGAACAGTTTTGGCGCTAAAACTGAAATGTCCTCTTCTACAGGTTACCAGGGGACAATCCGTAGGTCCCGGAACGATCTTCGATAACTGAAGTATTTTGCTTATCAATTTTTGGTTTTGTTTCTGTGGTATTTTACTTGTTATGCAAACCTAGATTATAACAAAGTAAGGTATTAATAGCAGAATTAGGTATTATTGGGCTATTTTCTCCTGCTCGGGTAAAGTAACCACTTTCCCGTAACGCTGGTAGATAATTTTTTCGTAGTGTGTTTTTTTTTCGTAGTGTTTTACGGAGTAAGATTCAGGGCAGCAGGGACTATGTCCAAGGGCTTGACGATCCCTCCCCAGGCCATCTGCGAGTTGTGGGGCTTGCCTAGGATGTGGTGGGGTTTGACAGTGGGCCCTGTTAAACCTCTATAAAAAGCTGCATGAATCCGCAAGTAGGCTCCGCCAAAGCGACCGTGTGCCACTCAAAGCGCACAAGCCCAAGTCCTGGTGTTAGGTGGGACGCTAAACAGCCCTGACACGACGGCCCTCCGACGAGACAGGAGGTTGGCGCAGGCCTAATAAGCCGCCTGGAAAACCAATCATTACGAACAATATAAGAGATAATGCGACTCGATATAATCGGCAAAGACCTAGGCGACGAATACAGGATCACGATTGGAAGCTTGGAAGCTTGGAACATGGAACTGCAAGTCGCTAGGCTTCGCAGGCTGTGACAGGATAATCTACGATGAATTACATCCCCGCAACTTCGATGTCGAAGCGCTGCAGGAAATCTGCTGGACAGGACAGAAAGTGTGGAAAAGCGGGCATCGAGCGGCTACCTTCTACCAAAGCTGTGGCACCACCAACGAGCTGGGAACCGGCTTCATAGTGCTGGGTAAGATGCGCCAACGCGTGATTGGGTGGCAGCCAATCAACGCAAGGATGTGCAAGCTGAGGATTAAAGGCCGTTTCTTCAACTATAGCATCATCAACGTGCACTGCCCACACGAAGGGAGACCCGACGACGAGAAAAAAGCGTTCTATGCACAGCTGGAGCAGACATACGATGGATGCCCACTGCGGGACGTCAAAATAGTCATCGGTGACATGAACGCACAGGTAGGAAGGGAGGAAATGTATAGACCGGTCATCGGACCGGATAGTCTGCACACCGTATCGAATGACAACGGCCAACGATGCATAAACTTCGCAGCCTCCCGCGGAATGGAAGTTCGAAGCACCTTCTTTCCCCGCAAAAATATCCACAAGGTCACATGGAGATCACCTAACCAAGAAACGGAAAACCAAATCGACCACGTTCTAATCGACGGTAAATTCTTCTCCGACATCACGAACGTCCGCACTTACCGCAGTGCGAATATTGGATCCGACCACTACCTTGTTGCAGTATGCCTGCGCTCAAAACTTTCGACGGTGTACAACACGCGTCGAAGTCGGACGCCGTGGCTACAAGACGGTAGACTAGCCCAAGAATACGCGCAGCAGCTGGAAGTGGCACTCCCAACGGAAGAGCAGCTAGGCGCAGCGTCTCTTGAAGAAGGCTGGAGAGATATTCGATCCGCCATTGGTAGCACCGCAACCGCTGCACTTGGCACGGTGCCCCCGGATCAGAGAAACGACTGGTATGACGGCGAATGTGAGCAGTTAGTTGAGGAGAAGAATGCAGCATGGGTGAGATTGCTGCAACACCGCACGAGGGCGAACGAGGCACGATATAAACAGGCGCGGAACAGACAAAACTCGATTTTCCGGAAGAAAAAGCGCCAGCAGGAAGATCGAGACCGTGAAGAGACGGAGCAACTGTACCGCGCTAATAACACACGAAAGTTCTATGAGAAGTTAAACGTAAGGGCCACGTGCCGCAGCCTGATATGTGCAAGGACATAAACGGGAACCTTCTTACGAACGAGCGTGAGGTGATCCAAAGGTGGCGGCAGCACTACGAAGGACACCTGAATGGCGATGTGGCAGACGAAGATGGCAATATGGTGAGGGACCTGAGAGAACGCGCGCAGGACATAATTTTACCGGCTCCGGATCTCCAGGAAATCCAGGAGGAGATTGGCCGGCTGAAGAACAACAAAGCCCCTGGGGTTGACCAACTACCAGGAGAGCTATTTAAACACGGTGGTAAGGCACTGGCTAGGGTGCTGCACTGGGTCATTACCAAGATTTGGGAGGAGGAAGTTTTGCCGCAGGAGTGGAAGGTGTCGTGTGTCCCATCTACAAAAAGGACGATAAGCTAGATTGTAGCAACTACCATGCAATCGCATTGCTGAACGCCGCCTACAAGGTACTCTCCCAAATTTTATGCCGTCGACTAGCACCAACTGCAAGGGAGTTCGTGGGGCAGTACCAGGCGGGTTTATGGGCGAACGCTCCACCACGGACCAGGTGTTCGCCATTCGCCAAGTACTGCAGAAATGCCGCGAATACAACGTGCCCACATCATCTATTCATCGACTTCAAAGCCGCATATGATACAATCGATCGGGACCAGCTATTGCAGCTAATGCACGAACACGGTTTTCCGGATAAACTGACACGGTTGATCAAAGCGACGATGGATCGGGTGATGTGCGCAGTTCGAGTTTCAGGGGCATTCTCGAGTCCCTTCGAAACCCGCAGAGGGTTACGGCAAGGTGATGGTCTTTCGCGTTTGCTATTCAACATCGCTTTGGAAGGGGTAATACGAAGAGCAGGGATTAACACGAGTGGTACAATTTTCAATAAATCCGTCCAGCTATTTGGTTTCGCCGACGACATAGATATTATGGCACGTAACTTTCAGAAGATGGAGGAAGCCTACATCAGACTGAAGAGGGAAGCTAAGCGGATCGGACTAGTCATCAACACGTCGAAGACGAAGTACATGATAGGAAGAGGTTCAAGAGAAGACAATGTGAGCCACCCACCGCGAGTTGGCATCGGTGGTGACGAAATCGAGGTGGTAGAAGAATTTGTGTACTTGGGCTCACTGGTGACTGCCGAAAATGACACCAGCAGAGAAATTCGGAGACGCATAGTGGCTGGAAATCGTACGTACTTTGGACTCCGCAAGACGCTCCGATCGAATAATGGTACGGCGGCACCAAACTGACAATCTACAAAACGCTAATTAGACCGGTAGTCCTCTACGGACACGAGACCTGGACGATGCTCGTGGAGGACCAACGCGCATTTGAAGTTTTCGAAAGGAAAGTGCTGCGTACCATCTATGGTGGGGTGCAGATGGCGGACGGTACGTGGAGGAGGCGAATGAACCACGAGTTGCATCAGCTGTTGGGAGAACCATCCATCGTTCACACCGCGAAAATCGGACGACTGCGGTGGGTCGGGCACGTAGCCAGAATGTCGGACAGTAACCCGGTGAAAATGGTTCTCGACAACGATCCGACGGGCACAAGAAGGCGAGGTGCGCAACGGGCAAGGTGGATCGATCAGGTGGAAGATGACTTGCGGACCCTCCGTAGACTGCGTGGTTGGCGACGTGTAGCCATGGACCGAGCCGAATGGAGAAGACTCTTATATACCGCACAGGCCACTTCGGCCTTAGTCTGAATAAATAATATGCGGAGTAAGATCTACCAAAGTGAGCCCTAGCCATTTTTCGAGCTATGGCAATAAGTTAGGCAATAATTAAAGAATACTCGTATTTACTGCCGTTATACGCATAACTGTCCCATTTGCATAGGAAATCCCAGCAAACATGGGACAAACATGCGAATAACGGCAGTTTAGTCCTTTAAATTGAAATATAACAATATTAACTTCACGCTTACTTGATACTTGATGGGCTACAGGTCTTCGATGAACCTACGCCGAATGGAGGATCCTTCTCCACTGAACTCGATCCTGGGCCAATCGCCTCAAGTCGCCCTGAACATTGAGCGCCCTCAGGTCCTCTTCAACTGCAAAAAGCCATCGTGTACGCGGCCTTCCACGAAGCCTGCGGCCTCTTCCGGGTTCTCTACTAAATATTATTTTCGGTTGACGTTCTTCTGGCATACGAGCAACGTGTCCAGCCCACCGCAGCCGTGTTGTATAAGCTTAATAATATCCAGCCCTTTATACACCTGGTACTACTCGTGATTCATGCGACGCCACCAGATACCGTTCTCCTGTCCACTCCGAAAGTTTTCCGATCAGCCTCCTTTAACGTCCATGTTTCATGGCCAATATAAACCCACCGGAAGAATCAGAGTAGTATACAGCGCGAATTTTGTCTTCGTTTGCAGACTACGGGACATAAGCTGGTTACGAAGTCCGTAATAAGCCCTATTTTCAGCTGCAATACGCATTTCACCTCGCGAGTAACATCATTATCGCACGTCACTAATATTCCAAGATACACAAATTCTTCTACCACTTAAAATTTTTCACCATCCAGCACTATTTCGTTACCACCACCATTAATGAACCCACGTTGATTGCCAGCGACCATGTACTTCGTTTTGCTGGTATTAATCGTGAGTCCAATCCTCGCTGTCTCCCTCTTAAAAGGCACAAAAGCCTCTTCCACGACACGGTCAATCCCGATAATTTCGATATCGTTCGCAAATCCCAGGAGCATATGCGATCTTGTGATAATGGTACCGCTTCTTTGCACACCAGCTCTCCTAATCGCTCCTCTCGAGCGCTATATTGAATAGTAGATTCGAGAGCGCATCACCCTGCTTTAATACATCTAAGGTAACAAATTATGTCGATATTTCATCCGCAATCCTTATACTTCATTTCGATTCGTCAAACGTTATACAACAGTTCAAAATTAAAAAATCACCCGGTCATAAGAATGGCTGGTGCTACCCAGTAATTCCAATAACATTGATGAAAAATGATTCGATATCTGTCAAAAGTAATCTTGCTCTGCGAGCAGGAGTATTCGATAATTATTGAAATGATACTTTCAAGTTTAATTTTAGTTTTATTTTCCAAATGAGACAAACCCCAATTTTGGATTCCGGGAGGGCCTTGTCCTTAATCTCTGGATGAAAGTAAAACTAACAGTTGCCACCTTTGCTAGATTTTTGTATCAAAATGAACTGGTCAGTTTTCCAACATGGCGGTTTTACGGTATTTGATACATTGAATTACTTTCTCTTTAGATACTTTAATTTAAATCTTGTAATACAAATGAAAGAAAGAGTTTCCTTCTGCGGTTTCCTTAATCACGCAGTGCGTAGTAGTAAATCTTTTATAGTTCACTATCATCTGATACGCAAACAAATCTTCTGCTTGTCACTGTCTTTTGCAACTTATGCCCTAAGTCAGCCGAAGTTTAAATTAATTAAATTTAATACAATATTGCAGCAAAGTATGATGACTTAGGACAGCACACAGTTTGTCATTGTCACTGTCGGTATATGGGTCTTTAAGCAGTGGTGTGGAAATTTTCCAGAACAAACGAAATTATGAAAAGCAAACATGATTTCAAGACAGGAAGAGTTTTCCACGTTCCGCAGTGGAGCAAACAAACAACGCAACGCTGCTGCTGCAAATATGATTTGTTTTCGGGTTGGCTTCCGTTTGTCAAACAGCCGAATTAAAAAGAAAATTATTTATGGAAGCCTTGGAAAACTGTTTGGATCCGTTCCAAAAACCATCCCTGATGGGACGAAAATATGGAAATCGAAGGGTGCGTGTCTCGTCGTTTCTGATAAGACACCGACTGCTGTGATGATGGTGGTTTGGACTGTTTTGAGATTTCAACGGAAACGAAAGTTGTTTGTGAGATGAAGGAAGGACAACATAAAAAGCAGAGAGCGTGTCTAGCTTGGTTTATAGTCAAATTGCGACTTGTTATGATTATGAACATAGTAATAATGATTACAACTGTTTTATTATTTTCTTACAGATTTGCCTGGAACGGATTAAATTGGATGTAGTTGACAGTGTCTAATCTGACGAAATTTGTGACAATGCGAAAATATTGTAAAAGTAAAGTTGAATAAACAACAGGACAGACTAGATTCATCGCGAAAAGGTAAGAATTCAAATTAAGATTCGTTGTTAAAAAATCTGCCAACCCAGTAAACAGATTAACCGTAACTGTTACGGTTAATCTTTAATTAAATAGTTATTGAAGAAAATGAAGATATATTCGCAGTATGAAAAGCAGTGCACTATTGAGGAAGCGCAAACTTTGTCGATATTTTCCTCTTATTTATGCGAAGAACTTATTTCTGCTTTCGCTTACATAATATGAAAAATTTGGTAAAAAAATAATGCGTTACACTCAGTTGAATATGCTATGGTGTTTCACCTTATTTTATAAGATTAAATCTTCAACAAAATCGATCGGACGCCTTATGTTTATGTGAAGATGGTCCATATAAGACAAGTTTTCAATGACAAGTGAGTCAAATACACTCTAATCGCCACATTTCAATATCTTGAACTCAAAGCAAAAGAAAAATTTTACTATTCTAAATGATTCCTCTTCTAATGTAAGAGGAACTAAAGTCATTTTTGAACATTATGCAATAGTGTACTGTACTAGGGAACACTTTTCTGAACCGTGAAATTTTACATCAAAATGTAAACAGGGTGATCTCCCCCTCTAATACAGCTGAACTTCTATTATTCTAATAAGATAGGGGAACTGTTCCGTTTTCCATCTCACTGAACATATATTCATCTCGTCGCAAAACAAAGAAATGCAGCACCAATCTCGTCGCTTCTTTTTGCTAACAACTCACTGCTAAAAAAAATCACAAAAAATAAGAAACTAATCAAATTCCTTTTCATTGCTTTTTTTATTATAGGATGCATATGGGAGCTATGAGATGAAGTGTCGAACAGTTCCCCTATTTGGGGTGCTAGATTTAATGACAGTATCTAAGATAACGCTCATAAATTAGGCATTCGCGTCGAAATTTTCTGGTGCGGCTCTTCATTTTTTTGTAAAATTCCACATTCATACTTAACACAACTTTTATGACTTTGTATAATATGATTCTCAAAGAGAAATAAAAAAATCAATATGGTGAGGTAAATGCCATGGAATTCCGTCACTTCATCGTGAAGCGGGGTGAGTCTCTCCAGAGACTGCTTGGGTATTCGTCGCTCGAAAAAAAAGCAGGAGTGGCGGGTGAGTGAAAATGTTGGTGGATCAGGCTTGTTACTTTATCTGAATAAATGATGACACGCAAAAAGTATAAACTTTTTTTTTCA
The DNA here is from genome assembly GCF_024139115.2 of Armigeres subalbatus. Taxonomy (NCBI): domain Eukaryota; kingdom Metazoa; phylum Arthropoda; class Insecta; order Diptera; family Culicidae; genus Armigeres; species Armigeres subalbatus. The sequence goes on from NC_085140.1 coordinate 61,931,428, forward strand.
AACTTATACATTTTTAAAGAACACAGTAGAGCATAATCTTGATAGGAAAAGTGTAAGCACGTGAAGCTCTTCAGGAAAAAGTAATACAAGTTTTTCTCCAGTCTTACCACGTAAACAAGCCTTGTGCTATACCTACCTATACTGCACAGACGAAGTACGTTGAGGTGTAAATCGAGAGGAAGAAATCTGCTTCAGCTGCACTATTTCAATATGCATGAGGAAGTGCGACACAAGAACCGAGAATTAGCACGACATCGTAGAAGTAGGACAAAAAAGTGATGCCTCCTTGTTCTTGAATGAGTGCGTGGGTCCTGTTGATGATGGTGATGATGATAAACTCATGTACTTCATTCGACAAGAAGGGAGGAGTAAAATTTTCTTTTTGCTTCATGCAAGAAAGCAAATTATTTTCGGTCATTCGAATGAATAATGGTTGCGAGGAGCAGTATTTGTTTAAATTGCGTTTACGTAAGCATTGCATGTAGATTCTGCATTTAATTTAACCAGGAGTTGCTAAGTATTGTTTTGAAATACCCTCATAATTCTTAGTTGTACAAATTATTATTAACTTCAGGTTAAATTCAGCGGGAAAGGTAAATGCAAATTATAATAGTCCGATTCGCGTTTTTAGCGTCACACCGAAAGCACTTTTAAAATAGGATTGTATTTTTACGGATTTCTTTTTTAAACGAATAACTTGCCTTATTTCAGATAATTGTTTTTACATGTTCAACAAAAAATAGTTTGCATTTTAGACGTAAATCCTGTTTTATTTTTTTTTTGGGTTTGAGTAAAATGCCTTCAGCGTGTTATAATAGATTCATACATAAGCGTGTCAATCGGCGAACAGCAAGCCATGATTTTGCCTCTTCCAGTCAGACCTCCGCGGCATGCACACGCATCCACGGGGAGTCGTCGTCATAACTTCTTTCCGGCCATTTAGGGCCACACATTTCGGCGATTCTGCCAGTCTATTTTTTTGATCCTGTCGCTGATTTCATGAGGTGAGTTGAATTCAAGTGGTTAAATTGTGACGAGTGATATATATATTTCATTTGCAAAATCACAAAACCGAAGACCGTCGGAAAATGGTTTGTGGTTTGCAAAATCACAAAACCTGTCTCGAAGACCGTCGGAAAATGGTTTGTGGTTTGCTAAATCACAAGACGCGTCTCGAAGACCGTCGGAAAATGGTTTGTGATTTGCTAAATCACAAGACGCGTCTCGAAGACCGTCGGAAAATGGTTTGTGGTTTGCTAAATCACAAAACGCATCTCGAAGACCGTCGGAAAATGGTTTGTGGTTTGCTAAATCACAAGACGCGTCTCGAAGACCGTCGGAAAATGGTTTGTGGTTTGCTAAATCACAAGACGCGTCTCGAAGACCGTCGGAAAATGGTTTGTGGTTTGCTAAATCACAAGACGCATCGCAAAGACCGCCTGAAAATGGTCTGTGGTTTGCTAAATCACAAGACTCGTCTCGAAGACCGACGGAAAATGGTTTGTGGTTTGCTAAATCACAAAACGTGTCTCGAAGACCGTCGGAAAATGGTTTGTGGTTTGCAAAATCACAAAACGCGTCTCGAAGACCGTCGGAAAATGGTTTGTGGTTTGCTAAATCACAAAACGCGTCTCGAAGACCGTCGGAAAATGGTTTGTGGTTTGCTAAATCACAAGACGCGTCTCGAAGACCGTCGGAAAATGGTTTGTGGTTTGCTAAATCACAAGACGCATCTCGAAGACCGTCGGAAAATGGTTTGTGGTTTGCTAAATCACAAGACGCGTCTCGAAGACCGTCGGAAAATGGTTTGTGGTTTTCTAAATCACAAGACGCGTCTCGAAGACCGTCGGAAAATGGTTTGTGGTTTGCTAAATCACAAGACGCATCTCGAAGACCGTCGGAAAATGGTTTGTGGTTTGCTAAATCACAAAACGTGTCTCGAAGACCGTCGGAAAATGGTTTGTGGTTTGCAAAATCACAAAACGCGTCTCGAAGACCGTCGGAAAATGGTTTGTGGTTTGCTAAATCACAAAACGCGTCTCGAAGACCGTCGGAAAATGGTTTGTGGTTTGCTAAATCACAAGACGCGTCTCGAAGACCGTCGGAAAATGGTTTGTGGTTTGCTAAATCACAAGACGCGTCTCGAAGACCGTCGGAAAATGGTTTGTGGTTTGTTAAATCACAAGACGCGTCTCGAAGACCGTCGGAAAATAGTTTGTGGTTTGCTAAAACAGAAGACGCGTCTCCAAGACCGTCGGAAAATGGTTTGTGGTTTGCTAACTCAAAAGCCGCGGCGCGAAGACCGTCGCAAATGGCTTGTGGTCTTTTAAATCACAAGACGCGTCTCGACGACCGTCGGAAAATGGTTTGTGGTTTGCTAGATCGCAAGACGCGTCTCTAAGACCGTCGGGAAATGGTTTTTGGTTTGCTTAATCACAAGACGCGGCTGGAAGACCGTCGGAAAATGGTTTTTGGTTTGGTTGCTAAACCACAAAACGTGTCTCGAAAACCGTCGGAAAATGGTTTGTGGTTTGCTAAATCACAAGACGCATCGCAAAGACCGCCTGAAAATGGTCTGTGGTTTGCTAAATCACAAGACTCGTCTCGAAGACCGACGGAAAATGGTTTGTGGTTTGCTAAATCACAAAACGCGTCTCGAAGACCGTCGGAAAATGGTTTGTGGTTTGCAAAATCACAAGACGCGTCTTGAAGACCGTCGGAAAATGGTTTGTGGTTTGCTAAATCACAAGACGCGTCTCGAAGACCGTCGGAAAATGGTTTGTGGTTTGCTAAATCACAAGCCGCGTCTCGAAGACCGTCGGAAAATGGTTTGTGGTTTGCTAAATCACAAGACGCGTCTCGAAGACCGTCGGAAAATGGTTTGTGGTTTGCTAAATCACAAAACGCGTCTCGAAGACCGTCGGAAAATGGTTTGTGGTTTGCAAAATCACAAAACGCGTCTCGAAGACCGTCGGAAAATGGTTTGTGGTTTGCTAAATCACAAGACGCGTCTCGACTACCGTCGGAAAATGGTTTGTGGTTTTCTAAATCACAAGACGCGTCTCGAAGACCGTCGGAAAATGGTTTGAGGTTTTCTAAATCACAAGACGCGTCTCGAAGACCGTCGAAAAATGGTTTGTGCTTTGCTAAATCACAAGACGCGTCTCGAAGACCGTCGGAAATGGTTTGTGGTTTGCTAAATCACAAGACGCGTCTCGAAGACCGTTGGAAAATGGTTTGTGGTTTGCTAAATCACAAGACGCGTCTCGAAAACCGTCGGAAAATGGTTTGTGGTTTGCTAAATCACAAGACGCATCGCAAAGACCGCCTGAAAATGGTCTGTGGTTTGCTAAATCACAAGACTCGTCTCGAAAACCGCCGGAAAATGGTTTGTGGTTTGCTAAATCACAAAACGCGTCTCGAAGACCGTCGGAAAATGGTTTGTGGTTTGCAAAATCACAAAACGCGTCTTGAAGACCGTCGGAAAATGGTTTGTGGTTTGCTAAATCACAAGACGCGTCTCGAAGACCGTCGGAAAATGGTTTGTGGTTTGCTAAATCACAAGCCGCGTCTCGAAGACCGTCGGAAAATGGTTTGTGGTTTGCTAAATCACAAGACGCGTCTCGAAGACCGTCGGAAAATGGTTTGTGGTTTGCTAAATCACAAAACGCGTCTCGAAGACCGTCGGAAAATGGTTTGTGGTTTGCTAAATCACAAAACGCGTCTCGAAGACCGTCGGAAAATGGTTTGTGGTTTGCTAAATCACAAGACGCGTCTCGAAGACCGTCGGAAAATGGTTTGTGGTTTGCAAAATCACAAAACGCGTCTCGAAGACCGTCGGAAAATGGTTTGTGGTTTGCTAAATCACAAAACGCGTCTCGAAGACCGTCGGAAAATGGTTTGTGGTTTGCTAAATCACAAGACGCGTCTCGAAGACCGTCGGAAAATGGTTTGTGGTTTGCTAAATCACAAGCCGCGTCTCGAAGACCGTCGGAAAATGGTTTGTGGTTTGCTAAATCACAAGACGCGTCTCGAAGACCGTCGGAAAATGGTTTGTGGTTTGCTAAATCACAAGACGCGTCTCCAAGACCGTTGGAACATGGTTTGTGGTTTTCTAAATCAAAAGACGCGTCTCGAAGACCGTCGGAAAATGGTTTGTGGTTTTCTAAATCACAAGACGCGTCTCGAAGACCGTCGGAAAATGGTTTGTGGTTTGCTAAATCACAAGCCGCGTCTCGAAGACCGTCGGAAAATGGTTTGTGGTTTGCTAAATCACAAGACTCGTCTCGAAGACCGTCGGAAAATGGTTTGTGGTTTGCTAAATCACAAGACGCGTCTCGAAGACCGTCGGAAAATGGTTTGTGGTTTTCTAAATCACAAGACGCGTCTCCAAGACCGTCGGAAAATGGTTTGTGGTTTTCTAAATCAAAAGACGCGTCTCGAAGACCGTCGGAAAATGGTTTGTGGTTTTCTAAATCACAAGACGCGTCTCGAAGACCGTCGGAAAATGGTTTGTGGTTTGCTAAAACAAAAGACGCGTCTCGAAGAACGTCGGAAAATGGTTTGTGGTTTTCTAAATCAAAAGACGCGTCTCGAAGACCGTCGGAAAATGGTTTGTGGTTTGCTAAATCACAAGCCGCGTCTCGAAGACCGTCGGAAAATGGTTTGTGGTTTGCTAAATCTCAAGACTCGTCTCGAAGACCGTCGGAAAATGGTTTGTGGTTTGCTAAACCACAAAACGTGTCTCGAAAACCGTCGGAAAATGGTTTGTGGTTTGCTAAATCACAAGACGCATCGCAAAGACCGCCTGAAAATGGTCTGTGGTTTGCTAAATCACAAGACTCGTCTCGAAAACCGCCGGAAAATGGTTTGTGGTTTGCTAAATCACAAAACGCGTCTCGAAGACCGTCGGAAAATGGTTTGTGGTTTGCAAAATCACAAAACGCGTCTTGAAGACCGTCGGAAAATGGTTTGTGGTTTGCTAAATCACAAGACGCGTCTCGAAGACCGTCGGAAAATGGTTTGTGGTTTGCTAAATCACAAGCCGCGTCTCGAAGACCGTCGGAAAATGGTTTGTGGTTTGCTAAATCACAAGACGCGTCTCGAAGACCGTCGGAAAATGGTTTGTGGTTTGCTAAATCACAAAACGCGTCTCGAAGACCGTCGGAAAATGGTTTGTGGTTTGCTAAATCACAAAACGCGTCTCGAAGACCGTCGGAAAATGGTTTGTGGTTTGCTAAATCACAAGACGCGTCTCGAAGACCGTCGGAAAATGGTTTGTGGTTTGCAAAATCACAAAACGCGTCTCGAAGACCGTCGGAAAATGGTTTGTGGTTTGCTAAATCACAAGACGCGTCTCGAAGACCGTCGGAAAATGGTTTGTGGTTTGCTAAATCACAAGACCGTCGGAAAATGGTTTGTGGTTTGCTAAATCACAAGACGCGTCTCGAAGACCGTCGGAAAATGGTTTGTGGTTTGCTAAATAACAAGACGCGTCTCGAAGACCGTCGGAAAATGGTTTGTGGTTTGCTAAATCACAAGACGCGTCTCGAAGACCGTCGGAAAATGGTTTGTGGTTTGCTAAATCACAAGGCGCGTCTCGAAGACCGTCGGAAAATGGTTTGTGGTTTGTTAAATCACAAGACGCGTCTCGAAGACCGTCGGAAAATGGTTTGTGGTTTGCTAAACCACAAGACGCGTCTCGAAGACCGTCGGAAAATGGTTTGTGGTTTGCTAAATCACAAGATGCGTCTCGAAGACCGTCGGAAAATGGTTTGTGGTTTGCTAAACCACAAGACGCGTCTCGAAGACCGTCGGAAAATGGTTTGTGGTTTGCTAAATCACAAGATGCGTCTCGAAGACCGTCGGAAAATGGTTTGTGGTTTTGAAGAATATTAAAGCCTCGCCTGGAAGACCTTAAGAAATTGGTTTGTGGTTTGCAAAATTACAATGCGCGTCTGGAAGATGGGTGCAAATAATTTGTGGCTTAGAAAACTATAAAGCGTGTCAGAAAGGTGGCCGAAAAAAAAATGTATTGTAGTTTGTGAAACTACAAGGTGAGTATGGAAGACAAACGGAAAATGGTTTACTATCTAGACAATTTCAAAGTCCTGCGAGCATTGATTTTGATCGAAACAAATTTAGATTACAGGAAGCCACTTGGCAACGTACATGATACTACCAGTCGAGCTATTATATAACGAAATCTGAGAGAAATGGAGAAATATTCAATGCTGTAATTTTCTGTTCGAAACTGTTCGGAAATATATTATCTGGAAATTTATCTTGGAATGTACTGACTTAGTAGCCATAGCGGGATAACCTGTAGGAGCAGATATCTTGGAATTTGAAAAATTTATAAGGTTGCCGGATTTTACAAAGCTTTTCGGAAGTCAAATTCATTATGCGTAAGATTAGTTTGGAGTTATTGGCTAGCAATACTAGTTGATGGCAAATGGTTTATGGTGTACTGTACGCGAAACAAAAAGTTGGATTGAATGTACGGATTTGGAATGGATTCGAATTGGATTTGGATTAGGTTTGGATTTGGATTGGATTTGGATTGGATTTGGATTGGATTTGGATTGGATTTGGATTGGATTTGGATTGGATTTGGATTGGATTTGGTTTGGATTTGATTTGGATTGGATTTGGATTGAATTTGGTTTGGATTTGGATTTGGATTGGATTTGGATTGGATTTGGATTGGATTTGGATTGGATTTGGATTGGATTTGAATTGGATTTGGATTGGATTTGGATTGGATTTGGATTGAGTTTGGATTTAAATTAGATTTGGATTGGATTAGCATTGGATTTGATTTGGATTGAATTTGGATTAGTATGAATTTCCTTAGCATTATTAGGTTGTTCTTGTTTTGTTGTTTTTGAATTTTGTCTTGAATGTTTTTTTTTAAGAAATTGTCATTGTATTTGACAAACAAAAGAAGGCTTCGTAAATTTGTTGTTCTCTAATCATCCAACGAAAGTATGAATCACGTTTTATCTTTCGCGGCCCACAGTTTTGGAACCCACACTCTGAATCATTGTTCTGGTATTAAAACCATGATGTTGAGTCAAGTTTATTTTGGTGTGCAGTTTTCAATGGAGTTAACCGGTTGCTCAATTGCAACCGATGTTCGCTTTCGTCGCATTTAAATAACCCAGGAGAAAAACAAGCATTGCATCCTATGCTAGAAGATTTTTTTTGCGTTTTTAATGAGAGAAGAAGGGAAATGTGGGGTTTGAGTAAAATGCCTTCAGCGTGTTATAATAGATTCACACATCAGCGTGTCAATCGGCGAACAGTAAGCCATGATTTCCTCTTCCAGTCAGACCTCCGCGGCGTGCACACTCATCCACGGGGAGTCGCCGTCGTTCCGGCCATTTTGGGCCACATAATTTCCACGTGGTGTCAGGCCATTTGGCCAAATGCTGTTTTGCCGAAATTTTCGTTTGATCGAACCAAATTTTCTCAGATTGCTAGAAGTGAAAAGTGAGAAATGAAAAATGAATAGTGAGAATTGCGAAGAATGGAGTGAGAAGTGCGATATTTTTTTACTTCTCACTTCACATAAAAAAATAATAAATGAGAAGCTGGAAATGACCAAAAAGAATTGACAAGAAATCAGTAATATGTGGGACGTGCGATGAAAGAAGTGTCAAGTGGTAAGTGAAAAATAAGAAATGGCCAGTTAAAATCGAGTAGTCGCAGAGGTTCCCAAACTTTTTTGGTACACCTAACCAGCGGATGGCAGATTTTAATACAGTTCTGCATACGTACCTTGCAGAAACTGTATAATAATTGGGCATATACAAAATCTGTATTATTTCAATACAATTATTGTATTGAAATAATACAGATTTGTATTATTTTAATTGTATAAAAAGCTTACAGAATTGTATATTCCCAGATTTTATACAATAATTGTCAGATTTGTTTTTTGGGTGTATGCGACCCCCCTAGCGGAATCTTATAATGTTTGAGGCCCACCAGATACAAAAGACTGAACAAAACTTAATAATCTTCTTCGTATCCCTAATTTTTATTCACTGCTACAACAGCCTTTTTATTTTGTTTCACTTTAAGGACATAGTTGGAAGAGTACCACGATGGCCGTCAATATGGCACCGGACCTTCCACGGGTCGTTACCACACCTCCCGCACTCCTCTCCCACCAACATTCGAATGCATCGAACAGCATCGAACAAAAGTTTAATATTCAAATTACTAACCTGTTCACAGCATATTTATTCACTTCCCGTGATGATGAACATGTTTATCCAAAGAGTCCTATGTATTTCGGCTCGAATAGTATCATAAATGTGCCAATTTATTAGCCTTTCGCGATTTGGTGGGCTTATCACTGCACTTCACTTCCTCTTAAAGGGCATTGAAAAAATCAAGTTTTCACACACTTCTCCGCACATGAGCAGCCCGAAATGTTGATGGAATGCCAATTAAACATCACTTTTTGAAATCAGTCACTTGTTTGAAGCGAAAACTTAATATAAACTGCTATTTTTGATAAAAAAAAACACTAAAAACTGATCGCGGAGCGAATGTAAACACCGGCAGCGGCAGCAGCAAACTAATATTTAGGGTGGCTCAAAAATTATTTTGCTCCGCCACGCTCAGTCGAATATGTTTCATATTCTGGGTGTCTTTCGATGGTTTGGGCTGGTTTGAATAGGGACGGTGCACAGGTCGTTTCAGGTTTGTATGACAGTTGATATGGCGAGGTTGAATTTTACATTATTCTGATTGTGGCGCTTCGTCATTGGGCCCTGGCGAGCGGGGAGACCATATGATTGAATGAAATATTCAAGAGCTTTGACTTCATAGACAATGTATATTGAATTGTCGTTCCGATAGTTGTTAGCATGCATGCTAATATGATAATTAGGCTTCTCAGAAAGCATCAGTGAAACGTGTAATTCAACAAAATAGTCAGAATTTGTCTGTGATATCTATCGCACCAGGCGCAGATACTTCATACAAAAAGTGTGACATGGGAGTGAGCCAAAGAGTGAGCGGGGTATGAAATGCTATTTTTTTGCGTTACGTAATCAATGGATCTTTCCCAAGGTGTGGTTTTCATTCAGCTATGTGGGTTCTCTTTTCGCCAGCGTTTGGAGGAGAGGCACTGTAGTCAGTGTAATGAAAGGTTTAGTTTCCCCACAGATAACAGATATTGAGGCTGGCATCCGATACGTGTGTAAACATCCGCAACCGCGTTTGGCAATCGATTGGAGATGGCGCAAGGATCTTTGTTATTGAAAACGCAGCCCAAATGCGGCTGTCAAATGCATTGGCTGCGTTCGACGGTTGTTAATCAACTGCGTCCGTATGTACTGCCGCAATCAGTTGAGTAGATGGCAGTAGTGGGCCAACGTATATCAATTCAAAAGTTTACACAGGATTATCAATAACATTTGTTCTAGCCTAAATATCTGTTATCTGTGGTTTCCCATACTAGCTTTCATACGAACATGAACCGGCTTGTGCCCAATCAGTTTTCGTCCAATTGGCTTTTGGAATTCACTCGGAGCATGGGACGGAATCGATTGAGCGTGGTGGAACTGGGTCGTTTTTTGAACCACCCTACTAATATTTTTTGCTTTTTCATAAATACTACACCAATGCTTCTACAGTATATGACAGTTTTTATCGTACCAACACTTTCAAAGCTTTGTTTTGGTACTCAACCCACCTTCACCTTAAACATGGCCAAGTCTCAGCAATCTTTCTCTCTTAACCTTAGTAAGATGTTGGGGTCAATATGACCCAAAACGAAACTTCAAAGTAGAATAACTTTTTACCTGATAATCCGATCGATCTGAAATTTCTTGACTTTTAATATTTTGTGGAAATGAAGCATCTGACATGAAGAAAGTATTTTGAGGTGCAACAGGAACGACCCCACAAAAAAAGTTACGAATAAGATGTTAGGGTCATATTGACCCAGAAATGTAAAGGCTTATTAAACTGTCAAATTATAACCGAATTACAAAGTTTATATACCGTTCTAAAGATAAACTCATTAATTTTGTGGCTATGCGGTGATATGCTGGTTCTGAAAACAATGGCCACCGGTAAACGACTTCCACGGGGACCTTGTCGGTCATATAAGGGGAGCATAAAAATCGCTCCATATATGTCATTTGATCGCTAATTCTTCATATATTCTCTTAAAACGGTAATGTATGGTCCATGAGAGGGCTTCCGACGAAAGTGGCAACTCCTGCTACATTCAAAGTGCCCCCGGGGAACCCGCAGGAGGGGACATTTCCGTTTTAGCACTAAAATATGCCGTGCGGCGGCTCTTTTGTCATGATTTTCCACAAAATAGATGATAATGCGCTTGAAATCGATAAAAGACCACATTGGCCACTCCTGGTACATGCAAGGTGCCCCGGGGAACCCGCAGGAGGGGACATTTCCGTTTTAGCACCAAAATATGCCGTGCGGCGGCTCTTTTGTCATGATTTTCCACCAAACAGATGGTTATGCGCTTGAAATCGATAAATGACCACATTGGCCACTCCTGGTGCATGCAAGGCGCCCCGGGGAACCCGCAGGAGGGGACATTTCCGTTTTAACGCAAAATATGCCGTGCGGCGGCTCTTTTGTCATGATTTTCCACCAATCAGATGGTTATGCGCTTGAAATCGATAAGTGACCACATTGGCCACTCCTGGTACATGCAGGGTGCCCCGGGGAATCCGCAGGAGGGGACATTTCCGTTGTAGCACCAAAATATATCGTGCGGTGGCTCTGTCGTCATGATTTCCCACAAAATAGATGAAAATGCGCTTGAAATCGATGAAAGACCAGATTGGCCACTCCTGCTACATGCAAGGTGCCCCCGGGGAACCCGCAGGAGGGGACATTTCCGTTTAAGCACCAAAATATACCGTGCGGCGGCTCTGTCGTCGTGATTTTCCACAAAATAGATGATATTGCGCTTGAAATCGATAAAAGACCACATTGGCCACTCCTGGTACATGCAAGGTGCCCCAGGGAACCCGCAGGAGTGGACATTTCCGTTTAGCACCAAATATGCCGTGCGGCGGCTCTTTTGTCATGATTTTCCACCAAACAGATGGTTATGCGCTTGAAATCGATTAATGACCACATTGGCCACTCCTGGTGCATGCAAGGCGCCCCGGGGAACCCGCAGGAGGGGACATTTCCGTTTTAGCACCAAAATATGCCGTGCGGCGGCTCTTTCGTCATGATTTTTCACCAATCAGATGGTTATGCGCTTGAAATCGATAAGTGACCACATTGGCCACTCCTGGTACATGCAAGGTGCCCCCGGAGAATCCGCAGGAGGGGACATTTCCGTTGTAGCACCAAAATATACCGTGCGGCGGCTCTGTCGTCCTGATTTTCCACAAAATAGATGATAATGCGCTTGAAATCGATGAAGGACCACATTGGCCACTCCTGCTACATGCAAGGTGCCCCCGGGGAACCCGCAGGAGGGGACATTTCCGTTTTAGCACCAAAATATGCCGTGTGGCGGCTCTGTTGTCATGCTTTTCCACCAAACAGATGGTTTGGTTATGCGCTTGAAATCGATAAATGACCACATTGGCCACTCCTGTCCTGGTACAAGCAAGGTGCCCCCGGATATTACATATAAGAGGAGATTTCAAGAGCATTACCAACTATTTGATGGAAAATTATAGTGAAAGAGCCGCTGCACGGCATGTCTTTAAGGGCCGATGTCCACGTAAAGTTTTTTCACGATGCTTGCACGGCCGCGTTCACGCAAGGTACCCAGCATCAAATGGAGTAATGCACACGTAAACGTGTGCACGACTACATTTGATGCCGGATACCTTGCGTGGACGCGGCGTGCACGCAGCTTGAAAACACGCTACGTGGGCATCGGCCCTAAGTAAGAGTAAGAGTAAGAACGGAAATGTCCTCTCCTATGAGCTCCACGGCGGTACTTCATAGGTTCCAAAATGGAAAATGTGGTCACTTATTCATTTCGGTATAAAAACGGAAATGTCACCATCTACGGGTTCCCCGTGGGCATCTTATTGGTTCCAAGAGTGGCCAATGTGGTCACTTATCGATTTCAAGCGCATAATCATCTATTTTGTGGAAAATCATGACGAAAGAGCCGCCGCACGACATATTTCGGTGTTAAACGGAAATGTCGTCTTCTACGTGTTCTCCGAGGGAGCCTCATAGGTTTCAAATGTAGCCAATGTGGTTCAAGAGTGGCCAATGTGATCACATATTTCGGTGTTGAAACGGAAATATCCCATTCTACGGGTTCCCTGGGGGTCCCTGGTAGACTCCAAGAGCGGCCAATGTGATCAATTATCGATTTCAAGCGCATAATCATCTATTTTGTGGAAAATCATGACGAAAGAGCTGCCGCAAAGCATATTTTGGTGTTAAAACGGAAATGTCCTTTTTTACGGATTCCCCGAGGGCACCTCATAGGCTCCAAGAGTGGCCAATGTGGTCACTTATCAATTTCGAGCGCATAATCATCTATTTTGTGGAAAATCATGATGAAAGAGCCGCAGCACCGCACATTTTGGTGCCGGAATGGAAATGTCCTCTCCTACGGGTTCCCCGGGGGCACCTTGCATATACAAGGAGTGGCCAATGTGATCATTTATCGATTTCAAGCGCATGACCATCTGTTTGGTGGAAAATCATGATAAAAGAGACGCCACACGAAATATTTTGGTGTTAAAACGGAAATATCCTCTTTTACGGGTTTCCCGAGGGCACCTCATAGGCTCCAAGAGTGGCCAATGTGGCTAATTATCAATTTCGAGCGCATAATCATTTATTTTGTGGAAAATTATGACGAATGAGCCACTGCATGGCATATTTTGGAGTTTAAACGGAAATATTCCTTTCTACGGGTTCCCCAAGGGCACCTCATAGGTTCCAAGAGTGGCCAATGTGGTCTTTCGTCGATTTCGAGCACATAATCATCTATTTTGTGGAAAATCATGACGACAGAGCCGCCGCACGGTATATTTTGGTGCTACAACGGAAATGTCCCCTCCTGCGGATTCCCCGAGGGCACCTTGCATGTACCAGGAGTGGCCAATGTGGTCACTTATCGATTTCAAGCGCATAACCATCTGTTTGGTGGAAAATCATGACGAAAGAGCCGCCGCACGGCATATTTTGGTGCTAAAACGGAAATGTCCCCTCCTGCGGGTTCCCCGGGGGCACCTTGAATGTACCAGGAGTGGCCACTTTCATCGGAAGCCCTCTCATGGATCATACACTACCGTTTTAAGCGAATCTATGAAGAATTAGCGATCGAATGGCAAATATGGAGCGATTTTTATGCTCCCCTTATATGACCGACAAGGTCCCCGTGGAAGTCGTTTCCCGGTGGCCATTGTCTCCAGAACCAGCATATCACCAGATACCCACAAAATTGATGAGTTTATCTTTCGAACGGTATATAAACTTTGCAATTCGGTTATAATTTGACTGTTTTATAAGCATTTACATTTCTGGGTCAATATGACCCCAACATCTTATTCGTAAGTTTTTTCGAAGAAGGTTAACATAGTTTTTCTATGTGGATAACATATTTACGATAAGAGCGTTAAACCACAACATGCCCCATTATATTTGTACATTATAGTTAGATGCAGTCCAAATTAATAACAAAATTTATCCTGTCCATTTAATTCCACCAGTTAATTTTCGTTATCTTTGCAGATACGTATTTCGACCACAACTGTGTGGTCGTCTTCAGTGTCTTGTACTTGACTCGACTCGAGTCAAGTACAAGACACTGAAGACGACCACACAGTTGTGGTCGAAATACGTATCTGCAAAGATAACGAAAATTAACTGGTGGAATTAAATGGACAGTACTTAATTCGTCTTAGACGGTTTAATACATTCCACTAAACGAGCTTAATATATTTTTCTGAACAAAATTTATGTTATGTTGTGATAAGACGAGTTTGTACCATCCTTTTTAATTCCACTACTTGATTGTCCCTTGACATACGTATTTCGACCTCAACAGTAAGGTCGTCTTCAGTGTCTCGTACTGTAAAAGTTACTTATCTCATTCGGATTAAAACTGTTCACTTGCAATTGTGTAGCGCAATTATTTATTCGATGTTCAAAGTTATGAAATGGAATTTTGTTATCAATTAATATATTTCATTTTAATTTATGTGCATCACTGCAAAAGGTTAAGATGAACCTACTATTTGACAATAACTGTGGAACGCAATCTGGTCCACATTTAACGCATCATCTTGAAACACGATTGATCTTCGGGTCTTCCATCAAAGTAGTAAAACGGCTCACGTGGAAGAGATTACTAAGAACATGAATCGGCTCTCAATTGAATGAGCTTTCAAGCTGAACAGTATGTCATTTCACAGGAGTATTAAATTCGACCAAATTTGTTGCTTTGACCACCATTTATCAAAACGCACTTCACTAATGAAGACATACGTTTAACTACGAGAAGCACTTCTAACATTTTCCACACAATCAAACCAACCCTTATCAAATTTGGGATCTACAAAAACAAAAAAGTGTTCTCAATGATTGATAGCCGGCAACCGAGCTCATGGATTTGGTATGAATCCACAAAAGCTAGATTCATCTACCCGATGATGTTTCGTTTATGTTTTCCTCCAGATTACATTTTCCGCCAAAATTCGCTCCGCTTTCCGAACAGTCGAAAACATATCACTCCATTAACATCAACGCATGGGTTTTGGAAATCATCCTCAAATATTCTGTTTCGCCTTATAGTGAGTTTATTAAAATCTGCTGACTCCACCCGTCACAAGAACTCGTCGAATGTGCAAGCGGAAGTCAGAAACGCTGCCTGGTATCGCCCAGTAGGAAGCAAAAACTACATCCAAGCTTCATGTAGCAGAAAATGAATGAGTGGATCGTAAAACAGAAAAAGGATGAACCGGAAAGTCGAACGTTTCTTTGAATGCGTGCGGTTCGCCCTTGTTGCTGTGTGACATGGCCGTCGTTGCCGTCGCGTCGTATTCGTCACCATTCATTATGGTTGAGCATTACCATCTTCATAGGGTGGCGCGCCCACGATGATTATGGTGATGACAACGACGACGACGACGATGCTATGGCGACAACCACGTTTGTCGATGGTTGTAAATGCTGAACGTTGGTTGTTATCGTTGGGATGAATCTCGGATATGCTGGCCAGGATTGGAACGGGGGCATATCGGTGCTTTTATGTGCAAGCTTGATGCCGGGAACAGGAAGACAATAGAGCGAACTACTGAAGAAAATGCTTTCTAATGGTCGGATTGGAACCGGAAGATCGGACCAGTGCAGTATATGGTGTTTGGCGCTGGTGAGATTGCTTTAAGCACATAGCATACAGCCTGTCAGTTTAAGTGGGTCCGAGAGCCAAATCGATACTTCTACTCACAGTCGAGTGATTTTGAAGTGAGTTGGCAATTTCTTTCTTCTTGTGTATGAAGCATTCATGAAGCGCCTCCCACAAGCATTGAATTTCTAAAAATTCATCATAAAATGAGTCTTGCAATCACAATTTATTTTTTCGTTTTTGATTTTACTTCATAACTAGCTGAGTCGTCGAACTTCGTCTTGCCCAAAATTAAAGCACAAACATTTGTTTCCATTCGCTTCATTAGTTCTCGAGTTATGTAGGAATTTGTATTTCATTCGTATACGAACCTCCCCCTTCAAAAAAACCAGATACATCTATTTAGACTACATCTAAACAGATAACACTGAATCAACAATTTGACGCCACAGTACACGGTTCGAGGCTCCATCCTCAAATACGCCCCACGCTCGCCAAGTCGTTTTGCATCTGGTCTGCCCACATCGCTCGCTGCGCTCCACGCCGTCTCGTACCTGCCGGATCGGCAGCGAACACCATCTTTGCAGGGTTGCTGTCCGGCCCTTTGCAACATGTCCTGCCCATCGTACCCTTCCGGCTTTAGCTACCTTCTGGACACTGGGTTCGCAGTAAAATTGGGCGAGCTCGTGGTTCATTCTTCGCCGCCACACACCGTCTTCTTGCACACCGCCAAAGATGGTCCTAAGAACCCGTCTCTCGAATACTCCGAGTGCTTGCAAGTCCTCCTCGAGCATTGTCTATGTTTGATGTCCGTAGAGGACAACCGGTCTTATTAGCGTCTTGTACATGACACATTTGGTGCGGTGGCAAATTTTTTTGACAGTTTCTTCTGGAGCCCGTAGTAGGCCCGACTTCCACATATGATGCGCCTTCGTATTTCACGACTAACATTGTTATCAGCCGTTAGGAAGGATCCGAGGTAGACGAATTCCTTGACTACTTCGAAGGTATCCCCGTCTATCATAACACTGCTTTCCAGGCGTGCCCTGTCGCGCTCGGTTCCGCCCACAAGCATGTACTGTGTCTTTGACGCATTCACCATCAGTCCAACTTTTGTTGCTTCACGTCTCAGGCGGGTGTACAGTTCTGCCACCTTTGCAAATGTTCGGCCGACAATGGCCATGTCATCCGCGAAACAAATAAATTGACTGGATCTGTTGAAAATCGTACCCCGGCTGTTACACCCGGCTCTCCGCATGACACCTTCTAGCGCAATGTTGAACAACAGGCACGAAAGTCCATCACCTTGTCTTCCCAAGCAGCACAACTTGTTTCACTACTGAACATTTCACTGTGTTGCTATTCGGAAAGAAACAATCTTTGCGTATGTGCCATCAAATATAACTCTCTTGCAATCTAAAAAGCGCAAGAGGTGGAGCCTACGGAAACATCCTTCGATTGCAGTAGAAGTGCAATAATGTTGCAAAATACTACAGCGGAAAAATATAAAACTGGATTCGATTTATGGATATTGTGATTGATAGTCCTTCACTCTACCACAGCACCATTCAACACTTCGAAGGGACTGCAAGTTGATTCACCATAAAAACCATACGATTATGAAGTTTTGTATTCGGGTTTTCTGTTACTTGATTGCACCATTAGAGTGATTCAAATTTTGACTTTTTTGCTCCCCTATGCTTAAACGATGGCATTTGCTATTTTAATAATCGTCCTAAATTTTTAGCTAATTTGGATGTAATTTGACTGAGCACAAGCAATTTGTAGCTTGTATGAAAATTACTATAAAAACAGTAACTTTTGTGAAAAACCGTTCCCTATCATTGCCCATTAAGCTCTTAAAATGTATGAATACGTTATCAATATAGGACTTTTAACAAGGGAAAATATCGTCGTTGTTGCTAAACGATTTGATACTGGCAACAAAAGTTATTAGGGAAATGCTGAATTGTGGGAAATTGAATTTAGCACGTAAAAGAATAACATCAATATCAATAACGAGCATTTTTGTTTTCTTTATAATTTTGCTCACAAAAGTCAGATTGCTTCGCAACAACAACTGACTTCCAGCTTAGGATCTATTCTATGATAGCGATGCGTTAAATATATTCAAATAGATTACGGGCTGCTTCACGAAACTATCCTTTACATAACTGGCAATTCTCATAGTAATTTTCATATAACCTTCAAATGTCACGTGCACAATCAAATTACATCCAAATCAGTTAAAAATTTGGGAGGACTATTAAAATATCAAAAACAATCGTTTAAGCACAGGGGAGCGAAAAAGTCAAAATTTGAATCACTCTATTGCACCATCACAGGAAAAAATAGTAAGTTGTCAAAAGGTTGAACGATGCTAAATTAAACATGAAGACACATTCAACTTATCTGCAACTTAATTTAAACAAACAATAAAATTTTGAAAGACGCATTTAAGTTACAGAAGTTACGTTAAAAACATGAAACCTAATGATTTTGTTTTGTGTTTGCAACATGAAGTGCAGTATTCTTTGTTTGTTTGTTTTCAAATGTCAAACGCGTACTGTATTGCAATATTAATGAAACATTGATCACAATTCGAACCTTTTTGACATCTTGATGCAATTTTTCGTGCTTTGATGTTTTTCCAATGCCTTTGATGAAACTGAATAGGAACAAGGTGCTTTTAGAAGTTGTTGCGTGTGCTACTTGTCTGGGCACCTTGTCTTAGTAACCTTGTCTTAGTCGTCCATAATTTTCCATAGCTCTACGCGGTCTATACTGTCGTATGCCGCATTGAAATCAATAGATGGTGCGTTGGGACCTTGTATTCACGGCATTTTTGAAGGATTTGCCGTAAAGTAAATATCTGGTCCGTTGTCGAGCGGCCGTCAACGAAGCCGGCTTGATAACGAACTCATTCACTAATGGTGACAGACGACGGAAGATGATCTAGGATATCACTTTGTAGGCGGCATTAAGGATGGTGATCGCTCGAATCGTGATCGCTCCAGCTTGTCGCCTATCTTGTAGATAGGGCATATAACCCCTTCCTTCCACACCTCTGGTAGCTGTTCAGTTTCCCAGATTTTGATTATCAATTTGTGCAGGCAAGTGACTAGCTTTTCCGGGCCCATCTTAATGAGCTCAGCTCCGATACCATCCTTACCAGCTGCTTTATTGGTCTTTAGCTGTTGGGTGGCCCATCGAGCTCACCCTCTTCCGGCAACGCTGCCTCGAAATACTGCGCGTATGCAGTGGCGACATCAGGTTGCTTCTGTCGCTCTAGGTCGTACCGCGGCGGTCGTCGGTACCGAACATTGTTGATGACGGATAGTTTTGGGCGCAGTTTAACCATCACCAGATAGTGGTCAGAGTCGATGTTAGCGCCACGATATGTCCTGACGTCGATAATGTCGGAGAAGTGCCGTCCATCAATCAGAACGTGGTCGATTTGTGATTCTGTCTGCAGTGGTGATCTCCAGGTGTACCGATACGGGAGGCTGTGTTGGAAGTAGATGCTACGAATGGCCAAATTCTTGGAGGCGGGTGAAATCAATAAGTCGTAGGCCGTCGTTTTTGTTCGTCAGCCGGTGAGCGCTGAACTTCCCAATAGTCGGTCTAAACTCCTCCTCTTGGCCAACCTGAGCGTTCAAATCTCCTATGATGATTTTGACGTCGTGGCTTGGGCAGCTGTCGTACTCACGTTCCAGCTGCGCGTAGAATGCGTCCTTATCATCATCAGTGCTTCCGGAGTGTGGGCTATGGACGTTGATTATGCTGAAGTTGAAGAAACGGCCTTTGATCCTCAACCTGCACATTCTTTCATTGATCGGCCACCACCCAATCAGCGCCTTTGCATATCGTCCATCATTATGAAAGCTGTTCCCAGCTCGTGTGTTGCCGCAGCTCTGGTAGATGGTATGATTACCTCTAAACGTTCGCACCATTGATCCCTTCCAACAAACCTCCTGCAGCTCTACGATGCCTAATCCACGGTCCTTGAGCACATCGGCGAGTATGCGTGTGCTTCCGATGAAGTTGAGAGATTTGCAGTTCCACGAACCGAATTTCCAATCGCTGGTCCCTTTTCGTCGCAGTCGTCTTCGCCGATGTTTCCGGTCCGTACTCTCTTGTTGATTGTTCGTTGCTTATGTTTTTTTTAAGGCTGGCTTGCAGGGCCTGACACCAGGGCCTGACGCCTAAATTTCCGGAGGACCATTCCACCTTATTCCCGGTGGACCATGGTGCACAGTTTCATCGTCACTCGCTGGCACTCGGACGATGAGCAGGCGCCCCTAACATGGAGTACAGACGCTGTTGTGAGCCGATCCTGACATGGAGAACAGACGCTCAATAAGATTTGCACCTCCAAAGGTTGTATCCCGGCCAGCACCACGGGGAGGTAGGTATAGGAGTTGCTGGGTATGAGGCTAAGGACCGCGAGATGGGGTATATTTTATTCCTTGAGGTACGCGAAGTCCAATGGTATGCTTTACCCAGCATTTGCCGTGCCAAGTTCTCGAGTTATGCAGATTTTTATGTTTCATTCATTGAGGTCTCAAACTACCACAGAAACATTTCTTGTCTTAAAAACCTCCACATGCTATATTTGTTTCGATTCGCGTTTTTTTTTTTCAATTTTGTGATGCATTGTACAAGTGTAGTTCTAAATGTCTAACTAGTGGCTTTTGGCAACCAGTAAATATTTGTACTGCAAATCCTTAGGTTGTTTACTTGACAAATGGTGATTAACCTACAAGATGCGAATAGTTAATAATAATAATCAGGAGTACACCACAAAAGTTCAACTCAATGGACGCAGTGATTCTACGCGCCAACAATGACGTTTGAGCGGGTCAAACAGAGTTTACTGATCGATTCATACCAAAATCTCCGGAATCCGTTGAAAAACGGCTGAGTTATTGGCTCGCACCTCCTGACCTGTTTCGTAATGTACGTGCTCGGTACATTACAATAGCGATACAATCTGGAGGTTTTACTGAGTAGGCATGCTAGCTAGACGGACATCTTCTAGATGCGCGGCTACAAAGCAAGACCATACTGAAGGTGGGTGGGTTCGATTTCCGGTCCGGCCTAGGACAATTTTTTGTCGTTTTCTGAGACAAAATCGAACAAACTGAAAACTATTGCCCAAATAGGCATACCATGTTTTGCATAGATGTGCCAATGTACAGCAGCCTGTCGGAAATACCTGTCATACCCGAACATGATTTTTTTTTTTTCATCTATTTGATTTTGGATGAAAATTGTAAACGTATGTGAATTAAAATAAAAAACACACCCCTTCTACATGTTGACAATCAAATCGGTGCTAAATATTCAAATATGCTGATCATCATAAAAAGATAACGCGAACGCGAGCGGTTTGAGATGGCAAACATGTGAACCATGATTTATATAATGATATTCCGATGGCTTCCGTTGTAAGTTTGTTGGAAATTGTGGTATCGCTTATGTCCGTTATACAAGGGAAGGTGTGACAAAACGCAATACCAAAGCTCCAAAAGTTCTGATAAATATATCACGTTCTTTGAGTTGATTTGTTTGTAGAATGTTTTTTTCAGTTGATCTAGTCCACAAAATCAGCGGAGAACGTAAAGTTTAATCTCAACAATATTGTCCAAAAGTTTTTCAACAATCTATATGCAGAACAGTATTTTTAAAATGAAACTCGTCTGAATTACGAAAACAAAATTTAATTTTCTAATTTTCCAATGGATTTTTTTCTGAGTTTCTGAAAGCAAATCTTATAAGTTTCCAAAGCAAACTCTTCTGATTTTGCAAAGGAAAATCTTCTGAATTTACTAGAATAAAATATTCTTTTCACTGACATTAAATAGCTTTGATTGGAAAGCACAACGTTAAATTTGAGAGAGAAACCCGTGTCTGGATGATTTGTATTCTTCGATTTTTTGCCTTTCTCGCACACTGAGGTACGCCCTAAAATCAAAATTTTAATTGGTCACGGGGTAAGATGGGTCAGGGCCGTTTTTGAGCATCGTGTACATTTTAATGTGTAGATTATGACTTTGTAGGATGAATAATTTGGTTCTACTTTATTGTCACTCGATTTGATGATAAAATTTTATTTTGGTAGAGTATGGCAAGGTAATAGTAGTTTGTGCAACTAGTTGCAAAAAGATGATTTTTTCAGCACGAGTTGTACGCTGCTGCAGGAAACAAACATATTCCATGTTATCGTGCCACATTGTATGCTCTACAGACCATGAAGCGATAGAAAAACCTGCCTTTGAAGAATTTGATGTCATTCCCATCAAATTATTTAATTTATTATGTGACACGGAGAATACACTATTTGAACACTCACCCAAGCTAATTGAGCTAAATGTGGTCATGTAACTACTGTTCTAATGATGGTTTTTCATTAAAGCACCCAAATGAGTGCTATAATGGATTTTTTGCAATTCCTGATCATAATATCTGGTTTACAGTTCGTCTTTGAGTCATAAAACGGCCTACTTTTCCATACCAACGAAATGGGTGCTTTAATGAACATTATGCAACTCAAATGGGTTGCATAATATTCATTATAACACTCATTTGGGTTCTATAATGAAAAACCAACATCAGAACAGTAATTACATTACTACATTTTGCTGAATTAGCTTGGATAAGTGTTCAAATAGTGTATTCTCTGCGTCGCGTTATAAATGAAATAGTTTGATGGACATGACATCAAAATTTTCCAAAGGCAAGTAGGGTAGAATACGGCATTGGCAGGGTGCGACGGTTGTTGGCACCCTCAACAATATTTGCGTTTTCCAGCAAACATACACTATTTATGAACATAATTATGATTCAATCACACAATTTCATGTCTAAGCTTTCATTTGAATAAGTTGTTTGTGTAAAAGTAGCAAGATTTGATGTGTTTATCACCGAAACAAATTTGCACGTACGAAATCCTTGCTATTATTGCATTGCCAAAGAAAGCAGCGCACGAAAAGCAAACTGTTACTTACTTTTTTGGATCGCCTGTTTCTCCTCTTTATTGCGTATGACACGACAAATTAAGTACGTTAACTACTTTTTACACTTTATCAACACTTAATTATCACCACAAAGAGCAAATTTATGTAATATTTGCTCTATGTTTCACTAAATAAAATGGGACTGTTCGTTTTCTTTGACAGCAGCACACTTCGGAATAGAGCGAGAGAATGTGTTTGTGAGCATATCAAACACACGCCAAAAAGATACCACGCTCAATTCTATGAGATTTTATTTTAGCAAAAATACGAACAAAATATCCGGCGATGGCATCTATTTAAAAAAAAATGTTAAAATACAAATGCTTCTATTCAGATTTGTACGCAGACCATGAATTATATCAAAAGTGATAGCCACACCATACTATTTTAACCCTTATGTGGCTGACAGGACCGTTTTCCATTTGCAACTTCAATACTTTCCAAGCTCTTAAAAACAATCATAACCATTCCCGTTCCCACATAGCGCATTTCAACCATAAATAATTGCCTACTTTTAGGGTATTGTCTATTATTCAACTGTGAAACGTAGTGTAAGAATGGGGTGGCTCCAGCGGCTGGAGAGGACAATGCTGCCCATTATTCATATATGAAGACTCACGAGGTGGAATATATTGTTAATATACTATACTACCAGAACCGACGAGCTTCGTTTCGCCTAACATTGATTAATTATATATTTTTTACATTATTTAAAAGACGATTAAGTATTCGAAATTAGCAAATTTTGATTCCATTTTTTGGATTAATTTTCGATTAAAGCAGAAATTTGTATTTCATTTGTATGGGAGCCCCCCTTCCAGAAGAGGAGGGGTCTAATACCATCATAAGAACATTCATCGTTCCCAAAAACCTCTACATACAAATGTTCATGCCGTTTTCTAGTCTATAAGGGCAGACAGACAAAAATTCATTCTTATGTGTATAGATTTGGTTTTACGTAGTTTACGTCGAGCGGACCAAGGATGTTATCGATCATTTAGTAATCTGCATTCTATCATTTAGTAGTTTTTCAATAACTCATTCCAGAGGCTAAATTTCAAAATTTGTTGTATGGTGGACTTCTAGTTCAAAGGTTTATCTACAACTCTGCCTAACAGTTCGTTGTTTGAATTTCACTATAAGCGGAGCTATAGCGCTAATAGCAGTAACTTAGACTAAATGATTACATATTTTGTTATCATTTAGTACAAGTATAGCAACTAGCACCGTAACTCCTTTAGCAGTGGAATTCGAACATTGACCTGTTAAGGAGAGTTGTAGAAAAACCTTCGCACTAAAAGTCCACCATACAACATATTTTGAAATATAGCCTCTGGAATGAGTTATTGACAAACTACTAAATGATTGAACGCAGATTACTAAATGATCGATAACATCCTTGGTCGTGTCTTGTACACAACCACCATGATTTTTTTGATGAAACAAACATATCATGTAAGCCGCAAAGAGCAAGTTGTATATTTGAAACTGGTTGATAGACTTTTGCTTACGACTCTAAGGGATTACAAAAGACAAAAGATGTAAATCTTGGCAGCGGACAAAAAGCATTTAAGTTCCTTTCTCCAAAATGGCCAACATTATCCAAATAGGTTGAAAATGGTAAAAGTTATGATAATATCAATATCTGGGTACACGGGTACCCTATCTGCCATTCACGTCTGTTTTTTGTTGGCCGCATAAGGGTTAAATTTGTTTAAAATGTGTTTAAATGCTTTTGCCTATATGTCTACATCACATAAAATTGATGCCAAGGCTAAAATTCATGTTTTGTTTTAAGCCAATTTGATAAACAATAAAGTTTGTTCCAAAATTGAGTGAAGCGAGATGAGCGTGCGGCCGATAATTATGAATGAATTTTACTACTGGAGGATATAAACAACCAGCATTTGGCACCAATACATTACCAGTTTTCTATTTCCATGTCTAGTTGCTAAAGAGAGCAATCTCATTGCTAATAATAGAAATTGCTATGCCAATAGAAGAAACGTTGACCTGTTACTTTATATTAAATTTACTGAGTTTGTGGTAAAAGCTGTTATATTTAGTGAACACCAATCATCAAAGAAAGAGCATACAAATGTATACCAGTTGAACTATACCTGTGTTGTAGTGTATTTATTCATTATTTTTATCATTCTATTTGGCGAATGTCTTAGACTGCCAAGAATAGGTATTTTCCCCTACATCTATCGCTTCACGGTTTATCGAACTATGCAATGTGGCACGGCAACATGGAATTTGATTGTTATCTGTAGCAACATAATGTATTGGCAAAAATGATCATGTGGAGTAAACTAGAATGTACAATTTTGGTACAGATTTATCAAATTAAAGTCCATTTTTCGTCATTGCAAAAAATAGCGTGTGCAACTCGTTGCAAAACTCGATTTTTTCAGCACTCGTAGTATTTATCCAACGAGGCTTGCCGACGTACAACTCGTGCTGAAAAAATCATCTTTTTGCAACTTGTTGCACAAACTACTATTATGCAACCCATTTGAGTTGCATAATGTTCATTAAAGCACCCATTTCATTGGTATGGAAAAGTAGGCCGTTTCATCACTCAAATGTCAACTGTAAACCAGGTATTATGATCAGGAATTGCAAAAAATATTTTTCATCATTGTTTCGTCTTGCAATGTAAAATTTAGACATTTAAAACATTTTAGTAACACAGTGAACGTATTATAAGTAATGTAGGTGATGTTATACTAACCGTGTTGAAATAAATAAGTTTGATCGACAATTAGACATTCTAACACGAACTTACAAATGGGGCAAAATGGGTCAGCACATACTGAAGGGCATAGTTCGTATTCAAAACATATTTTCCATTGCTGGTTTAATCATTTTAAGGTTACTTTTGACATAATGATGTTAATTTGTTTATTGAAAATGTCTATTTTTTGTCTTTAAGAAAGCAATACTCAGACGGCTTGTTTTTATACGAATTTGCAGATATTTTTGAATATAAAGCCATTTCTTCATCCAAGGCTCAAAACATATTTTTTATTCAATATAATCATTGGCAATAAAGCTATCTATCTGTGTGTAATTCAATATTGGGAATAAAAACATTATTAATTGCAGTATTGAAAGGTGACCCAACTTTCCCCGCTGTTTGACCCATCTTACACCGTCATTTTTTGATTGACAGAAAAAAAGACTTCTACTTTAATGACTCGAAATGGAATAAAAAGTTGAGTTTTTTTAATTTCATGCCTCTGGCTTACAGATTATGAGCTATTTTTTTATAGATCCATGTTGAATTAAAATGTTTCTGTTTTAAGATATGCAGGGTTCGCCTTAGGCGACCTTTTGAGAGAGAAATGAATATTTATTGTGCCCATTTATAGATTCTCGCGAAAATCGAGATTTTAGAAATATTCAGATCTCGAAGGTGTCTGATGTCTTTGATGCTTTTTGTTCGTTTTTCTCCCATGTGTGGGAAGCGAAGTAGAGCATATTCCATCCCACATTTCTTTTGCTAGATATGTTGTTCTTGTATGTCTGCAACATGGAAAGGCTTTCCGAGAACAGTTATTATTATGTGAGCCGTTGCCGCTCCGGTTGAAAGAAAAGTGATTCGACAATTTGAACAATGATACACTGAAGGAATGGTAATTAAGCGAATAGCTAATTACAATAGATCGCATGTTTTTCTTCAATACAAGGGATTCCGAACAGGTGATATTGATACTTAAGGTTACCCCAAACCTATATGCGACGCGACCAGTTGCTATTGTATGTCGGGTTTGAATGAAAGTGTCATTGGAACCTTGCATGTAGCGATCCAGTGATAGAATTGATAAATATAGTATTTTATAATGCCAGTAGGGTATTCAATTATGATTATGGGTATCAATGGGTATCAATTATGGGTATTCAATCATTCGAAATCAGCATCACATTGGTAGGTATTCCAACTAAAAAACTTAAACGGAACTACTCGATCTTTTTACTCTTAAAATTCGTGGGATTTATTTGTTTCGGGTTGAAAACATATTTGGGGTTGGAACGGAAATGGAGACGTTTCTAGATCATGGCCATGTCTACACACTAGTCACATACCTGCGCAGGTTTTCTTCTTCGTCGACTTGCTGGGTCGAAACATAAAATCTGTGCCAAACGATCAAAAGGTCGAAATGACAAAAGGTCGAAGGGTCAAAAGGTCGAAGGGACAAAATGTCGAAGGACAAAAATTCGAAAGAAAGAAAGGTCGAAAAGGTGAAAAGTTGAAGGAACAAAAATAGAAATTACAAAAATTGCTGATACAAAAGGTCGAAGGCGCAAAGGGTCTAATTGACAAAAGTTGGAGTCCTAGATTCTGACATTCTTTTAATCATAGGCTTTTCTTTCGAATTTTGCCTATTTGTATTCATTTTCGATTTATCTAGTCATATTTCATTGTTGTTTTTTCTTCTTTTAATCATAGGCGGCTGTTCTCTCAAGTCTACATATTTATTTTTTTGCTTACGCTTGATAATATTTCATTATTTTTTTTCCTTCTTGTAAGCATAGGGCATTCTTAAAAGTTACACATTTACAACATTTTTTGCTTTTTAAGTGTAGATATTTTATTATGAATTTTGCCTTCTTTCAGACAAGGGCTGTGGAGTTATCATATTGCAGTTAAGTTCAAAATAAAATTATTCTCATAAAGCGATATAATTTCTGTCATTTTATATAGGGGAAATGATGGCTTTGGCAGGTTTTGTTCTATTATTGGCAGGGGTTTTTTTATGACTGACTAGGCTCAAATTTGGCCTAAACATTCTTCACATATCAAAGAATATTGTGGCCAAATTTCATAAAATTTGGTCGACAAAACCCCCCCCTGCCAATAATAGAACAAAACCTGCCAAAGCCGTCTTTCCCCCTATTATCCATTTTTACAATGGACATTTCTTCTCGATCCATTTAAATACTCGTATTGCTTATGAGTAACGCCATACGAAAAATTTTTACTCTGTACGTCGTCGCGCTGCAGATAATTGAATAAGTTCAAAATCCGCATCTCGTATCTTACAAATCCTGGTCCTTTCAGTTTTACAATAAATTGCATCCATCCTTCATTATTGCGATATCCGTTCACCCAGAAAAACGTGCAAAGCTTCAATCTTTCTGAATAGTGAAATGTGCTCGATGTAATGATTCGTTTAATGAAATTCGGCCAATTATATATTGGACCACACACGTCCTGAACAGTGAAATAAATATCCGATGAATATGAATTTTTATAGTAAGCCTTAGAGATCAAGTTCAAAAAGTTTGGCATTTTTATCTGAAATTTGAATTCAACTTAGTCATACATTTCAAGTGGCTATTATTTAGTGATAATAATATAATAATTACCAACCTGGTGAAATTATGCACTTGATTCTGCTGGAATACGCGTTATTTGCGTTGTAGTATGCTTTTTGAGGCAAGTGTCAATAACACCAAACAGTTTATATGTTGCTATGGAAATCTCAGGAAAATAACAAAGTAAGCGCCTGGAAAAAAAATCTTTCACACATCATTTCAAGATGGACCACGAGCGTCGACTACGAACTTTCGGATTCGGAGCGGAAGTTCATCGATCCGTTTGAAAACGATCAAGAACTTCAAGCCACCGATGAAAAAATATTGAAGATCCATTTTCGGCCTCCGGGATCTGTGATCTGGCCAAAGGAGCATCCAGCAGCGGAATGAAAGAAGAGATACGCAAAGAACCTCAGCTACGGAATACCGATCCGGAGGTAGAAATTCTCCAAACGAACAAAGGATGTCCACTGTTGGTGAAAGGTGGTTATATTTACCATTTAAACAAAAAGGTAAATTCAAATCACAAATCTTAAATTTATTTTTTTACCTGGCCGTAATAATCTGAAATTATTATTGCTTATTTGTTTAGCATGAAGAAGTACACTACTGGTCGTGCGTGAAAAAACGGAGTAAACAACAGCAGAACCGTTGCTACGCGACAATCATAACTTTCCTTGCCAACGGAAAGCATATAGCTGAAAAAGAATCCCACCATAATCACCAACCGAATCCATTTACCGTACAATGTCGACAATTACGAACGGATCTTAAACATCGTTCCGAATCTTTTCGCGAAGTGCCTTCCTCGACGATTCGAGAATGTGCTAAAAACGTTTCTAGCGAGGTAATGTGTATTATTAACATTTGAATTAAATATTAGCCAACTGGGAAAGTTAATCATTACAGCTGCAAACCATGATCTCAAAAGAAGCACAACGCAAGATTTGCCAGCGCTCGCGAAAAACTACTGAGTACCCTGCACCACCCAACGTCTTCACCGAGATACTGGAAAATTTCAAAAAATCTTCAGAAAAAATGTTCGACGATTGTCCATCGCTAAGATGTGGATGTTGGACGGCACATTTTCCACGGCGCCTACAGGATTCAAACAGATCTATTCAATTTTGGGATGTGTCGGTGCTGGCAATACATCAAGGTACTTACCGTTGGCATTTATGCTTCTGCCAAACAAAACGGAAGAAACATATACGCGGGCATTGGAGGAATTGGCAAATATTGCTGAGGGTTTAGGTGTTGACCTGGATCCTGAAGTGGCATTAACGGACTTTGAGCGTGCAGCTATCAATGCCATTGGGACTGTGTTTCCCGACTGCCGCCGTCAAGGATGCTTTTTTCACCTCACACAAAACTTTTTTAAGAGAATTCAAAGCTGTGGTCTGTCCCCGGTTTACGCTAAAGATAACGCTGTTTACATGACATTTAAAAAAAAATGAAGCTCTAGCTTTCGTGCCATTGGAGCAGGTGAATGAGGCATTCGAAATAGTTTCAAGCAGTGCCCCTCAAGCAATGGAACCATTTCTAAAGTACGTGGAGGAAAATTACGTACTTGGAAAAATTCGAAAGAGGAAAAGTGACGGAACCGCTGTGAGAAGCAGCCCATTTTTTCCTCCCGCACTATGGAATGTTTCGAAATGCGTTTTGGATCACCAGCCTCGAACAACAAACAGGCTTGAAGGATGGCATAACAGGTGGAAGACCGTTTCCAACGATGTCGGTTTCTACCAAACGGTGGAAAGCTTCCAAAAGGAACAAAAGGTGACTGAAGGTGAAATCATGAGCGTACTACAAGGAATACCAGCGCCTAAGCGAAACCCCAAAGAAATAGAGAAAGACGACCAAATTTTTAATTTGGTGTCAAACTACTCTGCTAGTAACATTGCGGACTATACAACGGGAATCGCATTAGTTAAAAAAAATTGAACATAGTTTTATTATTATTGATCTAATGAATTTAGTCAAGTAGTTGACTGAAAAGAACTCCTTCTGTTTGAAATAAAAGCTATAGCTCGTAAACACAGCATATGATTAAAAGAATAAAATCTCAATATTATGCACATTTGTCTTTTTAACTTTTTATCCCTTTAACTTTTCGTTGATTGTTGATAATATCAGCATTTTGTCGCTACGATATTTTGTCCTTTCGACCTTTTGTTCTTCAAGCTTATGACACAGTGTAGCTTAGAGCTCTTGTATATTCGAATTTTTGTACATTTGATCTTTTGATCCTTTTGCCCATTCGATCTTTTGGCATTTCGACCTTTTGTCATTTCGACCTTTTGTCAATTTGACCTACAACCCTTTGTCCTTCGACCTTTTGACCCTTCGACCGTTTGTCCTTCGACCTTTTGTCCCTTCGACCTTTTGACCTTCAACCTTCTGACCTTCGACCTTTTGACCTTCGACCTTTTGTCCTTCGACCTTTTGACCTTCGACCTTTTGACACAGATTCTCGTCGGCGGCGGACCACTTCGGAACGGTGGTTTCGAACCTTTTCGTGGCGATGGCGGCGAAGCTGTCCTTGACGATGGCGGCGACAAAAGAATCGCCTAGCTGCAGGATGGCGCACAGCTGATGAGCCCGTGCAAATATAGCCGAATTAAAGTTGCGAAGTGGGTGGCGGCTGGACGGAAGGCCTCCGATTTCTTCGAGAGAGCTGCGTCGACGGATGTCGCGCTTCCCGGGTTGATCTTCCCCTCCGGACAAGGGGCACCGTACCTCCGCACGGCTTCGCTTTTTACGGCTATGATCGCCCGTGATGAGATGAACCCTCGCCGTCGGTTCCAATCCGGTACTGTGGTACGCAATTGGGGACGTATTCCACGCGCCGAGCTCTCCGAACGGTCCGTAGGCTTTGGAACGTTTTGGACCACCGTCGATTGATTGGCGATCGATGGTTCACCTTTCGCTTCACTTCTCGACAAAACTTCACCACACTCCGTTTCGTCAACGCCGATCGACACCGAGAATTCCAGCCTGATGATGATGATGATGATGATGATACTACCATCTATTGTAGCAAGGCACCTGCCGATAGCACTGGCCATATCTGACAAACGATTTGATCATGATTATATTATTGTTTGTATTTCATCAAACTCCTGTATGAAGGGCCAAAAATGGGTGGGGTGGTTCCATAAGCAGAGACACTTATGCGAATCCACGGGATGAATAGAGAATCTCCTTCCAG
This sequence comes from Armigeres subalbatus, assembly GCF_024139115.2. Classification (NCBI taxonomy): domain Eukaryota; kingdom Metazoa; phylum Arthropoda; class Insecta; order Diptera; family Culicidae; genus Armigeres; species Armigeres subalbatus. The sequence continues at coordinate 61,962,320 of NC_085140.1, forward strand.
AAGAAAGTTCGTACATACAATAATATTATCTAGCCCTCGTTTCCCAGATTGACCCAATAGATGGGCAGAAGAGCCGAGAATTCCAGCCTGTACCAAAAAAGGCGCCACGCGCTGGAAGTCCAACGCGAAAAATTAATTAACATTTAAGGGATTACGAGTAGTTCGACAAAAAATTTCCTTATTTGATATAATACACTTTTAAAATAGAAATTTGCGAGAGTCGGCTACACCGACAACAGAATAAAATCTAAAGAACGAACGAAAAAAAAACTAGTTACAATCACGTACAAAATCACTCCAAACACTTTAGTTACCTCAACAAACCGAACTTCACTCAAACTTTATAATAGAAATTCTTAAAACTCGCAAAACTTCTAGATGCCAGCCGTTATGGGAGCAAAATGAACGAGTTTAAGTATGTTTTTGAACAAGAAACCTTCTACAACAATCAACCCATTATTTAGTAATTGCGCCAATTTAAATTTCAAACGGCGACTTCAAGCTAACTTTACTCCATGGAACATTACAAAGTTTCGTTGCCATATTAAGTATGGCTGTCGTCATAGTACTCAATCTGCACAACATTTAGTCGAGACACAAACCATGTCGACGACTTGCTTTCTCGTTGACGCGTACCGAATTTAATTTTAAATTCAAACACGATTTTACATGAAAAAAAACAAACGTCAAAAGCTACAAATATTAAATTAAACTAAAACAGACTATTAAACTAAAAGACTATTAGACTCAATAACAATAAAAATTAATTTCAAAAATATATTTACACTTGATTTATACTTACGGCAAATCAGCCTTCCAAATAAATGATGGTTTAAAAAAAACTTGATTTATACACTTTAAAAAAATGAAAACGTCTGAAGCTACGAATATTTACGTAAATTTAAAACGATAAAAAACGTGAAACGTTACACCATGAGCAGGGTAGTTCAAACCATGGTACAAATTACTGTTATTTTATTATCCAGTTTTTTCATAAATGTGTTCTACTGAAGTGTTTTAGAAAGATTATGAGCTAAGCTGTTATGTAAAGTAAAGTTTGTTGCAGTGTTTCTATGTAGGAAATAATTGGACCTATTTTGCGGACACGTCTAACGTCTTCATTTTGGCTCTGACCATGAATGAATACCCAAGATGTAGTCACATCGGTAGAATTTAATTTACGGAATCGAGAAAAGGTTTAATTTAATTACTGTTATCGGTAGTTGGTAACCGAATTACTATTCTTCGGTTTGCGTTGATTAAAATTGTAATTGTAATTTTCCCTAACTTCTGCTAGAGTCATTGAAGCAGAAAAGGTTGACGTATAGAGTTGTTGTGCGAAATGTTTAGCGAATAATAAGCTAGGCGACAACTGCAATAGCAAAGTTAATATATTTCTATTCATTGGATAACAATATTTTTCAAAGTTATCAAGCGCTCATTTAATTTCCAATGATCAGAAACTCAATCAAGTGTTGCAGTTGTCCCTGAAAAGTGGACGTAGAACACGTCGCGCGGTTTGACATCCCTTTGAAAACTGTACCTCAATCCATCATGCTTGAATTTATGGGTGGGTTTCGGCCGAACACCTCGCCATCACACGCTTCAAGGCTGTAGCTGTTTAACATGGTTTGCATCACAATGTGCAGTATTCTACGACCTTACTACCCACATAGTTCGACGTGAGCACAAGACCAAACGTGTTTCATTGCATCATTAATCCTTCTGGTACCGCTGCACAAACGAAGAGAATCGCATGCACTATCTACGCAGTAATGCACCGATCCGATGTGTATCACAGAGAATAGAAATTAAACTCCAACTTGATAAGTGTGTGGAAGCAGCGTTTTGTCAGTATTTTGTGGGTAGTGAATGGAGCTTGAAATTCTAGCTTTGAATGTCTGTTATCTGTACGTATGTGTACTTTAAATTCGCGACTACGAAGGTAAATGCTTCACGCACAGTCTGACAGTTCCTTATAGGATTTTACTGTGGAGGAACAAGAATGGGTGATTGGCGGCCATGTTTCACGCACAGTCTGACAGATAGCAATGAAATTTTCCCATAAGAGTGAGTAGAGGCATTACCTTCGTATTCCCGAATTAGCACCATCATCAACATCGTTCGCCAACGCCAGTGCAGAATCCGGTAGAAGACCGAAAATATTTGCCGAAAACACATTCCACATGAACCTTCTGCAGTATGCAGTGGAAACAGTGTTGCTTTGAATTTAAAAACCAAAATTTTCAAAATTGTTATTTTTTCTCTGTATTGCTTATTTTGCACATCATGTACTTTGTATAAAATATAAACAGAAATATTGGTTGGTAGTAACTGCTACAAATCAGAACCATTGCATGCTTCCTTCTATTTTCGTATGCAGTTTAGCAAGACTCTTACAGTTATTAATTTGATTAGAAAATCCTATTTTTTTTCCATGACTACATTATGTGGCGACCGTGACAATGTTCTACACTCAATAAAATCACGAGATATCCATATCCGAAAATAAAATCAAACCTAATCTCCTTCTTCATTTTACCAGGCCAGCCCAAGTCAGCTGGCACCACTGGAGTAAGCCATACGGCGGACATTATATATGCAGGGCTTTCTTCTCTTGTAATAAACTCACAGCGCACTGCATTTGCGGCCAATGAAAAAGTGGATATTCGAATTGAACAGCTCCACGCATTTTCGTTAAAACTTCCGCTTTCCACGAATTTTTGACAAAACTGCATTGGAATTTTAAAAAATATGTCCCGATGGTGCATACGACGAACCATCGTCGGAGCTCCGATATATTTAATAATCCCTGGAATGCAGAAATAGCTGAAAATACTTTGACAAGCAGGAAAAGAGCAGAGTTTTCACTTGCTTCCGGTTCAGTAGTAGCTTGCATCTGGCTTGCGGTGAACCAGACTGGAAAACATTTTCGACTATCTACCGATACTACCACTACGGCTCGGAAAATGGTATTCCTTGCTGGTTGCCATCGTGTGAACCAGATTTTGTCATCTCGACGCTCGGACTGAATAATGTGTGATTCGCGTGAACACTCGCCGCTCAGCATCAGGCTGCACCAACTAGTGCATAGCAAGTGAGGTAAGGGAAAAAAAATACTCATCATGAATGAAACACAACAAGCCTTTCCGGTTCCTGTAGCAAACAACATGTCGTATGCAACATGCGACCGGAAATCGAGTCATGTTACCACAGTTCGTATTTGGGGTGAAGCACGGCAAAGGCGAAATTAAAACCGATCTGCCGAACGACTTTTGTTGGTGTAAAGGAGTTTTCAGAACTTATCAAGCTTACTTATGTTGTTGAAGACATTTTCGTTCGAGGTCAAGTTTTTTTTGTATATTGAACAGTTATAAAATCTTGCAAATTAGACAGTCAAATCGTATCAAGAGAAACTTCTAGGCCGGCTTGATAACCTCTACACAAGATAACACTAAGCCACTAACTACGTGATAATGATCATGTTTATACTCTGTTGTTCACGCATTTCATGCTATTAAACTTTCTTATAGCGTACCGTCAACTGGGGGGAAGATGATCATTTTTAAGACAAAACATGCAATAACAATGTGTGTTTACATTTTAAATCGAAACAAATATTTTCAAAACATGTACTGCTATACGTTGCAATAATCAACAACTTTAGTTTTCTGAAATGCATTCGCATTTATTAAAATAAATTAAATTATCACTCATTTTTTGAGTAATCTGGTTTGGGGTGAAGTTGATCAAGACAGCTCTACTAAAATAATTATGACCTAGTAGTCAAAATACACTAGGTTATTTGTATGAATGTTGAATTTACTACGTAAAGAAGTCTACGAAGTCAATATTTGAAACGAAAATAGCGTCATTTATGACTATCTCTCCTTTTCTTCCACAAAATACATTTTCATGATTATAATCGAAAAACTCGGATTTCTACCTAGCGGTAACATTACTTGAACGGAGAATATTGTTGACTACCATTTCATAAAAAAAATTGGCACTTTTGACTGACACATCAAGTGATCATCTTCACCTCAATGATCATCTTCCCCCCAGTTGACGGTACTTCAACATCCCAATCATCAAATATTGTGAAGTCTACCTTCATACGATCCAGTTTTCCATAGAAAGCTATTATTCCACATAATGAAAAAGAACACGTTTTCGTTCAGTCTGCATGACCGAACCTGCCTGCTCAAATATTTACTATCGTCATGCCTACTTCATCAGCACTAGCAAACTTTTCCCATATCCTGACTGAAAGCTTCCGCCATAAAAGTTCTCGTTTGTTCGTCATAATAGAAAATATTATTCAACCCAAAAACTGATTGTCACAGCGCATGCACTACTATACTCGATGTAAATTTAAATGATTCATTCGAGTGTCCAAATGTTGATGGTTCAAATTTACGTACACCAAAATCCGTTATCCAACGAGATTCATGAACAAATTCCGTTGAATATCACCAGCCATATCTCACATATCTCGTCTGGTACGGCTGCAATGCTACTCGATGGAATTCCACGTGTCTCTTCCCTTCGTCATCAAATCATCATCCTAATTGCGTGTCACGTCGCATCTCTCACCACCGCCGCACGAAATACCGTTGCCAATCCCATCGATGGCACGTGTCCCAACTTGGGAAATACCTACGTGACGTGGCATCCTTCCGCTTACCTCCATATTCGGAAATTTCCAAAAATCATTATCTTAAAGTGCTATGCATGGTGATAGGCATCAACGGAACGGTGGTGCTTCGTTCTTTTCAGCGTGGGGCTGTTTACAAATTTATTCGCCGCCATCCTTGCCAACGTATTCGGCACTTCACCAGAAGATTCTGTGGGAAAAAATAAAACTTTTACATTTCACCCATATCCTGTTGGGGTTTTCTTTCCTTTCCCAAACCACAGTTTGGAACTTTTAGCCTGAATTAATTTTAATATTTCATAGCCTCGCTCTGCCATCGGGCCCTTAACAAAGCCGTTACCCTGTTGAGTAGGGTGCGAGTTATTTTTGATTTCTATTTAAAGACAATCCCAATGGCCTACGGGAGTTTATCCTTGGGAGCCGTGTGCTCTGAAACGTGAGAGATGATAATCGCTTTGCAAGAATGCTCCGTAACGTTTGATTAAAAGTGAAATTTGATGCATGAAAACAAAATTAGCGGAATAACGATAGGGCAAGTAACCCGCGGTACTTTGATGCATACTATCTGTATTGGATACATTTAATCATTGGAAGCCGCTAAGCTAAGGAGGGCTCTTCAGCGTTTGTTTGAACACAAACATTAATTAGAAAGAACATATATTATGATGCGGTGTTACATATTCCATAGCAATATTATCAATCATTTCAATGATCCATTTTATCGGTACAATATTCGAGTTGGATTGCACTTCAAGTAAACTTGTTATATCATAAGAAAATTATTTTGAGCTTTTTAGTGGAATGTTTTCACCTGTCATAAGACGAGTTTATACAATCCCATTGAATTCCACCACTTAATTGTATCTTGACAGATACGTATTTCGACCTCAACAGTAAGGCCGTCTTCAGTGTCTCGTACTTGACTCGACTTTATTGTTATATCACCCAAAAGCGATCAAGGAAATTTCTTTCAAATAAACAATAAATATAAACAACTGCATTATTACAAAACATAAACTAAACATTTATATTTCCCATATTGTAATAGTTATTGTAAAATAGTAAGTTTATTCAACAGTAGTGTTGTGTACTTGTTTTGAATATAATCCATTTGCCACCGTCATCCGATTTGGCTTTTCAGCCAGCCATATAAGGGGTATACATTTTATTGTTAGTCGTTGTTAGTTAGTTGGAATCATTTGGAACAAGCCAAACTGAAAGAAACAAAACAAAAAATAATTTAAAGGAGGGATAAAAGCTCCTAAACTTTCTTATCCTAAAAATATATCTGTGATCTTTTTTACGAGTTAGAGTATATTTTTTCTGTCTTTTCCATATGCATTTTTCTAACGGTGAAAAACTTCGTTGAAATTTTTCAGTGAATTTTTTTTTTTCAAATTGATGATGATGTTTGCTTCCGTTTTGACCAAAAACTTTGTTTCTGTCGTGATGCGTTATGATTTTTCAAAGTTGGTGGTGTCGATAAAAAATTTAAAATTTTAACAGCCATATTTTCAGGAAAATAGCCATTCCAATCATTTTTCATTATTTGTTCATTTATCCATAAGCCCTGCTAGTGAAAAAAAAAACATAAAAATATAATACCCTTCGGCCAAACTTGTACGATAATAAAAAAAAATCCAATTATTTCGAGTTTCTATTTTATTTCTATTTTCCAAAAATAGTCTAGTCAAGTACGAGACACTGAAGACGGCCTTACTGTTGAGGTCGAAATACGTATCTGTCAAGACTGTTTTGACTGTAGTGTCCCATGCTCCTTGCCATTTGAGCAATGGAGCTGCTCTTTTGACACGTCGCACTTGCACCGAGTCCCTGTCGTTGAAGCACTCCACATCTTCCTCCAGAAGTATGTCTATCGGCATCATCCCAGCAATGACGCACACCATCTCATAAGATATGGTGCGGTATGCGCTTGCAACCCGCAGACACATCAGCCGGTGTACCCTGATTAATTTCTTAACATTGCACCCGGCCTCTAGTGCTTTGGACCATGCTGGTATGCCGTATCGGATAATAGACAATGCTACACCCGCTATAAGCCTACGCACCTGACTTTGCACCGCCGATCCGTTGGACATCATTCGCGATAAAGATTTTATTGCCAATGAAGCCCTTTGGCATACATAATCGACGTGGCTCGTAAAATTGAGCTTATCGTCGATCATCACGCCCAGATGCTTTAATGACCTCACGGAGTTAACTGTGCAGGTCCCTACGTTTATCCTCGCTTGCTGCAACCCATGGTGGTTATGTACCACAACAACCTCAGTCTTGTGATGTGCTAACGCCAACCTCCTTGAGTTGAGCCATTCTTCGACTCTGCTAATCGCGTACGATGCTAAACTTCCTCAAGAGTTTCGCCTGTGACCTCTAGCATTACATCATCCGCAAAGCTTTCTAGTTTAACACCAGCAGGGAGATTTAAGCTTAATACTCCGTCATACATGATATTCCACAGAACTAGAGGTGTGCGCCGGTACGAAAATCGGCGGCGGCGGCGTTTGTCAGAATTTTGGTCGGTAGCGGCGGCGTTTTCGGCGTCACGCCGAAGGCCATTTTAGCCGGCGGCGTGACTCGACGTGGAGATTTTTTACGTTCATTTCTTGAAGATTTTTTTTTCTGCATTTTTTAAGGATGTTTTCAAAACTTCAACGGTAGAATCTTTTTGAAAATGAACGGATAAATCTGATAAACTTCTCCCGAAAATTCTCTGTACTTCTCCAAAAAATTAATTTTGAAAATTATTTTCGGATTTTCCATGGCAACTACTATGAAGTTTTGGGAATTCTTTAGAATTTCTAAGAAAAATTGTTTCAAGTTTCCACAAGAAAATATTCGGAAAATCCACGGAAAGATTTGGTTGAGTATTCTTCGAAGTTTACACAGAAAAGTCCGCGGGAGATTTTTCAAACTGTTTGCAAAACGGTTATACAACGGAAGACAGTTTGACCAAAAATTTCATTTGGCCAAAGCGACATACAGCCGAATTGGTAATTTGGCCGAAAAGGCACTTTTCTCTAGCACGTCGTTTGGGTGAAATGGTCGTTTGGCCGAATAGGTTATAAGGCCGAAAACGTCCTTCGGTCGAAATGGTTATTTGACAGAAAAAGGAATTTGGTCGAAAATGTAATTTGGTCCAACGGCCAAATGTTGATTACTGAACGGGTAATATGGTCAAAAAATCCGCCCGTTTGACCAAATAACATTTCCATTTGGCCGACAAACGACCATTTCGGTCAATGGCCAAATGGCCAGACGGCCGAACGGTATCTTCGGCCGTATGTGCATTTCAACTAAATACAATTCTAGGAGAGATCGACTATGATGGTGATATTTGAGGTTATGGCTTTCAGTCTTCTTATGCTCAAAAACGGGTATCGATCAAATGGCCCTATACGTTGGCTGGACGAAAGTCAAGAATAACAGGTTAGGCCAAAAGTCATCTAGCCAAATTCCATTAGGCCGAATTAAACGTTTGCCCGAAACGGTATTAGGTCGAAAATGGTTCAACCGAAAATAACATTTGGCGGAAAGCGACAAACAGCCGAAAGACTCATTTGGCCTAATTGGTAATTTGACCGAAAAAGTTGTTTGACCTAACAGTTTATTTTGCTAAAAATGTCATTTGGCCGAAATGGTCGTTTGGCCAAAGTCATTTGACCAACTAGATCATTTGGCAGAAAATGCCGTTTGGTAGAAAAGGTCGTTTGGCAGAAAGAGTCATTTGCCTCTAAAATGCCCTTTCAGCAAAACAAACATTTCAGCAAAACGGCATTTATTGCCAAATAACCTATCCAGTTAAACGTTTTTTTTTGGCAAAATGACCAATTCAGCCGAACGACACTTCCCAAATGACCTAATTCCCAAATGAGAGGAGGGGGGCTCAGCCCTACATAGACAAGAAAATTAGCCCCCAAGGATTTGAAAAGTTGATTAGCAGTGATATAAATTTTCAACATTGTTATTATCAACGAAAACGGATTTCCGGATAAACTGACACGGTTGATCAAGGCGACGATGGATCGAGTGATGTGCGTAGTTCGAGTTTCAAGGGCATTCTCGAAACGCGCAGAGGGTTACGGCAAGGTGATGGTCATTCGTGTCTGCTATTCAACATCACTTTGAAGGGAGTAATACGAAGGGCAGGGATTGGCACGAATGCAACGATTTTCACGAAGTCCGTCTAGTAGTTTGGTTTCGCCGACGACATAGAGATTATGGCACGTAACTTTGAGAAGATGGAGAAAGTCTACATCAGACTGAAAAGCGAAGCTAAACGATTGGACTAGTCGTCAACACGTCGAAGACGAAGTACATGAACTACAAGAATTCTTCTAGGCTTGGGAGAAAGTTATGGAAAATCTGAATAGGGTAAAACGACCTATTATGGAGGGGTTAAGCATCGTGTCAAAATAAAATCGATTTCAAAAATTCTTTTATGTTAATCTTTTTTCACATCACAGTAGTCGAATAGAGTGATCTGTATCTCTAGTTTCGTTAATATTGTGTCAATTGTGATAGACTTATGTTGTTTTGTATTTATCGCCTATCGTTGCGATATTTTTTGAAGGTCAGCCCTATTGTTGTGGTATTACCTGTATTTCGTATGGAGAGCGATCCCAAGTAACAATTTCAAGGCTGCATGGATTTATTCAAGTTTTTTTAACGGTTTTATCGCTGCTTTATTCAATGCGGCAAGATCAGCTTCATTCGAATACTTATAGCTATCTTCAAAACCGTAATAAAACGCTCAATAAATCCACAAACGTCAAATATCTCATGAGCTTATTAGTGGTCTAATGATTATCCTGAGGACTTCAATAAAACCAATTTTAAGAATACTCATAAAGACGGATATATTGGTCATGGACTTGTCTTACGCATAACCTAAATAAAACTTAGTAGTTTTCAAAAGGTTTATAATGGCATTGTTCAAGAGCATAATGTTAATGTTAAATTTCATGAACTATGGTCATTCGAATGGCTAAAAATGAATGTTTTTGTTACATATTCCTCAAATATCTTAAACAAAGAAAACATTATTCACAATATTCCCCACTGATCGTTCGCTTATTCAAAATTGTTTGTTTATTAACAATAAAATCCATTGGTCAAATTCTACTCCTGATAATGGAACAGATAATAATAATAAAATAAACTAAAGGAGCGTGTTATCTTACTACCGGTAAATGAAAATGGTATAAATACGAATACGCAACAAATGGTGAGATGAACACGATTTGAGGTGTTCTTCTGCTGCTGCTGAAAGCATAATTTCTATTCAATTTACCATGGACCGGGTAGCTTTCAATGCGAACACCTTTAAATTTGAACCTCGTTGGCTCGAATCGAACATCGTTCAAATTCAAAATGGTTCAAACGTAATTCAGCAAGTGGGATAGCGAAAATAAAAAAAATAAAAAACGAAAATAAAAAAACATCGATAAACGAAACGCATAATCAAAACAAAATAGCAGAGAGTAAATTAACCTTGTTAATTTGAATGAAGTATCGTTTAAATTAACGGGGGTTCACAGTTCGGATTTAGTTCTATTCCCTATCTTCTCACGGTACGGTAAATGTGAAATTTGACAGGTCTTTGTATTTTACTGGAATTAGGAAAACTTTTCAATAATATTATATCCATAGTTGTGGAAATACTAACTGAACAATTGGTTGATAAACTGGCCAAGCTTCCGTGGAATGTAGAACCATCGCACGAAGAAGAACTAAATAATCGTAAGGAAACGAGTGTCGCGACTTTCAGCAAAAACATTTTATTTTTGTAAGTTACGCAAATTTTATTTTTACCTTTAAACTGCCCACAGTGTAGTAGCCATGCTGTAAGCATAGAATTGATTTTATATTGGCGAAAATATTTTTTTCGAAATCCGTTGCCATTATTAATAACGGCGGTCTTTCTCAATGATTCTCAAATATTAAAGCATAAGAAATGTTTTGTTGCCAATCGGAATGCCACTAGGAAAAAAAGACATCATATCGATTTAATATTCACACTAATTAATAAGCCGTAAGCTACAATATTACGACGGCGCGCTTCATTAAACTGATTTTCTTACCTGGTTTCACCAGAAATTCGAACGCGCATAACAAATGTAAGCACGCGAATGAATTCTGGGGTATCAAATTTTCGATAATTGAATCATATTTTTCATCCATGATCAATGTCCATGAATGTTGTTTTTTTATTTATCCATTTCTACCTTTTTCTCCAAAACAATAACAAAAAGTTCTACGGAAAAGAAATTCCCTTTTTTGACAGCGATTTTATGGCAGTTTTATGAACATTCTTGAACTTGCTTTGAATACGTTCTCAAGAGTGGTCCACTTGGTCATAGCATAATCTTATAGCAGTCATCAAGAGGTTGATATGTAGATATTAGTTTTATTGCTAGTCTTGAAAATTTGTTCTCCAAATCCGCTAATAGACTATGATAAAACTCAAAATGTTACTTGGGATACCACAACAATAGGACCTTGGCACTACACCGCAAAAAAATTTGACTTTTACTGGTAATGTAATCAATAAAACTAATGTAAATGCAGATCATGTAATCGTTTTCTCAATGTAGTTATGCGTTGAAAATCATGCACATAAACAGAGCATGAATTAAACCGTATGGATACATCACCTTACCATTATTACTACCACAGAGAAACAGACGTCTCACTCAACACATGATCTATCGTTCACCTTTTAAACGGTTGATTTAATTTTTTGTAGGTGGTCAATCGGCCACCGATGGCGCTTGCATCGATTTTGCTTGTGTTTGACGTTTGCGCACTACCGCCACCTGGTTGCCGCTTGGCCACACACAGTGATTTTAGCATTGGGCGACCATGTTTTCGTGACGATGATTTTTATTGCATTTTGTTTAAAGTGAGACGTCTGTTTCTCTGTGTTACTACACTCTATTGAAAACAATACTCTAGTCTCCCACAAAACAATACTCTAGTCACAATTCCATCAAGGCAGCTGCAAATGCAGCGGGAAACCTTCGTTTACGACAACCGTCATACTAAAGTGAAGATCTTCTATCACGACTACAAAGCAGCATCCATGATGCTGCATTTCATTGGTGTACTTCATCAGGCGTTTACTTAAATCGATGGAAAAACTTCAAATTCTTGAACTTCATCCAGTCAGATACTTCCTCTTGACGATGCGCAAGCACTTATTCAGAGCATGTAAATTTACATTACCTAGCCAGAACCCGATCACGACGGGTTCGATACTGTATGTTTGAATCGCCATAACTCAGAACCTGTTACTCTTTGGGCAACATTGGTTTCAAGAAGTGAAGACGGTAGAGTGGTATCAGCGCGGGCTATCACTCTGCGGACCTGAGTTCGATTCTCATATGAACCGTTTTTTTTATTTATATGGCATAAAATGGAACAAGTTAATTTAAAACAACACATAAATTTGAGATGATATTTGATCTATCTATCTATCTATCTATATATATAAAACTCAATGTTTGTATGTTTGTATGTATGTTCCAGCATAACTTCTGAACCCATTTACCGATTTCAACCAAATTTGGAACACACATTCTTTATCTTAAGGAGACGACGATAGGGGGTTAGGCATGCTCTTTGGAAAAGGGGGAGGGTGTGGGGGTAGGGGTATTGCTTAATTATCGATCTACGCAGTTTAAATTCTGAACCCCTTGGCCGATTTCAACCGAATTTGAAACACAAATTCTTTATCTTACAGAGGGAACGATAGGGGGGTTAAGCATGCTCTTTGGAAAAGGAGGAGGATATGGGGGGAGGGGTATTGCTTAATTTTCGATCAACGCAGTGTAAATTCTGAACCCCTTGGCCGATTTAAACCAAATTTAGAACACAAATTCTGTATCTTAAGGAGGTGACGATATGGGGTTGAGCATGCTTTTTGGAAAAGGGGGAGGGTATGGGGGGAGGGGTATTGCTTAATTTTCGATCAACGCAGTGTAAATTCTCAACCCCTTGGCCGATTTCAACCAAATTTGGAACACAAATTCTTTATCTTACGGAGTGGACGATAGGGGGGTTGAGCATGCTCTTTGGAATAGGGGAGGGAATGGGGGGAGGGGTATTGCTTAATTATCGATCTACGCAGTTTAAATTCTGAACCCCTTGGCCAATTTCAACCGAATTTGAAACACAAATTCTTTATCTTACAGAGGGAACGATGGAGGGGTTAAGCATGCTCTTTGGAAAAGGAGGAGGGTATGGGGGGAGGGGTATTGTTTAATTTTCGATCAACGCAGTGTAAATTCTGAACCCCTTGACTGATTTCAAACAAATTCGGAACACAAATTCTTTGTCATAAGGAGACGACGATAGGAAATTAGGGATGCTCTTTACAAAAGAGGGAGGGTATGGGGAGAGGGGTATTGTTTAGCAATCGATCAACTCGATCAAACACGTAAACACGTAATCCCTACCCAAAGGAAACTATCACAGACAAACAGACGTAACAGCTAGAACAATTTGTTTTAAAATCTATCGTCCAGTTATTTTACCACCACCTAACGTGCATGTTGTACGAAACAAAGTTTAGTACGACAATGTCAACAGAAGGCGCTAATGTGAGATGTCAAATACAAAGGTATACGATGCGCGCGCCCCTGGATGTGAAACTCGCAAGCAGTTGAATTTAAAACGACCGTTGAACTCATGGTCGCTGGGAACTTCTTCAGTGTTACGTCTGTTTGTCTGTGAAACTATTATAGAGAGGCTGGAAGGGACTTTTGGAATGGGAGGGGTGGTATTGGGATTGGGTATTGTTGTTCATAGGAATAATGGTATGCCCAGTGAAAAGCAATGATTAATGTGTTTCCTTCTGAATGGTGGATGTGATTGCTTCTTTAAAAGTAGGCATTTGCCCGGAATAAGGCAGTGGTGGGTGTGATCCCTTCTTTTAAAATATGCGTTGCCCGGAATATGGCATCGATGAATGTTTTTCCTTCTTTAGAAATAGACGTTTGCCCGGAATAAGATCTTTCAAACCCACGATCCCTGCTTCAAAATCAGTCAATGTTTCCAAAAGCCTTCTTTTAATCAAATAATAAAGTATGAATAAGTAAATTACCAATTACAATTACCCTGTTGACCAATTGGTTTTATCATTTTCCGATTGTAAGAGAAAACTGCAAACCAAACTGGCAATTCCGAGCAAGGCCGGGTACATAAAGCTAGTTTAAAAATAAAATGAAATGTAAATTCCTATCGTTCATCATGCTCCAATTATGTGCATGATATTTGATGTAAATTTACATGATTCGTTCAAACAGTGTACCGCAATAATAAGCTCAAAAGACGCAAACTTTTAAGAAAAAATGCTGATTTTTCGTAATTTGAATGGAATTTTGCCAAACAAAAGGTGTTTTAGTGGTTGATTCGAGGAGTTTTAGCGGACCCACAATTGTATTCGATGCTATTATATCTAGAATGGACTATTTTAACACTACCGCAACATTAGGACATACCACAACGATAAGACGTTTTATCCTACATACATTTAATTTGAAAACGAAACTAAAAATAATGTACAGAGGCACTTTTAAATCATGTCAACTCAATTGAAATCTTTTGCGACCAGAAGCATGAAATTATTTAGTGGGCATATAATCCCTAACACCTTCCGTAGTTACGTTAATGATAACCTTGTATAAAAGAGTATAAACACATAAACAAAAGAAATCAATACTGTCCAGGCCGTAGAAAGTTACATCTATTTGCCTATGCCTCCATACTACACTAGACTAAGCATCGTAGACACTTGCAATAAAACCGTGGCATGATCCTACGGCATAGCGCACAGCATCAGAATCCAAGCGAGGTGGGTGAAAATGAAATTCAAGCTTCGCTTCCGGTTCACTGGGTACCACCGGCGGCGAGTGAGCTTGGTGATGAACTCCGAAATGGCAACGTGCAGTTGATGATGAAGAAATCCATCATTGCGAAGCAGTCGTTGCTTGCTACCTCGCTAAGCTTCTACCTAACCAAGCGTGGTATTCAATTTCCACCGACTGGAGAGCAACCGATCGGCAGTAGCGTCGTTGGAGAGTTCGTTCCCCGTGCACTGCGGAGTAAATAGAAAGCTAGTCTATGTCGACGCCTGAAAGCGATATACGCCTAATGATGACGGTGATGAAACGAACCCTCGAGGGCCAGAAGATGAGAATACCCAGAATGAATTAGGCTTGGGCTTCAATTTGGACTTAGTTGGTACTGGGAAGCAAGTGTATCTGAAACGAGCGATATGAAGTACATTTTGGATCAACTTTGAAGGAGCCAAATATGCGTGAACTATTCATATGCGAGTTATCTTGTTATAAGACTAGCTTGAAAACATTGGAAATAATTACTAAACCATGTTTGTCTCATATTGAATAAATCCATGCAATACTCTCATTGAATTTCATTACCAATAACTCATTAGTCACTGTCGAAACAGAATTTTGGCCGTAATTTGTGATAAATGTGTGACTTACTTTTTTTTTAATTCTCTCATATACAAAAATGCAAATAATCTTTCAATTAATCAGACTAGGAGAATTTGTATATTAACGCTCAACATTTTTTGTGACACAAATGTATATGTATATGTTTATAAACAGTACAATATGTCTAAATATTCCATCAATCTTTACAACTCCTGACAGAACTTAATCGGGCTTTGATTTTATTTTCAACATTAATCTCACAAAGCTCCACAACAATCAGCGCGTAATCGGGTGACAGTAAAACTGAACCGTCACCATAAAGGACGATAACAATCCCGAGGTAATTCCGTCAATAATAGCAAGAAAAAAGGAATCCGTTGCGAAGAACGACACATTACGACTCCTCCTGCTACAGTCCCTATTCTACGGCGTAATCCTACTCGAAGAGCCATTTTCGGGACACACGGCTAAGGTTTTTCCGTTGGAATCCCAAATGATTCAATTAGACGCCTACAGGGCTTATATAGGATGCAGGGTTTCCCGGTTTTATAGCGCCACGACGCGATGTGCCGGCCGACCGACCAGAGGCGAATAATCACTCACTGTCTAATAAACGTCGCTTGCCGTTGGTTGATACCCGCTCCAATACTTGTTGGGACGTTGTCGCTGCAACGCTGATTCGTATGGCAGGGCGAGGCTGTGTTTCAACGAGTCGAGGGCAAACATTCACACAGATACTGAATGGGGGAGTGTTGGGCTGGGTGGAATATTCAAAGATGGATTTTTGGAAGTGATTTTTTTCTCGATTAAATTCATTTTTTGAATATTATCAGTTTCTCCATTGGAACTAAGAACCCTGGCGTATCAGTTGAAAAAATGGTGACATTTTTATTGATCGTTGTTCCTCAAAAAAGATTCTTCACACTTATCTCCCCATTGATATGAAGGTTCCATAAGGCCCCTAGGTGGCAACGCAATGGCAACTCCGAAGTAGGTGCAATCCCAAACACCAACCCGTAGTCGTTGGAGTGGGTCGCAAAAGTTAGGGAGCTTAGGGAATGAATGCAGGTCATGAACAGTAACAAGAAGGCCGAACAAGCGAAGCTGATAGCAGTGAGCTCCATCCAACAACCTTCTGTTCCGCGAAATGAAAAATGACTTTTTCCTGCTTTTCATCGTCGGGGCACAGTAGATGATGATGAGCCGAGGGATACGAGACAAGTCGCTGTTGGTTTCGCGTTTTTATCCCAGCACTCGAGACTGAGCTTAACTGCGAAATTCTATACGGTTCAGTGTGCTTTTCGGACAAACGAGATACGACCAGTCAGTTGCGGCAGTATACCCAACCAACAAAGCCGATACCGGCCCCGGCTATGGGCATGATGGTTGATGATGCCAGCCACAAGGAAAATAATCAGCTCCAAGCGTAATAAAGGGGTCTTGTTTGGTTTGAGGTTTAGGTCCTATCTCATCGCATGCCCTCTGTCACCAGAAACCATGGGGTGAAGCTTCTTTTGGAATGATCTATGGGAGTTGGTGTGATTGAGTGAGTTGAGGCACATGGCGTTGGGTGTGTTATGCCTGACAACCATTCCACAGACCGGATTAGTTAACCCAGTCGACTTGTGCTGTAGGTTGTAGCTATGGTGGCAAGTGATAAAATTGACTATACTTTTTTTGTGACGATATGTTTTTCCCTTGAATCAGCGTTGAAAGTTGTTTGTGCTTTGATTAATCTATATACATAAAATGAATTTCTGTCCCTCCTTTGGAAAGGGGGGCTTCCATACAAATGAAACAGAAATTTCTGCATAACTCGAGAACTAAGCAAAGAATAAATGAATTTTAGGCGAAACGAAGTTCGTCGGGTCTGCTAGTTTTTAATAAAAGTTGTGCTTTAACTGTTAGCTTGAATGTTTTTCTCGGATATACAAAGATATGTAGCTGTAAAATTATGTTAATTTTAATGTACCTATTTGGAGCATGAAGATAGACCGAAATTTACATACCGAGTGTGGTAATAAACTAAACATTGATTTTAAGAATATTGTTTTGAGCTTTTAGTGGAATGTCTTGACTTGCCATAAGACGAGTTTGTACAATCTCATTTAATTCCACCACTTAATTGTATCTTGACAGATACTTATCTCGACCACAACAGTAAGGTCGTCTTCAGTGTCTCGTACTGACACTGAAGACGACCTTACTGTTGAGGTCGAAATACGTATCTGTCAAGATACAATTAAGTGGTGGAATTAAATGGGATTGTACAAACTCGTCTTATGACAAGTAAACATTGATTTTAATTTAAACGACCATTTTGTTAATAAAAATGTTGAAATAGAGTTCTACGACAAGGATACCATTTTGAGGGTTTTACCAAAGCCCACCTGTCAAGAATATATACAGTTTCCCTATTACAATTTTATGCTTTCGTGATTCAAATTGGAAGAGGAAATTTAGTTTGAATTTAAATAATGCATTCAATTTTGATAGTTTTGAAAAAATTCAAACGATAAATCCTGTGGAAACGAATAAGCATTTCTCGACAAAATTTAAACACAAGCTTTCATTGTAATGATGGATGTATTTTTCGTGCACCCAACCAGCGACTGATGGATTTTCTAACAATTCTGTACATACAATTCAAAACCTACCAAAACCTGTATAAGGACTGGGCATATTCGAAATTATTAGTTTTTATACAAAAATGTTAGCTTACAACCAAATATTGTAAGAAATGCTTGCAAAATTGTAAGGTCTCATACAATATTTCTGTAAGAATCTAGCATTTTCGCATATGTCCAGTTCTCATACATGTTTTGGTAGGTTCTTTTACAGAATTGTTATGTTACTAAGTTCATTTTGAAAAGTTAAGTGAGACTTCTTTGAGCAGGGCCAGTACGCGGACCGGGCATGCCTGGACATCTCGAAGACGTTCAACCGCACCTGGACGCTTCAAGTTCTCCAACGAATGGTTACATCTTTGCCGTTATTCGCAGCTATCCTTCGCGGTTCTCGTTGGATATAAAGGAAATGAAGAGACCCTTTTGGCGGTTACACCGGACGCAGTTTTCCGTTTCGTACCGTCTGTCGTTGACGCCGTCCTCCGTTAGGTCGCCTCGGAAGGATTCTCAATGACAGCTCGTGTGTTCGTGGCCACGTCTGTATGAGGAGGCATCAGCTAGCCGGCTGAAGCATTTAGTCAGGCTTGCTTCCATACACCTTCAGAAAGTGTAGGTTCTGGCGGGGAATCGATCAACTAGGTTTTAGCCATCCTGTTCCTCCGCCGAGCAGTTGAGATAAGCTGTTAGACTTTGGTAAACCTGAGCAAAGCCCTCTTCCTTTAGGCGAATATGCCGCTCGGCCGAACTAGATTCACCGAGACCGAAAATGTCGTTTGGCCGAACTGATAATTCGACCAAAATATTCGTTTACCCAAATAGGTCATATGACCGAAAATGTCGTTTGGTCGAAAGGGTCTGAAAATGTGGTTCAGTCATCATGGCACAGTGGTCCCACCGGTGTAGTTCCGGACCGTCCAGAGTTCCGGCTCACCAATCCGTTTTTTTTTGTAAGCATGAGCGCTCCGCGTGACTTAATCATCTCCATAACCCGTATTCTGTGCCAACCGTTCCACTTTCTTCGACGATTAACACCAGATCTTCTGGGGCCTCATTGCGCATCTCCTGTCGACAGTAGGGATCCTATATTAAGAGATGTGCAAATAGTTTTACAGATGATTTAGCAACGCTGTTACTTTCGTAAACAAACGCTGCCAGCACTTGCGCGGCACAAAATGTTGGAGCTCCAATATGACTTTACGTATGTTGACACCTTTCGATTTTGTTATCAAACGTTCAACAATGCATTATCACTAAAATAAAAGTGCAATACAAATGAACATAATACCATTCATAAACTAGACTACTTCTACTTGCACCTCTACTTTTCGTACAATCTTTTTCATTACAATCGCAATACCTCTCAATCCTCAACGATAACAAAGTTCATTTAGCTCAGATTCTGACAACTCTCAATGCTCGATTGGCTCAACATGGCCGCCTTCACATAAATCTGAATGTAGGATCCTTAGTTGACAGCTCTTTCGTATGATAGTTTGCATGGTTTGCTCGTTGCGAGTCGAGGTGCACAAATGCCACCCCTGGTTCTAACGGTTTGACCGGCTCCAGCCACTTACAGCGTCTTTCGTTGCCAACTGTCTCTCCGTTGCCGTGCAGAAAACAACGATGATAACCTCTCACTAGAAAGTATACTACATAACGTTTCCTTAGAAATAGGATCGGGAACTTCATGCCATCATATATAGTTGATGCTACTGTGAGTCGACTGTTTATTTGGATGCCACCTTCATGATCTAGGAATAGGGACAGCCGACACAATGGACTGGACTTCGGATTCGTTACTGTACAGATCACATTTGTGTGATTTCGTTGCAAAATCGCATACCGTGCAGGACCGAAATCCGTACAGCACCGAAATCCGTCCACCTCATGAGATATCAACAAATTAAAGATAATTAATTTAGAAATAATGTATCTTATCCCGTTCAGATACTTGTTAGTAAGCTTTTAGTGCATAGAAATGGAAAGAATGTTTTGAAATTAAAACAACAAAAATCAAAAACAAATCTTCACCCACCAAAAGCGGAGTTTTTGCCGCCATTTTGTTTTCGGGTAGAGCATAATTGCACCAAAAGTAACTGTGTTTTAATTGCTAATTGCGAATCATTACATTAGATGTGCGGAATACAAATCGAAGGGATCGCTTCTCAAGCTGCGTATCGAACTATTTACAGTGGTAGTTTAGTCAATCAAACTGCTTCAATTAAAATATTTAAGTAAAAAATAGCAGTACGGATTTTGATCCTTTGATTCGAAATCCGTCCACGGTGGACGGATTTCGAGTCGGGAGTAGTTGAATTTATTCATTATTTTATCATGTTTTTCGTAGTTTTTCATGAGTAAATGTGACACACTTCAAAAGTAGAGGCTTTTATGCTCCTGTGTCAATAACAAACGTTTTATTTACATTCGATTCATATTTTCTAATGAACTTTTCATATACTAAGGTGCTTAAGTGTACGGATTTCGATGCCCCACGGTACTTATCGAGATCACTTCTAGTTTGCATTTGCTAAGAGATATCCGTACGACATAAGCAGCTGACCTCAGAAGTTGATTCCACTTAGATAATTTTGAAGTGTCTAACAATTGTTGCTTTCAGTTAAATGTCTTTCACTTCTGCAAAGGTTCTGTTGCCCACAACTCAGCTGGCTAATACAGAACTTCTGATGCTTTATACCAGAGATTTTTTGGGTCAATTTTTGGACCAGGCGTCCATTTTGCGGCTGCGTTTGCAACGTTAGGCTTATGCTGAAGCCAACACACAACTGTCAAGGAGTCTGACCACAGACTTTGAAGTCTTACAACGCTAGTACCGATTCTATCAATATATGTCCCCTTGACAGATACCAAGGTTTGGAATTGAAAAAGTATGTCAATCAGGGTTGAAACTACTACCAGTAGAGAGCACCCAACTCTGCCACGTTGCGGAAGATTAAGAGGATTACCACTTCCTGGGTACCCCAGTTTCATGAGTGCGAACTGGACAAATGCATCATCAGAACCGGTGCTCCCGCAATAGGAGTTTTTTTTAAAAGAGTTTATCATGGAGTATAGCTTTCCAAATCAGTTCATTATAGTAAAAGCTTGCAAAAAAACGTATCTGAAGGTACAAACTTATTTTTTTGTTTGACCGGGATCTCAGCAATTTACTAAGGGTTCATTCACTAATTTCAAAACGCAAAAAAACACAGATTTGAACCCCCACCCACCCCTCTGTGACTTGTTTGTAACATTTTCTTTATACCCACCCACCCCCAACTGTGACGCATAACGTCTTATTAATCTTATTAAAATTGTGGAGGACTGAGATAAAAATATCAGAAATTTTGAAAAGATTAATTGAAATACTCAACAGTTCAATTTATAAGGTGTAGAGTTTAATAGTTTTTAAAAAGAGATTTAAAAATAAGTAGGTTCTGCTATTAGTCTTGTGAATATATATGGAATCTCAATCCCCTGTGCCCATCCTGCTTGCATCACATCACTTTATACCCAATTGGATCACTGTGACACAAAACCCCTTCAATTAATCGCTGTTCTAAATCTAATAATTAATAATAGATTCAGAGCGAATTTTAGGTCACTAAGGGGCCCCACACCCTTGGGGCCCTCCTTAGCCGTGCGGTAAGACGCGCAGCTACAAAGCAAGACCATGCTGAGGGTGGCTGGGTTCGATTCCTGGTGCCGGTCTAGGCAATTTTCGGATTGGAAATTGTCTCGACTTCCCTGGGCATAAAAAGTATCATCGTGCTAGCCTCATGATATACGAATGCAAAAATGGTAATCTGGCTTAGAAACATCGCAGTTAATAACTGTGGAAGAGCTTAATAAACACTAAGTTGCGAGGCGGCTCTGTCCCAGTGTGGGATGTAATGCCAATAAGAAGAAGAAGAAGAAGAAGAAGAAGGGGCCCCATACACGCTCCGACATGTTGTACAACTTTGACTCCACCCCCAAGTTTGTGCGACTAATTCAGTTTGTACAACCGTCTGACGAACAGTTGGTACAACCAAACTTCCAACAAAAATAATATTTAGTCATTTTCTTTCTGTATATGCTGATGTGTTTGGTGCTTTTTTACGAATACTGAATTGGATGATTTGAATTGGAATGGAATTGGATTGGAGTGCAATTAGAATTAATTTGAATTGGAATGGTTTTAGAATTAGATTGGCTGTGGTTTGAATAGAATTTCATTGGAACGTGAATGGCATGTTATTGGAATTTTAGTGATGATGGATTGGAATGCGATTGAAATTTGTTCAGAGTTGGAATTGTATTTGATTGTGCGATTGGATTGGAAGTGGATTTGAATTGCATTGGAATCGGATTTCTACAGTCCATACAGGAATTCCTCCGGATGCTCCTCCCGGAATTTCTCCGGAAGTTCCTCCTGGAATTCATCCGGAAGTTCTTCGAAACGTTTCTCCCAGAGTTCCTCCGGAAGTTTATTCTGGAAATCCTCCAGAAGTTCCTTCCGAAAATTCTTCCCGGAATTCCTCCGGAAGCTTTCCCTGAATTCCTCCATAAGTTCCTCCCAGAATGTAGCTAGAAGCTCCTCGCGGAATTCCTCTTTAAGTTCCTCTCGTAAATGCTCCGGAAGTTCCTCCAGAAAATAGAATTAGATTGTTCCAAGTTCAAGTTCCTCCAAGAATTCCTCCAGAAGTTCCTCCAGCAATTCCTCCGGAAGTACCTACAGGAATTTCTCCGGAAGTTCCTCCAGGAATTCCTCCGGAAATTCCTCCCGGAGTTCCTCCGGAAATTTCTTCCAGGAAATCCTCCCGGAGTTCCTCCGGAAATTTCTTCCAGGAAATCCTCTGGAAGTTCTTCCAGGAATTCCTTCAGAAGTTCCTTCAGGAATTCTTCCGCAAGTTCTTTCAGGAATTTGTCCGGAAGTTCCTTCAGGAATTCCCTCGTTTCTCCGTAGTTCCTTCCGGAACTCCCCCAAAAGCTGCTCCAGATATTTCACAAAAAAAAAAATCCTCCAGGAATTCCTCCGGAAGTCATCCATCATCTCAAAAAATTGTTCCAGGAATTCCTCAGGAAGTTCTTCCTGGATGTCCTAAGGAAGTTCCTTCAGGAATTCCTCCGCAAGCTTCTCCAGCAATTCCTCCGGAAGTTCCTCCAGGGATTCCTTCGGAAGTTCCTCCAGGGATTCCTTCAGGAATTCCTTCGGAAATTCCTTCCGAAGTTCCTCCAAGAATTCTTCCGCAAGTTCTTCCAGGAATTTCTCCGGAAGTTGCTCCAGAAATTATTCCTTCGAAAGTTATATTTCTCCGGAAATTTCTCAAAGAATTTCTACGGATGTTCCTCCGGAAGTTCGTACAGGAATTCCTCCTGAAGTTCCTTCAGAATTTCTCCGAAAGTTCCTTCAGGAATCCCACAAATAGCACTTCCTGGAATTCCTCTGGATACTCCTTCAGGTATTCCTCCGGAATTTCCTCAGAGAATTGCTTCGGAAGTTCCTCAAAAGATTGCTCCGGAAGTTCCTCTAGGAGTTCCTCCATGTATTCCTCTTTGAATGCTTCCGGAAGGTCCTCCGAGTTCCTTTTCAAAATCCTTAATGTATTCGTCTTGAAATGTTTTCGAAAGTTTTTTCACTTCCAATCTGTGGATTTTTCATAGGAAATCCTAAAAAATTTCTTTAGAAATTTTTCTGAGAATCTGTCAATGAATTCTACTAAAAGTTACTTCAAAATTTCAAGCGTGAATTCTTCCGAAAACTTCCCCAATTCTATTTTTCATAGGAAATCCTAAAAAATTTCTTTAGAAATTTTTCTGACAATCTATCAATGAATTCTACTAAAAGTTACTTCAAAATTTCAAGCGTGAATTCTTCCGAAAACTTCCCCAGATTTTTCAAGATGTGCTCCCTTGGAAATTATATCAGTAATTCCGCAATCAATGCCTCTGAGAAGTTCTATAAAGTTCTCACTGGAGTTTCTCCAGAAAATCCTCTAAAACTCTTTTTAAATTACTTCTCCAACTCAACAAATTTTCCCGCCGAAAATCCCAAAAAACCCCCAGATAGTTCCAGATAGTCAAATGTCAAATGAAGTTCATATGGAATTTTTCATAAAATCTCTGACTCTGAAATTCTTGAAGGAATATCTACTGGCGTTAAAGGAACATTTCCATAAATTCCCGAAGAAAAATGTGGGACATTTTTGAATAATTAAATTGTCAGTCGGCTTTAGAACAAAAACGAACGAGCATTTGCTGTATAACAAGGGGCCTAGTGGCCAAGCGGCGGGGTCAATTTTCATACGGCGGCGGCGCAAGAAAATCACCGGCGGCGGTGGAGGCGCACAGGTCTAATATTATCTTGTTGTTATTCTATTATTATTATGATTATTATTATTATTATCGCATATTATCTTATTTTCTTTATTACCGCAAAAATCACTTTCTGCTCCTGGATGATTATGGAATTCCACCAGAAGAATTGAAAGCAACAGTGTTGTACAACAACGCCACACACAATGCAACTTGGTTGTACAACATTTGACTCCACCCACCACAAGTCGGAGCAAAATCAAACTGTTTTGATTTCATCCGATCAACTTTGCAACGTTGAAACCGTCTGTCCGACAGTCGTACAACTTGCCCACAGACGATCCGACTTTACTCCGACTCAACCAAATTTCCTGGGGGCGGAGCCAAAGTTGTACAACACATCGGAGCGTGTGTGGGGCCTATAAGAAGTTGCGAACAACTTTCGGCTTTCGGGCCAAAAAATACTAGTCATTTTTATCTAAATCCGTCATTTCATTTTTTTTTTCTTTAATAAAGAGGCTCTCAGCCCTTAGCTGGATCACCTCTTCCGTCATTTCATGTCAGCCATGAATAAAGCATCCTCCGATGGATAAAGCTTAACATTTTTCAACATTTTTTTTCATTCCGCGACGATGCTCTTAACGAAACCTCGTCAATAATTTCAAAATAGTTGAAAATAGTGACTTTTTCCGAGAAAAAGTGACTTTAGTGACCTGAGGTCGAAAAAAGAGACTTTTTAGTGACTGACCCGAAAAAAGTGACCAAGTCACTAAAAAGTGACTCGTTACCAGGCCTGTCGGATTGAAGAGGTAGGTATTGTTATGCACATCTATTCCTGTACCACTGATAATGGAAAAAATATGCTAAAAAGCGTTGCGTGGCGGAACTGGATGAATCACAGCAATTAGCTCTCGACACTGAATTTCACAATTCAAGCACTATCTGGAATAAGGGCGAATGTTACAAGAGAAGATTCTCTTCGTCGACTTCCCCTCTTTTTAATAAAAGTGACAAGCAGCGGATTTCTTTGTGGGTTATCACCTCAGCACGATAGAAAACAATGCGAAATTGCATTCTGAGGTGATAAACTGCAAATAATTCCTCTGCTTGTTACTTTTATTTAAAAGAGGGGAGGTCGACGAATAGAATTCTCTTTTGCGACATTCGCCCTCTTACCAGATAGAACTTAAATTGTGCGAATGCAGAGCCAACCGAAAAGACTGTTGAGTGATATCGATGGAGATATTGAAAAAACAGAAATTGTTGATGAAGCTCAGATTGACGCAGAGGTTGATGAAACGTTGAAATCCGTAGATAGTATTTTTGCGTCAAGAATAAGTTCATAGTGCGGGCATAGTGAAGGATACAGAGAACGAATTCTGAAGAACATCCGAAAGATGGTCAAGTCATGTCGTAAAACAGAATATAGTTCATTTTTCGAGTTGTCAAAAAACCCACTCCCGAAAATTGACGTAGAGACTCGTTGGGGATCCTTATTGAAATGGTTAACTTACTCCGTAAGAATGAACCATCTAGTCCTAGGAGACATCTTCAAATTCATCAAGATATGCCAATTTCAAATGAAAAAAACTTCTGCATGAAATAGGTTTGTCGCGGTTGCCATCGACGCCCTTTCAAAACGTTCGAAAACAATGATGAAAAGCGAAGCATTCCGGGCAGCAATGCTATTCGACCAAAGATGTTGTTTATGGAATCACCGTATATTACAACCGAGGACAAACTTGCTGCGAATGTAATAAATGAAAATAAAATCCCACCTTTTTTATTTAAAATACATAACTACGAAAAGTTTTGCAATAAGTTCATCTATATAATTTATCTCAATGTTAATTTCAACCCACTATGCAAGAATTTGAAATTAGAATACCTGTAATGCATTATTTACTAATAAAATAATGGTTTGTAGAAATAATCCTCTTGTTAATTTTTTGCCCACTTCTTTGAATAGCGAACAAACAAATCTTGACCTGAAAGTGAAGCTTTTGGAGTTGGTGAACACCAGAAAACGTCTTCCAGTAAATGTGATCAAGTACAGCAACAATTCACTGACTGGGCTGTGTGGGCGCTCGATAACTGGTCTGCGGCCAGATTAAAAACAGTTAACTGTCAAAAGAAGACGTCAAATGAATTCCGACTCTTTCATGTCAGAACGAACAAGAGGCGTTTGGGAGGAAAATCTTTTTTGGCTGAAAAGAAATGTTTGACCAGTTTAATTTCATATCAAAGTTATAACAACATTAGTTATGTTTATTTTTTCTTAAATTGCCAACATTTTTTACCATTTTCAGTATAATTTGAACCACGTTCAATATACATAGCTAGAAAACAAAGTTAATTGTCTACATTATGGATAAGAATCCGCCGTTAATAGCGTACCGGATTTTTATCCATAATGTAGGCAATTATCTTTAATGTAGATTTTAGTACCGAATAATTATATCAACCCTTGTTATAATGTTGATGTTAAGGTATCTGCCTCTGTTATAATTATGTTACGACTAGAGGGATTGATTTTTGTTATTTTAACAACTAACCAGGCAAATTTATAACAATTTTTTTTAAACAAAATTCTTCTGAAGTAAATAACCCCCCCAAGCAGCACACTTATCATAAGCGTGTTGCTGTCACTTATATACGACCAAATCCAGTCATATATGAGTTGTTACAACAAAATTGATCTAAATTGTGTTACTCGGGCCCCATGTTATAATTTTGGTATGCATTCCTTGTCGGGTAGCACTTGCAGATGATGTTTCCATCGATGAATCCCCAACGAAGTTCGCTTCGATTGAAGGACTCTCCTTGTTCAAAACCGATTACGCTTTATCGGAAAATAGCCCACTTGTTAGCCTTGCAGGATTTTTATCGTCGTCGTAGACACTATATCAGCCATCGACAAATTGATCTCCTCGTCCGTAGTAGTAGTACCAGCCAGAGTATCAACCACTTTTACCAGATTTGTCATATCATCTATTATGTATGGCTCATCAGGTTCAGCTGGAGCCCAAACGCATTCTGGGAACTGGTCCATCAATTTTTTGCAAAAGTTTTTGATTATAGACGCACTGATCTCATCCCATGGAGAAGAAAGCCATTAAATGCTTTGTAGTAGCGTAATTTTTTTTGAGTCGATCTTCGAACTTCAACTTTTCATTTTCAAGTATTGATGATAGCATGAGTTTTCGTTTGTACCTTGATTTTATAGCATTGATCACTGACTGGTCCATCGCTCGTTAAACTTCATTTTCTCTAGAACATCCACAATTTTCTTCGGTGAAATGAAGCGGTCAGTGCGGCCGTTGGCGTCAGCATCGATGCTGAAAAGCTTTTCGCGTCGGAGAACATTATATTGATAAGAAAATTATTTTGAGCTTTTTAGTGGAATGTTTTCACCTGTCATAAGACGAGTTTATACAATCCCATTGAATTCCACCACTTAATTGTATCTTGACAGATACGTATTTCGACCTCAACAGTAAGGCCGTCTTTAAGACACTGAAGACGGCCTTACTGTTGAGGTCGAAATACGTATCTGTCAAGATACAATTAAGTGGTGGAATTCAATGGGATTGTATAAACTCGTCTTATGACAGGTGAGGATTATATTTTTTCTTTCTTCAACATAGAAAGCAATCTTTTTGAACGAGTCCTATACCCGGTCAGTAATCAAGTGACGTTTCACTCAACCTCTGGAAGGCTCATGCAAGTCTTCTTTGATGGATCTCGCATGGATTTCTCAGACATTTTGTCTTCCTTGGCAATTTTTTATTGATGGAATGCACCAGGTTGCAAGCAATCTTTCCACGAGCCGATTTGATCACGTTTGGCATACACAGAAAAAAATAATGAAAAGTAGACAGCGCTTAAAACTTGAGATGCGGAAATTTACACTATTCTACGCGGAAATGGACCTCTGACATCCAGCGGCAGAGTATGAAATGCTATTCCCCGGAAGCTATACCTAAGCCCCATCCCGGTGGATAGGGAACCTTGGGTCAACAACTTACTGTTCCCGAAACATCAATTTGTTCGAGAATCCGATAATGAAAGAATACGGACTGATTTTACGGCGACGACTCTTAGCGCGAAACAACGGACACGAATAGGAACATGGAACGTTTTAACCCTAGCCTAGCAGGGTAAATTGGCACAACTTGCCAATGAGGCACGCCGCATGAAGCTTGAGATCCTGGGACTGAGTGAAGTCCGTTGGCCAAACTTTGGAGAACACAGAACGCCGTCGGGACAAGTTCTGCTATACTCTGGTTTACGAGGTGAACACGCTCCCCGGCATCGCGGAGTTGGCTTCCTACTAAGCGCTCAGGCACACTCTGCGCTTATGAAGTGGGAACCTATAAGTGAAAGGATAATCGTTGCCAGATTTAGAACACGGGTCCGAAACCTTACTATAATCCAATGTTATGCGCCAACCGATGCTGCCGATCTGCAAGACAAAGAGAACTTCTACAGTCAACTCAATGCCGTCGTAGATATAATTCCGAAGGGTGATATCAAGATCTGTTTGGGCGACTTCAATGCGAAGATCGGATCCGACAACTCGAACCATGAGCGCATTATGGGACGCCATGGTCTCGGAGAATTGAGCGAAAACGGAGAGCTGTTCGCAGAATTTTGTGGTAATAACGACATGGTGCTCGGGAGATCGCTCTTCCCTCATCGACCGGTTCACAAGGTCACGTGGGTCTCCCGTGACGGCTTTACAGAAAATCAAATCGACCACATCTGCATCAGCCGAAAATGGAAACGGAGCCTTCTTGATGTACGGAATAAACGTAGTGCCGATATCGCGTCTGATCATCACCTCCTCATCGGCGAAATACGCCTGCGCATTGCGCGGATTCGTCGGCAGGAGGAAAGAGTTGAACGACGATTCAACACACGCCGACTGGCAGATGCCACGGTGAAACGGTCCTTCGTTGAAGAACTGGAGACGCGTGCTGCAGATATTCCGGAAGGTGGCAGCGTGGAAGACCAATGGACCGCCATCAAGAATGCCTTCATCACCACCAGCGAGAACAATCTGGGCGAACTACGCACCCAGAGAAAACAATGGATCACCGATGAGACCTGGAGAAAGATAGAGGAGCGAAGAGAAGCCAAAGCCGCGATAGAGCGATCGAAAACCAGAGGAGCCAAAGTCTTAGCCCGTCAACGATACGCGGCTCTTGAGAAGGAAGTAAAACGCTCATGTCGACGGGACAAGGGAGCGTGGGCAGACTCTCTGGCTGGCGAAGGAGAGAGAGCCGCCGCAACCGGGGACATTCGCCTCCTCTACGATATCTCACGACGCTTAAGCGGGGCGAAGATGAATGCAACGATGCCTGTGAAAGACGCGAATGATCAGTTATTGACCGACCCAACTGACCAGCTGAAACGCTGGATCGAGCACTTCGAACAACTTTTTCAAGTGCCAGCCAGGCCATCACCATCTCGGCATGACCTGCCTAGGATCCGACGTATAACACGCGTCAATACCGAAGCTCCATCACTGCTAGAGATTCAAACAGCCATCCAAAGCATGACATCGAGTAAAGCCCCAGGGGTCGACCGCATATCAGCCGAGATGCCCCATGACATCCGCTCAACTACTGCATCGTTTATTTCGTAATATCTGGGACACCGCAACTTTCCCGGTCGACTGGATGCAAGGTATCTTAGTGAAGGTGCCCAAAAAGGGTGACCTGACTGTATGCGATAACTGGCGAGGCATTATGTTGCTGTGTACCGTTCTCAAAGTTCTGTGCTAAATTATCCTAGCCCGGATTCAGGAGAAGATCGATGCGACTCTCCGGCGGCAGCAAGCCGGATTCCGTGCCGGAAGATCCTGTGTGGACCATATTGTCACGCTCCGCATCATTCTGGAGCAGGTCAACGAATTCCAAGAGTCCCTTTACTTGGTATTCATTGACTACGAAAAAGCTTTCGACCGTCTCAATCACGAGAATATGTGGGGCGCCCTGAGACGCAAGGGAGTTCCTGAGAAAATCATCGGCCTCATCGAGGCACAGTACGAGGCCTTCTCGTGTAGAGTGCTGCACAATGGGGTCTTGTCCGACCCTATCCGGGTCGTAGCTGGTGAGGCAAGGATGTATTCTATCACCGTTACTGTTCCTCATCGTAATCGACGAGATTCTGGTAGATGCGATTGACCGTGAACCAAACCGCGGGCTGTTATGGCAGCCTATAACCATGGAGCACCTAAATGACTTCGAATTGGTGGATGATGTT
The DNA here is from genome assembly GCF_024139115.2 of Armigeres subalbatus. Lineage (NCBI taxonomy): Eukaryota > Metazoa > Arthropoda > Insecta > Diptera > Culicidae > Armigeres > Armigeres subalbatus. Next base: position 61,992,652 of record NC_085140.1, read on the forward strand.
GCACTCCTCGCGCAACGGCGCTCTGATATGCAGAGTAAGCTCAACGACCTTGCCGAGCGCTCCTCTTCGGCAGGTTTAGTCATCAACGTCAGCAAAACCAAATCGTTGGATGTAAGTACGGTGACTCCTTCCAGTTTCACAGTAGCCGGGCAACCAGTGGAGAATGTTGAAAGCTTCCAATATCTTGGTAGCCAAATGGCGTCAGACGGCGGTACCAAGATCGACATGGGCGCACGGATAAAGAAAGCAAGGGCTGCCTTTGCGAGTTTAAGAAATATCTGGAAAAACAGGCAGATAAGTGAACGCACCAAAATACGAATTTTCAACTCTAACGTGAAATCTGTGCTGTTATACGCTAGCGAAACATGGTGTGTATCAGTGGAGAACACTCAACGGCTGCAGGTGTTCATTAGAGATGCCTGCGGTATATAATTCGGGCCTGGTGGCCTCACAACTGGATCTCAAACAACGAGCTCCATCGTCGTTGTCACCAGAGGCCGATAGCAACAGAAATTCGGAATCGGAAGTGGGGCTGGGTCGGCCACACTCTACGTAGGGGCGGAAACGAAATCTGTAAACAAGCATTAGACTGGAACCCAGCAGGACATCGCAGCAGAGGCAGACCCAGAGGCTCATGGCGGCGAAGCCTCAATAAAGAAATAAAAGAAGTCGACCGAAATCTAACCTGGCAACAGGTTAAAGCGATAGCCGGGCAACGCTCAGGATGGAGATCTTTCAAGTTGGCCCTTTGTACCACCGGACTAACTAAATCCACAATTTTCGTCGGTGAAATGAAGCGGTCCGTGCGGCCGTTGGCGTCAGCATCGATGCTGAGAAGCTTTTCGCGTCGGAGAACAGGATTATATTTTTTCCTTCTTCAACAAAGAAAGCAATTTTTTTGAACGAGTCACTCGTAATTCCTATACCCCAGGGCTGCCCAACGTACGGCCCGCGGGCCGGATGCGGCCCTCAGCTCCATTTTTTGTGGCCCGCGGCGCGTAAGGAAAATAAACTCAGATTCGGCCCACCAGCTTTTCTATCCGGCTCGAGGAGCTCATATTCCGAACACTGGCGTTTTAGCACCCTAAAACTAAAACTTTTATCGGTTTTCCATACTGAGGATCAAGATTACAAACGAATTCGAATTTCTGTGAAGAAAATTAAACGATTAAAGCCAAAATGTAAATGGTCAAAGGGAGTGTTCGGAATATGAATCAAAACGGTAACTTTTAATCAAAGCTTGAAACGAAAAATAATATTTTTAATAATTTGAAAAGACACAAAATGTTGATGTGGAACATCGCGTTTTTAATAAAGATTGGCACGAGTAGTTTACATCCACGTTGAAAAAAGGAATTTGCTCAGAAAGTTTTGCTATATTGATGTAACAGTATCTGAATCCAAGCATTCTATGAAATATGATATTTGAAAGGACTCAGAAAGGAAACAAAAGTTGGTAGAGATTCAAAGGTAGGGCACTCAATCAATTTAAATTTCCATTCGTTGATTCAATTTTTCATAATAATAGAACTTATCATAGAAACAACAAACTTTCTTCACTCAAGCAAATACGAAGTCAGAGAATGCAGTACGGCCCAGTTTTGCTGTTAGTAAGATTTTAACAAAACGGATAAAACTGTTCCAAGACAGAGAGTTTATTAAGGAAATCATTTCGGTTGTTGTTTACATCGTGTGTCCAAGAGTCAGTTAAGAGTGGCGACACTGTCAGAATTGGGACACGGTGAAGAATAAAAGTTCTCGCTGGAGACTTACATCGTGTGTCCAAGAGACAGTTAAGAGTGGCGACACTATCAGAATTGGGACACGGAGAAGAATAAAAGTTCTCGCTGGAGACTTGAAAGCTACGTTACGTGAAAAAAACGCATGCTTCGTATTATACTCTCATAGAGGTGAGCCAGCCCAGGGTTGCAAGCCTCCCTAACAAAGATAAAAAAAACGTGGCAAAGTTGACTGTCTTCATAAGAGGAATTGATGGTCATCTTCGAATGGCAGAGCAATTGACAGCTTTCCCTTTACAGAGAACAGCTAAACGGGAGAACCTGAGGGCTGATAAGACCTGTGAAGGAACTTTTTTTCTGCTTCGAAAACTTAAGGGACCTTACGATTGATGGAGCACCAGCAATCAATGCCAGACAATTCTAAGCTTGGAGAAGCAATCACAAACGTATGGCGATATTTCAGTGCCATAATGCATATTCACCAAAAGAATCGATGTGTGAAAACGATCAATATTCCTCAAGTATTATTGACGCTTGTTATTAAGAAGACAATCAACTTTATCAACGTTAGGGATCTCAACCACCACCAATCATGGATGATGTTGACGGAAATGACGAATACGGATACTTGCTGTATTATTGCTAAGTTCATTGACTAATCCTCGGTAGGGTAACAGTGGTATTTTGGACATCTGAATATATTTTGGACTTTTGGCCAAGCTCTTGGCTATATTTTCTTCAATTTTTGTTACATCAATATGGTTAAAATGTAATTATGAAAGAGACTAATCAGACACATGATTCCTATTTATTTGAAAGAAGCTAAGTGGAAAAACACACAAAACGTAGCCAAAAGTCCAAAATATTTTCAGATGTCCAAAATACATCATGCTTGAGAGATTTTTGTTCAAAAAGAAAATGCCACTATTTTTACAAAATAAAAGGAAACCACTGCTCGAGCTGAATGATCCTGAATAGATGAGTGACTTGTCTTTTCAAACATCTCAATGACGAACATAATGCACTTTGGCACAGTGGATTGGTAAAATCTGGTACATTTCTTTCATGCTGTTGAAAACAGTTAATGCTAATCTGTTCAATATGGTGGTAAAGTAACGAAAACCCAATTTTTTCAACACCGTTTACCGATGTGAATAATTTACCAGAAATGTGTCAAATGGGTTCCCAATACAACAACGAAAACAAAAAAAAATTGTTTGAACGCAATAAAATCTTGTTTAGCTTTTTAAGAAAATGAAAAAAAAACACTGATAGGGTAAAACGTCCTATCGTTGTGGTATGTCCTAATGTTGTGGTAGTGTTTAAATAGTCCATCCTGGATATAACAGCATCAAAAACAATTATGGATCCGTTAAAACTCTTCGAATCAACCTTCAGAACACCTTTTGTTTGACAAAATTCCGTTCAAAATGATGTAAAATCAACGCTTTCCGTTAAAAAATTGCTTCCTTTGAGCCTATTATTGCGGTAGTGCTAAGGTCCTATTGTTGTGGTATCGCTCTCCATAAGAAATACAGGCAATACCGTAACAATAGGACTGACCTTCAAAAAATACCGCAACAATAGGCAATTGCGTCCTATTATTGCGGTATTTTGTTTTTATTGTGATAAAATCAAAACTACATAAGTTTAGCACAATTGACGTAATATTTACGAAACAAGAGGTAACCAGCATCCTATTCGACTAGTGGAATATGAAAAAAGATAAACAGTTAATTTTTAAAGAATTTTCGAAATTAATTTTGTTTCGATGCGGCGCTTAAGCCCTCCATAATAGGTCGTTTTACCCTAATTTTGATAATAATCAGAAAGTATGTACCGAATATTTTCTGGCCCGCCAGCAAGTGTGAATCCTAGAAATTGGCCCGTGGCTTGAAAAGGTTGGGCAGGCCTGCTATACCCGGTCAGTAATCAAGTGACGTTTCACTTAACTTCTGGAAGGCTCATGCAAGTCTTCTTTGATTGATCTCGCATGGATTTCTCAGAAATGTTTACTTCCTTGGCATTTTTGTTGATGGAATGCACCAGGTTGCGAGCAATCTTTCCACGAGCCGATTTGATCACGTTTGGCATACGTACAAAGCATGGACGTCCACCTCCCGGCTTCCGCTGCTTAGATCCATCCTGCAGAGACGTTTTAAGGCGATAAACTGTGGCCAAAAGACATTCTACCACCATAGTAATCTCATTCGGCGTCTTCTGGGCGAGCAACAAACTAGTAACCACTTCTTTTGCGTACATTTTTAGAAATTTGCATTTAAACAATTACAATCTCTCGGTGCATCATTTGAAAGTAAACATAAACAAATATACTTTCAACAGAAATTAGTCACTAGCTACTCGAATTAACCCAATATTCAAGTTTGAACATTTTCGCATTATTTTCTGCCGCACCCTGTACTAGCCGGTCTCAGCTAAGTTAAGCTATTTAGACCGAGAAATAAACACTAATTCATCAGCAGATTGACAATTTTACATCATCGCTGACACTCCTTACGAACTAATTGGGGAGAAACCATTATGCCGTATATAAACCTTCTATTACGGTTGTGTTGAGCACGTCATTTGAGGAATCTATACCATTTCGTCGAAAGACATTTAGTCGAATGACATTTGGTCGAAGTGACATTTAGTCGAAAATGTTTTTTTAATCCTTTAGAGATGCAGGACATTTGGTCGACAGTACACTACGTCGAATGGACATTTGGCTAAATGGGCATTTAGTCAAAATCAGATTTTAGAAAGGGTATTTGAAAGAAAAGAACTTTAGTCAATAACAATTAAAAAATAAATGGCTTATTGCGGTGTTTCTAAATGTCACATAAATTATTGCTCCAATAATGTCCAAAGAATGATGGGTTCATAATAATACGAAAACGGTGAATATTTCGAGAATATTCCCGCCTGCTTATTGACTTTGGTGTTCTCCTCTAACCGACCTGGTCAAAAGAAATTTAGTCGAATGATGTTTTGTCATTAGACATAACGTTGAATAGATTAGGCTATATTACTAATTGGTTGGTATTAAATTTTCGGCCAATAATTAACGAATTATGGTTGAAAAACAGTTTTATACTGAGCTAATTTTTGTATAAATATTGAGTGAAAGAAAGAGGATCAATGAAAAGAATATGAAAAACATTTCTATTCGACCAAACGCCGACTACGATGAAGTATTGGTAAAATAACATTGATTTGGAAAATTTCACCATCTGTACCTAATATTTGACTATTTCTGAAGGTTTTCAATTTTTCTATAATACACCAGGGTCTCCGGAAGTTTCTGTTAGCTCAGGTGGAAAATCCTTATTGGCATCCGTATTCGTTTCTTCCGCTGCTGATTGAACTTCCCCACGTCCACTGAATTCCTCTAATCAGTTTATTCATGTATCTTGTGGATTATTTATTTAAATTAACCAAAAATCTATTGACGAATTATCCATTTAACTAACTACAATTATTATTAATTATAAACACTTTCAACATTCGACTTATTTTCCATTCGACTAAATGTCCCTTCGACCAAATGTACTTTCGACTAAATGTCATTCGACGAACTGTCCCAAAGCCTCATTTGAGAACTATGGAGGATTGATACCCTGTAGATTTTATTATCCCTTGTAGTCCTTAGGTGTTGGCTTACACGCCCGCGAGATAAAAGATTCATTATTCATCAACGTATGTTTTTCTTCTCTTTCCAGGAAATGCTTCGATGCTACCATTACTGATTGATGCAAATAGTAGTAGGAAAAACTATAGCTTCGGAATGAAGCAGAGCAGAAGAAACATCTTGCCAGTTGGAAAAGTGATAATTTAACAGTTGCCATGTTTACGAGTCGACATGATAATAGATACCAAGAGTAGATCGTGATTACAGCAGCCAATGAAGTGAAATGGAAACAGAGAAAAAGTTCATTATGAAATGCACTGAAGTGATGTGGAAAGTTGTGGTATGAATATTATAAGGTATCCAGACGGAACAAACATCAAGTGAACCACAATCGAGACTTCACTGGATGGAGTAATGTATCTGATTTACCAGCAAAAAGGTACTCACCATGATTATTTTATTGGGACTTTCGGATATGACTTAAGGCACCGAGAAACAGGCGTTATACATCAAATAATTCATAGTTGTAATCATGCTTGAATCTACCATGAATAAGATGAGTTTGTGTCGAGTGTAACGCCTGTTTCTTCGTCATTAAAGGCAAATATTTACAAAGCTTGAAGCGTGGGACAATTTTCACAAATGGGCAAAAGCTATCAAAAAACACTTAAGCAGTTTTCTTCCTATACATAGTACAACTAGTATCCTTTAATATATTTAAAGATTGGCATTCCATAAAGATAGATTGATAACAATTATATAAAAGTCTACATAATAGCATTCTCATCGTCGCTAGTTAAATTTCATTTTTTCGAGAAAAATAATTGACGTTTCGTCCTGTAACCTTGTTAGAATGGAAACTGTTAGGTAAATTAATTTAGTGATGCCTTCATTTCCTGATTGCCATAAGTGGTTCTACATTCTTAAACTGGTAAAGGATTTTACAGTCAAAACCGGAAACCGATGACTATTGGTGTTAATCTATTTCAAGCTCACGATAAGTTCCTGAACTTCATCACTTCCTCGTCTAGAGCCCAGGCTGACCTAACCTTTGAGACCTTTATTGTTTTATTGCTTCTGAATCCGAGTGGAAATCGTTTTTTTCCTTCTTAATTTTTAACGCAAATAAGGCGATAGATGAATCACCTTTATTTCGTATACGGACCTTTTTTCCCCCACCATGATCGAAAGAAGAAACCGCCTCGTTCCAAGCATCAATGGATAAAAAAAAAGATTCAACAACGGATCATGCCATTTTTTCACGGTCATCTATTATGCTATCGTGCTGCGATAATCTTCCGCCGTACAATTTCTGAAAGGTCCTGTCCTTTCTTTTCTTTTCTGCGAAGGAAAATGGTCACCTATCATAATGGTTCTGGGCCGGCATCTAGGAAAAAATAAATTGGATTGCGCGTTTTTCTCTGACGGCGAGTTTTCTCCCCTTTTCGGTGCGTGATCCTAAACGTGTTATTCTTCGTCTTCATTGTTACTGGGAGGAAAAAGAACTGTGGATGGTTCTGCTACGAGTGTGCGTGTATGTATGCATGTACTTGTGTGCGCGTTTGGGGGACGTTGAAAGAAATGGTTTAATAAATGATGGAGACTGAAATTATAAGAAGAACGGTCAAAGATCAGATTTATTCTGCACACGATGGATCTATTCTATACCAATTGGGTTAGGCTGTTAGCTTCTGGTGGGTTAGCAGTCTTAGTAAAGGAAGCAAACGTGGATATACTCGCTTCTACGTGGGTCCCTTGGCCAAAATCCCGAGATCCTGGACTTGGGTCTGTTATTTTCTGTGCTAGTTAGTTTGAGTGACAATTACGACTAGAAACAAAATACAAACGGTTGCATTTTATCGAGAGTTAGGAAAAACAGTTTTGGGACAAAGATATTTAATTTGCTTATATACTATGACATGAAACAATAAAATTGAAAATAGAAAACGAACAGGAATTCCCGGCAGGCTGTAGCGCTTCAGCACATCCCTTAACATTAAACACAGTTCTACAGTCTTGCAATTCGCGAGAATTATGTCACAAACTCTAAATATTTGAACTCACACCGACAAGTCATGTTACTAATGCTGTAGAAAGTTCTAACACTTCTTGTTTTCAATCTTATCTGAGATCTGCATTTCGAATCATTTATTTACGGACTGAATTTCTGAACAATCAGTCGTCAAAATCATCTAGCCGTGAGTTGAATGTTCGATTGTTGATATCAGACAGAAGAAAACTATAAAACAATAATGAAGCACAAAACATCTCATCTAACGCTATAAAGGAAGCAAAATCCTTCCGTACATGAACAATATCATGAATAACGGAAGAAAATTCAGAGCCCAATGCTTCAAAGGCGGTTCTAGCATCTCGGATATAGCTCAGTGAGATCAATGTGAAAATTTACGAGAAATCCAATCGAACTGTTTGGAAACCTTTTCGCTTTCCTCGTAGTTTCAATGGAATCGGCAACGAGAGGTCAGAATGGAGGCGCGGCTTTCGCTTCCGCCCCTCCTCGATTCTGTTCACCAATGTACCCAGCTGGGAAACAGAATTATAAATTGTGACACCGATGGCTTTGCACACTCCTACCGCATTTAGGGTCCTTTCATTCAAACTGAGCCTGTTTGCGAACCAGAGAAATGGGAAGGGGTAGAAGCGACGACTCCAGAAAGCCGAATCGATGAAAATGAATGAAACAAAGTTACTTTTAGTATTGTGATTTTTCTTCCTCCACCACTTTCCGGTGGATGGGGATGACAGTGGAAACTTGTTTGCTGCTTTAGTTATTTGTAGCAAACCTAGTCAGCGTAAGTTGTATACGAGATGATGATGTTTCTTGGGCCAACCCACAACCGTACAAAAAGGGTAAATAAATTGAAGATTGTCTTGTTCACCTCCCTACTCGGAACCAGGGTAGGCATATTGTTTTTCCCAATATAATTTGTTTCCTAGGGTTTCGTCTCGGAATGGGGAAGCGGGACGGTAACTGGAATGGGAAATTGGGACTAGGTAAAAGAGAGGCAAAGGTCGATGGTTTGAGGAAAATCATGATTGTGAAACGTGTGACTTGCTACGAAATAGATTTCGTTAGTCAATCATCACAAGTTTAAAGCTCAATAGGGTGCCATTCAAAAAGTTCGAGTCAGAAAAGGACCATCACTTTTATGAGGCTTATGATTACTGAAATAAATAGGCACTATTTTTACTGACAATTTATTAAAACAGTGGAATGTATAGACAAACCTAGCAAAAGACTACCAAATGTAGGAGTCGTTGAATATATTGACTTCCACTAAATATATTTGAAAGTAAATGTTATAAGACACATGGCCATTAGATTCGTGTCCATTAATGGAGTGGTTGAATGTGGAATGAATTTTCAAAAAAATCTTTGATTGAAAAAAAAACTGTCACTAAGGCAATACCCCTTGCCTCTCATTGGAATAATCCCAAATAACTCCGTGGTTAACGAATGGTCCAAAACCCAAGGACTTGAATTGAGAAATCGGCTGTTACTTGCAATTGGCTCCACTAGTAGTCTTCTTGCTGCGACGTGGTCTTGAAAGAAATGATGCATCTACGATTATCTTCGTACACTGTTCTAATATTTTTTATGTTGCTGCACTTAACGCCACGCCATTCCGCTTCACTTGATAAAGTTGTCATTGTTGTCTGTTTCTTTCAAGACCAAGCTACGGTTCCAAATAATTGATTATGAAATCGCTCAGTAGATCCTTAGTATCAGTAGCCCAATCTGCGTCAGTGAATCCAGGCTTTGCTTCGGTATCTCGTGTGAATGAGAGGGTGGTGCGGTGGGCCGGGCACTTAGCCAAAATGCCGGACAGTAATCCGGTAAAACTGGCTCTCGACAACGATCCGACAACGAGGCGAGGTGCACAGCGGGCAAGGTGGATCGATCAGGTGGAGGATGATTTGCGGACCCTCCGCAGACTGCATGGTTGGCAACGTGCAGCCATGGACCGAGCTGAATTGAAGCTGAAACTTTTGTGTACTGCACAGGCCAGTCAGGCCTTAGACTGGTAATAAATAATAAAAAACGAAAAGCGAAATTTCAAAAGGCAGAATTCTGTCATTTCTTAGTTTTACACAGACGTCTGCTTGAGGTAAGGCAGGATATGATTCCTTCTTTAAAAGCACGTCCCTTGTCTACTTTCTATCGGGGATACGCCGTTTGGAATAAAGTCGTTAGGCATGAACAAATTTGGCATAATAGTCGTAATGCATAATAGCCGTTTGGCATAATAGATTAAAATAGTAAACGAGAAAGGCAAAACAGAAAAATTAAAATTCTTTCAGAATTTTTATTAGGCCGATACAAATATTATATTTATTTTATGTCACCCCCCCCCCCTTCATTTTTCCAAAAATATCGAGGGGGCGAAATTTTTTTTTTTTTTCAATTTTGAGCATTATGTATCTCTGTTTTTATTTTGGCACGAAAGATATCATTTATAGACCATACATTTGTCACCAAGAGTATTTAAAGTGAAAATATGAGCATATATCTCTATCGGCATAAATATTCTATATTCGTCTAAGATCCCTTGCAATATGTGGCCAACCCATTTCCATCCACGCTTTCGAACATCTATTGTTATCGGTATTTAGTATTTATCGGTTGCTCGGCACACAATATCCAACTGTTATCGTCGAAAATATAAATTTTAGATAGAGTAGAACATTTGAATTTTGGTGCGTGTATCAATCCAATCTGGCTGGGTCTTCAAATATTTCGAAAACTCGCGAAGGTAGTCATTCTGACTAATGCTTCCATGTCGATCCCAATTTTGCAATCTGATGATATCAGATTGTCAAGATATTGAAATCTTTCGATCGTTCGACTACTTCAAAGTTTGAGGGGCTGTTCTCGATGATACTCAACCACATGGTCCTGCTGACGTTGACGGTAAGACGTCCCAAGGAAGCATACGGTCAGCTCGTTGAGCCTACTCCACAGAAAAGAGCGTCTAGGTGTTTCACAAAAATAAACTGTCAAACAGCTCAAGGTATGGAATACGGGCAATCTTACCTACCAAGATCTCATCGATTACGATGAGAAGTGACCGTGGAGATGAAATGCGTCCTTGCTTCACATCAGCGACTATGTGAATGGGGTCGGTGAAGCTACGACCCTATCTGTAAATCGCTTGCATAAATGGGGTAAGATTTTCGTAATTCAGACAATATGAATCCCTTCCGTAATCAATGAATATTTAGCAAATAAAGGTACACTTCCACTTGTTTGACCTGCTCCATAATGATGCGGAGCGGATATTGCATAATAGTTGCTTCAACATTCGCACAGACAGAATAGGGTCAGCCCTGAACACCTCAGCTGAAAGCCGATCGACCTTGAGGGCCTCTTTAGATTTCATGCGTCGGATGGCTGAGACTTGAAGAAGGTGTTCAAAGTGCTCGAACCAACATTTCAGCTGTCCAAGTCAGTGAGTAATTGAGACAATAATCTCCGGATGCTGAGCCATCCTTTCTTTATCGGTCAGGATGACCACCTATGCCTGACTGTCCTGTTTGCAGCAGCGCCCGACTCTCACTTACAGATAAACATACCGTTAACGGAACTCGTAATTTACTCCTCTGGTTCTTCCCGTTTCTCAGCCTTTACTACTCTACGCTCCTAAATCTTCCGCCGCGTAATCCATTATTTTCGTTTGATGCGCAGCTCACCCAAGTTGTTCTCGTCGGTTTCGATAAAAGCATTCTTCGCCGCTCACTTCTCTTCTACACTGCTACCTTCCAGAACATGCACTACCCGAGTTCCAAGTTCTTCAACGAACGATCTCAGTTGGATATTATAGTCGGTCTATGTTGCTTCGTTGTCCGAGCCTCTCCTCCAGTCGCTGAATCGCTGCGCTGTCGGATCTTGTCAATTAGAAGATGATAGTCAAACGCGATGCTAGCTCTGCGTTTATTACGGACTCAAGAAGGCACCGTCTCCGTTTTCAGCTGATCCATTTCTAGAGAATCCAAATACTTGAATCTTTTTCTCAGAACATATTTACTAATTGCGAGGAGACCATTCATCAGAACGTATTATTTCCCAAAAAGTGAAAGTAAAGCAATACTATTTTATTGAATTTTCGTTCGTACCACTTGTTTAAATCAAACGGTCGCTCGACGTAAGGCGAAACGCGTGATGTGATCTGTATTTTAATGCAACTAAAAAATTGGAATGACTGCAACACTTTTCATTCAAAATAATATTGCTTTCACAGAAATATGACTTTATGTAAATGAAGAATCATTAGCTCATAACATGCCGTAGGAGCAAGAAATACTGCGGCACGCATTGTAATTTTTTCAAGCGAACAAAGATCATGGCAAAAGTGCACGGTCGAACATTTTAAGCGTGAAAATGTTGTGAAAACTTCCAAAGCATTATTTGGTCTACTCAGCTCTCTCATAAGCAGGATCAGAAGCAGCATTCCTAAAATCGATGTGGAGGAACCGTACAGCGGTCATGTTATACCAACAAGACTAAGCGAACCACTAAGCGAAGACGGCGAACCACGGAACATATGCCAATATTGATTAGTCTAAGTATGAAGACTAAGGACAACAGAGTTACTCTTTGTATAACATATATCAGATTGAACTGTACTTCTTTGTATTTTTTATTCCGAGCCATTCTTTTCATTCCAATTTCTTAGTTGCCGTTAATGTAAAAAAGTTGATGATGCTTTTAAAGAACGCGTTTGTTTGGAGCAATGCAAAAGGGAAGATCATTCTTTCTTTTAAATAACGCGACTGCTCTGGATAATGCATAAGAGTTGATGATGCCTTCTTTGAAAGCATGCATATTGTCTTATTCATTGCAATTATCAAGAAGTCTATATTGAAGTCCAGCTTTAAGTTGCTTAAAGAATATGATTATTAAAAATAAGTTCATTATCATTGAGTTATGCTAAAAGACTATTACGCCAAATAGCCATTATGCCAAACGGTTTTATGCCAACTGGTTTTATACCAAACGGGGTAGCCCCTTTCTATCTGTTGAAATCTCATCTCACAACTGAAACACGAACAGACTCTTAGCTTAGTATCTATTAAGCACATCCAGAGTTATTAAGTGTACGATTTCCACGATTTGGAAAGGCGAGAAAATTTGACACCCAAAAACTTCTCAGACCATATAGAGATTCGATATCAGTCACCTTCCGCATGGTATGCTTCGTACAAAGCCATATGCCTTATCGCTGAGCTACACAAGGTCTCCCCAATAAACAACAAACAATCATGCATCTGGCCGATCAACGGCCAAAGTATAACTTTCTATAGCGAAAAGAGAATCACGAAAGGTGAGCCAGCCTCGGGCTGAAAGTCTCTTTAATAAAGATACAAAAAAAAAAAAAAAAAATCACGAAAGGTACCGTCGTCGGGGGTGACAATGGGTCAAATGGGGGTGATAATGGGTCACTGTTTCAACTACTTAGAATGCTTGTAGAATAGATTGAATGTATCTGAGGGCAAGAAGACTAAAATATAAGAGACCTTTTTGAGCGGTTTGCTGTACGACCTCCAAACTGCCGGAGAGAGCGATGACCCATTATCACCCCCGATGGCGGTAGGTAGGATTGCATTGGGCTGTTTCAAATTAGGCGGGTATTTTGAACCAACAGATCAAACGGCCGGCCATTCGATCTGGTGGTTCAAAATGTCCGCCCAAGTTAAAACAGTCCAATGCAATTCTGCTTTTTGTGATTCCGCCTTTCGTGTTTCTGCCGTTTGTATCATTCTGCCTTTCGTATTCCGCCTTATTTTCCACCTTTCGTAGGTCATTTTTCTTGGATTTCGATTCCAGAGACGATAGACGTTTGGAACTCAACCGACTCATTTTGTCCAGTTTCCTCCTCAGCTGGCTTGGGATCCACGCAAAGGCTTTGTATTGTATTCAACGTCAAATGCCCGGATGAGCAGCTGGAATAACCTAAACCCATATTCCTACCCCGTCCGTCCTGAATTAAGTAATTTTGAACCTTGAGTCACCACGAGTATTATGGTCTACGTCCCTTTTCCCTACTAACTGTTAATGATAAGATGACACTGATTGTAAAAATATCATACTTAAGAATAGCGGCTCCGCAAAGTGTCACACACGACTGAGCCTACCAAATAAATGAAATGGTAAAAAAAGGCTTTGTATTACCTTTTTTTAAAATTTATTATAGAGACTTTCAACCGGAGCTAACCCAAATGGCATAATTCCATTTAGCATAATGCCGTTTGACAAAACGAGTTGAATAGCCAGGGGCCATTTGGCATAAAGACCATTTGGCATAACGACCGTTTGGCATAATAAAGAAGACTATTTTTTTTTCTCTATAATGATTTTAGGGACATTTGGCATAAAAACTCTAGGAAGCATCTCAATTTACATCTGTATTATTGCCTTATTTTGGGCACATGCGTGTTTTAAGAAGTGATTTACTTTTTCGCCTAATTCCGAGTAAATTGGAATTTAAATGGATTTAAATGAAGAAATAATGTGCTAATTTGCCTTATTCCTGAAAAATGTGATTTCCTAAAATATTTTTTTTAAATGCGTTCTTCGAATGGAGGAATGATCTACTCATTAGAATTCTGCCAGCCAAATGCATGCATGCTTTTTCGTTATAAGGAAAAATCGAGTGCTTTAAAAGATGAAATCATCAGTTCATTTATCTTATTCCGATCGTAGAAAAGTAGAAAGAAACTATATACGCTTCGACTTTTGCGTTCTTTAGAAAAATGAGTCATCAGTATTCTGTCCGGAAAAGGCGTACTTTTGAAGAAGGGTCATTTACTCATTTGCCTTTTTCCGGGCAAATGCGTACTTTAAAAAAAAGGGATCATCTACTATTTTTCCTTATTCCGGGAAATGCATACCTTCAAAGAAGGAGTCATCTACTCTTTTGCCTTATTCCGGACAAATGCGTGCTTTTAAAGAAGGAGTCATCTACTCTTTTGCCTTATTCCGGGCAAATGCGTACTTTTAAAGAAGGAGTTATCTACTCTATTGCCTTATTCCGGGCAAATGCGTACTTTTAAAGAAAGAGTCATCTACTATTTTGTTTCATCCCGGGCAAAAAGGGCGTACTTTTAAAAAAGGAGTCACCTACTCTTTTGTCTTACTCCGGGCAAATGCGTACTTTTAAAGGAGTCATCTACTCTTTTGCCTTATTCCGGGCAAATGCGTACTTTTAAAGAAGGGGTCATCTACTCTTTTGCCTTATTCCGGGCAAATGCGTACTTTTAAAGAAGGTGTCATCTACTCTTTTGCTTCATCCCGGGCAAAAAGGGCGTACTTTTAAAGAAGTAGTCATCTTCTTTTTTGCTTCATCCCGGGCAAATGCCTACTTTTAAAGAAGGCCATATTTGCCATATTCCGGGCAAATGCATACTTTTAAAGATGGGGTCATCCACTCTTCTGCCTTTTTCTAGGTAAATACGTACTTCTAAAAATGGAAATGTCGCAAACGAAAACAATGCCTGTTCCTGCAAATTTCTCAACAACTATGACCGCTCCCAGCTAACAACCACTAACAGCCACAACCAACTGGTGACGATCCGCGCCTTTTATCGAACGGAATTGGAAAATATCGCTAAAAGTCTCAAATCTTCATGAAATCAGCAGAAGAAGTCAATGTTTACGTTTGCGACTTTCACCCTTATGAAACAACAATGTCGATATATCCTACGATTAACCTTTTTTGTGCCAAATGATAGTTTTGCTAAACGGCCCATTGTATTTAATATATTTTTCCAGGATTATGCCAAATGGCCTTTATGCCAAATGAATCATTTGTTTGAGAAACTGCATAAATCCATTTTACACAATTTCGAGAAAACAACAAAAAACTGTTTTTGAACAAATTGGCACCGATTCTTTCGATTTCTTCGATGCAGATCAATAGTTTTTGGCAAAACTCAACACCCTGGGGCACTTCCAATGCAAAAACTATAAACAGTACTCCACAATTGCTCTTAAAAGTGCGTGGACTTATGTAGTTTCTCAAACATACGAAAAAAAAATTCATAGGGTAAAATGCCCAATAGTGGACCCCCTAGTAGCGGAATTTTGCTCTTCCTGTCATACGGCTTAGAAATTTTCAAAATATTAACTCTGCTTGATATCTAACAACAAGCTCTGCATCCCCTCTTCACGATACATACATAAAACACCCAAATACGAGACGTTATTCGTTGAAACTAACATTTTAAAGTCTAACTGAATTCGCCCTATAGTAGACCCCCTGGGGGTCCATAATAGGAAATTGCTTCCCTATAGTCGACACTTCATTTGATTTTCATGTTTCGTTTCGGGACGTTCTTCTTCCCTATTATGGACCCCCCAAAATATTCCTATAATGGACACTCTCGTGTTTATTTTTTATAAAATTGTAAAAAATCATCTAATTTAACTTTCCATAGCATTTCCAACGCATGTAATCAAATCATAGGACTGTAAGGTAGGTTCTCCCGGTAGAATTTCATAGCAAAATATTGACATTGTGCAGTAATAATGCAAAAATAGCTGGAGGGTCCACTATTGGTTGGGGGTCCACTATTGGTTGGGGGTCCACTATTGGTCACTTTACCCTACATTCCTGAACAAAATTTTTTTTCGTATTTTTTGCCAGAATACGTATTTTTGGACGAGGTTTCAGAATATATAAAAATCTCATTTTGGGCAAAAATGTTACCTATGCAGTTTCTCAAACAAACGCTTCAAATTGTCTTTGTGCCAAATGGCCTTTACAGGGTGTCTACTCATCTGTAAAAACAAAATTTCCTGATTTTTTCAGGTTTTTTTCCAAGCGTTTTACATTAATTTCCAGGCAAAAACAAACGTGCCATATATAGATTTTAGCAGCAAAGTAATCAAAGGTGGCTTCACAAAAACAATGATGTAAACTACTCAAGATTTTTTTTCAGGAATTCCTTCGCAAGTTCACCCAGAAATTGTTTCAGCCATTCAATCAAAATTTCTTCAGGAATCACATAGGAAATTCCTCCAGTTATTCCTTTGAAAATTTCTCCATAGATTCCATCGGAAAATCCTCCGGATTTTAAGAACTGCTTCAGGACTTCCTTCAGAATTTAATTTGAAAATTTCTTTGCTAAAACTTTGGAAAACATCTCAAGAAATTGTTTCGGAAATATCTTTAGAGATGCGTTTGGCGATTCCTTTATGTTTTTTTTTTAAATTCCTTCAGGTGTTTGTTCGAAAATGTCTTGTGAAAATCCTTCGGAAATACATTTATAAAATACTTTGCAGATTTCTTCAGCTATACTTCTGAATTTTTTTTATGAATTTCTTTAGAAACTTGGTTAAGAATTCTTTCGGATATTTCTTTGAATTTTATTTCAGCTATTTTTTTTTTAAAAACTTAAGAAAACTTCTCAAGGAAATGTTCCGGAAATATGTTTGGGAATTTCTTCAGGAAATCCTTCAGAACTTCTTACAAAAACTCCTTCAGGAAATGTGTTGATGCAAAAATATGAGATTGCTGGGTCCATGACCATGACGTTAGGCATAATACCTTCATTATGTCGTGGGCTGTCTTAGGGTATTTTATGCTTAACATCCTTTATGCCTAACGTACTCATGCCTAACGTCCTTATACCTGTTCACGTGACCAACATCTAGTTTGTTCTTGTTTGTGACCAACCAAATATCATGATAAGCAACAACCTGATGCCATCCCCATACATTCAAACAATTTAATCGTAATCTGAATATTTTAATGGTTACAACGTCACTAGCGTTCTATTATTGCTTTACTGTAAAAACCTTCGGAAAATGCTTAGGATATTTTTTTGAAATTCCTTGGGATTTTTTAGGAACTTATTCAGAAGTATCTTAAGGAAAACTTTAGACAACACCTGGACGAGTTTTCTGGATATTTTGCTTTTAAGTATTCTTTGGAAATACTTCGAGAATACCTTTAATAACTCCTTTGAAAAATCCGTTCGGGAATGCTTCGGCTATTCTTTCAAGATTTCCCTTAGCAAAAATTCTTCACTCTATACTTTATTTTGAAAATCCCTTCAGGTTTCCTTTCGGCAATTTATTAAAGAAACCATACAAAAAATCGTCCGGAAATTAACTTTGAAATTTCTCCGGGAATTCTTTTCGGTTTGATTTGGTCTTGGAAATTCCTCCAGAAATAATTTAGAAAATTGATATTTATTCTTATGGACACTCTTTCAGTGATTTCTTTGAATAATTCCTCGGAAAACTGATCCCGATATTCCTTCGGAAGTTCCTCCATGAATTGCTTTGAAAAATCCTAACTAATTTAGTATTTATTCATATATTCCTAAAGAATTTCCGAGAGAATACTCAAAAGAATTTACAAAGCAATCCCTAATTGATTATCAATCCGAATAAATTCCTAGATTTCACCAAGAATAGCTTCGGAAATTCTCCAGGAATTCTTTAGAAGATGGCAAAACGTTTTTTGCGGAACAACGATCCATTAACGTTCACAACATTGTCAATAGAATTGGTATATTTATTCAAATATTTCAAGGATTTTTTCATCTTTTGAGGGAATTTCACTCATGATCACCGGGTATTGAAATTTCCCTGATTATGTCAGGAATTCCCTGATAATTCCAGGTATTTTCCAGGTGGGGAGAAATTCCCTGATAGTTCCAGGTTTTTCCAGGTAGTAGACACCCTGTTTTAGACATTTAAATCGTTATGCCAAACGGCCTTATGCCAAATGGAATTATGCCATATAGCATTATGCGGGTCCGCGACGTTAGGCATAAGTACGTTAGGCATAAGGACGTTAGGCATAAGTACGTTAGGCATAATGGACGTTAGGCTTAACTAACGTTAGGCATAATGGACGTTTGGCATAATTCGGCCTTCTTTATGTCATAGGCTGTTCTTTGGGTCATTTTATGCCTAACGTCCATTATGCCTAATGTACATTATGCCTATCGTCCGTTATGCCTAACGTCCATTATGCCTAACGTACTTATGCCTAACGTCCTTATGCCTAACGTCCTTATGCCTAACGTACTTATGCCTAACGGGGTATACCCGCATTATGCCATATGGGCTTCCCTCTTTCAACCCAAGGCTGGCTTGGCTCTTATTTTCAACTTTGAAGAGATGAGATCTGGTTAGACTCCTACCCAATACTTCAGCATATTCCAACAAACTTTACAGACCTTTAATAGGGGTTGTACACATATTACGTAAGCATTTTTTCTGGGTTTTTTTTTAACCCCCCTCCCCCCTTGTAAGTTTTTTTTCATATAAATGATTTTTTGTTTATATGGTGCGTAAGAAAATGACGAACCCCACCCCTTCCCCCATAAGTGCTTACGTAATATGTGTACGGCCCCATACTGACCGTAACACACTCTGAAGAATCTCTAAAGCATTGCGGAAGTCAACGAAACAGTCCCCCTCTGCTCTTTGCTTCACAGTAATTTAGTCGATTCCTCTTCAGAGAAGGCTCAATTACTGCAGCACATAATGAAGTATGAGCCATCACATGCAGATCTGTTTAGACTTTATTTTGGAAGTGACTAATTCTCTCCGACGGCAATCGAGCCCAACGGAATCTGGAATAGCTCTAAAACAAAACTATGAATTGGATAGGAACTGGTTGCATTTAAAAATATAGGATAATCAAGAAGAAAGTTGTCGAAAAAGTCGGTTAAAAATTGTGCATTTTGAAGCTGTTATAACATTTGCGACTGCTCAAAAACAGACGTCAGATACCGACAGGTTACTATCCAAATAAGATTCATTAATTACGTAACGGAAAATTGGCCATTTTTCACCCTCACACGTGACACGTTTTGTATGAAGCATCAGAAAATTTTGTGAAATGTTTTCTAAGTCTAAAATTATTATTCACTACGTTTCGATTACAATCAAAGTTCTAATATTACCTAATATTATCAAGAATCTTTTTAAAAGCATAATGTTTGCATCTAAATGCTATTAACGGAATTAGTACAAAAGGCCGAACCACAGAAGGCCGAAAATGTTCTAGCGTACCACAAAAGGCCGAAAACAAAGAAGGCCGAATGATACAAAGGCCGAATCTCAAAAGGCCGAATCATTACAAAAATTTTAATTTCCAACCAAGAGAACTTGAAAACTAAAATAGTAGTTTGTGCAACTAGTTGCAAAAAGATGATTTTTTCAGCACGAGTTGTACGTTGCCGGCAAGCCTCGTTGGATAAATACTACGAGTGCTGAAAAAATCGAGTTTTGCAACGAGTTGCACACGCTATTTTTTGCAATGACGAAAAATGGGCTTTAATATGATAAATCTATACCAAAATTGTACAATCGAGTTTACTCCACATGATCATTCATGTCAATAAATTATGTTGCGGCAGAGAGCAATAAGATCCCATCTTATCATGCCAAATTCCAAAGCTTGAAAAGCTATGAAGCGATGGATGCAATTGCCTTTGGAAAATTGTGATGTTATGTCCAACAAACCGTTTCATTTATTACGAGACGCTTAGAGTACACTATTTAAACACTCACCCAAACTAATTCAGCTAAATGTAGTCAAGTAACTACTGTCCCAATGTAGGTTTTTCATTATAGCACCCAAATGAGTGCTATAATGAATATTATGCAACCCATTTGAGTTTCATAATGGTCATTAAAGCACCCATTCTGTTGGTATGGAAAAGTAGGCCGTTTTATCACTTAAATGACAACTATAAACCAGGTATTATGATCAGGAATTGCAAAAAACTTTTTTTTATTGCTGTCCCATAAAGAAAAACTTGTCCACGTGTTTTGCAACTAGGGTAAGACGGTATAATGCGCCCCACCTGGCCAAAACGCCCCCCTTTGATTTCTAGAAAACTATTACTAACTAAGGGTCAAATTCAGTTGGTACCTATAAATATTTGAAAAGCCATCATCCTATGTGAATATGGGAATATTTTTGTATTACTTAATGAAAATATTTGCAAAATACGAAAAGTCACAGTTTTGATGTAACTTTTAATGTTTGTTTGCTGAACATTCTGGAGCGACTCTGGCATAATGTCCGCAAAACTTGCACTGGAACACTCAGTTGGGCAACAAAATTACTTTTCTCAGTGGTTAATATGATATAAAATTGCTTCCATCTTCAAAAATTTAACGATTTTCGAAAACATGTTTAACTGGCCAAAACGCCCCAGTGTAGGCAGGACGATATGCCCTTACCAACTGGACACAAGCGCAGCGAGCCTGCAGCAGTTGCTTCCAAATTGTATGGAAAATATTGAAATGTTATTCATACCTGCTTGAATGGACCTATGTTGGTTTTTTAATGTTAGGCGCATTAGGATTTGTAGCCTTTTTATTATGGAATTGATAAAATACTAATGAAGGGCTATTAAATGACTTTGGTTGAGGTGGGGCGTATTGCCCATGTACTTTTTAAAATTCATTTTTTCACGACTTTTCAAAAAAGCTTTATTACGTGTTATCTGTAATATTTTTATATGACTACTCACGGGAAATGCATTTGCGACTTCCTGGACTACCAAATAACACAAAGTTTGCATAAATTGCGTTGAAAAGTAAAAAGTTATCAAGGAGTTGCCTTAGGGGGTGCATATTATACCGTCTTACCCTACTAGCAGCGAACATAACTTAACTGAACACCGTATACAAGTAATCCAAGAGGTCTCTTTTTTCTTCCTTTGCTGATGTTACGTTAAAACAAATTAAAACATCTGTAAGTCCTACTTGTTTCATATTGAAACACCTGCACTTCATAATAGCATAATAGCCTTTAGCTTGTCTTGTCTTTTGTTTCCTCACGATGCAATCGGACACGTGTTACATAATGCTATAGGCAGTAAAGCCAACATATATTTTTCATTTTACTTATTCCGAGAGTAAACCACGGACACCAGGCAGCGGACCGGATAACCAAGCATAAGTACACAAGTACGAAACACAAGCGGACAAAAAAAGCGCTTCTAAATGAATTCAAATTAATTAAAATGTAAATGAATCCTATACCAACATGACCGGATATTCCAAGCACTAGAAAAGCACGAGAAAAAGGAAGCCTGCCTGTCTCCGTGGTGTATGGTGCATCCTAGGACAGAAAGGAAAACAAACTGGATACCGAACAGCGTTAACCTGTAATTTAACCGGGCATGACAACCGGGTACTACAACCATCAAGCTAGCTGAACTGTTACGTTTGCTATGTTATTGCCGTTGTTTGTCGGAGGCGATGCGCGATGATGATGATGGTGATGCAGTATCTACAAAATGGTGCAACTATGTAGTTTTCCCAGGATGCGGAAAGCGTATAAAATCAACAGCAAAAAAATACCATTGAGAGAGGGTTAAACTTTTCAGGTTTGGAACATTGCTATTCACAAATCGAAACATTCGACTGAACGCGGGTTTTTTTTCAGTCGGAGATAGACGCAGAGTGCTGTACAATAGTGATTTCCCAACTGCTGGTATAACTCTTTGGGGACTATTTTCATATATTTTGGTACTACTCACGATGACTTACTAATGTATGCTAGTTAATCTGTAAATATATTTGCCGACCGTGGCTATAGATCTTAGCTCTGTATGAAACTGTACCCAAAGGGTTAAGACGAAAAATAGATGTAAAAAAGCTATGTTATATGCATCGTGGAGATTTCCTACTGTGTCAAGCGAGCATTCAAATTACAATTTCCGCATCGGAGCAGCTGTAATCCAGGAAACGAGCGTGAAAAAACTTCTTGCATAATTAATGCTGCGCAAATTTTTGTTTGGGCACACAATTTCAACAGTTAGTTAGTGCGTTATAGCAAACATGCTTAAAACTAGTGCGTCACCACTGTTACCATACAAAAATGACCGTTGCAAAACTAAACAACGGTTCGAACATGCACATAAACACCTCAGAAGCTTCAGTACTTACGGATGATGATAATTAGCAGCACGACCCCGATGATACCCATGATGATCATCATCTTCATGTTGGCCCACCACTGCTTCCGCTTAAGCTTGCCGGCCTGCTGCTCGAACTGGGACGCTCCGTGCTGCAGTGCGTCCGCCCGTTGATCCAGTTCGGAGAGTTTCTGATCCCGCTCCAGCACCTTCTCGACGTTCACGCGCATGATGCCGACCACTTCGTCCACCTGGGCTTGGGTTTGCTTGAGCCGATTGGCCGCCGCTCCGTTGGCGCTGCCGGCCGTGGGCTGGGTGCTACCGGTCGGTGGGGGCGGTAATTTAGGAAAACTTTACATATTAGAGATGGGCCATCGAACGGGGCGAGAGCGAATGTGCAGAAAGGGGGTTACGATCAAGAAAAACGTGTTAAAACTTTAAAAATTCACTCTTAGCTAAAAAAGCACACAAACATAGTTACACACAGTGCGTTGAGGAAATACTGGTAGAAACACAGTCGGAACGTGACGTGCACGAGAACACGGGCTGGGTCGCTGCACTTTTAACTAGCGTGAGTGTCTTAATTGTTAATAGCAGAACGTAATAGCGGGTTTTATAGCTGTCTATTCTATATCAGGTTATCTACTATGTAGGTCAGAATGAACGTAAATTTGAAGAAAGGGTTTTTCTTGACACCTTTTTTATACCTCTGAATTTTTGCATTTATGTTTTTAAAAAGCTTATTAAATGATTTGTTTGAAACTAATATTCAACAAAAACGTTCATCCATGTCCTACTTGATCAGCAAGTTAACATAAAATAAAATTATTTGCCGTCTAAGACGAATTAAGTACTGTCCATTTAATTCCACCAGTTAATTTTCGTTATCTTTGCAGATACGTATTTCGACCACAACTGTGTGGTCGTCTTCAGTGTCTTGTACTTGACTCGACTTGAAGAAAACAATCGCAACTTACACTATTTATACTACGCTAGGTACCTAATCTAATCTTATTTGCCTATTTTATTTACCTATACAGTAAATTACTTTATTGTTTAGGTAGAAACTTGAAGAGCCAAGAGCTGCCATTTCCCTGATCCTTATTCAACAGCGCTGTTTGTACCTGTCGGTGTATTTCCAAACTCTCAGCTACATCGAGTTTCCATGGGAAGAGACATTTCTTAAGATTTTAATATTTGATGCCGTAATTGGGTGATTTTCCTTATACACATGCTCTGCTACCTTAGATCTAAATTCGTAATGTAATCTCTTATCGTTTTCTCTTTCGCCTTACTCACTTCCGCCATATGTTCCTTGAACCTTATATCTAATGATCTTTTTGTTTGGCCTACATAGATTTTTTCACATTGGGAACAACTTATCTTATAAACGCCTGCCTTATTCAACATTTCTACTTTATCCTTCGTTGAACCCAATAGAGACTTGAGTTGGTTGCTTCTACTGGAGAATACTAGATCGATGCCGAATTTCCTTAGTCGAGGGCGTAGCTGGTTGGTGATGTGTTTATCATATGGGACCGAAACTCTTTTCAGCGGCTCCTCTATTGGTGTCAGCGTTGTATGTCCATTTCGTCGTAGGGTCCTTTCCTTCTTGTTGATGATCGCTCGTATAGTCCTCTCCTGGTATCCGTTGATCTTCGCTGTTTCCAAGATGTATTGTAGTTCCTTCGTTTTCCTTCTTCGCTCAGGGTATCGTCTGCATCCTGTGGATCATGTGATGAAATGCTGCCATTTTATGTTGGTACGAATGGTTCGATGTATATGGGATGACTCTCATGGTGTTCGTGGGCTTCCTGTAGATTTCGAGGCTCAATGTTGTATTTGCTTCCCTGATGATTAGTAGATCCAAGAAAGGTAGTTTACCTTCTTTTTCCTCTTCGAAGGTAAATTTGATGTCCTTATGCACGTTGTTTATCGCTTCCAAAATCCTGGGTAGATCCTTTCGGTTGATGATGCTGAAAATGTCGTCGACGTATCTCCACCACTTCTGGGGTAGTATTCCTTGTTCTTGTAGGTTGTTCTCCAGATTCGCCATGAACAGTTCGCACAAAAACGGTGATAGCGGATTTCCATCGGTGCTCCTTTCGTCTGTTTGTAGTAGTTGCCACGAAATGTGAAGTAGTTCTCCGTCATGCATAGCCTTGCCAGATTTAGGTACATCTTCACCTTTCCTCGCCATGTTGTTTCCGTCCTTTGTGTTAGCAGCCAATCCTCTAGAAGATTCAGAGCATCTTTCACTGGAACGCTGGGGAACAATGCCGCTACGTCGAATGATACCATTATGTCCTCTTCTTCGATGTGTCCTGATTCCAACAGCTTCTGGGCGAACTCCTGGGTGTTGATGACTGACCTGCTGGGGAATGGTTTCGGCATACTTTGGAACTCCTTTACCAACCATTTGGCTATGTTTTGGGTAGGGGAACCCACTGATGAAACTATCTCTCGCATCTCCTTGCCGGGTTTATGGATTTTTGGTAGTCCTTTAATCCTAGGTAGAACCGAGTTTACTGTCTTTACTCGGGCTTCTCCGATGATCGCCTTACACTCCTTTATTGTTTTGTCCGTGAGTCGTATTAATCCTGGTAGCGGATCCACTCTCAAATGTCTATAAGGTCCTCCGTTGATTTTCGTCGTCATCTGTTCGTCGTAGTCCTCTTTATCCATTACCACTACTGCGTTTTCCTTATCGGCTTTTACGTAGTATACTGGTTTTTCCTTAAGCTCCTTTAGAATCCTCCTTTCGTCATGGTTCGTTGTCCCGTGCCGTCCTTCTTTGATGGCGTCTGCCACGATGTTCCTCGCTGTATTTTGATCCTGTTGCTCGATGTTTCGGGAAATCGCTGTCTCCATGTCCACGATGATCTGTTCCACGTCTGATTTCTGTGTGATCGCATACCCCAGTCCCTTGTTGAGGTGAGCTAGTTGTTCCTCCGTTAACTGCTGTGTCGAACGGTTCACGACGAATCCTTCTATGATCTGTACGGTGGGTTTGTCAGTACGGATTTCCTCTGCTGATTTCACTCGCAATTTGTTCAGTTTTTTCCTGTGCAGTCTCCGCTTCCGGTCTGATTCACATTCTTCTGCCCTCTTTACCTTCTTCAAAAACAGGTCTAATGATTCCGGGTTATCCTTAGCTAACTTCAAATGCATATTATAGCACTCCAAAGTCACTCGTTCTAATTTTGCGTAATGCCTCTTTATCGATGTCTTCATGAACTCGGACTCTGCTTTCTTATTAATACTTTTTGGTACATGAGATCCCATCTTAATCTTATGGCTGACGGGTGTCAGCTTCTCTTTTAGGCACTTCTTTGCGAACTGTTCATGGCGGTCATCTGGAGAACAACCTACAAGAACAAGGAATACTACCCCAGAAGTGGTGGAGATACGTCGACGACATTTTCAGCATCATCAACCGAAAGGATCTACCCAGGATTTTGGAAGCGATAAACAACGTGCATAAGGACATCAAATTTACCTTCGAAGAGGAAAAAGAAGGTAAACTACCTTTCTTGGATCTACTAGTCATCAGGGAAGCAAATACAACATTGAGCCTCGAAATCTACAGGAAGCCCACGAACACCATGAGAGTCATCCCATATACATCGAACCATTCGTACCAACATAAAATGGCAGCATTTCATCACATGATCCACAGGATGCAGACGATACCCCTGAGCGAAGAAGGAAAAACGAAGGAACTACAATACATCTTGGAAACAGCGAAGATCAACGGATACCAGGAGAGGACTATACGAGCGATCATCAACAAGAAGGAAAGGACCCTACGACGAAATGGACATACAACGCTGACACCAATAGAGGAGCCGCTGAAAAGAGTTTCGGTCCCATATGATAAACACATCACCAACCAGCTACGCCCTCGACTAAGGAAATTCGGCATCGATCTAGTATTCTCCAGTAGAAGCAACCAACTCAAGTCTCTATTGGGTTCAACGAAGGATAAAGTAGAAATGTTGAATAAGGCAGGCGTTTATAAGATAAGTTGTTCCCAATGTGAAAAAATCTATGTAGGCCAAACAAAAAGATCATTAGATATAAGGTTCAAGGAACATATGGCGGAAGTGAGTAAGGCGAAAAGAGAAAACGATAAGGGATTACATTACGAATTTAGATCTAAGGTAGCAGAGCATGTGTATAAGGAAAATCACCCAATTACGGCATCAAATATTAAAATCTTAAGAAATGTCTCTTCCCCATGGAAACTCGATGTAGCTGAGAGTTTGGAAATACACCGACAGGTACAAACAGCGCTGTTGAATAAGGATCAGGGAAATGGCAGCTCTTGGCTCTTCAAGTTTGTACCTAAACAATAAAGTAATTTACTGTATAGGTAAATAAAGTAGGCAAATAAGATTAGATTAGGTACCTAGCGTAGTATAAATAGTGTAAGTTGCGATTGTTTTCTTCAAGTCGAGTCAAGTACAAGACACTGAAGACGACCACACAGTTGTGGTCGAAATACGTATCTGCAAAGATAACGAAAATTAACTGGTGGAATTAAATGGACAGTACTTAATTCGTCTTAGACGGTTTAATACATTCCACTAAACGAGCTTAATATATTTTTCTGAAAATTATTCGATTTTTCTATACTATCACTAAGACAATACTCACCCATTTGAAGATCCCTCAGGGGCAGACATGTTGAATGATTACGAATTAAGAATTCTGAAAAGAGAAAATGTATAAACATGTATGAGAGCTGCAACTTATAAGTGTGCTCGATAGCAATCTAATATAAACATTGAATATACAATGATGGTAGAAATTAATAGAAAATAATTGCTCTAACCGTTTTTTGTTTGGTCTTAAAAAAAATGCCAATAACAGAACAAAAACTGCCAATGGTATCACTTCCCCTATGTGAAATCATATGACGAAAAAAAAGTTAAATGAACACCAATTTCGACACTTCCTTTAGTCCCTTTTGATTGTGCTTGACAAGTTCGTTTACGTAGCGCTCTGCCTCGTTACGCTCCGCACGAGGCAGTAGCGGCGAACAACCACTTCAGTCTTGAATGGCACTTGGAGAAGGCGTAGGCACCAGCAGCAGTTCTCTGCCGGTTGCTCCGGAAATAGGAACAGCGCATCAGTCTCATCATCGTTCCGCCTCCACCAGGAACCGGTGAAGCGCCTATGAAATAACAATCGAAACGATCCCTTTCATGGTGGGTGGGAAACCCGAGCATGGCAATGAAACCAAATATGTATCAATGTTTGTCATGATTAGTGTTACAAAGAGCAATATACGAAAATTTACAATTTTTTTCTCTCGATTTTATTGACTTAAATTAAATTACAAATATTTAAAAACAATTTTGTCTCCCTCTCCCTCGGATTTTTTTGCCACAAAATATTTTGAGGGGGCAACAAAATAAAATTCGGATAATTTTGAGTATTTTCAAAACATTCTTTAACAAATGCAAGGAGTTTTTTGATTTTTTTCATTTTAATATTTATTTTTTTATTATATCCCCCCCCCCCCGGCCTTTCGGAGACCAGTAGGACAAAATGTTAATTAAATATGTGTAACAGCCTTAATATGAAGAAAATTAACAGAGTAAACAACATTAACATTTTTTTTATCTGGGAATGGATATTTACGCTCTTTTACAGTTTAACCGCGTTAGATAATAAAAGGTTTTTCATTTTTTTTAAATATTTATTCAGTTTTTGCAAAAAAATCATGAAATAGTGATTTTGAGGAAATCGGGAGGTGGAACATAAAACGAATCATTTTTCCTCCCTTTTTCGATTGTTGTTATTGTAAGTGGGGATGGAAAAACGCTGAGATGGATATTGCGTTCACGCACTCACAATGTCACCAGCTGTGTGCCTTCCTCGCGCGGGTAGGAAGTGACTGATTGAAGAGTTGTTTGTTGAGATAGGGAATCATACAGAAACCCCGTCTCCACTTAACCTAGGTCTCGACAGATATATGATTGCGCTTTTGACGGAAACGTTGGTATGGTTTCGCATTCAGCCTTACTAAGCATGAGAAAAAATATGTGATTGGGTAGGAATATGTACTACAAATCGCCACTTATATTTTGGCTCTACACACCAACGAGACATCCCCTTGGGCGTGGCAGGCAGCTTCTTGCAATTCGGCCTAACTGGACTACGTACAGGCAAAAATGATTTTAAAACCGCGAAACATGTTTTCAAAAGAGGACACAATAATTGAAACACTAGCAGTCAATGAGATTTACAACATCTACGATGTTAAATTCAATGAATCCAGGAAATTAGTTAAAACTAAATTTAATGAGTAGACTTCTGTATTATTCGTCTCACTCAAAAGCTACAAAAGACTAAGCTAAATATTCAATGCGTAAGACCAGTTTCAAACAAAAGAATATTCTTGATTTGATACAAATCCTTAAGGGTGATGATACCCTTCATTCTCATTCTGAATCCAAAGCATCAGACAAACGAACATAAATCGATTAGCATTGGACAGATATCAACAACTAAAGTCCGCACGGGAAAGAGCAACTAATTCGACATGGGATGGGCACATTCGACATGTGCAACTCAGCCACAACTACTGCCTATGTCGTCGATCTTCCTCGTCTCTCCCATATTGGAGTACCTACGCTGTCGAAGCAGGATATCGATCAAAACAACAAACTAATTATCCGTAGTCTTAATTGACTGTCAGCTGGGTACCTCGAGGTGCCTGGCTTGCAGTAGGTTTGTCTTTCTACCTCGAGCGACAAAAGTCGAACTCTCTCGAACAAATTGCCCATGACATCCGATGGAGCGTGCTGTGGTGTAGGCCGAGTCAGTGCCGTGATGCGATGTGATATATCTTCATTGGACTATTACTCCCACAAGCTTGAGTCAAAGATAAAGAAATGATAGAAAGAGTGATGAGTGTGATTGCAGACAAATAGGGACCTGAGGAAAGCCACAGACACGTTGTTTTGCTTCAGATAAGGCATGTTTACCAACTAATGAACACGTACAGGCCGGATCAAGTGGTTATCATAGTGGGTGGCTTCTCTTCTGTTTGTGATTAACTCAATTGGGTTGAAGATTATTCTCCCTTCAAAGCAAAAAATAACAACTGAATTATTTCAAGGTCGAACTGAAAGGCTTTCTGAAACTCAAACAATCGATTTCATTCACCGGGTGAAGTAAAGCAGTCCGCGTTGGCGGTGCGCAATTTCCATAATTAATTCGATTGAATTGCCAGCAATCAGAAGCTGGGAGCGCTCCGCAATTGATGAGCATCTAAACGAGTCTGTCGATGGAGCGCGTGTTAGGCGACAAATGAACGTAGATTTTCTAGTCAAGTGCCGTAACATAAATGCCCATCACGTAGCAATTTACGGCAACGGAATGAATTCATTATATCCTTGGCTCCGCCTCCCCATTAACGGTACATCACCCGCCCCAAGACCGTCCAAGAGTGGGGTTGTGCGGTGGCTACCGAGCGTCTGGAAATTGAGTCACGTATTTGATGTTCTTTTGGGCTGGTAGCTCTCGTGGAGAACCATAATGCACAACGGTTTTATAGTTGTATCAAGGCAGACAAACTAATATCGGTCCAGCCTATCTCATTTATTTGATAAGTACGACCGTTTGTCATACCTTTGCCTACCTCGTACACTAAAAAACTATATCTAGCATGATTTTCGAAAACGTCGTAGTTCCAAATGAGAGACTCTCTTTCGCTAGTACATAAAATAGTTTTGCATTAATTACAATATTTTTGCCACAGCACGCTAGACAGAGCTATTTTCCTCAGATCGCTGCTGGAAAATCAGATGTTATTATGTAATAATTGAAAGAGAAAATATACAAAGGGGGCCTCTTTTTTTTCGATTTTGTATTTTTTCCAAGGGGTGACCGCTTTGGAAAAACAATGGGACCACATTCCCCGTCGAATGCAACTTGTTGCGAGTAAATCGGGTAATTCTATGTTTTAAAAAGTGTTTCTACAAATTTTGTTTAATATACAATATACATACACACATACAGACATCCCGAGCAAAGTCTGAAAACATAATGAGAGCATATAGAAAACATATTTTGATATTGATATCAAATCGAAATCATAATTTGTTTTCAAATATGAATCATCATGACTGATTACGTATTTTGATCTCATTTTGCTGTTGATTTCTAAATTGTATGATCTGACATCAAACTGTGTACTTATTTTGTTATCGGAACCAATATCAAAATTAGTTTTCGATTTGCTCTCATCGACAGCAGGAATAGTTTTCGATTTGATGTCACAGTAAGATTTTTCTGCTGTAGATTTTGATCTTTTAACCGTTAAAACGACCAAAAGGATATCAACCTGAGTTATCAAAATTAGGCGATTTCACAACAACAAAATTAGTTATCGATTTGCTCTAAAGCTTTGCTCGGGATCACCTCAGTTCGTTGAACTGAGCCGATCGATATATAACACTATGGGTCTCCGGGCCTTCTATCAAAAGTTTATTTTTAAGGATAGGAAAAAACTCAAAGGTTCAGCCCCATCGTATTTATAATTTTAGTTTGTGTGTCTTTAGTACATTGATATTTCACTTAGTATATAACCCTCCGACGCAACCGATGCTGAAGCAGGAACTAATAATTATAATAAAATTAATAAATAAAATTAGTTCCTGGCTGAAGTTTCAATGCTGCCATTGTTACCGACGCCATCGTTGCATTAAATTTCCTGCAGGCATCTGCAGGCTCTGCAGCTCTGCGTACATAGATCCCGAAGTCCCAGCCTTCTGGTAAACAATATTTTTGAATGGATCAATCGAGGTAAATCATATTGCACTCACCGCATCAAAACAGCAGCACCGTATACGCATATTTCTATTCGTGTCGTTTTGACAGAACAGATCTATGGTGTCGCCACATGATCTGTTCACAGCGGCAGTTTTTACTTGTTAATTGATATATAAATATGCATTCTTGTGCTCGCGTGTCATTCTGTTCTTATTATTAATATAAAGAATCACTTTAATAAAATATATTTAAAAAAAAGAGTTAGGTAGATTTGAAATTACATTCTAACGGGTTTAACCTCAAATAAAACTGAACTGAAATAAATCTGAAGTGCCCTTTTGTGAAAATGCATGTCGGAGATTCAAAATCATTCGCAACACGCAATTCGGATCAGTCATGACATAATTTTCTGCGAGTTTTACACAGCTTCTACAAATTTGTATCGGCGGAGAAAATTATAGATCAGCAGCATAACCCATTTTTAACAGAGGCGCTAGCGCCGGTGCAAAAACTGCGGCGGTGGCGGTGCACATGTCTAATTCCAAACGGTGTAGTGTGCTTTTTTTGTTACATTTTATGATGCACGAGAAAGGCACCATCACCGCTAGTTTGATTAATCGGGGTTTGTGAATCATATTTTAAGCCTCGAAAAATGTAAAACTTTTTAAACAATTCCTGCGCATTTTCACAGCAATAATATCAACACAAATAAAAAATGGAAACATTTAGCTTGTGCATGACTGCATAACTTCTTTATTATTTGCATAATGATTTGTCTACTGTTCATATCTCAATCTATAAATTAATTTCTTTGTTCTGTATTCCATTTAAT
The DNA here is from genome assembly GCF_024139115.2 of Armigeres subalbatus. Classification (NCBI taxonomy): domain Eukaryota; kingdom Metazoa; phylum Arthropoda; class Insecta; order Diptera; family Culicidae; genus Armigeres; species Armigeres subalbatus. The sequence goes on from NC_085140.1 coordinate 62,024,558, forward strand.
CTAGAATTTCGCCATGGGTCTTATTTGACGAAATTGACGCAGTTTGTTTATTCAAATGTGTTTTTCAATCCTGTTTCTACTGCAAGATATGTAGTAAATATATTGCGAGCTGCATATACCTTACAATTTTAATTAGAAATGTTCCATGCGTTATATTCTGTAGCATTTGGTATACTGACGATTTCTTTAATAAACTGAAACTTCTGATGGTCTCATCGACTGAAAGGAAAGAGGTGCTACCAGTACATAGTTCATCAATAAAAAGTACTCAACCAACAACTCACACTGCCCCTAACGTTATGGTTGGCATAACTTGGTTTGATTTCCTATTCAGTGTCTTCGGCTCGTAATATGGTTTCACAGTGTGACGTCACACGTATGTAGCCACGGCTGCGTCCTGGTGAATTTATTCCATATTTGACAGGTATCGGTGGTTTGTATATAAACAAAGGTTCATCCGCTTGCTGCGGGAGATAGGATGAACCTCATGAACCTACCACCGATAAATGTCAAATTGAATTCATTCGATTAAGTTTTTGAGGTTATGTTTGTTTGGTGTAAAACCTTATATGGTTTCACAGTGTGACGTCACACGTATGTAGCCACGGCTGCGTCCTGGTGAATTTCTTCCATATTTGACAGGTATCGGTGGTTTGTATATAAACAAAGGTTCATCGGCATGCTGTAGGCGATAGGATGAACCTCGTGAACCTACCACCGATAAATGTCAAATTTAGTTCATTCGATTGAGTTTTTGAGGTTATGTTTATTTGATGTAAAACCTTATACGGTTAGTGAGCAGTGCACTGCCTATGATAGCATCTCAAATTTTGAGTTAGTAAGTATAAGTATCTTTTTATAAAAAAAAACCTACCCGCGAGACACCCGCCCACCTATGGTCAATCTTAGGTAGTGTGATGAAATGATCTTTTAGGTTTAGATGATGAAAAAATCTTCCGAAACAGCACAAAAAATCCAAAATTGACCAAACAATAAAAAAGTTTCAATTTGGGGTCAATCATAGCACAGACAACGTAAGATTTTTGACAAAAGTACACTGTAGCGCTGCTTTCTAAGATTTTTAAGCGCGAGAGGACATATCTCGGCGAGTTTTACCAAACTACCAAAAATTAGAAGATGCGGTTGAAAACTAAAAAAAAATGACAGCTTTTCAAAGTGGCCTGGGGTAATAATAACCCCAGAGCACATACAAAAGATTAAACAAAAAACCCAGATTAATCCACCTAGCGGTGATGGTGCCATTCCCGTTTCTTTCGAGTGAGTAATTTCTACGCACTTTTGAAATAAAAAATAGTATTTTGACCATAACTTCTGAGCCCATAGTCCGATCCGGCCAATTTTGGATAAGGAATAATGGGACACGATTCTGCGTCGAATGCAAGCAAATGCGGTTGAGAGTAAGTGCCTAAAAAATGAGTGAGAATTTTTCTTGTAAAAAATGTATTTTGGCCATAACTCCGAATCCCATAGTCCGATTCGGCCAATTTTCAATAGGAAACAATGGGATAGGATTCCACGTTGAATGCAGAGTTGCAAGCAAATCGGTTGAGGATAACCACACCGGACAATCGGGCACTCCATCAGTGGAACGGTCCCACGCACGCTGCCATTTGATCATTGAGGTTAACCTGACAGTCCTACGGATGCCTCTCGTGGCGCGCATTTCGAAACTTTCTATGTCTTCACCGATAACGATGTCAATAGGCATCATACCGGTGATGACACAAAGTGCATCGTGCAACACGGTACGGTACGCACTCGCAACTCTTAGGCACATGAGCCTATACGTACTTTCTAACTTCGTTCTGTAGCAGTTAATACGCAGGACCGTGCCCCAAGCTGGCCCCCATACCTCAGTATGGACAGAGCGACAAGCTTGCGCTTGCTGGCATAATCCGCAGAGCTATTGGACATCATCCGGGACAATGCCACTATAGCTGTGGAGGCACGCTTGCAGGCGTAATTGATGTGGCTACCAAAGGTGAGCTTATTACCCCCAAGAGTTTGATGGAGCGTTCAGAGGTGACCGCGCAATTACCTGCCCTTATCACCGCTTGTTGCTCCGACTTTCGGAGCCAGTTCTAACTTTCCGGAACTCATCCACTCCTCCACAATTGCGATCGAGTGGGCTGCAGTCAACTTCACCTCTTCGATCGATTCGCCGTAGACCTCCAGCGTAATGTCGTCAGCGAAGCCGACGATTACCACGCCCACCGGGAACTTCAACCTCAAGACACCGTCGTACATAGCACCGGATCCAGTATGGAAGCTTGCGGAACCCCTGAGGTTATGTCAACGCATTTCCGTACCGCTTTCGTGTCTTATACTAGTACTCGATTCTGGAAGTAGCTTCCGAGAATCTTGTATTTACAGGTACTCGGGAATTCCAAGACGCAGGAGCGCATCTGCAATAGCTGCTTATCAACAACCTGTTGAGGATGATCTTCTCGAGCACCTTCCCCGCCGTATCAAGCAGGCATATTGGTCTATATGCCGACGGATCCCCCGGTGGTTTTCCCACTTTTGGCAATAGGATCAAGATCTGCCTTTTCCATGCTTCAGGGAAGACTCCCTCGTCCAGGCATCTCTGCATGACTGATCTGAACATCTCGGGAGCCTCAGTAATGGCCGCTTTGATGGCCAGGTTCGGTATACCATCAGGTCCTGGCGCTTTACCTACACTAAGGGACTGTGCAATCCCCGCAAGTTCCGCCTCTGTTACTTTTCCCTCGTCGGCCACCATGGCCCCTGTCAGCTCCACAAAGTGAGGCCAGGGGCTTGGGTCATGACGTGGGAAGAGCCCCGCGATGATCCTCTCCAGCATCTTTGGAGACCGCTCTGTAGGGACAATCGCCCCACGTGTCTTGGCCATTACGGCCCTACATATAGGCGTCACCCCATGGATTCCCGTTGGCACTTTGACACAGGCCCTCGAAGCAGGCTTTTTTGCTTGATCTAATCTCAGTCAGTTTTTTTGTCCTGGGCCCTCCTTAGCCATGCGGTAAAATGCGCGGCTACAAAGCAAGACCATGCTGAGGGTGGCTGGGTTCGATTCCCGGTGCCGGTCTAGGCAATTTTCGGATTGGAAAATTGTTTCGACTTCCCTGGGCATATAAGTATCATCGTGTTAGCCTCATGATATACGAATCTAAAAATGGTAACCTGGCTTAGAAACCTCGCAGTTAATAACTGTGGAAGTGCTCAATGAACACTAAGCTGCGAGGCGGCTCTGTCCTAGTGTAGTGTGGGGAAGTAATGCCAATAAGAAGAAGAATCTTAGTTTTCAGAGCGGCTCTAGCAGCCAGGAACGCCACCCGTCGTTCAACACGCTCCTCTTCTGTGCGTACTCGCTGTATCCACCTCCGTGCCTTTCCTAGGCATGGTGGCATCGCATGCACGCGAGAGTACTGTTACCAGCTGCTCGCCGCTCAGACCGAGAGCATTGTGCTCGCGGCGGAGCGCTTCCTTAAACACCTCGTCGTAGGCAGTCCCATTGCTTGTGCCCCGGTTCCAGGCACTTGAAGCAAACTTCGTGTTGCTCGTATATGCCCACAGGCCCCACCGACCATCCCACCATGACGCTCCCCAACTTGACTACCTTGGAGGCGTCCGCTGCAGATAGCAGAACCAATGCTACCTGCGTCCCTGCCGGACCTTTCCGTAGCCGAATGGCTGCGGTGGACGTCTCCACTTCACACTGTCGCCGCAGTGCCGTGACGAGCTCTTCGACTTCGGTGATCTCGTCCAGATATTTAACCCTTAGATTCACCTCCGTCGTGAGTGCCCTCACCTTGACCGTCTCGCCTAGAACTTCCTCCGCCAACTTCTTGTAGGCGGCGCCCTTTTGCGAGACGCCTCGTTTTAGCTCGAGGATTATCTCGCACGTCCGGGTACGTCTTATTCGACGTACGTCGGGTACGTACGGGTGCGTCTTATTCGACGTACGTCGGCGCCGAGTTCACCGAACTTGACGTCACTCCTCATCGCCTTCAAGACGTCCGAGTACTTAGCCTCGTCCGTCTTGATGACTAGGGCATCGCCCCTGGAGCAATTGTCGCCTACCCTAGACTTCTTGCTACCCTCATTCGCCTGGGCCTTCTTCTTACCACCGTCTTTCCTGGGTGGACGGACCTTTCCTCCGCGCTTTGGAGCCGCCCCCAGGGAGCTCATCCCCTTGATACTGTCTCCCCCGTTGTTGTGTCTGCTCCGTTGGAGCAGTCACCCCCGACGTGCCTGCGAATACTTGAGCCTCAGTCTGGGTAGACTTTGGCGCCACCGTCTTCGCTGGCACGCCGTCGTCGGTCGATTCGACCTTGCCCGAGTCCGCGAATCCTTGGGCCTCAGTCTGGGTAGACCTCGACTCCACGGATTTCACGGGTTTGCATTTGGCCGTCCCGACCGCCCACTCCAGCTTGGCGTCCAATATCGACTTTCGAAGTTTCAGCAAGCTCCTCTCGACGTCCTTACTGATATTATGCTTCGATGATGGCGTCCAGCTGTTCCGTCGCCACCTCGAAGGCCGAAAGCCCATCGCGTTTGCGGTTCATCGCCCTCACAAGCCATGGGCCGTCCATAACCTCTACCGGCGTAGCCGGAGAGAAGGTTAAGTGTTCCACACAGGCGCTGCGCACCGACTATTGCCTCTGGCCTCCTAGGCGGAGACCTGAACAGCCCACCTCTTGCGAAGGGGTTGTCGCCTACACTACTACCACTAATTGAAGAATTGCCTGGCCATGCATCCCCTCGGCACGGGTCGCTTAACGCCTTGGGATTAGGGGTTAGGGACGATGGTCCCTTTGGTCGCACCCACTCACTCTAGCTGATGTCAGAAGGACAACAGTGCCCAGGCTGCACTACCAGCTAAGTACAAAACCCTTAGCTGGCGGTTGATTGTCATCGGAAGACCCGTGGAAGCGTGAGATTGGAACTTGTGAGGACCAGAGCTGTGTAGGTCGCTCCTTCCCAGATGTCAACTCACCATTTCGCAGCCGTGTATGTAATGTGTGCGCAAACTAATCTCACTCATGTTTCAGGCACTTATCCTTAACCGATTTGCTCGCATTCGATGCGGAATCCTGTCCCATTGTTTCGTATTGAAAATTGGCCGAATCGGACTATGGGATTCGGAATTATGGCCAAAATACATTTTTTTACAAGAAAAATTCTCACTCATTTTCAGGCACTTACCCTCAGCCGATTTGCTCGCAACAAGTTGCATTCGACGCAGAATCGTGTTCCATTATTTCCTATTGAAAATGGGCCAGAGGGGAGTATGCGCTCCGAAGTTATGGCCAAAATACTTTTTTTATACCAAAAGTGCGTAGAAATTACTCACTCGAAAGAAATGAGAAAGGCACCATCAACGCTAGGTGCATTAATCTGGGTTTTTGATAATATTGGTGCTCTAATACATTTTAGTTGAAAAAAATGATTTTTAGAAGGATGCCCTTCTTGTCCCGTAGTATATTTAAACCAGTCAAAAATAGGCAAATTTAATAAGAATCTATCCCAGAGTGCGCTGCGTTAGATTGAGTGAAACCGGCTTGTTTACATTCTAGTTTTCACCTGTCATAAGACGAGTTTGAACAATCCCATTGAATTCCACCACTTAATTGTATCCTGACAGATACGTATTTCGACCTCAACAGTAAGGCCGTCTTCAGTGTCTTGTACTTGACTCGACGCAAGTCGAGTCAAGTACAAGACACTGAAGACGGCCTTACTGTTGAGGTCGAAATACGTATCTGTCAGGATACAATTAAGTGGTGGAATTCAATGGGATTGTTCAAACTCGTCTTATGACAGGTGAAAACATTCCACTAAAAAGCTCAAAATAATTTTCTTATCATTCTAGTTTTTTTTTTTTTTTTTTTATTTATTTTTAGGACCTTTTAACTTGTTATTCAGGTCCATTGGAACTTTCATTATGTATCATTCATATTTCGTTTAGTAAGTTTATCTCCTTCAAAAATTCTATAACTTTTCCTGCTGCTTCTTCATCATCGGCTAGTGCTTCTTTTAAATTATCTGGTAAACCAATTTCCTGTCGTTTACGGCCTAACTCCAAACAGTTCACAAAAATATGCTTCACCGTTAACAAGTTGTTGCAAATTCTACATAAAGGTGGATCCTCTTTGTCCAACAAATATTTATGCGTTAGTAACGTGTGTCCTATTCTAAGCCTAGCTAAAATCACACTTTCTTTTCTTGTTTTCCCTATTGCCTTTTTGTAAGGTACGACTCCTTGCTTGACTTCCCTTAGCTTGTTGTTCCTGGTAGACGTCCACTCTGCTTGCCACTTATAGTTGAACTGGTTTTTTATTATTGTTCTAGCTTCATTAATATCCATCACGTTGCTTCCTATCCGTTCAATCTCGAGTGCTCTCTTTGCTTCCTCATCTGCCTTCTCGTTTCCTGCTATTCCAATGTGACTTGGTACCCAGCAGAGTACAACTTCGGTTCCTTTGAGTTTGATTTTGTTACTTATGTTAATCACATCATCCTTCCACTTACTGTTGATTCGCCTCTTCTCTAACGTAGTCAGCACACTCATGGAGTCAGTACAAATAATGTAGGCCCCAACGCGCTCTTGACTTGCCACCCAGGATAACGCTTCTTTGACAGCCAAGCTTTCCGCAGTAAAATGCTACTTCTATCGTTTATGCGTTTGCGTATTATCAGATCCCTGCTAACTACACTGAAACCACATCTTTCGTTTTTCTTCGAGCCGTCTGTATATATTGCTGTGTGCATTCTGTATTTTGTATTTTTCACTTTGCAGAATCTTCGCCGCAGTTTTACTTAAGATGTACAGACACCTGTCCGTTTGAATAGACTTTCTCTCCCAAGGTGCTACATGTGGGCGGCTAAAGGTCATTATGGGTGGCAATGTTAGCTGCAATTCTTCAATGACCTTGGTTCCTCTTGTTGTCGCAGTATCCTTCCTGCTAGGTACTATTCCCCATTCTTCGCCAGAACTATCTTCCTCGTCACTAATGAGATTCCTGCACGATTCATCAACTTCACCATCGATTGGCCTACTGATTCCTCGTTTGCGTGCTACATAGATCGCCGTTCGTTGTGCTAGGAGTGTTTTCAAGCTTGGAATTCCGGTTTCCACTTGTAGGCTGGTAACTGGGCTGGTTCGAAAAGCGCCCACTAATGCTCTTAATCCCGCATTGTGAGTTGTTTCCAATAACTTAATTCCCTCGTTGTCCATTCTAGATAATATTGGAGCAGCATACAAAATTTTTTCCAATACTGTTGCCCGGTAGGGTAATTAGGGTATTTCTGTCTCCTCCCCATGTTCTTGAAGTTATGCTTCTAATGAAATTGATTCGTTGCTGGCATACAGCTTTCACTTCTTCTGCGTGTTTCCGAAACTTCATGTAGCAGTCGAATGTCACTCCCAAGCATTTATGACTTGTTTTCAGTGGAATACTGTTCTCGTTCAGCTGAAGTGGGTTGGGTATCTTGGGTTTGCGGGATCGAGCGCGTCGAAAAATTATTGTTGCACTTTTCTCAGCAGATACTTTATAGCCAGTCTTTCTCTGCCACTCCTCAATTTCTGTTAGAGCTGCCTGTAAGCATGCTTGCGTAATTCCTATATTTTCTCCTGTGGCAATGAGGATAACATCATCTGCGTAGATTAAACACTTTACGTTACGTGGCAGGAACTGTGATATTGTATCGATGGCTATAAGGAACAAAGTCACACTAAGCACAGACCCCTGGCATAATCCTGTCTCCATTGTTTTTTCGTCGGATAACGTCCCATTTGCCAGAACTCTGAATGTCCTTTTTTCTAGCATCTTGGTAAAAATCTCAGCATAGCGCCATCAACATTCCATTCCTTAAGCCGTTGAAGTATAAGGCGTCTCCACGTTGTATCATATGCTTTGGTAACATCCATGAAAACTACTTGCGCGTAATGGTGCTTACTCAACGCCTCATCGATGGTCTCCTCTAGGGAAGCAAGGTGGTCTGCTGTCGTTTTTCCCTTCCTGAATGCGTATTGATTCTCGCCGATAAGTTCTTCAGTCTCTAGTACATGGGTCAATCGATTATTAATCATGCGTTCCATCACTTTGCATATGCATGAATTTAGATATATTGGACGATAGTTCTGGGGGTTTGAGTTCAGGCCTTTTCCTTTATAGATTGGCACTACCATAGAACGTGTCCACTCAGATGGGAAGATACCCTGTCTCCATATGCGATTGTATGCTTCTAGAAGCTTGATTTTACAGTCTGTTGGCAGGTTGGTGATCATCGCGTAATGTATTCCGTCCATTCCTGGTGAGGAACCCTTTAGACCTTCAAGGGCTTCTTCAAGTTCGTAGTACGTATAGTCCTGGTTGTACGCTGCGTTTGTATTTTCATTGAATGTTAATTTTTCCGCCTCTAGAGTTTCCTTCCACGTCGTGAAGTCCTCATTGTAGGATTCGTTGCTAGAGATTTCTTCAAAAGAGTCTGCTAGACAATTGGCGATGTCCTTATCATCCTTAGCTGTTTCACCTTTATACACTATAGCACTAATAACTCCACTTTTCCTTTTTCCCTCAATAAGACGATATTTCTTCCACATTTCTTTAACTGGGGTCTGAGATGTGAAGCTTCCTGCAAATGCTTCCCAACTTTTCTTCTTCGCGCTATTCACTATATTACGAGACACTTCACTGGTTTCTCTAAACACCCTAGCCCTTTCTTCTTTATTACTACAATCGGTGCTCTGCGACTTAAGCATACGTAGTGCTTTCCTTCAACTCTTTATGGCTGCGGCAACTTCGTTGTTCCACCAAGGCGTCGTTTCCCCTTGTATCCTTTCGTTTTAGATATGCTTACGTCTGCTGCTTTCAATATAGCCTAGTGTGTAATCTCACGAATTTGATCTTGAGGATCACTTATGTATGCAAATCTCACCGTAGCGTTGTAAGCCTCCCAGTCTGCATCCTCTATTTGCCATTTTGACCTTGTTTTTTATTGTCTCATCTCACCGTGAAAAGCTATTATTGTTGGGAAATGATCACTTCCATGTGAATCTTCTTCTACTACCCACTCTAACTGTCCCGCCAGATCTGTAGTACAGCAAGCAACATCTATACATGAGAGTGTTCCATTGGAGCGATTTATATGTGTGGCTTCTCCTGTGTTCAAGACTTCCAAGCCACCATGTTCTATGAATTCTACAATGGTTCTTCCGCGAGGTGATGTGTCCTTGGAACCCCAAAGGCTATGATGTGCGTTCAAATCTCCTACAAAAAGCATTGTGCTTGGGAAAGGGGCGACCAGGTCCAAAAGCTTATCTCTGGTAATTTCTTCTCTGGGTGGCAAATATACATTGACAATACAGACATTGAGTGGAGGGCCTACCTTTACTATTATTGCTTCCATACTGGTTTCCGTTTCGATCATCTCAGAGTCGATACTCATTCTTACCGCTGTCAGTACACCTCCGGCTGCTCGACGTCCTCCTTCTCGTTGACGGTGATAAATGTTATATCCTCTTATATTAGGTGGGTGTTGGCTGGAGCACATTGTCTCCTGGAGGCATATGATCGCTGGTTCTCTGTCTGTTATGAGCAAGTTTAATTCAGCTCTACTGGTGTTTAGGCCTTGTATGTTCCATGATATCAATAGGGCCTGCTTGTTTATATTTACCGTGTGGTTGGCAGAACGTCTAGGCGACTGACAGAGCACAGGTTGGACTGTAACTTCCTCGCCCTCGTCCCTAGAAGCGTTCTCTTCTCCTAAGAAAAGTGAGGAGGCTACTTTCTCTTCGCGCTGCCTCGACCAACCTTCGGCGTTGGAGTTTGTTGTTGGCATCTGGTTGGATTCATTCAGAGTTGAATTCACATCATTAATAACTATTTCTTCCCTTGCTTGATCAGGTTGTATCCGGTAATCTTGTCCATTATCGTTGCCTAGTTCAAATCCTGTGTTTCCTCTGCTGGTTGCTTCTAAGTACCTAGACATGTTGTTGCTTGGAAGATCTTCCTCTTCTCACTCTTGGGTCTCCTCCGATGGCAACTTCGTCATTGTCCTGTTGTGATCCAATGCTCCTTATCCTGGACGAACTCCGAGATCGTATAGCTGTTACCGTTGATATTTGTTTGGTTTTTTCTTGCTTCCGTCGTTTCCTTAGTGCGTTTTCTTCCTCCATGTTCCCTCTGCTGTCAAGGGTTTGTGTTTCGCTTATTTCTCCAATTGGGTTTTCTGGTTCCGGGTCATTCATGAGGGCATCTTCTTCAGATTCAGATATTTCGATTTGTTGTTTTGCTGCTGCTTTCTTCTTTTTAATTTCTAGTAGTTCACTTTTCATTTTTTGAAACTCCAATAGCATGGTTTTCATTTGTTCTACTTCACGTCGTAGTCGTAGTATTTCTTTGGTTATCTCGTCCTCCTTCGCTGCTTCTCTCAATTGGCTTATTTCCGCTCTTAACATTTCCACTTCTGCGTCTTTTCTTGTACGTTCCAACCTTTCTTGTACTCCGCAAACAGCTGCATATGTTCTTTGACTGTGTTGCTTTTCGTATTCTTTCCTGGCTTCGGCGAACGAGATTCCTGTGTCCACCTTTATTTTGATGATTTTTTCCTCCTTGACATATTCAGCACATTTGCGGCTAACAGGCTGATGCCGTCCTTTGCAGTTTCTACAAAATTGTTCCCGATCACAATTCTCCTGTTCTCCTTGATGCGTCCCAGAACAATTTCTACAGGCAGTTGGTTTCGAACATTTTGCTTTGGTGTGTCCATACGTGCAGCAATTGTAGCATAACATCGGACTCGGATAGTACAATCTTGTTGGAACCCTTAAGGGGCCAAACATAATATGTTTGGGCGCTACGGATCCTCCTATGGTAAGAATGAGTGTTGGAGTGTTCACTCTGTTTTGTCTATCACGTTCATCCTGTCTTGTAATTCGTCTAACTTCTACGACACCTTGCTCTTTCAGTTCCACTAGCAGCTCCGGTTCGGTCATTTGAATAACTTCCCGGCAGCTTACTACACATCGACTTTTATTTAGACTAGGGTGCGGTACTACGATTACTTCGGTTCCATCAACTAACTTATCCATCTTTAGCAGGCGTTTCGTCTGTTGCATACTCTAACCGTCAGCACGTACTTTGTTCCTCTTTCTTCCGTCCTTGCAGATTCAATTGCACAGCCACACGCTTGTTCGATGGATTTTCCTACGATAAATGGGGTGGGAAGAATTCTTCCCTCTTCGCGGGTCGACAGTTGTAAGTAGCTCCGCTGTCCATGTATGTCTCGGCGGTCCATCCAGATTGGCACTGTACGCGCATTTTGACTTTGTTGCTGTGAGTCATTATCGTACGGAGGGTCTCCCACTGGGGGGTCCCCTGTTCCTGGAGAAACTGTGGCCATACGGTCACGATACACGGTTTGTTATGTATTATCCCCTATCGACATGGATGGTCAACAGATCGTTGCTGACACTCCAGGTGGCAAAGGTCCAGTTGATCAGCCCTGCGTCTCCACCGAAGTGGTTGACGACTACGCTTTTCCCTAATACTAACACAACCAAGCGTTAAAGGTCCAGCTGTGATAGGAACGTTTTAACCTTTATACTTTAATTGCCCAACACGTTCAAAGGTCCAGACAATTTTTTGTGAGATTATACTATCTTCACTCTACTCCCTCCGCACGCCTAACAGTATGTACTGCTCGAAACTTTAGAGCAGTTTTGTTTGTGCAGAGCTTATATCTCAGCTAGCTACGGCAAGCTTAGCTTGCAAGCGAAGTTGTATGCAGTCTTGCTGCTATGCTAGCCGAATTACTGTACAAGATACACGAATGGGTAAGCTTCGCTGTTGTTGTTGTTGTCAGTCTCAAAGGCACGAACTTAACCCCGGTATTTCCAGCTCTTAACGGCACAACTCATAAAAACTCCACTATTCCAATGCTTTAAAGTCTCTTCTCTACCAGTTGCACGACTAGTGGTATTTATACTGTAGTGTATGCACTCTAAAAACAATCCGTAACTTTGATCGAAAACGCGCTCTAGTTCGTGATACCGATATTCGATCCAAACCGACATTCTAGTTTGAATTTTTGATTTTCAAAATTATCTCAATATTTATTCAACACACCTTCATTTTCCATTGGCAATGGGTTTTTCTATCGCTTATCTTTCTACTCTGACCAATCCTGTGTGATTTCGATCGAAAATAACAATTCCGGGAGTTCATAACCATTGGTCCGGATCGACATTTTTTCAAATTTCTCTCGAAAATTGTATGTAACAACTAACCGGATTGATGTGGATTGCACAGAAAAAATAATTTATCTCCAATTTCCATAGTTTTTGATCTCCCAAAAAGTTTTTTTTGATCAGAAAATCGGAAAATGTTCGGCTTTGGCATGTTTCCGTTGGATTATTTTACCACCCATCACGTTTTTCATAGTTTTCAATCTGACTACCAGATGTCGAAGCGATCGCTTAGTTTCAAATAAATTTGCCTATAGAGTATCATTCTCTTTAGAATTCGCGTTCTAGTCTAGATGTTAGATGAGATGCAACTAAAAAGAACTGAACTTGTAATATAGAAAAGCATGCTTGCTGAGAAGGTATCAACACAGAGAACAGACATGGAGGCTCGAACAAAATTTCTTGCAAAACATGTGAAAACAAACACACCGAACCTCAACGCCATCGACGTCGACATTGCAACTCACAATCTGGCGCTGGTATGCTCTTGCATGCATAACGACACTAGCGCACAGTGGCATTTTTTTATGACGCTAGCGCTGATTCTGCACGGGATAACGGCGACATTCCAAAGTTATTTCAAAATGAACAGTAAAAAGTTATCACAACATAGCGAGTGCAGCTTCAACGTCTGTTCTCTGTGGTATCAAGTATCATCACAGACAAACAGACGTAACAGCTTGAACATTGTTCTGAAAAATCCATCGCTCAACTCCTCTACCACCATCTTGCGAGCATGTTACACGAAACAATGTTTCGTATGACATTGTCACCAGAAGGCGCAGGAGTTAAATGTCAAACTCGAAGGATTACGATGCTAGCGCCTCTAGTTGTGAAACGCCCAATCAATCAAATTCAAATTGATCGTTGAAGTCATGGTCGATGGTAATTTCTCTAGTGTTACGACTGTTTGTCTGTGCTTCAATTTGAATTTGATTGATTGGGCGTTTTACACAGTCGGTGGTCAGATCATGTACTGGAGGCCGTCCAAAATAATATCAGCAGTTAATTCGAAGGAACACCATAAAAGGAAATTGCACTTACTATGAACTCCGCAATACCTCTTAATCTAATAGAGCTACATTGGAGTCTTTGAAAATTAAAGTGCTGCGTTGGATCTATGGGTGCAGATAGATGTAAGGATGTAAGACGTGAATGAGCAGAAAATTATCTCCATCCAAATGACAATGAAGAAAATTTCTATTGCAATAATCTCCGTCAATGATGTGTATAGGGGCAGTAGGGGCAATATGAACATATGGGGCAATATGAGCTACCCTCAATTTGAGCTTATTGATAAGTTTTATTATGTAAAAGTTATATGATCTTTAAGAGAATGCTCCACATATGCCTCAACATGAAAACCGCATGAAAATTTAATTCAAACATGAAAATGTGAATTTTCGCTGCATAGGCAGAATTATTATAAGATTTGAAGTTTATAAATAAGGTTTTGACACAAAATTGATTGAAATACAGGTCAAAAATGCATCTCAATCAAAAGATCTATCATAATTGAATATTGTGCACACATGTTTGCACTGATACAAATCTGAATTTATCATAAAACTTGTGTTTTCAAAAACCACTCTCCATGGGGCAATATGGGCATAACAAGTTCAAATTTCAGTTGCCAAATACAAGAAAATTTTCATCTATGTTAGTTTCATTATGGATAAATTACAACACCGCATTACTGCGATCGGAACAGGAAAAATGACTATCAACCCATTGAAATGTGTCTGTGCAAACGGTGAAGAGTGGCAAATCAATTCGGTCCGCTGTTGTGCGGTTTATTAATCTCATTTTGTATAGAATACTCTAAATTGTTGTAGGAATATCATATTCATCCATATTAAAACACTTTTCTATCCCAGAAAAACATTTTGGATGGGTGGCCCATACTGCCCCTAATGGTGGCTCATTTTGCCCCGTATAGTCGGGAGCACAATAATACATATAATAATACAATAATACAATAATACAATCAATACATTTTCAAAAGTGCATTCCAACAATTTCCACACGTATCTTTCACCATTCATCGCCGCAATATTAAAGGTAACAGTCTATAGTATAAGTCAACTACATAAGAATGATGATTTTTTGAGCTTTTCAGCGCTTTTCGGAACGATTTCCTTAGCTGGCCCATATTGCCCCGATGATCCGTACAGCAATTATTCACAAACTGGGCTAGAACATCAGCCCAGTTAACAAGCGACCCTTTTTAACTGGACTGTCGAGGGAATTTGCGATGCATTATGATCATTGTTTTACAAGGAACGATAATAATATACCTTTTAGACTCTCCTCACCGAGTCTTTGTTTTTTGACGGACAGCAAACACCCAGTTTAAAAAGCAGTTCAATTAAAAAGCGCCTAGTTAGCGAACTGTTGCACTGACTTATGTGGCTATGTTAGTCATAATTATAGAACGGAAATGTAAACATTATTATTGTTTGTTCACGGTTGACAGCAATGCAGACAAACAGAACATAAAAACAAAATTGTTAAGTGCTTTCATAAGCTTTTACTTATGTAATTAATTTTGAAGGCATGGCTCAATTCCACTAAGAGCGTAATTGTGGGAAGAAGAAGAAGATCTGAATTCATTACAAAAATTATAGACACATATCTTGACAAAACTAATGTACGTGGCCCACCGAAGCATAAAACGAATGAAAGCCTGTGGTGGCCAATTTAAGTTTGAGAGCCCCTGTCCAATGTTGTTTGCAATTTCACATATTCAAATTTTAGTTGATAGCGTGAAATTTAACAATTCCACGAATAACTGGATATAAAAATTCATAGTTTTTAAAGGATACGTTATAAATAACTAAACGGTACCTTATAACGAATTACGTTATATCAAAGTTGCATTATAACGAGGCTGACGCAGCTTAGTGTTAATAAAGCACTTCCACAGTTATTAACTACGAGGTTTCTAACCCAAGTTACCATTTCTGCATTCGTATATCATGAGGCTAACACGATGATATGTACTTTTATGCCTAAGGAAGTCGAGACAAATTCCTATCCAAAAATTGTCTAGACCAGCACCATGAATCGAACCCAGCCACCATCAGCATGGTCTTGCTTTGTAGCCGCGCATCTTACCTCACGGCTAAGGGCCCCTCGTGAAAAAAGAAGCATCTTCTTCAAAGTTTTGTGTTTCCTACTAATTCAAAACTTTGCATTCCAATAATATTTCATATGGGTCCTTTGCAGAAATGTGTTTGAAAACTTGTTTTAATTACACTCAGACTGGCACTAAACTGCTAATTTATACATACAGCCATACAGACTACCATTGTATCTTCAACTGTGTACCTACTTAAAAGAAGTTAAAAAATCAACTACGTTCACAGTTAGCCTATAGCAGCGATAAATGCCGGCTGGTAGCGATAAATGCCGTTCAAAAAGGTTCAAAATAGTGACTTAGTGACCAACGATGACAAAAACAGTGACCAAATAGTGACTTTCAGAAGCAGAAAAATTGACCAAATAGTGACTTTTGTATGAGCTGAGGTGCATTCGTATTGTCAATGTTTAACTCGTAGTAGATCGGAAACATGTTTTTTTCAAATCCTTATTAGAATGCTATAAGAAATGCGCTGTCTTTTACTACCGTTCAAAAAATATTGTCTCGTCAAAATATATTCCCAAAAGTTTCACCACATATAGATGATTCAGCTGCAAGACAGTGTGAAAGAGTGCTAGAATGAAGCCCAATCCAAAAGGCTTTCGCTAATTTTTATGTAGTTAGACGTGGGGACATTCGTTTTGGCAAAATTAGCACGGTTCTTCGGTAAAAAAGCAATAAAATGATCTAATCAATTACTAGACAGAGAATTATTTGGAATCACAAACTTTATGAATCTTTATTACGACAAATTGTTAAAAAAAAACTTAAAGGATTCAAAATTTTGATAACATTTTTAAAAGAGGATTTTTAATAATTAAAAATAACATTTTTAATCGTAACCAATTTAAATATATACATAGTCCCTTTCCCATTTGATTTTTCGAGACCCTGATCTCGGTTTTATCGAGAACATTAACCAGAACTCATATATAACATGAATTTTGCCACACCTAAGTTTCCTAAGTTTCAAGTTTCGTAAAATATGATCCAAAATCTTGAATTTGATGCAGAAATTGCTTAGGAAAACTCTGAGCTTTTTTCAGAAATTTCTGCGGTTTTTTTTTTGTGAAAAACCTTGTGGAAATTTCTAGGATTTTTTTTCAGAAATTTTGCTGAAAATGTGAGGATTTTTTTTTCAGAAATTGTGCGGAAAATTCTTGTGAAATCTTCCTCCAGGAGTTCAAACGGAAATTCCAACAGAAATCCGATGGCGAATATCAGCACAAAAACTTCCGAAAATTCTTTCATACCATAAATTCAAGGCAGAATATTTTGTAGACATTCCTGCTGTCTTTCAGGAATTTCCGCGGGAACTGCACGTCAATTATTGTAAAAACTTCTCCGCGAATCCCTGAAAAAAATCTCCTTCAAATACAAGCGGATTTTTTCATGAATTCCGGTAGAAATCTTTTTGGGAATTCCTGTAGATATTGTTTGATGAATTCCTAAGTAAAACCTTCCGAAAATTATTTACCAAATTCAAGGCGAAATTTTTACGGAATTACACAAAGATTTTGTGGTCATCGCTACAGAAATTACAGTGAAAGTTCCTCCAAGAGAAACAAAGTTAGGAAGCTTTTTATAACGAAGGTGGATTTTTCTCCAGATACAGGCAACTTACCCAACTTAGGAAGTAATGCGCCTTACAATTAGGCTGACCATACATACCGTATTTAACGGGACAGTCCCGTTTTTTAGACCTTATTGTGCTGTCCCGTCGTAATCTACAAAATCCTCAATTTGTCCCGTTTTTCCATTGATACTTAAATAATAAAATATAAAATTAAAAAAAAAATATGCAGGAATTTAAAATCAAATACAAACAAAGTGGACGAAACCCATCAAAAAGTGTGAGATGTTATGTTATTTGTGTTGATTTTCAAAGAAAGCTATTTATGCCGTTAAGTATTTTGCATGGATTGACTTTCTTAAGGTTTTTCACAGATAAATAAATCAGTTGAACAAATCAGACAATTTCAAACCGAGGGAAAGTTTGTTCAGATTTCTGCCCTCACTAGTTTAGAGATCAGGAGCTTATCTGCAAGTTTCGCTTCCATACGTGTGGGCGGGATTTATGGGATTCCGTTGTAGGAAGTTAGAATATCGGCCCGATTCCGAGTCCGAGCTGTAAACCAGCTTATAAATTAGCTGGTATTTGTTTTACTTTTGGTGACAAAATTGCATGAAGCTCGCCCTTTTAGAAGCACATGGAAACAAAATCAATGGACAAGATTCCCGATGTGTGAGGCTACTTTTAATGTCATTTAAATTCATTTCGATCAAAAAGTACTATGAATTGATTGGATTTTACATTTTAGCCCATGCGCCAACCATATTCATGGAAATAATTACAATTATATTTTATTAATGTTCTTTTGTTGTTGAGATTCTTGTTATTCTTATCCGTAGATTTTCCCTTACTTATATTCATGAAAAAGAATTTTAGCACGAAAAATCTATAGTCCTACACTATTGTTTTTTTTTCGCAGATGCCTTTCAAGGGTCTGTCTCAATTGGATAATTAAACTGAAATTAAACTTAAAAGTGACATTTCAATAATTATAAAATAACCCTGCTCGCAGAGCAAGATTACTTTTGACAGATATCGAATCATTTTCCATCGATGTCCTATTGGAATTAATGGGTAGCACCAGCCATTCTTATAACGGGGTATTTTTTTAATTCTCGAACTGTCACTTTTAAGTTTAATTCTCCAAATGAGACAGACCCTAACAGGACTATTTTATTGTTATTTTCAATTGTTCAGAATTGGAAATGTTTTTGATATTGGTCATCCATCATAAAAATAATCATAAAATCCATGTTTAAGGACATAGTTGGAAGAGTACCACGATGGCCGTCAAGATGGCATCGGACCTTCCACGGGTCACCCCACACCTCCCGCACCCCTCTCCCACCAGGATTCGAATGCTTCGAACAGCATCGAACAAAAGTTTAATATTCAAATTACTAACCTGTTCACAGCATATTTATTCACTCCCCGTGATAATGAACATGTTTATCCAAAGAGTCCTATGTATTTCGGCTCGAATAATATCATAAATCAGCAGTTTCGTGCCAATTTATTAGCTGTTCGCGATTTGGTGGGTTTATCACTGCACTTCACTTCTTCTCAAAGGGCACTGAAAAAATCAAATTTTTACTCACTTCTCCGCACATGAGCAGCCTGAAATGTTGATGGAATGCAAATTAAACATCAATTTTCGAAATCAGTCACTTGTTTAAACCGAAAACTTAATATAAACTGCTATTTTTGCCCGAAAAAAACGATTAAAAACTGATCGCGGAGCAAATGTAAACAACGGCACCGGCAGCAGCAAACTAATAAACAGGGTGGTTCAAACAATAATTTTGCTCCGACACGCTCAGTCGATTATGATTTATAATTTGGGTGTCCGATGGTTTAGACTGGTTTGATTAGAGGCTTACCGTGCACAGGTCGTTTCAGGTTTGTATGACAGTTGATATGGCGAGGTTGAATTTAACATTATTCTGATTCTGGCACTCCGTCATTGGGCGATGGCGAGGGGGGAGACCATATGACTGAATGAAATATTCAAGAGCTTCAACTCCATAGACAATCCATATTTAATGGTCGTTCCAATAGTTGGGAGTCGATTTTAAGCGAGGTTGCGAATCTTTAGCATGATCATTAGGCTTCTCAGAAGGCATCAGTGAAACATGCAATTCAACAAAATACCCAGAATTTGTCTGTGATATCTATCGCACCAGGGGCAGATACTTCTAGTCTAGTCTAGTCTACACAATCGCGCAAGGGGCAAATGCTTCATACAAAAAGTGTGACGTGGGGGTGAGTGGGATATAAAATGCTATTTTTGCGTTACGTAATCAATGAATCTTTCCTGCGGTGCGGTTTTCGTTCAGTGAAGTCTCAGGAATGTTGCTTTCAGCTATGTTGGTTCTCTTTTCGCCAGCGTTTGGAGGGGACGCACTGTAGCCAGTGTAATAAAAGGTTTAGTTTCTCTATACTATTTTTCATACAAACTTGAACCGGCTTGCGCTCGACCAGTTTTTGTTCAAATCGGTTTTTGGAGGACACTCGGAGCATGGGACGGAATCTAGTGAGCGTGGTGGTGCTGGGTCGTTTTTGAACCACCCTACTAATATTCTTTGTTTTTTATAAATACGACACCAATACTACTACAGTATATGACAGTTTTTATTGTACCAATACTTTCAAAGCTTTGTTTTGGTACTCAACCCACCTTCACCTTAAGAGTAAAAAAAATAAATACAAGAGAAGGTCAATGGTAGTGAATGATTCACTATAAAAATTGTCTCTAACTTTTCACACGGAAAATAAAACTTTTGAAATTTTTACAGCTCTTGAACTTTCTCTCTAGGTTTTTTGTCCCGTTTTTTAACCGAAATGATCTGGTCAGCCTACTTAGGTTGTGAACCATTCCACCGATTCGTTTAACTTTTAGTTAAAATTTGACAGTTCGATGGTTATTTCGCCGTGGTTAAAAATAACCCTGCTCCGGAGCATGGTTAGATTTGACAGTTCGATAGTTAAACTTTGTTCGCGAGAAAATTGGCGCCAAATCCATTTCGTTTCGAATAACTATCAATCTGTCAAAACTCAAATGGGTCGGCTTCGGAGTAAAATTTTAACCACGATGGGAAAATAACCATCGAAGTGTCAAATTTTAACTAAAAGTTAAACGAATCGGTGGAATGGTTTACAGCCTTATAATGCGCTAAACAACATATCAATTAGTTTGACAGATAAAACTTCAGAAGAAAGTTCGGTTCGGAAGTCCCGACTTCCGAATTCTTATGTGGTGCTACGTCGACAATAGCATGCTGTTTTGTTCGTCATAGAGGGGTTAATCAATCAGAAACTAAGAAATATCTCGGAATTATGTCAAAATTGACGTGACAAAAATGGATATTCAGAAACGATGAAAAATGATAACAAGTGAAGTTCTTACCCTTATAATGCTTGTTAAACGAGTGCTCAAGAGTATAATGCATTCAATAATGGCTTGGAAATATCCAAAAACATCATCAGATATCAAATGTGGAGTCCCTTCTCAACGACATTTTGCTATCGAAAACAAAAGCCTACGCTTCTTATTTATTAAATTTCCACCCAAAACTAAACCGAAGCCTCAAAACCGTTATGTAAATCCGCATCAAATCCGGGAAAACATCAAAAACCGCGAAATCCGCGTAGTCGTAACAATCCTGCGCTTTATAAACGGAGCGGCCTAAACGTCGGTCCAAGCTTTGCTGTGCGGTCTGCATACAGGCCTCTCGATCCCGAAGTCCATTTATTAAATTTCCACCCAAACTAAACCGAAGCCTCAAAACCGTTATGTAAATCCGCATCAAATCCGGGAAAACAGCAAAAACCGCGAAATCCGCGTAGTCGTAACAATCCTGCGCTTTATAAACGGAGTTGCCTAAACGTAAGTCCAAGCTTTGCTGTGCGGTCTGCATACAGGCCTCTCGATCCCGAAGTCCATGGTTCGAACCCACTCTGACTTTTATGAGACGGCCGGCCTTGGAGCAATTTCTTAAACTTTATATATTTTGCTAACAGATTTACATTTGATTTGGTTGATGATAATGGTAGGTACAAATGATTTTTATTTTGAACTTTTTTTTGCAAACGGTGTTGCAAAAATAGTGACTTTAGTGACCATTTTTCGAAAAATAGTGACTTTAGTTACTTTTAGATGCAAATAGTGACTAGGCTCAAAATAGTGACAAAGTCACTAAAAAGTGACTTGCTACCAGCCCTGCTATAGGGATAGCGAGTATATTAGAAAATTTTGATTCCATAGGCCACTCCAATTAACTTCATTGAGTTAGAAGGTCGTTAGTTTCACTGTTATTGTAAATCCACGAAGGGGTTAACCAACCCTGGATTCCATTCAAAATAGTGACTTCTGACAGCAAGAGGCGGTTCTAGTGCCTTGATTTCGAAAAAAAGACTTCTTAGTTACTGACCCGAACAAAGTTACCAAGCACATAATTAAAAAGTGTTTGTGATGTTGATGATGATGATCAATTAACCCTCTGCTTCATTACTGAAATATTTGCTTTTGTAGATGAACCACATTATCCCACTTACTCTACAGCACCTTTATATCGTAAAACGTTGTCTTCTTACACACGGCCTAAGCACTGAACCGTACTGGATGGGTAGTCAGTTTGATTGCACCGAGTGCCGCGTGCTTCGATGTAAATTTCAGCACAGAAATTCGTGTGCTGTCGATTGTTTCCGAATATACTCCTACATCTGCACTCGGCATTGGGATTGCGGTGGCTTTCAAGCCAACTTTTATAGCCACTCGTCGCCCAAGTGAGAGTTTGATCTTCTAAAAAAATGAACATCAGAGCACACATACTGTAAATGACCAAAACTCCAGGTTGTCTGTTATTGTTTAACAATTTTTTGAGTTTTTCGAACCGAATCGAAAGCACGGAGCTGTTTAAATTTGAATTATTCAGAATGCATAAAATTGCATCACATGCAAAAAAGTAGTTTTGAGGAAAACATCAACTACTTTTATTGCACAAAGCAATGTGGATAGACAATTTAGCAAAGTGTGCAAATTATTCATACGGAAACTTTAATTAGTTAAAAGATTAGCACTAAGCTGAGTCTAATAGCCAGGCGCTTTGCAATTCTGTTGCGGAAACAGTCCCCAGCAGTACGAGAGAAACATACCTTAACTGCCGTTGTATATCTCGAGGAGACGGTGACTCATCCCCCGGGCAATGCTAATCTACTCTAGACATAGTTAACTCAATTTTACCTTCCTTCGTTTTGTCATCGCACGGTGACATCAAACATTAGTAAACATCATGAAGCATTTGTGAGTAAATACAAAGCGAATTCCAATGAACGCCACCCCAAATCAACCTGTTGCAACTCTCTTCTATCGTTACGCCGCCTCCACATACTTTCCATTGCAAATTATGGGAACTTAGCAGCAGGTATCCCTATACAAACAATAAAATTCTAGCTGATGTATTTTTATTTCCCACTTGCACACATCTCAGAACAATCTAAAACACTCGCACACGATAAATTGCTATCTCGCGGAAGACGGCGACAAAGGGATCAACGAAGCAACGACGCTAATTTTGTTGGGAGAAGACGGGAAATCGAACGGTAATTTTGTGACACGTAAAAAACATTGCTTCCACAGCGCAGCAATGACTCAATCGGCTGGATTCCAGCAAAGGGAAATTTTTCACCTTCGCCAAGTCGAACCATCCGACAGGAAACCTACCTTGGCGGCTGACGGGCAGCTAAATGCAATGCTCCTCCACTGATTTCGGGTGAATTGGACACAGGACGAACAATTTTTATCCAGTAATTACGATATTATGCACCTCTGCTGGAACCACAAGCACTTTTTATTTTTCCTGCTTCTGCACTACGACGACGGAATGACGGGAGGAGTCATTGATGGATGGATAAGAAAAAAAGCTCCACCGAGTTTGTTTTGACAGCGACTGTCAAAATGATGGCAACACATTTAAACCGGTTGACCCGATTGAGCTGATTGAAACGGTCTGCGCATTTCGCGCATGCGTCACTTTGCCTCTATGTTGGCGCGCAACGCATAGAAGAACTCGCCAAGAAGTATGCAACAAGTGTGGCACTTGAGCTTCAAACGTAAAGATGCGAATTTAGCCAAAAACGCAAATTGAGCATAAGAATTGAAAGCTCAACGTAATTACCGGAAATTGGGGCCATTACGCTCAATGTAACAACCACGGCCACGGATGATCCCAACTGCTAACTAATTACTATCAGTTTATCAACTATTTATAAATATAGAACTCAATATTCTTAACACATTCATCGTAGCTGCAATACAAAATAATTCCAAATCCTCTCATCAGCTCTCAGAAATGGCATATCAGTCCTGTGTGTCACCCATCCGTTCATACATGCCCTCGGGAAGGGTTGGTAATGATAGCGCGATTGTATCTTAGCCTTTTGTGTAAAGGGGTCAGTCCGTCACACCGCACGCATATGTTCTGAAAGTGTATCAAATCATTTTTTTTGTTAACAATATTTTAGCGCTACATTATAATACAGTTTACATGTTTAGCGTACCTACAAAACTCCTACTTTTAACATGTTTATGAAGTTTCCGAAGCAACGTCTGAAGAAAATTCTATTTTCCCATCTAATTTCACGAATTTCTTTTTTACAGACTTACTTTACTTTTTTTTATGTACAGATTCGGCTTTGGGTAATGTTTTATGTTGAAAGAAATTGCCCTGAGAGTTAACCATAAGGCAGCTTTTTCATTTTGTTTGGATTCGTTGATTTAGAATTGAAGAATATCCTCTAATTTATTTAGTTTGATATGGCAATGTTTTAATATTGTGGACTTTGTCCAACTTGAGATAATCTGGGCAGAAGTGCATTGTTCCATTCTATGCTGATTACTATCCGAAAGTGAGCACTAATGCTATCTCATGCTAATCTCAATCCTTCCAATGTTATAAGCAACAAGTTTTTCTTTATTTGCTATTACGCGAAACATGTAGATTTGTTGTCAGAACAAATGAATTTAAAGCTTAAATTTCTCCAAACAGTATCCCATTGAATTGTTGGAAGATCAACCTTAACTGCCGGAATTATGTTTTTATTTGAAATTAAATGTCTATAAATAGCAGCTGTTGAATTTAAATACGCTATTGCTATAATATTACTTGTTTCTTCTATATATTCTTTTAAATTCAGTGGTAAATTTTGAGTTTTTATATTAGCTAAAATGTACTCTTCAGAATAGTTGGTGTTATCCCAGTTTATAATATTTGTTATAAATAAAGCTTTTGTTTTTGTTTCAGGGTCTACTAATCCTATTCCACCCTTATCACAGTCTAAATAAAGTTGATCTCTGTTAGTTTTAAATATAAAACCGGACCATAAAAACTTCCCCACACATGATTTTATCTCAGCGATATGTTTTTTCATGGGCGGATAGATTTGCGCTAAATACCAAAACTTTGAAAGCACAAAACAGTTGATTAGCCAACTTTTCTCCATTAAATTTAAGTTTCGACTACTATGTAAATGAACTATTCTTTTGATATTCTTTATAAGTCTGTCATAATTTGTATTGATTGTAACAGCTGTTTTATAAGCGAAATTCACTCCTAATATCTTTAGATTATCTACTTCTGCAATCACTTGAGGCCCGATTCAAAAGAGTTCAAAATTTGTATAAGCAAATCAAACTCTTCATCGTTTTTGATGAAGATATCAATGTCATCAGCATACGCAATCGTTTTGATGAACTTATCATAGACAAGGACACCGGAGATGCTATTGTTTATTTTGCATAGAAGTGGTTCAATATATAATACAAATAATATCATGCTAAGCGGACATCCCTGCCTGACAGAGCAATTAATGTTGATATCGCTTGTTAGAAAACCGTTGAATAAAACATTTAAAGATGCACTAGTGTACAAATTTTGAATGCACTCGAGAATGCACTGAATCAGAATATCAGGAAAATCGAACTTTTTCAATACTTTCCAAATATAACTGTGATCAACTTTATCAAACGCCTTTTGTAAATCTATGCTAACTAATGCACCTTTAAAACGTACCGAGTCGTTGGCACGGAGCAAAAGTCTACGAATGTCTTTCAAATTATCAGTACATGACTTGTTAGGAATGCAAGCGCTTTGTGCTGAGCCTAATAAATGTTCTAAAAAGAAACCCGTTTTGCTATAATCTTAGTAAATAATTTATAGTCGCAGTTTAAGAGACTGATTGGCCTGTAATTTTCAAGATTATGCTAACTACCACTTTTGTGTATTAGAGTGACTATTCCAGCAGAAAACTCCTTTGGAGGAAGTTCAATCCCAGCTAAATATTTTTTTTTATTAATCTTTATTAAGGTGTTTTGAGCTAAATAATCGTTGAAAACCCTAATTAAATCTTCCTTCACGCAATCAAAATTTTTCAGATGGAATTCGTAATTTAATCCACATAGTTTCAATACAACATTTCTTCCTCTGTAATAGGTTTCATTAAATCCCTTTGTTGCTCGGCAGTTAGCTTTTTGGTAACGTGATTCAATTGGTCATTCTCCGGATTAAGCATTGTGTTATCAGCACTAGTTGTTCCCAAATTAGTCGAAAAATAGCTATGAATGATTTGTTTTATTCTAACTACATCCCCTGTAATTATGTAATTACCGTTCCATCTAATAATTTGAGATTACCTATTTTTGAATATCTTTGTATTTGTGCAGATACTTGAAAAATACTTATAGTTTCCTTTTGAGTTATTGAATAATCTTGTAGTCTACTGCAAAAATATCTCATTCTATCATTTTCGATCTCAAACAATCTTTTTTTTTTTTTTTTTAACTAATTTTATTTGCTAATTATCTAATACATGCATTCATCTCTTAGACTAGGTGTTCCGTGTTTTCTTAACACTATCATCCTTATTTGCTATGTTACAGTTTTAGTTATTATTAATACATTTCAATTGCCTTTGGCAGTTAGAATTTTTCCTGTGGTTGAAATAAACCATGTAGGAATTACAATGTTTTCAACTTAAACTAAACTTAACCTATTTTATACTAAGGGTACAAGGAGTTAATCGTTGCAATAGAAGATTGCAACGATTTTTGTCTAAAATTGGAAATTATTTTGTTGGACATTTGTTGCAATGTCTCAATATTAGAAATTCTATGAAGTTCATTGGTACTATACCACGGAGGCAACTTCAGAATCATTTTCAAAATTTTATTTTGAATTCTCTGAAGTGCCTTCTTTCTGGTATTGCAGCAACTAGTCCATATTGGCACAGCATACAACATGGCAGGTCTAAAAATTTGTTTGTAGGGGAAGATGCCCCAAAACGCCCCCCAGAGGCAAAACGCCTTTTGTGGTTTCCTTCATATTTACTGTCATTAATAAATAGATCTAAAATTATGTAGGTTAGGCGAAAAAAGTTTCAAAATAGTGTATGGGAAGGTCGGAAAAACCGAAAATTTCCACATTTTGAAGAAACATCTAACATTTTGGCGAGGCAAAACGCCCTAATGGCACTAACCTACAATGTACTTGCGTCTCCACGCACTATCCATACCAGAATGCTGATTCGCCGACGCGTGGTGCTTTGTTCCCTAGGAGCTGCCAGCTAAAAGGCGTTTTGCCTCATGAGTTTTCCGGCAACAAAATATCACCACTTTTTTGAAATGTGAATATTATCAATATGATTGAGATTTTTGTCAATTTTTGAATGGCATCAACTAGCTATCTTGTTTAACTGTTGCATAATGTAAAAATACCCATGAATAGCGTTACAAATAAGACAATAAAGCAGTGTTTGCTTAGCTAGGGCATATTGCCCCCCCTTCCCCTAAATCAAAAATTTGTTCTTAAGACAAAGTTTTGATTTTCTGTTTATAAGTGGATATAGACACTTAATATATTTGTTACATTTGGCTTGAAGGACTTCAATGTGATTTTTAAAAGTTAATTTTTGATCTAGCAGAAGTCCTAAATATTTAGCTTCGCTAGACCAATTAATTGGAACCCAATTGTCTGCTAGAAGGTTTCAAATAAGAAGCTCTCGGCTTATGTGGGAAAATTATAAGGTGAGTTTTGGAAGCATTCGGGGAAATTTTCCATTTTTGCAAGTAAGTGGAGAAACTATCCAAACTTTTTTGCAATCTACTACAAATGACACGAAGGCTACGCCCTTTGGCTGAGAGACCTGTGTCATCTGCAAACAAAGATTTTTGACACCCTGGTGGTAAATCAGGTAAGTCAGAAGTAAAAATGTTATACAAAGTGGGCCCCAGTATGCTGCCTTGGGGGACACCAGCCCGTACAGGCAATCTATCAGATTTAGAATTCTGATAGTTTACCTGCAGTGAGCGATCTGATAAATAATTTTGGATCAGTTTAATAATGTACAGAGGAAAATTAAAATTCATCAATTTTACAATCAAACCTTCATGCCAAACATTGTCAAATGCTTTCTCTATATCAAGAAGAGCAACTCCAGTCGAATATCCTTCAGATTTGTTGAGCCGAATTAAATTCGTTACTCTTAATAACTGATGAGTGGTTGAATGCCCATGGCGAAAACCAAATTGCTCATCAGCAAAAATAGAATTGTCATTAATATGAACCATCATTCTATTTAAAATGATCTTTTCAAACAGTTTGCTTATTGAAGAAAGCAAACTGATTGGGCGATAACTAGAAGCCTCAGCTGGATTTTTGTCCGGCTTCAAAATTGGAACAACTTTGGCGTTTTTCCATTTATCTGGGAAGTATGCCAATTGAAAACATTTGTTAAATAAATTAACCAAAAGGATAAAGAGCTCTCAGGAAGTTTTTGATAAGTATGTAGAAAATAACATCATCACCCGGGGCTTTCATATTTTTAAATTTTCTAGTAATAGATCTCACTTCATCCAAATTAGTTCCCAACGAAGGGTCAAACACATTATCTTGATCGAGAATGTCTTAACCTGATCCTCAATTGGACTAGTAAGACCTAGACTAAAATTATGGGCACTCTCGAACTGCTGAGCAAGTTTTTGAGCCTTTTCGCCATTTGTTAATAAAATTTTATTTCCCTCTTTAAGCGCTGGAATTGGCTTTTGAGGTTTTTTTAAAAGAATTTTCGTTAATTTCCAAAAGGGTTTCGAACTGGGATCCAACTTCGAGACATTATTCTCAAAGTTGGTATTTCTCAGAATAGCGAAACGTTTTGCCTTTCTCGTACAACTAAGTTGTACCGAAAGGCTATCATTTCACTCCAAAATCGAACTTTTGATAGAAGTCCCGGAGACCCATAGTGTTATATACCATTCGACTCAGCTCGATGAGCTGAACAAATGTCTGTCTGTCCGTGTGTGCGTGTGTGTGTGTGTATGTGTGTGCGTGTGTGTGTGCACAAAATGCCATAAAAAACATTAGCCAAATTTTCACATAGAAACTCTTAACCGATTTTCTTGCAACAAGTTGCATCCGACAGAGACTAAAACGCTGTTGATCACTATTGAATTTCATAATAATTGCAAATTGCAAAAAAATAGATAATATTAAAATAGTGATGAGACATAGTCACATAGAACAATAATGTGTTATGAAAAATGCCTTGCATCTATGAATATTTTATCCGTGGCTTCCCATTAAGAGTTTCATCGTACTATAAAGATGCTCGTGTTGCACGCATTTAGGCGTAAGTATGCTCTTCGTTAAGTTTCATAGTACTATGAAATTGTCCGAAAGTCAAAATTCGAACATAGGAAATTCGAGAAACTTTTGGCAGCGCCATCTGTCGTCTACTAGTGTAAATTTTCTATCATAACATTAGACGGTGTAACTAGAGATGTCGTAAAATCCCGATTAATCGATTAGTTACTAATCGATTACTCTTGATTCTTGTCGATCATTGAATCGATTAATCATTGTATAGTAATCGATTCAAAATTAATCGATTATCACAACGATGAATCGATTAATTGAAATAATCAATTAATTTTCGACAGCCTTATGATGTCGTAAAATTCTGATTAATCGATTACTCACGATTCCTCTCGATTATTGAATCGATTAATCGTTGGGTAATAATCGATTCAAAATTAATCGATTATCACAACGATGAATCGATTAATCGAAGTAATCGATTAATTTGCGACATCTCTAGGTGTAACTGTTTTGCCTTTCTTGTACATCATCGAGGTGTAAGCGTAAAGGCTACATTTATTACCTTTTGCGCGAGAAAGGCGCCATCACCGCTAGGTGGATTAATCTGGGTTTTTTAATTTCATTTTGCAAATCTCGCCAAATAACTTTCAACGCGGGATCGCGAGTTCTTTGGTATTGCCTTCGCCTCACACTTTTAAGACGGATCAGTAGCTGAAGATCGTCGTCAATAATAATGGAGTTGAATTTAATTTCACATTTAGGAATTGCAATGCCTCTGGCTTCGACAATTAAATTTGTCAAAGATACGAGAGCATGGGGCCCTCCTTAGCCGTGCGATAAGACGCGCGACTACAAAGCAAGACCATGCTGAGGGTGGCTGGGTTCGATTCCCGGTGCCGGTCTAGGCAATTTTCGGATTTGAAATTGTCTCGACTTCCCTGGGCATAAAAGTGTCATCGTGTTAGCCTCATGATACACGAATGCAAAAATGGTAACTTGGCTTAGAAACCTCGCAGTTAATAACTGTGGAAGTGCTTAATGAACACTAAGCTGCGAGGCGGCTCTGTCCCAGTGTGGGGATGTAATGCCAATAAGAAGAAGAAGAAGAACGAGAGCATTATCAATATCACTTTTGGTATCGAGAGGAATATCAACATCAAAATTCCTATCGATATACGTTTTATATAAATCCCAATCAGCTCTATGATAATTAAAAGTAGAGCTGATTGGATTATGAATGGCTTCTTGTGAGATATCAAATGTCACAGGAAGGTGATCAGAGTCAAAGTCAGCATGAGTTACCTACCAATTGGCCACACAGCTGACTTGAATCCGTTAAAACCAAATCAATTGTCGAAGGATTTCGAGCGGATGAAAAACAAGTTGGGCCATTGGGATATTGAATAGTATAATATCCCGCAGAACAATCTTCAAATAAAATGTTGCCATTGGAATTGCTTTGAGCATTATTCCATGAGCGGTGTTTGGCATTGAAGTCACCAATTACGAAGAATTTTGATTTGTTGCGAGTCAGAATTTGAAGATCAGCTTTCAACAAATTCTTTTGCTGCCCATTGCACTGAAAAGGCAAATAGGCTGCAATGAAGGAAAATTGACCAAAATTTGTTTCAACAGAAACTCCCAAGGTTTCAAAAACTTTGGTTTCAAACGAAGAAAATAATTTATGTTTGATACGTCTATTAATGACAATGGCGACCCCACCACAGGCGCTGTCAAGACGATCATTTCTGTAGCTAAAATAATTTGGATCTCGTTTAATGGAGAGTCCTGGTTTTAAATAGGTTTCAGTTATAATGGCAATATGCACATTATGAACTGTTAGGAAGTTGAATAATTCATCTTCCTTACCCTTTAGAGAGCGGGCATTCCAATTTAGAACTTTCACACAATTATTTAGATCCATTAAAACGGAGTCCGATAACAATTTTTTGTGTGTACTTTATACCAACCTGAACAGCTTCTGGTATGGTATTTGCTTTGAACATTGCATCAATCATGTGCAAAATCAAAATCGGAAGCAGTCATGCTACCTGAATCGGCAACATGCCCATTATTTTCCGTTGGGACATGGGTATAAACCTCATTTTGAGAAGAGAAATTTTGTCTACCAGCAGCGATGTTTGCATACGTAGGTACATTCGAAAAATTGGAATTTACTGAAGTGCTTGCTACCCGTTGACGAGCGGCAAAATTTGTTTGTGAATTGTGGTGGGTATGAATTGCTCGACCGGTAACTGGTTTCGAAATTTGAGCGTTTGAAAAATTTCTACCCGTCGAATCTGGGATCCGATTGGAATTTCCGTCATCAAATTTGCACGGAATTCAAAACTTTTTTGCGTGAAGGGCATTCCCAGAAATTGGATTTATGATTGCCCCCACAATTTGCACATTTAAATTTATTGGAATCTTCTCTCACAGGACATGCGTCCTTGGCGTGAGAGGTTCCACCACAAATCATGCATTTAGCATCCATGTGACAATGTTTGGTTCCATGACCCCACTTTTGGCACTTACGGCACTGGGTGGGGTTTTGGAAATTTCCCCCAGGCCTGCGGAAATGTTCCCATGTAACACGGACATGGGACATAATACAGGCCTTTTCCAAACTTTTCATATTATTTAGTTCACTTTTGTTAAAATGAACTAAATAAAATTCTTGAGAAATGCCCTCTGGGAAGTACCAGAGTGGGATTTCTTTTTCATCTTAATTACTTGGACTGGTGAAAATCCAAGTAATTGAGAAATTTCAATTTTAATCTCATCCAGTGATTTATCATCACTGGGAAGACCTTTCAAGACGACTTTGAACAATCGCTCAGTTTTGTCGTCGTATGTGAAGAATTTATGGCGCTTCTCAGTTAAATACTGAAGAAGACGTTTACGATCGTCAAAGGATCTCGGCAAAACGCGGCAGTCACCCTTCCTAGCAATCTGAAATGAAACCTTGATCCCCTGAAGGTTACTCAAAATCTCATTCCTAAAGCCAGAAAACTCGGCAACAGATACCACAATAGGCGGAATCCTTTGCTTTTTCGCATGAATCGAATCACCTGGGCTAGAGGTATATTCGATTTGATCAAATCGAACTGATTGCTCAGTTCGATTGGAGAAGAATTATTTCCGATATTAGAGTTAGAAGGAATATCTGAATTCTCCAGCTTCCTTCTATTTTTTCCGCGCTTTGGCAGGACGGAAAACTTTGTTTCTTTGAAGGAAGTGGAGAATTCAGAGACTCCCCCTTCCTCTTGTTTTTATTAATGCTCATTGCTGAGCGTGTAGACGTGACCTTCTAAGAGGTTTTTTCCCAGAACGGTGTCCCTGCAGGATTACCACCGCTTGTCGGAATTTTACTTCCGCAAACGGGTCCAACGTAAAACGAAGGCACGGGTCCTTGCAAAGATCGTAACGGGATCAATGGGTACAAATAGCGCTAAGAAGCACCGTTGAAATTAAAATAGCTTCGGGTAGTATTAGAAACTTCCTTCCGCAAAGAGAGAAAGAACCGCACAGCACGAAAGCACGATGTGGTCTGATCTCAAACAATCTTGATTTTACTAATTGCACGTCTTTTGAAACATCTTCTCCGAGACACCGTCTGTTGTGCAGACTGCTCAAGACGGAGTAGAAATAATTTTTCTCCTGGCTTACTCGTCTGTTTCTTTCCCAGCTTTCTGATTTAAAAATTTGTTTTGTTTTATATTTAAACACTGAATTCCACCAATTATTCCTCCTAGAGCAGTATGCAGAAAAACTTTTCCATGAGTTATATTTTCTTATGAAATCGTCACAAATACACAGAAAGAAATAATGAAAAGTAATCGACGCGTAAATAATAAAGACGTGGAAAATTACACTATTTGGGGCGTAAATGAATCTTTTCCAACAAGTTCCCCCTAAATGTATGCAATTTACATAGCATTATGACACTTATTCGTATAAAAAGTGTCATAATGCAATACAAATTGCATACATTCACGAGATAATATCGTTTAAATTTACGCTCTTTTTGGCATTCCCTTTATGTGCATTACTTTCGTGTAAATTTCAACAACTTTTTCCATCTGTGTAGTATCATCTTCCAAAATTCCCGAGTTGATCTTCCAATAACCTCTGCATTTCAATGGAAGGCAGTCTGGATCCACTTTTATTTTAACGACAACCGCACAATGATCAGAAAAAGGAACAGAAAAAAGAACAGACAAAGTTTCTGCATCTAAAACGGTATTAAGGATACTGGGAGGACCGTAAAAGCGGTCTAACCGAGATGTCGACCCGGCTCTTAAAATGTAAATTGATTCTTATCCAATTCCATCATAATGTCCTTCCATTGGAAGGATTCTACTGAACGTCGGAGACCAGCTGAGTCATTGAAGAATCCAGAGCAATCCGAACGGTTGAGAACACAGTTAACGTCTCCACCAATAACCGAATAACAAATCCTAGATTTACTCAAATGAACAGCCAGTCCATTTAAGAATAAATCTTTCCTATCTTTCTTTTTATTCGTCCCTGAGTGGGCGTATATGTTAATATAGTTAATATTGTTGACAACAACAGACAACAGAGGATATTCGGCCATTCGGATCAAGAACCACCTCATCAAACTCAAACAATTTCCTCAACAATATACCAGTACCCATACCTTGTTCACCAATATTGACAAAAGCAAAATGAGATGGGAGAAATGAGAAATTTTCATAGCATAATTTCTGGACAAAAACTAAATCTTTATCCTGATTCCTAACGAACTGGCGTAATAAATTTTGATTCACTGTAGTTTTTGGAGCGTTTACCGTTGCTATCTTCAAAACATGATTGATTTTGACTAGTAAAAGCCTGGTAAAAGCTAGATTACTGATAGCCAATAAATTGAAACTATCCCAAAAAACTAACAGCCTCCAATTGAAGCCTAAGAGGGTATCGAACGTTCTATAACATCTAACAAATTTAGATACTTTTATCTCGTTTCTCATTGTCTTCTGTCATCATTTTCTTCGACCTGCCTCTAGTAAGAATTTCCTGACTTTTTCCTATGCTTATCGTTTTCTCGGTGATCGCCAAAATATTGCTGCATTTGTCTTTTTCTGGCGATGTCTCGGACTCAGGTCTACTATCCTTTTTACTCAAAGGACGTCCACGCTTTTTGTTTTTTACTACCACTTGAAAATCATTATCTGCAGTCTGGCTCTCCATGATTGAAGACTGACCACTAGCACTGGCGCTTTCCACCGCTCCCGTATCATTACCTGTATCAGCATCCCTCTCTTCTGCAGCTTCAACACATTTTCCATTCTCCGACGCGATCGTACTTCCAGTATTATCACTGGAAGCAGCCAGATCACCGCTCGCCTGAGGTATATTCACAATAATCACAATACAACGCTCCTCCGTCGCAAGCTTCCCACCGCCAGGCAGTTTGTTCAATACGTTCAATACGCACCGCTATTCTCGTTTTTGGTAACGGCCGGGCTAACCAGCGTGCAGCCGTAACGTTGCTGAACATTGGTACCGTACCAGCTGTGTCATTTGAAGGTGTACCTGTACCAGTTGCTTCCGTAGCTGTGGTGGTCATCACCAGCCTCTGGTTGATATTTGCTCGCTTGGGACAGTTGACCTTCATGTGCTCTGCACTTCCACAAAGGAAACATTTGTTTTGTAACCCTTCGTAGAAGACGCGTGCTTGAAAATTACGCACGTGTATTGTTGCCGGTATATCGTTTTTGATTTCCATGTGTACGCTTCTCACCGAAGTCCAAATCGGGAATCCCGTCTCTGCCCCGTATCTCTCACGGACCATTCTCTGGAGAATTCCGTACTTCTATAGCACTGAAGATATCTCTCTATCATCGATCTCAGGAGGGAGATTGAAAATACGGACGTACCTGAACACTGTAGACGCAGCTGAGAAGGTAACTCTCGTGGACTCGTACTTGCTGTAGTCAAAGTCCATAGTGGATGGTAGTCCTAGTAACACCGACTTAAGATGCTCTTCTGTCTTGAACTTAATGTATACGCAGTTCTCATCTTCACTTTCATGAAATGAAAAACCTCATGGTCAGTTGGTTCCTTCTTCCCTGGTCCAAAATATATTCTCATGGAATTCGCACGTGCTTCTTCCATTTCTCTGTTCTCTGATTACTTTCCGATTTTGTATATCGCCTATTGTTCGACCGAACAACAGGGAAGTGGGTTTATCAGTAGCCTTGGCTACACACAACACAATCGTATGGAACACTCCGCGTTTTGTACTCACGACCGACTCACTCGAAGTCTAAACATGTCATTTCAAAATGAATGTTCGTTCCATCAACCTACCACATCCAGTATGATGCGAACTACTCGATTTCATAGAAACACTTACCCTAAAATCTTTGGATTTTTGAAAAAAGAAATGTTTCTCATTGTACCCGCTCATACTACTGATTTCGCACGTGAATTTTCACCAATTAAGTAACTTAAATTAACGTGTAATTCCAGTTACAGATGTCAAAAATCAGTATAAGAAATGCATTTGCGTTACGTGGATAAATGATATGTAAAATACGTTAAATTGTTATGCATAGCTTACAGATAGCAGGAATGTTTAGTGATGAACTTTGTCCTACTTAAAAATCACTTTAATAAAGAATAAAAAAATGGTGAGAAATCATAACCCTTATGCGGCCAACAAAAAAAAAAACACACATGGATGGCCGACAGGGTACCCGTGTTCCCATAAATCGATATTCTCATAACTTCAACAATTTTCAACCGATTTGGATAATTTTGACAGTTTTGGAAACAGAAACTCATATACTTTTTGCCAATTGTTTACAGATTATGTCTATGGTTATACAAGAAATCTTTGAAGTAAGGCCTACTCTACAGTTTCAATTATGCTACAAGCTCTTTGCGCTTCTTAGAACTGAAGGTGTAATGCAAAAAATCCCTGAAGTGAAGTCTTAGTCATCCGAGAAATATCTGGAGTAAAGCCTAAGGATCTACTCGCGCAACCAAAGGCCTTTTGTCCAAATTCAAAAACGGTACATGCTCTTTGAATGATGAATGAATGACATGCTCTTTGTGGTACTTCCGAGTGATCCAAGAAATATATGGAGAAAGGCCTTAAGGTCTACATTCGTAACCATGGGTCTATGGACTTGTCTCAAAAGTGGTACATGCTCTTTGTACTCCTTGAAATCAAATGTGATCACTAAATATGTTCTGCGCTATCGAAGAAATCTCTCGGATAAGTCCTCAGTCATACAAGAAATCCCTGGAGAAAAGCCATAGGTGTGTGGCCCCCAAATGGACGAAACGA
The DNA here is from genome assembly GCF_024139115.2 of Armigeres subalbatus. Classification (NCBI taxonomy): domain Eukaryota; kingdom Metazoa; phylum Arthropoda; class Insecta; order Diptera; family Culicidae; genus Armigeres; species Armigeres subalbatus. The sequence goes on from NC_085140.1 coordinate 62,060,495, forward strand.
AATGCTGTGGCATCAGCTCTCCGTCGGTGCGTGTGCACGTCGCGGAGGTCTGACAAGAAGAGGACGAGTCATGGCTTGCTGATCACCAATTGACACGCTAAGATGTTAATGTATAATTACACGTTGAAAGTTACTTACTCAAACCCCACATTCCCCTTCTTCTCTCATAAAAAAGCAAAAAAAATCTTCTAGCATAGGACGCAATAATTTTCTTCTAAGTTGTATGCGCGACACGAAGATGAAAATTAACTATGTTGCCTTTGAGAAACCGATTAAACTTGTCTTAACATCGAAACAAACCGAAATAAACTTGGCTTAACATCGTGTTTTTTTTAATCGCAGAACCACGATATGGGAATAAATAGATTGTATCGTTTAAATGTTTAGTACCTAGTGTTATAATATTGATCTCTCTAGGAACATATAGTGTTGGGAAGACGATACTAGGAAATTCAAACACCTTCAAATCAGCTTAGTCTAAGCGCAGCTTCAAGCTAAAATTTAATTTGGATTAATTTCATTGACCAACTTATGCCACAATTTACATTACGTCTAGTTTGCACCTTGGACTGTTTCCCTAGTACCTTTATTCGGACCTCATTTGGCTCACTGCGACAACAAGACTATAAATCTACGAACAAACGTTTTTTTTAATAATTTTCTACTCACAGTAGAATCTAGAGACAGTGATGAGTATAGCAACTCAGCAACTAATAATTGTGAATAAATTTTCCAATTCAACGTAATGCGATCTCACATGCTTTCGACGTTGTTTTTTATGTCTTTCTCTTTAGCATCTCGCTGTAAACCAATTTAATGTTCGCCAGTAGTGATCAGTTGTCGAGATCTCGGTACTCACACTGAAGCATCCACAAGTGCGCACTATGGACTCGACCACATGTAGATTCCAGCAATAATCTAAATATCTTATTCTATCAATCAAACTATCAGTCGCGTGTATAGTAACACCATCATGCGACCTTCAACCATTCGATGTTAAACTTCGGAACAATGGCCAAAAAATGATATTTATCTAAATTTTCTCAGAGATATTATATTTGAAGAAGATATCATACTTAATAAACTTCAAGATAATATATTTTGCCTCTCAAACAACTTTGTAGCATACGATAGTTTCCATATCTCTCAGATTTCGTTAGAACTTGTTTATTAGGTAGTCTCATGTACACTAAAGCCGCCGAAAATATAAATATCAAACTAAATTTATTTTAACCAAAATTGGCACTCACCTTGGGAGTCTCTCAGACGCCTCTTGTATTCCAAACAACAATCATTTTTCAGCAGTCGTCCAAACGCGCTTTGTGATTTTTCAAACCACAATCAAATTTTCCAGCGGTCTTCCAGACACGCTTTGTGATTTTTCAAACCATTATCCATTTTCTTTCAGACACGCTTTTTGATTTTCCAAACCAAGACCAATTTTACAGCAGACTTCCAGACGCGCTCTCTGATTTCCCAAACCACAATCCGTTTTTAACGGTCTTCCCGGCGTGCTTTGTGATTTTCCAAAACACAATTCGTTTTCTAGCGGTCGTCTCGACGCGCTTTTTGATTTTCCAAGCCACAAGCCGTTTTCTAGCGGTCATCCAGACATGCTTTGTGATTTTCAAACAAAAATCCGTTTTCCAACGGTCTTTCAGACACGCTTTGTGATTTTCCAAACTATTATGCATTTTCCAGCGGTCTTCCAGACACGCTTTTTGATTTTCCAAACTGCAATCAATTTTCCAGCGGACTTCCAGACGCGCTCTGTGGTTTTCCAAACCACAATTCTTTTTCTAGCGGTCTTCCTGACGTGCGTTGTGATTTTCCAAACCACAAGCCGTTTTCCAGCGGTCGTTTCGACACACTTTGTGATTTTCAAACGGTCTCCAGCGGTCTTCCAGACGCGCTTTGTTATTTTACAAACCACAATCCGTCTACCAGCGTTCTTCCGGACGCGCTTTTTTCCAAACCACAATCTGTTTTCCAGAAGTCGTCCCGACGCGCTTCGTGATTTTCCAAACCACAATCCGTTTCTCAGCGGTCGTCCCGACGCGCTTTGTGATTTTCCAAACCACAATCCGTTTTCCAGCTGTCGTCCCGACGCGCTTTGTGATTTTCCAAACCACAATCCGTTTCTCAGCGGTCGTCCAGACGCGCTTTGTGATTTTCCAAACCACAATCCATTTTTCAGCGGTCGTCTCGACGCGCTTTGTGATTTTCCAAACCACAATCCGTTTTCCAGCGGTCGTCCCGACGCGCTTTGTGATTTTCCAAACCACAATCCGTTTTCCAGCTGTCGTCCCGACGCGCTTTGTGATTTTCCAAACCACAATCCATTTTTCAGCGGTCGTCCCGACGCGCTTTGTGATTTTCCAAACCACAATCCGTTTCCAGCTGTCGTCCCGACGCGCTTTGCGATTTTCCAAACCACAATCCATTTTTCAGCGGTCGTCCCGACACGCTTCGTGATTTTCCCAATCACCTTTGTGATAATATAAACCACCATTCCTTGTAGTTTTTATAAACCATCCAATATTTTACTAATTAGCACATTACCCGCTTGAATGCAACTCACCTTTTGAAATCAGCATTAGAATCCAAAAATTGTGGCAGGATCGCCAAAATGTGTGGCCCCAAATGGACGAAACGAAATGCTGTGGCATCAACTCTCCGTCGGTGCGTGTACACGTCGCGGAGGTCTGACAAGAAGAGGACGAGTCATGGCTTGCTGATCACCAATTGACACGCTGAGGTGTTAATGTATAATTACACGCTGAAAGTTACTTACTCAAATCCCACAATAGGGTCTATACGCGTAATCGAAGGTCTGTTAAGTGGTTTCAAAAGTGGTACATGCTGGTACATATCCTTGGAAAATAATACGATCACAACATATGTACTGCAAAACCTCTTTTTGCGCCCAAAACGTAAAAAGAGGGAGCGTTATTTGGAATTTTGAGCGTAAAAAGAGGGAAGACTATTTGGAATTTGGAGCGTAAAAAAGTTTGCCATCTTTTAGGTAAGCAAAGTTTGATATTTAACTTACTTTCAGTCGTCCAATTTGTTTTTAGGCCTTAAGATGTTCTTGGTACGCCGATAAATCAGGAAGTCATAAGCGGCACAGTAAGACGTTCATAATCATTTTCAAGTATTTAAAGTTTTTCGAGAACCTCCTGGAGCTTAGAACTATGTAGTTTGTGATACATAGAACAGAGCGCCTTCATTGCATATGTTCATGGCCATCCAAGAAAACATTGGAAAGGCCTTAACATCTACACGCGTAGTTAGGCGTGAAGTCGTATCGTTCCAATTTATTCTCATTTTGCATTTCCAAAGAATAGTCAGCTTCGTATTAGTGATATGAATGAAGTTTGTATACTACCTGGAACCAACAACAACAAGACTGCAATAACTACTTGGGGTGCAAATATATCAAGAATGGAGTTCAAAGACTACCTAGTACCATGGCAAAAAACGACTTGGAATGTATGCATTCACTCAGATGAGGTTGCACAACTTGTTATTTTTTTCAATTATTGGCTCCATCACGGAGGTTGATAACCAGGTCTTGACTCGTTGGCTACATAGAACCAATGGCAGCAATAAGAGCTACTCATGCAATCATACAGCAAGAAGTGGTCACACAACTTACCTATTCCTCAATAACTGCCTCAACTACGGATGTTTATTTTATCTGCAGACCTTGGCTTTGCGGAGTTCGTAGACTACTTTGAACCCATGACAATAAAAAGCACTACATGAAATGCGAACATATACAGTATTGACCCGATTTTGTCTACCCACGATTTTTTCACGTTTCGACACAATTTGCCGCAAACAACAATGATTTGAAATCTAGATAAACTTTTAAAAAGGGTGTAACAGCCAAAAACTATTCCTTCTGATTCCTCGTCTACATTTCATTATTTTTTCTTTTATTTAGTCTACATCTAAACAGCTAACACTGAATCAATAATTTGACGCTACAATACACGTTCGAGGCCGCATCTCTCCATCCTCGAATACGCATACGCCCCACGCTCGCCAAGTCGTTTTGCACCTGGTCTGCCCATCTCGCTCGCTGCGCTCCACGCCGTCTCGTACCTGCCGAATCGGAAGCGAACATCATCTTTGCAGGGTTGCTGTCCGGCATTCTTGCAACATGTCCTGTCCATCGTACCCTTCCGGCTTGAGCTACCTTCTGGTGTACCACCCAGTGGTTCGCCGTAGAGTTGGGCGAGCTCATGGTTCATTCTTCGCCGCCACACACCTTCTTCTTGCACACCGCCAAGGATGGTTCTAAGCACCCATCACTCTAATACTCCGAGTGCTTGCAAGTCCTCCTCTAAAATTGTCCATGTTTCATGTCCGTAGAGGACAACCGGTCTTATAAGCGTCTTGTACATGACACATTCGATGCGGTGGCGAATCTTTTTTGACCGCAGTTTCTTATGGAGCCCGGAGTAGGCCCAACTTCCACAGATGATGCGTATTTCATGACTAACATTGTTATCATCCGTTAGCAAGAATCCGAGGTAAGCGAATTCCTCGACCCAGTGGCGTAGCCAGAAAATTGGTCTGGGGGGGGGGGGTTTTCCGAACATTTTTTTTATGAAAAAAAAAATTTCTTCCAAAAATTTTGTCTCTGGGGGGGGTTTTAGGCCCAAAACCACCCCCGTGGCTACGCCACTGCCTCGACCACCTCGACGGTATCCCCGTCTATCATAACACTGCTTCCCAGAAGGTCCCTGTCGCGCTCGGTTCCGTCCTCAAGCATGTACTTTATCTTTGACGCATTCACCACCAGTCCAACTTTTGTTGCTTCACGTTTCAGGCGGGTGTACAGTTCTGCCACCTTTGCAAATGTTCGGCCGACAATGTCCATGTCATCCGCGAAACAAATAAATTACCTGGATCTGTTGAACACCGTGCCCCGGCTGTTACGTCCGGCTCTCCGTATGACACTTTCTAGCGCAACAGTCACAAATGTCCATAACCTTGTCATAGTCCCCGGCGCGATTGGAACGAACTGGAGTGTTCGCCCGAAATCTTCACACAGTTTTGCACACCATCCACCGTTGCTTTGATCAGTCTGGTAAGCTTCCCAGGGGAGCTGTTCTCGTCCATAATTTTCTATAGCTCTACGCGGTCTATATTGTCGTATGCCACCTTGAAATCAACGGTATTCACGGCATTTTTAAGGATTTGCCGTACAGTAAAGATCTGGTCCGTTGTCGAGCGGCCGTCAACGAAGCCGGCTTGATAACTTCCCACGAACTCATTCACTAATGGTGGCAGACGACGGAAGATGATCTGGGATATCACTTTGTAGGCGGCATTAAGGATGTTGATCGCTCGAAAGTTCTCACACTTCAGCTTGCCGCCTTTCTTCTAGATGGGGCATATAACCCCTTCCTTCCACTCCTCCGGTAGCTGTTCAGTTTCCCAGATTATGACTATCAATTTGTGCAGGCAAGTGGCTAGCTTTTCCGGGCCCATCTTGATGAGCTCAGCAGCACTTTTCTATCGAAAACTCCAAGTGCGCGTTGGTCTTCCACGAGCATCGTCCAGGTCTCGTGTCCGTAGAGGACTACCGGTCTAATGAGCGTTTTTTAGATAGTCAGTTTGGTACGGCGGCGAACTCTATTCGATCGAAGCGTCTTGTGGAGTCTAAAGTACGTACGATTTCCAGCCACTATGCGTCTCCGAATTTCTCTGCTGGTATCATTTTCGGCAGTCACCAGTGAGCCCAAGTACACAAATTCTTTTACATTGTCTTCTCTTGAACCTCTTCCTATCATGTACTTCGTCTTCGACGTGTTGATGACTAGCTCGATCCGTTTAGCTTCCCTCTTAAGTCTGATGTAGGCTTCGTCCATCTTCTCAAAGTTACGTGCCATAATATCTATGTCGCCCGCGAAGCCAAATAGTTGGACGGACTTGTTGAAAATTGTACCACTCGTGTTAATCCCTGCTCTTCGTATTACCCCTTCCAAAGCGATGTTGAATAGCAGACACGAAAAACCATCACCTTGCCGTAACCCTCTGCGCGTTTCAAAGGGACTCGAGAATGCCCCTGAAACTCGAACTACGCACATCACCCGATCCATTGTCGCTTTGATCAACCGTGTCAGTTTATCCGGAAATCCGTGTTCGTGCATTAGCTGCCATAGCTGGAGCTCAGCAACTATATGGATCATAAAACTTCTAATTAAAAATCTGTTCGGCTGTTTAATCAATTTGGGTGAATACTCCATTCGGGCGTGTGTTAAATTTGGACAAATGTTCTTTTCGGGCATGTGTTTCATTTGGGCGTTTGTCATTCGGGCGTTTGTGATAGAATCGGAAAATCAGCTCTTTGATAGTATTTTAATTTGTTTAGAAACTGTTAAGTTTTTTGCGGGTTGAGGAATATTTGGTGTAATAATACTCTTCTCCTGTCTTCCTCCAGTAGCGCTACTTCACTCACACCTCGGGATGCTACCTTAAAGATGGTGGCTTATGACCACATTGCCGTCCGTTATCTAGAATTGTAGAATGTAAATAATTTTGTTCAGCGACAATCTAGGGAAAACAGTAATTTTATAGAAATCACATACCTGCCGTTTTATTATAGACCAGGATCTAGAATTTAGACAAAATTTCCTGAAACGAAGCATCAGCAGCAGCGACGTGAAATACTGGTTTTGAATATTAGCCTGAAAATTAATGAAACAAATTGATCAACAGGACTCTGTAAACTAGAAAAATATCTTGGTTAATGCTAGTACAACATATTGGAACATACCTGAAGATACCTATCCATATTTCGCCAAGTTCGGTCTGGATTTCGATGGTAATTTGAACCGGCTTTCGGTTAAAATGTAAACCGGATTTTAATGAAAATCCAGTTTGGATTTCCTGCGATATTTTGTTTTAATTTTGATAGAAATCCAGTTCGGATTTCCATCGAAATTCTTTTCGGATTTCCATCGTGATTCGGTTCGGGATTTCATCGAAATCCAGTTAGAATTGCCATCAAAAGCTTGTTCCGATTTCCATCGAAATCCAATTCGGATTTCCTTCGTAATTCGGTTCAGCTATTCATCGAAATCCGATTCGGATTCCCATCAAAATTCGGATCGAGTTTCCATCAAAATACTGATCGGATTTCCATAGAAATCCGGTTCGGATTTTCAAAGAAATCCGGTTCAGATTTCCATAGAGATCTGGTTCGGAGTAACATCGTAACCCGGTTCGGAACTCCATCGAGATCCGCTTCGGAATTCTATCAAAATTCGGTTAAGATTTCCATCGAACTCTGTCTCATATTTCCATTGATATTCGGTTCCGGTTTTGATCGAAATTCGGCTTGGATTTCCATCGTAATTCGGTCCGAGTTCTCAACGGAATCCGGTTCGGATTTCGAAATTTCGTTCGAATTTCCATCAAAATCCGGTTAGGATTTCCATAGAAATCCGGTTCGTATCTCTATCGAAATCCGGTTTGGATTACCATGGAAATCTGGTTCGGGTTGCCATCAAAATTTGATTCTGATTTCCATCAAAATCCTGTTCGGATTTCCCTAGAAATCTGGGGTGGCATTGTGCATCTCGATTCGAAACGAGCAAACCATGCAAGCTGTCATACGAAAGAGCTGTCGAAAGGAGATGCGCAATGAGGCCCCTGGTTCGTATGTCTATCGAAATCCGCCTTGGATTTCCATCGAAAACCGGTTCGGATCTCCATTGTAATTCGGTTTGGGTTTTCATCTAAATCCGATCCAGATTTCCATCTAAATTTAGCTCAGATTTCCTTCAAAATCTGGTTCTGTCTTCCATCGATATACGGTTTGGATTTTCTTTAGATTTGGGTTCTGATTTGCATCTGGATAGTTTGGATTTCCATCGAGATTTGGATCGGATCTCCATCAAAATTTTGTTCGGATTTCCATCGAGGTCCGGTTAAAATTTCCATCAAAATCCGGTTAGATAATAATCAAAATCCGATTAGGATTTTCATCGCAATTCGGTTCGTATTACCATCGAAATACATTTGGGATTTTCATCGGAATTCTGTTCGGGTTTTCATTGAAATTCAATTCAGATTTCCGTCGGTTCGGATTTCCATTAAAATCCTTTTTGGATTTCCATCAGATTTCCATCGAAATCCGGTTTGGATTCCTTTCGAATCAGGTTCAGATTTTCGTCGAAGTTTGATTGGTTCGGATTTCTGTTCGTATTTCCAACGAAATCCAGTTCGGATTTTTATCGAAATTAGTTACGGAATTCAATCGAAATCTGGCTCGGAATTTCATTGAAATGCAGTTCGGATTTTCTTCGAAATCCAGTTCTTATTTATTTCCAAAATTCCTAACCGGTTCGAATGTCTATCGAAATCCGGTTTGCATTTTCCGCGACATTTGGTTCGAATTACCATCGGTGTGGATTTACATCGAAATTCGTTTCGGATTTTTTATCGAAATCCGGTTCAGGCTTCCTTTGAAACTCAATTTGTGTTTCCCGTATTTTTTTAAAAATCCGAACCGTATTTCGCAAGTCATTCAAACCAATTTTATTAGAAATCCGAACCGGATTTCGATTGATATCTGAAATCGATATTCGATGGAAATCCGAACCGGATTTCGATGGAAATTTTAATTAGATTAATCTATCTATTTTTTTCGATTTAAATCCAAACCGGATTTCTATGGAAATCCGAATCAGATTACAGAGAAATTCCAAATTTTCAAATTTTGAAGGAAATCCGAAACGGATTTCGAAGGGTTATTTAAACAACTGACCTATCTTGCGAAACATATAGCTGCATCTGGAAGGGAAGGAGCATGTCCAAATTTAAATCAGTCTAATGAAAAATACGTGTCGTTACTTAAGATTATGGCCATGAAGCTCTAGTGGCCATAATTATAATTACAAATGCAATGCACATGTACTAAAACCAAATGATTCTGTTGTAATGCACCCGAGTAATGATAGTTTTGGACGGAATTAAGGACATAGTTGAAAGAGTACCACGATGGCAGTCAATATGGCACCGGACCTTCCACGGGTCAACCCCACACCTCCCGCACTCCTCTCCCACCAACATTCGGATGCATAGAACAAAAGTCTAATATTGAAATTACTAACCTGTTCACAGCATATTTATTCACTTCCTATGATAATGGACATGTTTATCTAAAGAGTCTTTTGTATTTCGGCTCGAATATTATCATAAATCAGCAGTTTCGTGCCAATTTAAAAGTGGTTCGCGATTTGGCGGGTTTATCACTGCACTTCACTTCTTCTCAAAGGGCACGCAAAAAATCAAGTTTTTACTCACTTCTCCACACATGAGCAGCCCGAAATGTTGATGGAATGCAGGAGTGCTGCTCAACTGTTCGTTTCCTCCTTTATTCATTTTCGTATTTGATGATCCTTCCAATTAGTCAATAATTTCTCTTTTTTTTTTCAGAACGTCCACATCATTTTCCTATGCCTCCGTCTCCGCTCGGCTCCCTAACTCGATGAACCCCCTCGCAGGTATATCCGAAGGTACGTCAGCAGCATGGTTCGTATGGCAGGTTCAAAGCTGTTGGCACGACTGCTACTGCTGATCTCGTCGGTTACATTGGTCTCGCTGCTTGCGCTAACTCGTTGCGGTCTCGGCGGTCTAATAGCCACAGAAAATGGATTTTCCAATGGAGGTGCTGCTGTTGCCGAGCGAAGCGGTGCACCACAAGCGCTTGTTGCCGGCGATGAAGAATACGCCGCTGGGCCCAACTCTGGGATCCGGGAGTCCGCCGCAGCACTATCTGCGGCAAGTCGTGTTACGAATGATGAACAGCAAAATGGGTATCTGCAGATGTTGCAACAACGCGAAGAGGAGAACCTCAAAGAGGTAGCGAAGTTGACGGCCGAGATCAAGGCGCTCAAGTTGCAGATCCTACAGCTGAAAAACGCTCAGCCGGCTGAGCTGCTTCCGAATGGGAATTTGACCAACGCAGGAACGCTAAACTCGCCCCAAACGCCAACCATCCATGATTGTTCGGCGTTCATACGACGCCAGGTCGGTTCTGCCGAGATTCTCCACGGCCTTCCATTGAACAACGAATATGAACTGATTCCGTTCAATCACTTCACGTTCAGCCGGGTTTACCCAATCGAGCTGGGGCTTGGAAAACGAGTCGTGGAAAAGCCTATAGGGTACAAACGAAGAGATATTCTTGGGGCGCTGAATAAGGCGATCGAAACGCTTAACCGAAACATAACTCAAAACATGATGAAATACACGCTGGATGACTTCACCGAAGGAATTTACCGAAACGAGCCAACTACGGGGACGCAATATGAGCTCTACTTCCGCACGAAGGAAGTCAACAAAAGCCTCTCATCCAGCGGTCAGCATCATGACCACGGTACTCACGGCACGACCAAGCTCATCGTGATGAGGCCATTTGCTCCGCTGCAGACGATACAGATGGAGGCTTTTCCGAAACAGCAGGAAAAGGAACTGATCCATATCATACTGCCTTTGTCCGGGCGAACGACGACGTTCCAGAGCTTCATGGACAAGTACGTCAAGATAGCGCTGAAGCACGACAAGCGAGTCCACCTGACGGTGATTTACTTCGGGGAGGAGGGTTTGTCGGAGGCGAGGTCCATCATGAGCCGAGTCATCGGTATGAAGAACTCCGGCGGGAATTCGTCCAACCTGAAGCTGTTGGCGTTGAATGAAACGTTTTCGAGGGGTAAGTCGAAAGGTCGCTTGCTGAAAATGTGCTCACGTTGATTGTGGATTTGTTTGTTTCTGCTTCCGTTTCGACAGCTAAGGCCCTACGAGTTGGTGCTGAGAAGGTGTGGAGCAGCAATGTAAATAAGGATAAGGACGTGCTGCTGTTCATGTGTGATGTAGATATAGTATTTAGCGCTAAATTCTTAGATAGATGCCGATGGAACACCAAACCAAATAGAAAGGTTCGACATCTGCACCGTTAAGAAGCGATCTTGATTTTAAGTTTGTCTTGTCTTTTGTCTCATATCCAACAGGTTTACTACCCGGTGGTGTTCAGTTTGTATAATCCGCATGTGGTGTACACGCTGCAGGGCAAAGAAGTGCCTCCCGAGACGGATCAGCTGGTCATATCGAAGGATTCCGGTTTCTGGCGGGATTTCGGGTACGGCATGACCTGTCAGTATCGATCCGATTTCCTCAAAGTGCGGGGTTTCGACGAGGAGATAATCGGCTGGGGAGGTGAAGACGTCATGCTGTACCGGAAGTACGTGCGATCGCACATCAAAGTAATTCGGGCAACGGATCCGGGCATTTTCCACATTTGGCATCCCAAGATTTGCACGGGTGTGGCCGCAGGGCAGAAGTTGTCGGTTGATCAGTATCGGGCTTGCATTCGGTCCAGGGCGTTGAACGAGGCGTCTCATGCGCAGTTGGGATTCCTGGCGTTCCGCGACGATATTGTGGCTAATGAGGGTAAGCTGTTGAGTGGGTTGAAGCTGGAAAGCTCGAGCAAGGTGGGACACAAGACTAGTAAAAGTGGTAGTGGCGGTGGCAATAAGACGAGCAAGGACTCGGACAAGAAGCTTACAACGACAGATCACAATAAGAAGAGCACATGATCTTTCATGATACAGCATCAGGAGAGCATCTGGCGCATTGAATTCTAGGTAAGAACAGTTTTGTAGGACCAACAGTTGGGGCTTAGAACCATAGCGAAAATAGGTGGCGCTAAGACATAAGTCAAAAATCAAATTCCTGATGTTTGTAACGAAAAGAGCTAGTCAAATAGATCATGTGATTTTATTAATAAATTCCTTATTTGGGAACAGGTTCCCAAAAGAAATAAAAAACTGTACATACACCAAAAGTAGGATAAAAATATTTCCCATTCCTAACCATTAGGATTCCAATTGAAATCAAGACTTTTTAGATGAAATTTAGTAACTAATCAAAACCAATCCGAATGCTCAACAATTTGAATAGTAAAAGATGGACAGTAAAAGGTGACATACTTACAGCGGTTGGATGTTAGATTGGCTCGGCTCATAAACAAAAAAAGTACATCGTTTGGGAACTCTATTTGAATATCCTCAACAAGTGGATGATGTAATTCGAAAAAATATTTGAAGGCAATTACAATTCTTCGGTGGGACTCAATCCAGCAACCCCATGTAACTATAAAGGTGCTTTTGCCTATGAAGCTACCATGAACATTTGTCGACCTTCGCCGCATGGTTTATTTGGATGTTTAATTGATTAGAAGCCGATAAGCTGAGGAGGTGTAGGTGTAGATGTTTTGTAGCTAACGACAGCACCCGGCTAGGGTATCTTCAATTATTTGTCGAAGCATATTTCACAAGTGTTTTGATTATACAGTTGCGCATACCTTTTTAAACATTGTATAAAATGTCACGCTGGGCCGTAGAGTAGGCAATTGACTCTGATAAATCTTTATTTTCTGAGGTGTGAGCGTCCACTTCATGGCTTCGGGAATTAAGATACGTTTTCTCGTGAGGAAGCATCCTTAATTCGGATCGTAATTAAAGGATCCTGAGATACAAGTTTCTAATCAAATGTTATTTTATCAGGCACTCGGCTTCTAGAGCTTCTACAAATGTATCGCCTTTGATAGTTATAATAAATCACCAATTATAATGAAGCTAGGCATGTGACTGCTCAAACTTCATGAAAATACGTCAGGAGCTCAAAGAAATCTGTTTGAACTTGATATTGACTTTCTGAAATCTTGATGAGGCCCGAATCCAGGAGTCAAAATTTGGATAGCTAGAGCCATAACACAAATCACAATGAAACTGCGCATGATCAAACTTCATGGAAAATTGAAAACAAATCAGGAGCACAAAAAAATGCTATTTGAGCTTGAAATTGTCTTTCTGAAATTTCAGCCAGGTTAGGATTCAGGCCATCCCGAGCAGCAACTTGCTTGTGACTAAATCTGGTCACATACGAGTTGCAGTAACCTAAGTGCAACATGTGTGCTGCATAATTTACAATGAAATTTGGCATGCGGCTGCTCAAATTTTAGGAAACACATCAGGAGGTTAAAAAAATATCAAGAATGCAAAGAATACCATTTCGAGTTGAATTTAAGTTATAATTCAAATCGGATTCGATGGTTTGTTTTATCCATTATTACCATGTAAGTCCCATGTACCATCTATGGTGGAGTTAAGATGGAAGAGGCTATACATGGAAGCGAATGACCCAAGAATAACCCAACTCGGTGAAAATGATTTTTGACAGCGATCCGACGGGTACAAGAAGGCGAGGTGGGCTTCGAACAAGGTGAATCGATCAGCGATGAAGCTGACCCTCTGTATACAAAACATGAAGATCATGAGAACAACATTCGCCTATCGCCTATAACCGACGCTGTACACACCCAGGACGCATTTCCAACAGTACTGAGCGAGTCCTTCAGGCACCCGACCAAGTCGAGCTTGCCGAAAGTTCCAGTCATCCGAGTCGTCCTGGCCCTTCGGTCGTGGTTGGTGATGGGATCTCCCGACAACTGCTCCCAGGCAAGTATGCGTGCTTTAGAACCGTCGCTTCTTCTAATTCTTCGAAAAGTTCAAGCTGCTCCAGTTTTATTACCGCTGACAAAACTGAACGTCTATTAAACTATGACGATCAATATCCAACGACCGTTTTTCGGATCCCGAGACACAATCATTCAACGACACATCAATCAAGATGCATCGCGAATGCCATTCCCGAATTATTATCCTCTTCAAATATCCGTCATGCTTTGCCCTCACTGCTTCATGGAAGCTTAGAAGCCCCCCATCACAGTCGAGCCTTTCCAGCCAGCGCTCATCAGCGGTCTTGGTCTTGGTCCTGGTCTTGTGTATGGGCTCGGTGGAGAGGTATTCCGAAACCCATATGCAGGCAAGTACTCTCCTCGGTCGAGCGATTCGTGCAATACAATTTTTGTAGCTTCCAGCTCGCCCATCATGAACAATGCCAGCCGTTTGTTTGAATCTGGTCAAGACCCGTTCAGACTGCCACGCACAACTTAAACTGGGCAGACACATCAGTCTCTGCCAATATCTTCAACATCACTGGGAAGCACAGTTATAAAGAGCCTTGAGAAAACTCCTAGCCCCTGCAGCCAGCGGCTAACAGTCGTCCCGGTCCTGAGTATGAGTTAGGTGAAAGGGCTTTCGGCAAACGCTTCTCAGGCAAGTACAATCTGCCAACGAACTCTACTTTGCCTGAAACCCTTTCAAATTCCAGTACCGATCAACAAGGAAATAGCTTGATTTTGTACTACCAAAACGGTAGTGGCATCAATTCAACCATCTAGGATTATCGGCTTGCAGTTTCTGATCAGAGCTACGATGTGATTGTTCTGGTGGAGACTTGGCTCACTGGGGCTACGCTCTCTAGTCAGGTGTTCGGAACTGCGTATGATGTTTTCAGATGTGACTGAAATCACGAGAATAGTCGTAAGTCAACTGGTGGAGGAGTTTTAATTGCAGTTAGAACTTGTTTGAACACGAAATCGGTAGACAATGTGTCTTGGAAGTGTCTTGAGCAGACCTGGACTGCAATCGAGTGGCGCGATCGCCAATTGTTTTTTGCGCGATTTACATTCACCCAGATCGGACTCGTGATATCGAGTACATAGAAACACACACACATTCTCGAGGAGGCTAATTCAGTCGACGAAATTATAGTTTTGGGTGACTTTAACCAAGCTACCGTTTCTAGGAAAACTTCTCCTAACGGATTCCTGTTCCCGGATATCGACAATTCCGTTCTGCACTCTGGAGCGGCGAAGCTTCTAGACTGCTACAGCTCAGCAACGCTATCTCAGTTCAATTCTATCGCCAATGAAAATAATCGCTACCTGGATTTGTGTTTTGCAACCAAGTCTACAATCGTAGATCTAGCTCCATCCCCTCTGGTGAAACGGGTAGCGCATCATCCAGCGCTTGTTGTTTCAATTGACTGCAGTATTCCAAACCAAACGGATGTCTCGCCTGTTTGCTTCTGCTATAATTTTCATGAGGCTGATCATCGTCGTATCAGTCAGTTTCTATCTTCTCTCGACTGGGAAGCTATTCTGGACCTCGGAAACATAGAAAATGCTGCACAAGCGTTCTCCAACGTTTGAGCATACGTTATCGATCGATACGACCCCCTTGGGAAACACGTGCACTAAGAAAAATGAAATCTCTGAAGCGAGCGACAAGCGAGCATCGAACTGTTTCGCTGAGAAACTACTATGTTAAGCTCAATCACGACTACAAGCGAGCCAGTCAGGATTGCTATTGCAAAATATTCAACGGAACCTAAAATCACATCCGAAACGTTTCTGGAAGTATGTCAAAGATCAGCGTAAAGAATCTGGATTGCCGTCGTCCATGGTATTTGATGGATCTACGGCAAATAACACCCAGGAAATCTGTTCGTTTTTCTCGGATAAGTTTGCGTAAAGGTATTTTCTAACGAGGAGCTTAGTGATTACGAAATTGAGCTCGCAATAAGTAACGTTCCACTCATGAGTCAAGCAATCGGTACTATTGATATCGATGAAACGATGATATCGGGAGCAGCTTCTCGGCTGAAATCGTCTCTCAATCCGAGACCTGATGGATTTCTTTCAATTCTTTTGAAAGGACACGTCGATGATCTGATGGTTCCTCTTCTCCGTATCTTTCGTGCGTTCATTTCCCACGGGGTGTTTCCTTTCTGCTGGAAGACTGCGCTTATGTTCCCAGTGCCAAAAAAGATGATAAACGTGACATCAACAAATATTGTGGTATTACATCCCTGTGTGCCGTCTCCAAGCTGTTTGAGTTTGTGATTATGGAACCCCTACAGGCTCACTGCAAGCAATCTCTATCTGACGACCAACACGTATTTTTTCAAGGACGTTCCACTACATCTAATTTGCTGTACTTAACTTCATACATCACGGAGAGTATGGTAAAACGCACACAAACTGACGTCGTTTACACCGACTTGTCTGCCGCCTTCGATAAGGTGAATCACAAAATTGCAATAGCAAAATTGGAAAGGTTTGGAGTCAATTGTAGTTTGCTGCAATGGTTTTATTTCTTATAGTAGTCATTTGGCCGAATGCCACTAGGCCGAACAGACCATCTATCCGAAAGTCATTTGGCCGAAAGGGTCATTTGGCCGAATGGGTCATTTAGCCAAAAGGGTCATTTAGCCGAAAGGGTCATTAGGCTGAAGTGTCATTTGGCTGAAAGGGTCATTTGGCCGGAAGGGTCATTAGGCCGAATAGGACATTTGGCCGAGAGGGTCATTTGGCCGAATAGGACAATTGGCTGAATAGGTCATTTGGCCGAATAGTTTATTTGAAAAGTGAGAAATTAGGAACGGGAAGAGAGACGTCTCACTTCTCACTCCTCATTTTTCTCTTCTCACTGTAAAAAGTGAGAAGTACAAAATGAATAGTGAGACGTCTCACTACCCACTTCGCACTACTAACTTTTTACAATGAGAAGTAAGAAATGAGGAGTGAGAAGTGAAGTGAATGAGAAGCGCAAAGTGAGTAGTGAGACGTCTTCTGCATACGTCTCACTACTCACTTCGCACTCCTCTTTTTTTACAGTGAGAAGTGAGAAATGAGGATTGAGAAGTGAGATATGAGGATTGAGAAGTAAGACGTTTCACTTCTCACTCCTCATTTATCACTTCTCGCTGTAAAAAGTGGGACGTCTCACTACTCACTTCGCGCTCCTAACCCTTTCGGCCAAATGACTTTTTCGGCCAAATGACTCTCTCGGCCGAATGACCATTTCGGCCGAACGATCCTTTCCGCCAAATGACCCTTTCAGCCAAATGACTTCCAGCCAAATGGTATATTCGGCCAAACAACAGTGGCGTTCGGCCGAATGGGTTTCGGCCAAATGACCCTTCCCCAAAAAACTGGCTTATTTTGTTTCAATTGTTGTTGTTTTTTGGTATGCTTCAGGAATCCCAACGAGAATATTCCTGGGATTCCGACGGGAATGTTCCAGGGGTTCCTATGTGATTTTTTTAGGGATCCTCCATCCTACTGGAATTCTAACGGGAATATTGCGGGAATTTGAACGGGAATGTTCCAGAGATTACGACGGGAATATCCCAGAAATTCCGACAGGAATGTTTTAGGAGTTCTGACGGGAATGTTCCAAACATTCCGTCGTGTAAATCCTCCAGGAATTTCAACGTTAATGTTCCAAGGATTGCGTTGGCAATTTTTCAGGGATGTAGAAGCAAATCGTCGAAGAATTCTTAAGCATTCTGTCGAGGGATCCCGAAGCAAATCGTCGAGAAATTCCGAATTAATCCTCTAGAGATTCCGAAAAGAATACTCCAGCGATTCCAAAGGGAATCCTGCAGGGGTGTTGAGGCAAATCTTCGAGGGATTCCGAAGCAAATCATCGAAGGATTTTGAAGCAAATCGTCGAATGATTCCGAAGCAATTCATCGAGGGACTCCGAACTAAATTTTCGAGGAATTTCGAAGCAAACCGTCGATGCATTCCGAAGCGAATCGTCGAATGATTCCGCAGTAAAGATGAATCGATACAAGTAAATACGAGTAAATACTCGATACTTTTGATTCGATACCAAGTACTTTTGGAATCGATACTTTGATACCGATACCAAGTAAGTATCGAATTGAAAGAGTTGAGTCAATTGAGTACTCATATCAGTATCTATTAAATTTTTTAAACTTAAATAGAAACATTCGTATTTTTTCGTTAGAATCTTTTAAATTTTAGTATTTAAATCGAATAAATACTTTCAAGTATTTATTTTTTGTCGCTCAACACTTATTTGTGGCCGATCCTTTAGAATTTCCTCAAACTCGATAATAAATTACTCAAATATCTTGGGTAATCTTGGCTTTGCTCTAAAATTTGCAGCTGTTTTCCAATAGCCCCGTTGAAGAAGCATCAGAGATTTACGCCTATGGAAACATGAATATAAAATACGACAACTGTAAATAGGTTAAAAGGTTAAAAGACTATTATTCTTCCATTTACTTCCACTATTCACTATTCAAATAATTAATCATAACTATAAATAGGATTTGAAGCAACAATTGGTTCACATTTAAAATATGTTTCGCTTTTTACTCTATCGAGATAAGTTAATTATAAAATCGATGGACAAATAGTATGTAATGGAAAGTGCTTGAGCCTTCCATTATTTAGTGTTTCATCTAACATAATTAATAAATGACTACTTGAGAATGACAAATTAATTTTACTTCAAATTGATGAGTACTCATGTGATACAAGTAGGTATCGATACTTTTAATTCGATACTTTAGTGGTATCGATACTTTTATTTGATATTACTTTAAAGTAAAAGTATCGATACCTCAGTGGTATCGTTTCATCCCTATTCCGAAGCAATTCGTCGAGTGATTTCGAAGCAAATCATTGAGAGATTCCGAGAAAAAACGTCGAGAAACTCCGAATTAAATATTCAAAGGATTCCGAAGCAAATCGTCGAATGATTCTGAAACAAATCGTCAAGGAATTCCAAAGCAAATCAACGAGAGATTTTGAAACAAATCCCCCATGGATTATGAAAGGTATCCTCCACAGATTCTCAAGGGTGTCTCTCAACGATACCGAGAGGAATCCAGCGTGAATTATTCTGAATTCCTATTGGCAATATTTCGATGATTCTGAATGAAATTCTTTACAGATTCCAATGAGAATTCTTCTCGGATTCTGATGGGAATCTTTCTCAGAAATGAGAAACAAGCTCATTTGTCTCCCACTCATTTCATTATGATAGGGTGAATATGAGAGATAACTCTGTTATCTTAAAGCTTTTTCAGTAATTCACTATGCTATATGTTGAAAATTTGTATTACTGCTGACTAACTTTCTAAATTCTAGGGGGGCTAATTTTTTTTCTAGGGAGGGCTAAGCCTCTTCTATTCCCCCCCCCCCCTTATTTACGCCAATGAACGTAATAAACCTATTTTCAAAACTCGATCAAAGCTAAAATGTTTGGTCGTAATATGGTTAAATGAATAACTCCAATAAGAATATTTACATTGCAAAGAGTTTATAACGGTGTTTAATAAGAGCAACATTTCTCTGATCGAAATCAATGATGGCCATATTAAAAACGAAGAAGCATTTTCAAGTCAGTGAAGTTTTGTTTTTTTTTTTCAAATCAACATTTTTGGCAGCTGCCGTAGTCAAATTTCCTTTTTGCGGGCTGTTTTAAAACGGATTTCTATGTACTCTTATGAAAGTTTTATATCGGTAATCAAGAGAGGGCTATAACTTACTCTTATAGTGGTAATCAGGAGCATCATCTGGGAGAGTGCGGATCTTATTCAAGAAATCGTTATTTTTGAGGTCCACCATTCTGGCCTGGATAATTTTTGTGATTCGATTGCAGCGTGCCTTAAGCTCAGGCAGTCCAGTGCACTGGAACTGTCAGCGAGTGACATTTCGCAATCGAATTAAACTTTTGGTGAGTTTATCGATGTTTTTGGAGTTGCTTACCTGCCAAGCCGTCGGTACATGTTGCTCTCGGGCCACCGAGATCGCCTCCTCGATGGCGCACAGCTGGCGGTCAATACTTTACGGCGTCTCCAGACGCACCTCGTAATCGATGGTGTTGTTCACTCGATGATAATTTCGCCTGGTTGATTCATGCTGATTCACTGAAGTTCCAACTTCCGCCCCCACCGGATAGTGGTCCGAGCTGAACTCCTGGCTGGAAGACGTGATTGTGCATGTGCGTGATAAAGCTGTCGAGCGTAGCATGGGCCCCGGACCATGTCAACCAAATAGGGCTATTAGGGCTCAGGATGGTGTAGTGGCGCTCTAGCTCGTCGTTGGACCAGACGACTCCGTTCCGGTTTGAGACGGTGTTTCCCCACGATTGATGCTTTGCATTCAGATCTCCGGCGATGATGAACTGCCCCTGCCGCCGAGTGAGCTTGACTATATCCCTTCGTAGCTCGACCGACGTGCCATCGTCGACTTTGGCCTGTGTGGGACAGTAAGCCACGATGAAAGTGACGACTCCGACGGAAGTGGTGACTTCCACTCTAACGGCTTCGATGAATGTGAGTTTGAAGTCCGGCAGCAGACGGCAGGCAATGTTGCTTCGCAAGGCGATTGCCACTCCTCCCCCTCTGGAGCTTGTTCGATTGAACCTCACCAGCCTCCAACCCGGAGTTGTTGCACTTCCCTCGGGCTTCAGGTGGGTTTCGGTGATGAAAGCCGCGTCAATCTCCTTCCCCTGAAGGAAATAGCTGAGCTCGATGATTTTGCTCTTGCACACGATTATTTGGGGCTAACTACGTTTAGAGATCCCTCGTGGTTAAATAAACTGATGGCTTTGCTCACTCAATCGAACGTCTAAGTTTTGTGACTCGTCAAGCTCAACTCCCTTATGCCTCCCAGTCGTATTTTCCTCCACACGACAAAACGGTCACTCTTCTCATCGTTTTTTTCTATTTCCTCCGGTTCAGTTCAGTGCATTCAATCACCCACCAATCACCCATTTATTGGCGAAGTTCATTAGCGCGCCTTTTTTTCACCCCCTCAATATTTTTGGAAAGTTGAAGGGGGGGAGGGGTGTGACATAAAATAAACTTAATATTTGTATCGGCCTAACTCGGATCTGAACAGGAATTTTCGTCTGAAAATGAATCAGGGCAATAATATATTCCCCTTGAGCACAAACGAAACCGCGAGGAATTACAATCATAACACAAGAACTCGCAAAATAGTAGCATAATTAAAACCCAGAATAATCCACCTAGCGGTGATGGTGCCTTTCTCGTGTATTATAAAACAAGAAAACACATAAGAATTACAAGAAAAGCACACAAGAGAGGTCAAAATTGCACTTTAGGGAGATAGATTCAGCTATTTCCAACAATTCACATTTATTTGTGTTCATTTCAATGCATTGCAAGAGTTAAAAAAAAAAAAAAAATTTTGGAATTTTTTTTCCTTGTGAAAAATGGTGAAAAAATCAATGTTTTTTTTAAACTCTGGAACGCAATCGATTGGGCCAATTTTCAATAGCGAAAAATTAGGCAAGATTCTGCGTCGAATGAAACCTGTTGCAAGCAAATCGGATAAGGCTAAGTACAAAAAAGTGTGTCTCACATTTGTTTTGTACACACACATACATACATACACACATACAGACACCACCTCAATTCGTCGAGCTGAGTCGATTGGTATATAACACTATGGGTCTCCGAGCCTTCTATCAAAAATTCGGTTTTGGAGTGATCCTATAGCCTTTACCTGAGAGCCTTTACGTATACTTAGTATACGCGAAAGGCAAAAATATGAAAAAACTGATGTTTGGGATATGAGTTTGTTCAAGAATTGTATCAAAATGAAATGCCCAAGAATAGGGCATACCTACCAAAGCCGTCGCTGTACCAGTCGTAGAGTAGCTGTACCAGTTTTGGCCATGTTCCTAATTTGGCCAGTTTCTCGTATAACTCAGAAATAAGGCAACTTTTGAGGGTTTTATTAGCTATAACAGGAGATATATATCGCTGTGAAAACTGATCGATAGTTTTTAGAAAATATGCTTTTTCACTACTGTGTTCTTGGAATTGAAAAGTTTCATTGCATCGTACATTTCATTTCTCAATAATATGGGGTGCTATATATCTATCTATCTATCTTGAAAGAGATTTATGCTCTTGAAAAGAAGACCGGTGAGAAGATGTTATTTAAAAAATATAATTGATTCACTGAAATCATCAGTCAACATCATTTTTGAAGAATTGAAAAAAAAAATCAAAATAATTTATTTTATTAATATCTCGGGAAATTCGGGAAACTCATACATATTTCCCGAGAATCGGGATCCTCGTGAAAATTAATCTTTCGGGAAATCGTTTCCCGGAATGGAAGCCTTAGTAGAGCACTTCGCTTGCTGCTCTGCATGTTGCAAACACTCTTTCCTTCAACACAAGCATGTCAGCTGGGTGGCAGATCAAAATTTTGTCCACTAAAAATGAATGATCAACATTCTTTCGAACCCTTTTAATGTGGAATGAAACGATTTTCTGACGTCGGCCGAATGAACAAAAAAAAACGTTGAAGTATTTGATCAATCGCATTGTGGCATGTACCCATATTAGCCTCCGTCATTTAAAACTCAAAAACCTGGGTATATAACCATATCAGCGCAATTAGCGAAACACCAACGAACGAATGATTACTGCCTTTTTTATCACTGCTTATCAAGCAACGATTTATGACTTGCGTGGAAAAGTTGAGAACCCGATGAATATAACAGATACCGTTTTAAAAAGCCATGGGCCAATCTAATGATCATCCGGAAAAAAATCCACAGAAGGCAATTAAACCATTTTGGTCTGACACCTCCACAGTGTCCACGCATTCGATTTATAGAAGCGCAGTGAACGCAAATGCCGATCCCGTATACCACCAGATTGATCTATGGTAGAATCAAAATTCCATGGCCACCATGGCCGGGGCATCCGCAAATGATAGCGAACGCGGTTCTGGTCCGGAAATGATCGTTGGTAGGGTAAATAGAGCGGTGACAAGCCTACATAACGTGACACAACGCCGGGTTTGTTCATATATCATTAGGGTCACCATAATTTGTATCTCTGTGCGAGCGCGTTATCTAGTTTGTAATTTTGGTTGTAAGCGGGAAAAGTACTCTTGTTGAGTGACCTGAAGCGGACCGTAGCCGTCATCAAATTTGTTCCAATGCCAAACAAAATCAGATCTAGTGAAAAATGAGATTATAAAATCGTGTAACAGATTCCAGTAGCTTTTTGAATTTTTGTTTTGTTAAATTAAGAATGAATTCGATTTCGATTTGTATGAATTGGGATGGTATATTTGATTGTAAATATGACAGAAGTCGTGACCGTGGGAAGCCAATGAAAATGTAATGAAAGTTGATAATAATAATTACTTTTGAAGTATTAGAATGTTTACGACTTTCAATATTAATAACCCATTGATGACAGCCATTTATTCTCTATTCGTGTGTCACGATGAGAGGATCGTGATTAAGGTAAGTCTGCCAAGTGACTATATAAGCGTTTTCCATTGCGAACTGAATTCATCAGAAGGTGCGAACTGTCCGAGAAAAAAAATGTCTTCAAAGGTAGTTTTCCTGATGGCGATTGTGATCCTTTCGTTGGTTCTTACGGCAACAGACGCTGGCGACGTTGAAGTCGGCGAAGATTCAGTATTTGAAAATCCAGCTCGGGTCAACTCATCCGGCCATGGCGTACATGTCCCACGTTTGAGACACCCAGAAAGGCGTGGCTCACCAGAAGACGATGGCGAGGAGTAAAACTAGATACACAATTGATGAAGAAGATATTCCAATTTGAGGAATCATCTTTTGGCTACTGATGTAATTAAAGCTAGTTCATATGTTTAATAAAAGCATCTATCAATAATTAATTTTGATGATTTTGAAGTCATTTTAGGGCATGTAGGTAATTAACAAATCAACAGTCTATCGATGTCCAAAAATTATTGTGCTTAGACGACCCTTCTGATAATGATGTACACCCAGTTCGTTTTTACACGGGTGGGTTTTAGTTCATTACGACCTTTAGCGTTAATAAAACTATGAGCCCCATGAAAAAATTCAAAAAAGTCAAAGAAAATTCAGGTGGTATTTAAAAAGCTGTGAAGAATCAGGTTGACCGGAAAATTAAAGAATACCAACCGTGTAAAAAACATATTGGGTGTAGTCGCTATAATTTTAATGCTCATTTAACTTTGACTTATTGTATATTTCAAATTATGAGTACGACATGTTTCATCTCACTTGAATATCGAAATCTACTTTGTTTATTAATGATTTTGGCAATGGCAATGTAATTTTCGGTGTACCTATACAGTATTTATGATTTTTAAACAGAAGTTGCCGAAATCACGGAAATCAACCCAGCATGTCCATACAAGTCCATAGAGCCATTGCAGTCTTAACGCTACAAGTACCGAGCCAAGATTTGTAACGTAAAGTACCAAGCTCGCAAAAAAAACGTGGAACGGCAACTTAGAGCACCCAGATCTCAGCCGTTTTTCAACCAAATCTCTTGATTTTTCTACAGAACAATCTGTGGGATGTCAAAAATTGACTACTGAAGACAGATTACATTTTCAAGTAACGGGCACTGAGAACCAGCCGGATAGTTCCGTTCCACGCTTTTTTTGCAGTCTGTTGCCATCCAGCATATTGCATGCAAGTCGTACCACACTGCTTGTATGCAAAATTATTTGGAGCAGGAGAAACGTTCGAATGAATCATAGTTTAGCCATGAAAATCTAAGGATTAATTTGTGATTCCAATGAATATGCGAAAACTGAAATTCCGAAAAGTTCAATCCAGAATCCTTCCAAAACAAAACCTAACGCGTTTCTAAAAGTATGGCGATTTTAGATGTTCAATGCAAATTACCAAATTTGATATTTGCAAATTTGAATATTGCCAATATCCGCGTGATATACGTTATGGATCCTTCTTTATTTAGCAGAACAGAACAATTTTTGAATGAGTACAATATGATAGCAAACAACCGACAAAAAAGTGAATAAAATCTTTTATTATAATTGAAATTGTGGAAAGTAAGTAAACAATAATTATTAGTTCATCATGCTATTCAATTTTGCATTGCTAACAGAATCAAAAATCTAATGAATATTGAAAAATAATTGTTTATTCCGGTACCAACATTACGTTGCAAGGTCTTCCTTAAGCCTTCAGTCCACTGTTTGTCATAATGACAAATATTTGACAAGTTGATCCGGACATCTACCAAACCGGGTCCCGGGCCTCCACAAATATTATGTACCAAAACCAACCTTTTTTGTACCTTCCGGCTAAATCCGGCCCTGACTAATGGTCATATAAAGCTATTAACTGTATATTCGTGCCACAGACAAATGGACGCAACACAGATTTGCTAGAATGAACAAACAAGCACTAGTAGCTTCTGGTATTGAAAATTCACTAAATAGAACTTATTTAACTAACAAAGGAGGGCAGAATAGCTTCAATTATCGTCAAACTGTGACATCAACGAAATAGAGTTTTATTTATTTTCATTTATTTTTCATATATTTGATATTTCATTAAGATTTATTTCATAGTTTAAAAAAGTTATTTTGGCAAGGAGTTCATCACACATCACATCACACTATTCATGCAACACGTTATGACACTTTATGGTGAAATCTATAATTCGCTTCTATAATCAAGTAATGTCAAATTTGTAAAATTTGAACCCCTACCCTTCTCACTGCATAACGTTTTTTATATGATAGATGTTTTTTTTTCTTGAACTATGGGCAACGTTAAGACATAACCCTTCCCCTAAAATGTTATGTAATTTGTGTTCGGCGCCAAATTAAATTAAAGGAGCTTTTTGAGTAACTCAAATGAAAATTGAAAATAAAGAAGTTTACCAAAACACCTGATTAATACCCCTAGCGGTAATGTTGTCTTTCTCGTGCATTATATAAAAATAGTATTTTGACCATAACTTTTGAGCCCATAGCCTTTTTTTCAATAGGGAACAATGAAACAACATTCTCTGACGTATGAAACTTGTTGCGAGTAAATCGGTTTAAAGTAAGTGCCTAAAAAGAGTTAAAATCATTCCTGCTCACACACATACAGACATTCACACAGACATCACTTCAATTCGTAGAACTGAATCGATCGGTATACAACACTACGAGTGTTTGAGCTTTCTTTTTAATGTTTTTAGAGATATCATATAGCTTCTACGTATAATTAGTACACGAAAAAGGCAAAAATGGGCAATTTTTCAAATTCATGTATCTCACAAAATGGTGAATTTGGGCAGAATTTTATTCATGGTCCTCAAAGCTTAAGAGTTCAATAGTGTAGTGCATGATGTTTTACTGCGGGGTATTGCGGGGTACCAAACTGTTTTGTTCGTTAAATATCGCATAAATATGCTTTTGCGAAACTACTAAAAACTAAATTCTGGACGGAGTTATTATTACAGCATAAAGACTATTACATAGATCTGTTTAAGAGCTTTGTAACGATATATAAATATGTTACTTTTGAGATAAAAATATGGAAAAGCTGACCGTTTTTCCCAAAAAAACGTAAAAATATAATTTTTAGGAGGGGCTAGTTTGAACGCACCCAACCCCCCCGCAAAAAAAAAAAAATAAATAAATAAGAACCGTCCTGATTATAAAAATATAGGTTATAAGCTATGTGTTCATCACATTCTTCTCGCCCAAATCGAAAATCGGTCTTTTGGTAGTTTTGGCCACTCCTTTGTATGGGGCTGTCCTATTGTGTAATGTAGAAAAAGACATGAATTTATATTTTCATTTTGGGTTGTGAAGAACTTCAAGACGATTTTACATAAGTCGATCTATAGTGCGTTGCTGCAATATTTGACATGTACGAAGCAAAAGTGTCGATCCCGGGCAACGCAGGGTCGGATCTGCTGGTAAAGTATATAGATGAAAAGTATAAATAGCTTGCATATAGACCACATCACCTTACATTGCCCTGGGATACATTTGAAGAATTCTAGTTGTAATTCCACCAAAAACTCATTGGATTTTTATTGAATTTTTCTTCGAGCGTAATTAAAGCCAAATTCAAAAAGCTTCTACAAGAATTCTCGGAAATTCTGAAGTAATTATAGAACATCCTCCACTAATATCATCATCTTACATGTAACTCTGAGTAAATTCTAAGGGCCGAGGGGTTCCTTCTAGAATTCTGGGGAATATATCACTACTTCTGATGATCTGGGGATGTTCCTTTTGAAATTATGGGGAATTTATTCTATCGAGACAGGAAAGGCTTCCAGTGAATATCCTAAAGAGTTTTCAGTTGAATTTTTAGAAGGATGCCCATTGAAGATTCTGGAGGTGATGCTCCTTAAACCCAGTAGTATTCTGAAAGAAATTCCTGGGAGATATTGCTGAAGTATTTATTGTTGGAATTCGTTGATGAATACCCAAAGGAATTCCAGGAAAAATATGTGAATTCCTGCAGCAATTCCAAAAGTAGTTCCAGGAGGATTTTCATGAGAAGTTTCTTCAAGAATTCCAGTAGAAATATTTGGACAAAGTGCAAGACTAATTCCTAGAGCAGTTTCAGGAGAAACTCTCAGAGAAATTTGAAGAAGAACATCTGGAAGTTTTTTAGGAAGAAGTTCAGGATGTATTTCCTAAAATTCTACCTGATGCTCCTCCAGAAATTACTTCTGAAGATCTCATCTAGGAATTTGTTCTAAATTCCTCCAGGAATTCATCCAGAAATTCATTCTGAGTTCCTCCAGGAATTAATTCTGAATTTCAACCGGCATGAGTTATTCCAAGAATTCTTGAAGTACCTCCAATATAAGTTTTCAAAGAGACTCAAAGATGGACTTTTGATGAAACTCCATGAGGACTTTCTCGAAGAATGAATGAATTAAATCCGGGATGAATTGTTGGAGGAACTCCAAAAATAAACTTTAAGAAGAATTCCTGAAAGAGCTCCTGAAAATTAAAGGAGAAATATTTGGAAGAAATTCCAGAAGAAAATCCTGGGGGAACTCAAGAAGTAATTTCTGGAGGAGCTCCAAGAAGTATTTTCGGAAGGATTCCCGTAAGAACTCAAAAAAATATCCTGGATAAACGCCAGCGGGCTGTCCCCAAACTACGTAGCCCGAAATTTCACATTTTCAACCCCCGTCCAACCCCTAGTAGACTTTCGTAGACGTCTCCGAACCACCCCCTTTGAAGTCTACGTAGACTTTTCTAAATTTTACATATATAATATGTGATTTTACAAATATGGAAATCAACCACGTTTTAAGCAATTCAGTTCTTAAAATCAATTTCAGTATGTAAATATTACAATAAAATTCGAATTTCATACGTAACAAAATTAAACAGAACAAATTCCAACAAAACAAAAATCAATTTAAAAGGTAATTAAATTTAATCCTTTGTCCATAGCTCCCGAAACCAAATCTCAAAGCCAATTTTATTTCTGTTGAACTCGATTCCTCATAGAGGTGTACCCTGAAGTAACGGAGTTTAAATAAAACGCAACTAGTTCGTAATCCAGTAATACAGAAAGTGTCCTTTAATCATATGCCTACTATGATGAATTCAATTATTAATTAAACATATTTAGTTGACCATGTAACCGATACTACACTTCCTCTTCTTCTTGAATGTCTTGAACTGTATCCAAACGATAGTCATTTAGATATTCTGGCTGACGATAAATTCGATGAGGTCTTTGCAATGTAACTATTGAACTAGAACTTGTTGCCGCTGGAACCGACCCCATGTGCTGACTTAAGCTTGTCTGTGACCGTTTTGATGTTACCAATGATTCATCCTCCATGACCGATGGTCCCGTAGGCTCCTGTGGTGTTCTCTGATTTTCAATTTGAGAGGCAATCTGCTTCAGATGAGTAACATTTCGATGTAATGTCCTGCCAGATTCTTTAGATCGCAAAGTAACGTCAGATCCATTTCGGTAAATCACTTCCAACTCCTCGGGGCTGAAATTGCTTGAAAGCTTATTCTCTTGGCTGACGCGTTTGGCAACCACTGGACTTTTTCTTAATATCTTCAAGTTGGATAGCAACAGGTGTTGAAACCTTTGCGATGAAATGCACATAATTCTCATTATCAGCATCAAAAGGCTGGGGATCTGATAGGGAAAGTCTTGACAGTGCATCAGCCAGATTTGTGGCACCTGGCTCGTAAACAATGTCGTAACTGTATGATTGTAACCGTAGTACCCATCTTTCCAAACGAGCACAAGGTTTCGACCGAGGACTGAATAAGAATGAAAGAGGTTTACAGTCAGTTATTAGCTTGAAGCGGGTCCCTTGCAGATATAAGTTGAAACGATCGACTGCCCATACTATGCCCAAAGCCTCTTTTTCTGTTTGGTAATATTTTCGCTCCAAATCTGTTAACGATTTGCTGGCGTAAGCTATTGTTCTTTGCTCTCCGTGTATGTTTTCTTGCAGCAGAACTGCTCCCAAGCCACAAGGACTAGCATCGGTTATTAAAATAGTTTTGTCCTTGGCATTGAAAAAACCAAGGTGGTTGATACTACAAATGGAACGCTTAATCTCCTCGAATGCCAATTTCTGCTTGTTCGTCCATTCAAACTTGTTACCTGTTCTTAGCAGAACACGAAGTGGATCAGTTTTGGTAGCCAAATGAGGAATGAATCTGCCTACATAAGTCACTAATCCGAGGAAACTTCTTAGCTCTGCTGCATTGGCCGGTTCACGGCATTGTTGAAGCGCCAAAACTCTGCTCCGTATCGGTTTAATACCTTCTGCTGACAGCTCATGACCCAAAAATTCTAATCTGTTCACGCTAAAAACACATTTGTCCAAATTCAGAAGTACCCCATATTGTTCTAACCGCTTCATTAATGCTTTCAAACGTAAATCATGCTCTTCTTGAGTACGGCCAAATATCAACAAATCGTCCAAGTATACAACCACTCCATCTAAACCTGCCACAATGGTGTCCATAACTTTTTGAAAAAGTTCTGGAGCACAGCAAATTCCGAACATCAGTCGTTTATATCTGAGAACATTAGAATGGAAAATATTTAATATTTAATCTTTAATATAATTTTATTGAAGTTTGTATTTATCTGTCTACAAATTACCTAAAAAGGCCATATTTGGTTATGAACGTTGTGATTTCACGAGATTTTTCGGACAGTAGCAGTTGGTGATACGCTTCTTTAATGTCCAACTTAGAGAACTTTATCGCACCACCAAGACTTCCCAGTAACTCTTCAATGAGAGGCAGAGGATGAGATTCACGTACAACCGCTTGGTTGGCTCTTCTCATGTCCACACAGATTCGTATGTCCCCAGACCCCTTCGTTATGGGTACCATTGGGGAAACCCACGCAGACGGCCCGTTAACTTTTTCTATAATATCTTTATCCAACAAAGATTTTAACTTGTCGTGTATTTTCTCTTCAAGGGCAATCGGTACTCGTCTGTATCCTTGCTGAACGGGTTGAATCGCTTCATTGATTGGAATTTCAACAATTATCCCTTTGATCATTGGAAAACTTTTAGCAACGTTGTCGATTGATGAAATGTCGAAACCAACTTTAAGTACTTCCAATTGCTTGGCCGTCTTGTCACCAAGTAGATTACGCTGTCCTTGTTCTACGATATAGAAAATTGCCTCAACTTCATTTGAACCAGCACGTATTTTAGCATTAAACATTCCTGACATCTTCATAGGTTTGTTTGTAGCGTAAGCCATTAAATTCCGATCAACATCTCGAACAAACTTTGTATACTCTATACCTGCTTCCTTCATTCTGTGCCATGTTTCCCCAGTGATAACGTTCGCGTCTGCACCCGAATCGATTATCATCGGGACCTTGACACCGCCAATGATAAATTCAAACGTATTCTTCCCCATCGCGTAGAAAACCTCATCATTTTGTTCATCCTCAATTAGTCTTAAACGCTTCGGCCTAAAACCATCATTGCCTCTAGAGCGCTTCAAACAACGGTTTGCATAGTGCCCCGACGTACCACACTTCATGCATTTGGCATTCCTTGCTCGACAAACGGAATCTCCCTTAAAATGCCCTCTCTGGCCGCAAGCAAAACAAGCTTTGGCAGCCGCGCGGCTGTCCCTGCTAGAATTATGATCATTTCTACCGCCATCACTAAACGCCTTACCAAAACCGGTAACATGACCGTATTTTGTGTCTGAACGATTGCCTGTTGAGGAGTTTCCCACGTTAACTTGGCGCTTGAATATCTTATTCATACCTGTGACAAAAAAAAATGAAAAAGAAAAATAATGCTTAACCCTATCGAACTTTGAAATTTGACCAGAAATATCCGGTTTGAATTTAGTCCTTGACGTTTCAATCATTTTAACTCATACCTCCTGTTAATACACTTTCAGCTGGGATTCTATCCATCTCCTTCACCTGTTGATGTACATCCGCCAGAGTAGTTCCAAGTGTTACGATTTCTTCTAACGACATGTCCTTTGCTAAAATTTGTCGACGGAGATCTGAAGATTTGCATGCTTCTACGATTTGCTCAACGATTCGATCATCACCCTCACGGACATCATACCGATCAAACTCGCAGCGTTTAGCTTGAATGCGCAATCGCAGTACAAAATCTGCGAATCTTTCATCTGACTTTTGTACTAGGGTAGAATACGGCATTGGCAGGGTGCGACAGTTGTTGGCACCCTCAACAATATTTGCATTTTCCAGCAAACATACACTATTTATGGACATAATTTTGATTCAATCACACAATTTTAAGTCTAAGCTTTCATTTAAATAAGTTGTTTGTGTAAAAGTAGCAAGATTTGATGAGTTAATCATCGAAACAAATTTGCACCTTCGAAATCCTTGCCATTTTGCATTGCCAAAGAAAGCAGCGCACGAATAGCAAACTGTTACTTACTTTTTTGGATCGCCTGTTTCTCCTCTTTATTGCGTTTGACACGACAAATTAAGTACGTACACTACTTTTTACACTTTATCACCACTTGATTATTACCACAAAGAGCAAATTTATGCAATATTTGCTCTATATTTCACTAAATAAAATCGGGACTGTTCGTTTTCTTTGACAGCAGCACACTTCGGAATAGAGCGAGAGAATGTGTTTGTGAGCATATCAAACACACGCTAAAAAGATACCACGCACAATTCTATGTGATTTGATTTTAGCAAAAATACGAACAAAATATCCGGCGATGGCATTTATTTAAAAAAGTGTTAAAATACAAATGTTTCTATTCGGATTTTTACGCAGACCATGGATTATATTAAAAGTGATAGCAACACCGTAGTGTTTTAACCCTTATGTGGCTGACAGGACCGCTTTCCTTTTGCAACTTCAATACTTTCCAAGCTCATCAAAAAAATTATAATCATTCCTGTTCCTACATAGCGCATTTCAACCATAAATAATTGCCTACTTTTAGGGTATTATCTATTATTCAACTGTGAAACGTATTGTAAGAATGGGGTGGCTCCAGCGACTGGATAGGACAGTGCTGTCCATTATTCAACAATGGTGGTGGTGGAATATATTGTTAATATACTATACTACCAGAACCGACGAGCTTCGTTTTACCTAAAATTGATTAAATATATATTTTTTACATTATTTAAAAGACGTTAAGTATTCGAAATTTGAAAATTTTGGATTCCATTTTTTAGATTAATTTTCGATTAAAGCAAAAATGTGTACTTCATTTGTATGAGAGTCCCTCTTCCAGAAGAGGAGGGGTCTAATATCATCATAAGAATCTTCATCGTTCGCTAAAACCTTTACATACAAATGTTCATGCCGTTTCCTAGTCTATAAGGGCAGACAGACAAATATTCATTCTTATGTGTATGGATTTGGTTTCACGTAGTTTACGTCAAGCG
Source organism: Armigeres subalbatus (assembly GCF_024139115.2). Classification (NCBI taxonomy): domain Eukaryota; kingdom Metazoa; phylum Arthropoda; class Insecta; order Diptera; family Culicidae; genus Armigeres; species Armigeres subalbatus. Next base: position 62,092,963 of record NC_085140.1, read on the forward strand.
GTCGTGTCTTGTAGACAACCACCATGATTTTTTTTATGAAACGAACATATCATGTAAGGACCGCAAAGAGCAAGTTGTATATCTGAAACAGGTTGATAGACTTTTGCTTACGCGACTCTAAGGCATTACAAAAGACAAAAGATGTAAATCTTGGCAGCGGACAAAAAGCATATAAGTTCCCTTCTCCTAAATGGCAAACATTATTTAAATAGGTTGAAAATGGTAAAAGTAATGAAAATATCAATATCTGGGTACACGGGTACCCTATCTGCCATTCACGTCTGATTTTTGTTGGCTTCATAAGGGTTAAATTTGTTTTATAATGTGTTTAAATGCTTTTGCCTATCTGTCTACATGACATAAAATTGATGCCAAGGCTAAAAATTAATGTTTTGTGTTAAGCCAGTTTTGATAAACAATAAAGTTTGTTCCAAAATTGAGTGAAGGAGATGAGCGTGCGGCCGATTAATATGAATGAATTTTACTACTGGAGGATATAAACAGCCAGCATTTGGCACCAATACATTACCAGTTTTTCACTTCCATGTCTAGTTGCTAAAGGGAGCAAATCCATTGCTGATAATAGAAATTGCTATGCCAATAGAAGAAACGTTGACCTGTTACTTTATAATAAATTTACTGAGTTTGTGGTAAAAGCTGTTATATTTGGTGAACACCAATCATCAAAGAAAGGGCATACAAATGTATACCAGTTAAGCTGTACCTGTGTTGTAGTGTAATTATTAATTATTTTTACCATTCAATTTGGCGAATGTCTTAGACTGCCAAGAATAGGTATTTTCCCCTATTTGGCGAAACAAGTGGCGTTCGTAATTTCTATTACGCATCGGCTCGAAATGTTCATCTAGTCGCCGTATTGCCACATCATAATAGGGGGGATCTGCCAAAACTCTTGAAATTTCATCTACTCCCGGAAGATGATCGAATATTTCCTGAATCTCTGAACCAGCCAAATGAAGCATTTGTGACCGTTTTTCCCATTGCGTTGTGACCCCACAAGCGTCGAAGTACGTCTGTAGTTCACGCTTCCATTTCTGCCACGCGATTGGTAACTGAGATCTATCAGCTCCGAACACAAACGGTTTAACGCGATGCATTGAAGAATCCATCCTATGAAAGTTTCCAATCCCCGATTAAAACATAGCCATAGAACTTCTTTTTTTTTGGAAGGATGAACGGAAATAGTGACTTAAAAATAAATTAAAAAATAATATCTCCGAATACATCATCAATAATTTATTTCACATAATATTTTAAATTTGGGGACCCCGGCATTTTCCATTTTATTGATTCTTTTCATTTCACTTCAATATTTTCATCAGTCAAAGGTATGTTACAATAACAGTAATAATTAATAAAAAAAATGTGCCACCTCTTTTAACTCGCACTCATGATTTAGTAAACTAATATTGCTTATCATTATTATCAACCATAGCTCATTTATTTTAACTCTACCAATAGCACACGGTTGCTCCTCAAAAAGGCACACAGTTGCCGTCCTCCCTGTAGCACACAGTTGCTCTCTAAAAGGCACACGGTTGCCGTTCTCTCTGTAGCACACAGTTGCTCTCCTCCAAGTAGCACACAGTTGCTCTCCTCCAAGTAGCACACAGTTGCTCTCCAATAAGGCACACAGTTGCCGTTCTCCCTGTAGCACACAGTTGCTCTCCTCAGGGTCACTTGTCTTCCACCAACTAGCACATAATTTCATTCTCCTGATATCTCCCAGTTTGTTTTTCTAATAGGCACACAGTTGCCGTCATTCTGCTAGCACACACAGTTCAATAGTCACATACCTATTTATTAAAATCGCAGCTCCGGTACTTATTGTAGATCACCGTTATTTACGGTTCTATTACTAATTGACACCTCAATAACAAAGTAACTGTTTTTCCCGTTTTTTTCATTCTGTTGTCCTTGATGACATTTCAAACCCCACTGAAAACAAATATGTGAACTTCGCCTGTCGCATACATCGAAGTAGAAATACTAGAATAAGAGATCGGCGAAGACGCCATCTTGTTTCCAATCGAACCGTCAAAAGCGGTTCCATTTCGACTTGTTTACTTTTTGCATCCATAAGAAGCAAGCAAAAAGTTCAAGTGCTGCCAGGTTTTTTTTTCACGATTTCATGCATTTTCATACGTTGCCATTTCGACAGTTTTTCACTCCGCCGGTCTCTGGTTATAGGGTTGCTACATCGAAGCAGTGTTACCATGGTAACAGAATCAACATTTATTTTTTCGGCTTGTATTTTAAATTTCCATTTAAATGCACTGATTCCATTCATCCTTCTTACTCGAATTTCCGCAAAGAATTTGCATTTTATCGAGCATTTCATGTAAGTAAGAAACCTTACCTGTGATTGAATAGTCAAATAATTCCTTTATTCACAAATCACCATGCACCTTTCAATTCACTCTACTGAAATCGCTTCAAATACCACAATTCGGCCGATTTTCTCCTCGTCGCCAACTGAAGTAACGGAGTTTAAATAAAACGCAACTAGTTCGTAATCCAGTAATACAGAAAGTGTCCTTTAATCATATGCCTACTATGATGAATTCAATTATTAATTAAACATATTTAGTTGACCATGTAACCGATACTACATACCCCACCGCCGCCGACACTTTTGCATAACCTCTCAAATAAAGACCAAAAAACTTTTGCATAGGCGCGACTTTGCCTCAAATCTGTAACGCATCTGAAATATATTTCTCCACGCTGGTAGATAATTTGTAGAAAACCGAACAATTTTTAGAACTTCGAAAAATTTGGAGTTGAAGTTCGAGTGGAAATCGTTTTTCGTGGAAATATCGTAGAATTTCCTGATTGATAACTTTTAATATTTCCCGATAATACTCCAAAGAACTTTCCGTGAAAATTCCGATGCTTTTCTTATAAATTCCATGCAATATCTTATTGCATAATCATCCGTTGAAATACCAAGAATTTCCTTCTAAAATACAAAAGTTTTCCCGTTATTAGTAATTTCCAATTAAATTTATTTCCTGAGGTATTTTTAAGTTTAAACGTACATTTCGAAATATTTCCCGTTGAAATTTAGAATAGTTTCCTACGATATTTTAAAATTTCTGTTTCAAATTTGGAGCAATTTTGGTGAATTTCTCGTAAAAATTTCGAATAAATTTTCGAGAAAATTATAAAGGCTTTCTTACAAAAATTGCAAATATTTTATTCGTGGAAACTCATAGAGTTTTTGGTGGGAAATTCAAATAATTTCTCATGAAATTTTCAACAATTTCTATAGCAATTCCGAAGATTTTCCACCAATAATTCCAAAGAATTTGCATTAGAACTCCCGAATAAATTGCCGTAAATTTTCTAATAATTTCCCATGGACATTCCGAAGAGTTTCGCTTATATGTCTAAAGAATTCCTCGCAAAAGTTCCGAAAAATTACCGAAATTAAGAAAAGTTTCCCAGGGACTTCCTAGAAAATCTCCAGTGGAAATTCTGAAGGGTTTCTAGCGGAAATTTCGAAGAATTCCCCTTACAAGTTTTATATATTGCCTTTTGGAAAAGCAAATGACTTTTTCTTTTATATTCCAAAATGCTTCCTTTGAAAATTCCAAAGAATTTTCCGTTGAAATACGGCATAATTTCCCGTGAAAATTCTTAAGAATCACTTGTCGTTTCCATAGAAGTTCCTATCGAAAATCAAAAGATATTCTTGTAGAATCTGCAATAAAATTCGAGTGGAAATTAAAAAAAACGAAAGTTTTTATAGAACACTTCGGAGAATTTTCCTGCTCAGCATAGAAGAATTTCCAGGTGAAATCCATGATAGTTTTAAGCCGTAGTTCAGCAAAAAAAAATCTTAAAAATCAAACAAGTGAACTTCCCACAAAGCTGCTGCATAAATTGTCATACAAAAACAATTAAAAAAAATAAAAAGTCTACGTGGACTTTTGGTATACCCCCCCGTCCCCCTTCGTAGAATAACGTAGACTTTTTCGAAACCCCTCCCCCCCTCTCAAGAGTCTACGTGGTTTATGGACAGCCCCCAGATAGAATTCCTGAAAGAACTTCAAGAATAATTCCCGAAGGAAAACTAAGAAGAATTTCCGGAGGGACTCTTGGAGGAATCCCTAAAACAAATTCTGAAGGATCTCCAGGAGGAATCCCTGCAGGGACTCTAGGATGAAATTCCCGGAGGAAGTCCTGAATTCCTGGGGGGATTCAGAATCAATTCCAGAATCAATTCAGAATGAATTCCTGCGGGAATCAGAATGAATTCCTGGGAAAAGTCAGAACGAATTCCCATTCCAAATGAATTCGTTAGGGAATTCTGAATAAATTCCTGGGGGAATTCCGAATGAATCCCTGGGGGAATTCCGAAAGAATCCCTGGGGGAATTCTGAATGAAAGCCTGGGGGAGTTCAAGATGAATTCATTGGGGAATTCAGAACGAATTCCTGGAGGAACTCAGAATGAATCCGTAGATGAATTCAAAATAAATTCCTGGATGAATTCAGAATGCATTCAGAATGAATTCGGAATGAATTCCTTGGGGAGTTCCGAACTAATTCCTGGGGGAATTCCAAATGAATTGCTGGGGGTATTCCAAATGAATTCGTGGGGAATTCCGAATTGATTGGAATTGGAATTGTGGGGGAAATCCGAATGAATCCCTGGGGGAATTCCGAATGAATTCCTGGAGGAAATCCGAATGAATCCCTGGGGGAATTCCGAATGAATTCCTGGGGGAATTCCGAATGAATTCCTGGGAGAATTCCGAATGAATTCCTGGGGAAATTTTGAATGAATTCCGGGGGGAATTCCGAATGAATTCCTGGGGGAATTTAGAATTAATTCATGGGGGAATTCAGAATGATTTCCTGGGAGAATTCCGAATGAATTCCTGGTGAATTCAGAATTAATTGGAATTGGAATTGTGCAGTAACGGCAGGAGAAATTGCTATGAGCTTCTCAGGGGGACTTTCTGGCAGAACTTCAGGAAATATTCGTGGAAGAACTGCAGAAGAAATTTCTGTAGAAACTCTCTAAGATCTCTTTGTATAGCTTCTTCGGGAAATCCAGGAGGAATTCCTGGTTGAACTTCAGGAGGAATTCATAAAAGAACTGCAGGAGTAATTTCCGTTGGATTTTTTTTATGTCTTTATTAGCGAAACTTTCAGCCTAAGGCTGGTATTCAACGAGAATTCCTTAATTACCTGAACTCCTAAACTCACAAACTCATAAATTCCCAGATTCCTGGATCCCTAAATTAATAAATCCATGAATTCTTAATTTCATAAATTGCTTAATTCCCAAATTTCAAAATAACTAAAATCGTGAATTCCCATATTTCCTAAGATTGCTGAATTCCTAAATTCTTAAGTCTATAAGCTCCTTAGTTCCTAAATTTGTCTCCCACAAACAGGGCGTTAGGCAAGAAGATTCACGTCTCGATTGTTTGCCGTTTAATAGATGGTACTATGTTGATATATCGTCATTACTTTACCAGTTCAGATTGCATTTTTCATCCTGGCCAGCGCACTTGGGCCGCGATCCAACTTCGTTTCCCCCAGTAACCATAATCTTATCAACTGCACAAATCATTCAATTTCTAATCGTGTTTTCTCGGTATAAGAGAATTATTTATTTTTCTTATTCATTTTTCACATACTGGTTTTTTAGATTAAACTGGATTAAAACTAAATATTGATGAAACATAGTAGGGGTGACTGGGGAGACTTGATCCCCTTTTCTGATTTTCGATGTATCACAGCCAAAAATAAATAAACATACGCGATTTTCATGCAGACTCTCTAAGAAATATAATATTCAACTTCACTGATGTATGACAGTCCTTAAATTATTGTTGTTATTGATACACAATAGATTTTTTAAAGTGCTGTCAAAAATCGCATTTTAATATTCTGGGGAAATTGATCCCTATTTAAGAACTTGCTTTGATATAATTAGAAAGGTGCTCTTAGATTTTTTGAATATTTTTCCTTCAAAATACGCGGAATTTTCGAATTGTTGAACGATTTTTGTTATTAAATTCGACAGCACATGCAATTTTAAAATTTGAGGAGACTTGATCCCCTTTCTATGATATCTACGCAATAAATAATTTTTTCTGCCAACCCTTTATCAAATTTGTCAAATCTACCAAAAATTAGAAGGCTGAGAACAGATTTGTATTTTTTTGCCAAATTTTTGTATGGGTGACTAATGGGGGATCAAGTGTCCCCATATTGAGGCAATAACTTCAAATCCAAATACATATCTTAAAACTTTGATGGAATGTTGACATTTTCATCAGTACAGATCATTAAGCATATTTATGGCTTTGTGCTGTGAAAAAAACGAAAGCATTTGGTCATTGTTATGAAAAGTTGTTCAAAGTTCAAATATCCAGTATTTTGCGCTCGATAATGGCGGCGTGAGTTCCTATGAATTTGACATTCAAGAGGTAGAAAACATTGGAACTCATCTAGTTTGCCTTGAACGGATGAAAATTTCTAGAGTAAATAATTAAATGTCAATTTCAATTTCACGTAAATGGCTCGAATCTGGTATCTTATGCTTTTATTTCGGTTTTATATTCCGAATATTTTAGGATTGCTGGGCTTGGCATAATAAGGCTCGATGATGCAGTTGTGCTTCACAATGAATTCATTACGCCAATGAAAACGATTTGAAAAGCGAAAAGTAGTTTACGAAACAAAATTTTATATGATTAATCTAATGTTTGTATTTTCAATGAATGTACTGTGTAACGATTTGAAGGAAAGCATCTGTTTACTTTATAAAGTTTATTTATTCCGTTTAATGTAGCATAAAATACAACATACATTTCGATTTTTGTTTCTCCTAACTGACCTTTGTCCAATAGACTGAATAATTTCAAAAACTTCTATGAATAAGATCATTACAGAGAGCCATAATTTACATATTATTATGTGACTAACTAGCGCCTCTATATTATTATGTTACCTCTATAAAGAAATAATTGGAAAACACTATATTCCATAGTTTTAAGAAAATCCGTTACACATCCTTGGGCGTGCCGTTTTTATTCGCTCCGTACCGCGGTATGCCGAATATCGAGCCCGAATTATTCACACTTCCAAACAGTTCCCTAATCATGGAGTTAATTCGTCAAACTCCAGGTTCATATTTCTACAAAAAAAATGCCCTTTCATAATAGAATTCAAAATAGAAAACCTGAAAAAGAATATTAATTAATTACCGCCGTCGTCGTCGTCCAAGAGAGCGTGTTGCCTGTTGAGCCGGCAGATCGAGCCGAGCACCATTACAACCAAGATCGACTGCGTGTGAGTAGAAGCGTATGAAGAGCGAGGAAATCAGTTCGCTGTAGGCCGGTGTTGAACTTAATCTAGAATTAAAAAAAAAACCTAAATAAAGATTAAAAAAAAAAAGTTCGCTGTAGGCCTCGCAACGAAAGGTACGTTCGTGCGTCCCTGTATCGCCAGAAAGCGATTGTAGCAATAAATTCAGCGGAGCGAATAACAAGAATTGCAGCTGCACAAAGTTACAATCGAGTCGTGTAAAAGTGCCGGGTGTCTAGGTAGACGGTACCGTGGCAACGATCGTGCGGCCAAGTTAAGACGTCTGGTTGAGCAGGTGATCTTCAAGCATAGTGTCCGCGACTAGGGACTAATTGTCGGCCATTTTGTTCCACACTACGGTTGGAGCGTGGCTTAAAGCGAACGGCAAAGAAAGACATAAACTGTTACGCAAAAGAGTCTGAACGTATAGGATTCGGGGCCCACAGGTGAGCAAACACAACCGATTGACGTATTAGCCGTTCTAAGCACCCACCTTTCAAACTCAGGCCATTCAGCCCGTCGTCGGAGAAAGTACCCACACACGAGGCTTTGGCAATAGTCTCCATTTTAAAAGCCAGGAGACGGTTCAGCTAGGTCACCGATCGACATTCGCGCCGGAAGGCCCCAAACAGGTGAGCGGTTCAATGCGGACTTTGACCATGTTCCACTACAATCGCGTCTATTCAAACACAGCACTCGTGGTGACGATTGGTGGTGTAGCCGGCACACGACGGCGATACTCAAGGGCGCGTGCGGAACCAAGAACGGTATACCCTACGGAACAAGCCAGTTGGAATTACTGCATCGTCAGCAGGGAAAAGGAGCCCCTCTCAAGGGTAAGCCAATCGTGATTAGGACGGCGAATAGCCAACTAATGCACAACCGCCTGCAGGGCTTTATTTGCAGATTTCGGATTCGTGCTGCGGGTCGGAGGCAAGGCCTAGGTACGGCCAACGTCGAAGCGACGGAGATCGGACGCACATCTGGTTCCACACCGGAACCGTGCAGCTATCAGCGAGTGAACATTGGGCGAGTGGCACAAATCGACAGCAGCATAACGGGTTTGGCTGGCTGTGTGAGCTCACGGCTTCTCGTCGTCTGCTTGGACGTGAACGCATCGGTGGCTGAGAAGAGAACATGCAGCCCATTCATGCAACATTGGACCGGCGACAATCGTGAGTCTGTGCGTATAGATTAAGCTAAAATCGAAAAGAGTAGGAGATGTAGGGATGCAGAGTAGGGAACGATGGAAGGGTTTCTCAATTGGTGCCCTTAGCCCTGTGTTCGTGAGTGATTCACCTAGGTAGCTTCTTCGCCTTGCTCTACCATAACGGGAAATTCATAACACAATACCTAATAATAAAAATAAATTTTGCTGATACTGCTACTCAACAGGTTAATGTTTATTTGTTTACTTCTTTCATTTTCATTATATCAAGGCACACTTGATGAGTCCCAATGTTTTCTACCTCTCGAATGTCAAATTGAGGGGAACTCACGCCGCCATTACCGGGCGCAAAATACTGGATTGCGTGCCCAATAACAAAATCTTTAGTAAAGTAAAAACATACATACCACCCTGGAGAATGAATAAGGTTGTCAATCCAAAACATAACTCACCACATAAAGGTCATTTGTCTAGAGGATCTATACTAAAAAATACGCTGGAACAAAACTAGCAGCCCTATAACCAAAGACCGGCGGAGTGAAAAACTGTCGAAATGGCAACGTATGCAAATGCATGAAATCGTGAATATGATACTGGCAGCACTTGAACTCTTTGCTTGCTTCTTTTGGATGCAAAATGTGAACAAGTCGAAATGGAACCGCTTTTGACGGTTCGATTTTAATCAACGAGGCGTCTTCGCCGATCTTTTATTCTATTTTTCAAAACAAAACTACTTTAGTTCTCGATAAAACAGGGGGTGATCAAGTCTCCCTGGGGATCAAGTCTCCCCACCTTCCCCTATTAATTTGCATTTGGCATAAATTGTTTGATGGTTTCAATTCGAACGGCTTCAATACAGGCGGTGCGGTACGACTTGCAAGCAACATAAATATTATATTCTTAAGTGTTGCAAAAAGCATGGAACGGAATATTCCGGCTGGTTCTCAGCGGCCAATTTAGGCCGAGGTCTGATTTCTAGCTAATTTAATGAGAAAATATCTTTGTGAGACCAACTTGGCCACTAGATCCCTTGCGATATAACGGCCAAATATTTAATAAATCTTAGAACCACCTGACATTCAATGTTACAGAAAATGTGGGAATTGTTCTTCAGGAACTTAAGGAATTGCTTTTAGAGTACCTAAGGAAATTTTTACAAGAATTTCGTCGGTATTTTGCTTTGAAACTATATCAGAATGTTTTATTGTGTGGCTTTCTCAGTCCAATTTAGTCAAAACGATTCGTTTTGTTTTGCCCGACGTTTCGGCCTGTATTTTTGGCCTTTTTCAAGAGTGAAACAGTCTACCGTTTTTCGTTTTTAAGTTTGCCGTTTTTCACATAGGGAGGGCTTCTCGTAATCAGTTTAAACATTTAGTGTGAGCGTAGGGACTTTGGTAGACACTGCTATTGCACACGACTTGCACTACTACTTGCACTTGCACTACAGTAGCTAACCAAATCAACGAATAATTGTACAATTCTAACCCCTTGTTAAACACTTTTTCACATTTCTACCGTCCAACTTGATGTCTCTATTATTTTATCACCTCTTTCATCCGTTTCCACTCGGTGGACAATTTCGACTAATTTTGCGTATTTTATTCATCCGTCTTTTTCTTTGGCTCAATTTTTGCCATTTTTTCGGTTAGCCGCAGGTGCCTTTGTTTCGGTTCCGCTACTGTAAGCAAATTAAATACCTGCCTGATGGCCCATGGTTACAAACTTCACTGTCTGCTACCTGTACCGTGGTTTCGACATTTCATCCGAAGGTCATCAACATCAGGTTTATTAGCCGTTGGTGAGCTGATGACTTCTGAATGGTGAACTGATTTTTTTTTGCACCCAAGGTTCTGGGAAATTATAACGTATGTGGTGTTCGGCTGATGAACCTGCCGAAAGCGTCGGAAAAATTTGAATCCCCTCGAACATTATACCAATTTGGTACTCACCGAGGGTGCGACAATCTCATCAGCGGCTGTCATCCCAATTGATTTGCGATTAAATAGTGGGCGACCTACTTTAGCACTTTGGAAGCTGATGCAATCACACAGCGCCATCATCCCGGAGCTATGGTTAATCAACAGCTCGTTGAACCGGAATGATTCGCGAACACGCATCGTCGTTCGTTCAATAGAAATGGGAGCCCATCAGCGTGCTCGCGTGAAACCGTTGGGTCGTGAAATTGATTATCGCGTGAGTGAGTGTGACAAGTGTCGCAATTTTTATTTATTTTTCCACGGCTCTATCATCTCGACTTGGGGTGAAGTTGGAAGCGCGTTGGACACCGGGCGACGATTGATTGTCGTTGATTTCCAGGTGAGAAAATGTGGAAAATTTTTGTCGCACCGAACTGACAGAACCGGTACACAATCACGCATTATTTTTTCCACCTGATCTCACCAGCAGAGCGCGTAAATTTGTCGCCTCGGAATGCGTATTGTTCCGCGACCTGCTCGAAAAGCATGTCCCCGTACTGTGTTGGGTTGGGGTGCAAACAACTGGCAACTGTCAACGACCTGGAATAAAGGGATGGCGGGAGGCGAAAACAATTGCTACAGAACAAACGTGGAAATTATCAAACGATTTCGGCAGTCCGTTTAGTTCCAGTTGGGAAACTTTTGGCTTTATACATATTTGTGGTTGGTTTTCTTTCTTTTTTTCCAAAGGTTCATCGGTGAGAGAAAAATTAAGCACGGAGATAATAAGTAAATTACATTTTACAAAGATTTTGTTATAAAATACAGATTGTATTTAGGCTGTCTAGGCAAACAATGCTTCCCGAAATTCAATCTCGGATTAGGTGGCCCAATATCCTATTGGTCGAAGTTATAAGGCCATTCAAGCAGCACAGCACAAGTGCATAATTCGTGGATTGAATCATAAATTAAAAACTACTTCTGATGAAAAATTTTGAAAAAAAAATATCAAAATCACGAAATGCGATTTCATAAAACTTTCTTCAGTGCAAACCGACTCAAAAGCACAAAAACGGTCACTGCACTAGTACAATATCGCGTACTTTTTTATCTGAATTTTGTTCAACATCTTTTTGGCGAGTCATCAATGACGGTGAACCGTTCACACGATGAAAGAAATGGCACTTTTCAGTTTTCCGGAGATATGCTCCTGACAGCAAACGGGAAAACAGTCGATAATGGGTTTTTCCAAATGGAAATAATTGAATTCCTGGAACAATGAACTCGCATGTGTGGAGAAGAAGCCCGCGATGCTTAAACAAATAGGAAGCTAATGTGACTTTGTCCACTCAGTCACAGGTCTGACCAGCCAATAAAAGATAGGAACAACGGACTACTCAACGTGAGGATGACAGGCAGGCAGCGAAGCGTGCGCTATTCTTAGTTACAGTCCATGTAACACCTCTACGGCGTGACATCAACACTCTGTCTTAGACAAACAAATCATGATGTCGGTTCGTTGTTCTTCTACGGCTTTCAACTGAGAGGCCATAATCGAAAGTCTAGTCCTGCTCTTCGACCGTGAACAAGTTTCCTTGTTCTCCGGTAGGACAGAAGAGTTTCGCTCAAGCAGATTAATTTTCATGAAGTGGAATATTTTGACTTGAGTGGATACTTTGAAATAATGATGAAAGTGACGCAAGGTAGCTTTAAATTGTTTATTTAAAGAACATAGGAATCGTTCACCTCACTTAATGACTCACTCATAGGTCATGAGCATCTCTATGGGACATATGACTAATATCAAAAATTGCCATCCTGGCATGCTGCTCGCTTTAGCATTGTTATGACCACAGCCTCTGCTGCGATGTCCTACCGGATTTAAATACAGTGTACCGTGCAAATTTTGTCTCCGTTTCCTATCCGTCCAATTTCTGTTGATATCGATTTTTCGATGGAATCGTCAATGAAGCCCAGCCCAATTCGGAATTCTGTTGTGAGGCTGCTGGACCTCAAGAATAAAACCTAGACATTAGTTGATGAATACTTGCAGCTCCTGCGTGATCTCTTCTGATACAAACCACGTTTTACCACAGATTTCACGTTAGAGTTGAATAATCTGATTTGATCTCCAAATATTTAATAAACTCGCAAAAGCATCCTAATACGTCTTTCTGTGTCTATCTTAGATCCCCCATCCGACGCTAACTGGCTGCCGAGATATTTGACATTTATGTCGTTCTCCACTGCTTGCAGGCAACGAAATGGTGAGTTTACATCTCGGAAGAGGCGTCCAACGTATCGCTGGCCCTAACAAGTTACAATATTTAGCTTCCACCAGAGCTGCTGATGACAATCGTTCGTCAGCCTAGGCGTTATTGGCTTTATGACATCAGCTTAAGTAAGAGCTCTGTGAGGCGGCTAAAAAAAAGTTGCATGATTTCGCATGCAGTCCCTACCAAAGCGCCAGTGTGCCGCTTAAAGTGCATTAGTCAAGTCCTATTGTGGGTAGGACTTTAAATAGACCTGATACGACGATCACCCCTTTCGAGAAGATAGGTTTGCGAGCGTCTGGCCACCAAGCGGGTGCGGCTCTAACAGCGTCTGTACTGGCATCTACCGACTGAAAATGAAATGCTCTTACCTGGAAGCCATAACTAAGATGGCAGCCCACTGTCCCTTAACCGTGCGAGAATCCTACAGAGAAAGATCGCGAACTAATTTATTGACAACGACTTTTATTTTGGAACAGAAAAAAACACGAACATGGAATGTTTAACCGTTAGCACACAAAGATAATCTGACGCAATTCGCCAAGTTATAAAACTTTGACCCCCCGAAGATTACTCAAGGTCACATTCTGATAGTGGAGAGTTTATTATTTATTTATTTATTCAGACTAAGGCCGAAGTGGCCTGTGCGGTTTATAAGAGTCTTTTCCATTCGGCTCGGTTCATGGCTACAATTAAAAGTATCGATACCTACTCGTATCATATGAGTACTCATATATTTAAAGTAAAATCCAAAAACGATTATGTTGTCACTGTCAAGTAGTTATTCATTATTTATGTTTAATGAAAGACTAAAGAATTAAGCACATTTCGTTACTATTAGTTCTTCGATACTTTAATTCGTTTATCTTGAGAGTGTATTTAAAGCTATTAAACTTGATTTAACGTGAAACATTTAATATGTAAACCAATTGCATCTTTTGATCATGCATTCCTTGCCTAATGATGCGAATCTCTCTGATGCTTCTCCAATGGGATGGGAATTTTGCAACACTATGAGCCATTTACTATCGAGTTTAAGGAAATTTTAAACCGATATGGGATTGAGTAAAGTAGTTTTTTCTTGGATCAATCAGGGACACTTTATGTATTATTTATTTTGAAAGCTTTATTTATTGAGTTATATATTATGAGTAAATATTTTAGTATTAATAATAATTTATCAAAATTTAAATTAAATCGTTTCAAAGGATGTTTGTGTCTTATTAACCTTCAACACCCAGTATGATGCCAACTACCCGATTTCTTAGGATTTTCTCAATATTTTTGAAAGAAATGTTTTGCAAACTTGAACTCGTGACCGTGCGGTTTGCAGCGCCGGTCGTCTGAGCGTATGGTACAGGATGTCTATGTATACTGTGTGTCGGATGGTACTATTAAACCCCCAGCCAGTTCAACCCTGTATCCACATTCGAAATGCATAATGTAAAAGCAAAACGGCGACCACCATCCATCATCCAACTATTTCACTGTATCGAATATTGCTATCGTTGACCAGGGCGATGGATACAATGATAGCGTAGCAAAATATAAACACGGCGCTGGTATTGCGCCGACGACGATGGATCTAGCTGTGGCAGTGCGGACGAAGATAGACTGATCGTTAACCGATCGCTGTGAAATGGAGAAATAGGTAGTTCGTCCAAGGAGAAAACGATGACGTCACCCATTTGAACCTGCGGTGGTGATATGAGATGCTGATAACGGGAGACACATTGGAGCAGATGGGAGAATATCTGGACCCGAGCGAATTCATCGCATGAAGCGATCCTGGGCTGATGATGACCTGCAGGCGAGAGGTGCTTCAGAAGATCACCAACCACTTACGAATGTGGAGACCGTGCGCGTTCTGTTTTAACCCGTTTTGTGTCTTTGTTAGAATTAAGAACCAAATGTTAGTATAAGCTTAAAAATAAATGTAAAACTGTGTGTAAAATAAATGTTTAAATGTTAGAAATGTGGAATAAATGTGCGTAGTGTTAAAGCTAACTTCAGGAGTGTTTTGATGGCTACAAAAGGAAAGTTAAATCTGGAATGTCCTGCCTAATTGTGCTTGGGGAAAATAATAGCATACATCGTACGTGGGCAAAGTGCATGACCAATATCGAGTGTTGGAGAGCTGTGGTGCTCATCTATCGAAGGTTGAAGAAAGGTCAGTTCGCCAACACTGTGTATTATAAGCTGAGGGTTCGATTCCCGCTTCAGTCGTGGACATTCTTCGATAAGCAAAACATTTTTCACTGGTCTACAGGGTATTGTCCGTTGTCCTTCATCTTATGTAAGTGTTCAGTCTGGAAAACCATTGAATAAAGATGGTGAAGCCGTTTTTTCCAATACTCAAGTGCTCCAGGCTTTTTCTTGATTGATTTTACAGATTTTTTTATCCTAACAGATCTATGGATGCTTCATATTTTACACATTTTCTGATATACTGATGTTCAGATCCTGAAATAGTCATGACCTAAACTCTTCAGAATGTTTGACGTAGAACTACGTCTGTCTTTTCTATATTGGGGTACACTTTCTTCTTCTTATTGGCATTACATCCCCACACTGGGGGACAGAGCCGCCTCGCGGCTTAGTGTTCATTAAGCACTTCCACAGTTATTAACTGCGAGGTTTCTAAGCCAGGTTACCATTTTTGCATTTGTATATCATGAGGCTAGCACGATGATACTTTTATGCCCAGGGAAGTCGAGACAATTTCCAATCCGAAAATTGCCTAGACCGGCACCGGGAATCGAACCCAGCCACCCTCATCATGGTCATGCTTTGTAGCCACGCGTCTTACCGCACGGCTAAGGAGGGCCCTCAACACTTACGACAGCGACTGCGACTGCGACTTTACGACTGCGAAAATCGGGACCGTCACGAAAATATGATAGACTTTAAACTTTAATATCTCAGCCGTTTCTCGATGGATTTTAAATTTTTTGGACCTTTCGATCAATGATGAGTCAACGCTTCTTTGTATTTGTTTGAAAATACTGATTTTCAACTGTTTATTATCGATAATTGACAAAAAGTTTAGAAATAGGTAAACCAACCAATCACGTACATGCATCACTAGCACAGACATCAAAAATCAATCACTTGCGGGTTTGGATCTAATCCTCAGTTTGAACTAGGAATGGGCGTTTTTCGGAAAAATATCGATACTGCCGAATCGATGTTTTTATTATCGAAATATCGATGCCGAAAAATATCAGCGTTGGAACATCGATATTCCGATATATCGATAAGCCCGAAAAATTAAAAGCATGAGCAAAACAAAAAAAAATCCATTTCAGATCATCAAATTACACATCAAAGATTCGCTGTTTCAAACAGTTTGTGCCTAATTTGCTATATTTTCACTTTGAAAAAAATCGAAATCCGATATCAGCTACAAAAAAACGATACGGTCAAAAATCGATTCAAAATATTGATAATTCGGAGTAAAATATCGATTCCCGATATATCGTATCAGTATCGCCCATTCCTAGTTTGAACAAGATTTCACGCAGAGCGGACGCATCAAAGCGATCCACAGTGGGGAAAATGCGACCCGAAAAGGTACCTATTTATTGCGGCTACTTGCTGCGCCGGAAAAATACCATTCCTTAAGGGAAAATCCACGACAAATCGAATGGTGCTATTTACATTCGCCGGAAATTATGGAAACTGGCCGTTTTGTCCCATTTACCTCCAAAAATTATATTTTTTCTATGACAGCTACAATTTAAAATCGATTGCGGCTAACTATTTCTATGTTTTCTGATGCTAATTAAGTAGAAAATACTAATGGTATCTATTCCGACCATTTACCCCTGGAATCGTGTTTATCTATGACAGCTACAATTTAAAATCATATTCGGCTGACATTTTTTTGGTTTTTATGCTAGTTTAGTAAAAAATACAAATGGTATAAATTCCGGCCATGAAAAATGACTGGAAGAGGCTATTTTGCCCCATTACCCACGAAAATCGATTTTTTCTGTAGCTGTCATTACAATTTAAAATTGATTTCGACTAACTGTTTCTATGTTTTCTGATGTTAATTTAGTAGAAAAATAGTGAAAACTGTTCCGACCTTATACCATGACTGGAAGTGGTCGTTTTGCCCCATTTACCCCTGGAATTGTATTTTTCTATGACAGCTACCATTTAAAATCAAATTAGGCTGATTATTTCTATGTTTTTTATACTAGTTTAGTGGAAAATACGAATGGTATAAATTTCGGCCTTGAAAAATGACTGGAAGTGGTCATTTTGCCCCATTTACTTTCGATTTTTTTTTCTGGAAGTTTCAATTTAAAATTGATTATGGCTAATTGTTTCTATGTTTGCTGATGCTAATTTCGGCCTTGAATCATGACTGGAATTGGCCGAGTAGAATCTATTCCGACCTTATACCACGACTGGAAGTGGTCGTTTTGCCCTATTATCCCCTGGAATCGTATTTTTTCTATGACAACTACAATTTGAAATTGATTTAAGCTAACGATTTCTTCGTTTTCAAATGCATATTTAGTAGAAAATACAAATGGTATCAATTCCGGCCTTGGATCATGACTGGAAGTGGCTATTCTGCCCCATTAAACTTCGATATTTTTTTATGACTGTTACAATTTTAAGTCGATTGTGGCTAATTATTTCTATGTTTTCTGATGCTAATTTGAAAGAAAATACAATTGCCATATAATTCGGCCTTAAATCATTACTGGAAGTGGCCGTTTTGCCCCATTTACTTCTTAAAATCTATTGCGACTAGCTAATTCTATGTTTTCTTATGCTTAAAGTAGCCGCACACCTCAGGAAACCCTTCCGCTCATCTCAATAATAAACATAAAAATAGTAAGGCGCAATCGATTTCAAATAGCTAGAAAAAATGATTTATAGATGCAAATGGGGCAAAACGACCACTTGTGGTCATGATCCAAGGCTAGAATATTTAATAACTGTATTTTCTTACAAATTATCATTAGAAAACATAGAAATACTTAGCCGCAATTGATTTTAAATCGTGGCGGTCATACAAAAAATGATTTTTTTTTTTTGAAAATGAGGCATATTGGCCATTTTTAGTCACGATTCCAGGTTTGTAGTTCCTACTGAATTTGCATTAAGAATCATAGAAATAATTAGCCAAAATCGATTTTAAGTCTTAGCGATCATATGATAAATTGACTTTTAGAGGTTAAGGGGGCAAAACAGCCATTGTTAGTGACAGTCCAAGGCCGGATTATGTACAATTTAGACCATTCGTATTTTCTACTAAATACGCATCAGAAAACACAGAAATCGTTAACCGAAATTGATTTTAAGTTGAAGCTGTCATATAAAAAACTACGATTTTCGTGGGTGAATGGGGCCAAAAGGACACTTCCAATTATGATCTAAGGCCGGAATTTACACCATTCGTATTTTCTACTAAATTAGCATTAGAAAACATGATAATAGTCAGTCGCAATTGATTTTAAATTGTAGCTTTCATAGAAAAAAACGATTTCAGGGGTAAATAGGGAAAAATGGGCACTTCCAGTCATGGTATAAGGTTGGAATAGATACCCTTCGCATTTTCTACTGACTAAACATCAGAAAACATAGAAATAGACAGCCGCAAATGATTTTAAATCGGAGCTGTCATAGAAAAAATACGATTCCGGGGGTAAATGGGGCAAAACAGCCCTTTCCAGTCATAATTTAAGGTCGGAATAGATACCACTTGTATTTTCTACTTAATTAGCATCAGAAAACATAGAAATAGTTAGCCGCAATCGACTTTAAATTGTAGCTGTCATAGAAAAAATATGATTTTTTGAGTAAATGGGTTAAAACGGCCAGCTCCCATAATTTTCGGCGCACGAAAATAGCACCATTCGATTTATCGTGGATTTTCCCTTTAGGAATGGTAGTTTTCTGGCGCAGCAAGTAGCCGCAATAAATAGGTAGGTACCTTTTTGGGTCGGATTTTCCCCACTGTACGATCGCAGCGGAGCGGACACAGCATCACGGAGGCGCTGGTAACATTTTCAACGGAAATCCATCGCATTGGTGGAGGTGCTCGGTGTGTTTGAGATGTCGTAAAATCCCGATAAATCGATTAGTTACTAATCGATTACTCTTGATTCTTGTCGATTATTGAATCGATTAATCATTGTATAGTAATCGATTCAAAATTAATCGATTATCACAACGATGAATCGATTAATCGAAATAATCAATTAATTTTCGACATCCTTATGATGTCGTAAAATTCTGATTAATCGATTAGTAACTAATCGATTACTCACGATTCCTCTCGATTATTGAATCGATTAATCGTTGGGTAATAATCGATTCAACATTGATCGATTATCACAACGACGAATAGATTAATCGAAGTAATCGATTAATTTGCGACATCTCTAGGTGTGTTGCTGCAGATCATTCAACCTCAAAGAACCAGCATTTTATATGAAGAAATGGTTGACTACAAAAAATAGCAGTGTTGCGATCCCGTGCCGCCAGTGGCGATGCTTTTATTACATTACATTTATTACAAATTGTGGTGTCAGTTAGATGTTGGAAAGGCGCATTGAGGAAAAAAATGGTTCTTCTCAGGTCTAGCATTTTCTGAACAGAAAGGTTTAATTGCAAAAATGGACTGTTTCGGAGGCATCGGCGTCTGGCGTGGAAGCATGGTTTCTGTTAGTGATTCCATCCATTCAAATTTACCGGCTCAATTTGTGCAATACAAGAAAGCTGCTTTCCGGCGCGCAACCCATTTTGATCGGGATTCCGCAAAGAGCGGATTAACCATTTATAAGGCAGTGGCAACTATATTGCCACCAACAAATTATATGTTTTTCTGTTTATTAACAAGAGCTCTACTTATTATTTTCCATGTAGTGACTATATTTACTATCTAGTAATCCCCCAGATGAATTTGAGCCATAAAAATTGAAATGTCACTTTTGAGAACGGTTTTTTTTAAAGAATAGATCGTAAGTTTCGAGATGGATTTTCAGTTATAATTCGAAGAAAAATGGCGACAAAGATAAACTTTCTCCCATTGGTAATAATTATTTTGGATCTCATGTGTTGTAGTATGGTGTGATTAGCGTGAAAAATGCTTTGCCTTTCTTGTATATTTGGTTTTTGTATTTTTGACGAAATTGCTTGTACAGTTTTCTCTTATGATGCGTTTTCCAACTAGGACTCTTCGCTAAAAAATGTAACTCGCCTTGTTTTGATTTGTTTTACGATAAAAACTATTTTTTAAAAATCTTTTATTTATTTTTGTTGCATTTTCTCCCGCTTGCCACTGCCTTGGCAAATAACATTCTCCGAACCCGATCGGTCCCGATCAAAATGGGTCGCGCGCGCCGATGAGCAGCTTTCTTATATCTAATGAAGTAATACCATTAGCTCCACCCCTTCATTAATCGTTATGAGTGCACATTATATTTACATCCATACCCGATCACAAAGGGGCGGGGCTAATGGGCTTAATTTATTGCATACAAGAAAACTACTTTCTGGCGCACGCGAGCCATTTAAATCGGGATTCCACAAATAGCGGTTCGACATTTGATGCAGCGGAGCGGACACAGCAGCACGAGAAGCCATGGGTAGCAGTGGTAGGCAATGCTGAAAATTTATTCCAAATGGTGGAGGCTTAGCGAAAAATCAACGAGTGGCGCTCGGTCAGTTTCAACGCAAGGTGCCGACAAGCGTTTCAATGCAGTTATTGGAAAGGCGCATTGGAAAAATGAAATTGTTTCCTCTCAGGACCAACATTTTATGGAAAGAAAGAGTTAATTGCGAAAATGGACGGTTTCGATGAAATCGGGTTTGGCGTGGTAGCTTGGTTGCTGTTAGTGATTCCATCCATTCAAATGTACTGCATCATCTTCCGACGCGCTATCAAATTCGCTTTTTACAGTTGAATTCTGCACTTTGAAGAAAGATTATTTAAGATAGTCGGATCAACCTTATTTTGTATAAAATGGTGGCTTTTGTATAAAATCAATGAAGACACCACCTTAGTGGAAATTATTTACAGCAAGCACCCATTGGTGACCGTTGCTCGGACCGACAGATGCCAAGCGATAATGTTTTGCAATATGAATAAACTTCGTCTTAAGTCAAAAATTATTCCTCGCAACAATACGAATCGTAGATAACCAACATCTCATAACCAAATTCAGAATCTTGCGAGAAAATTTCATAGGATTCTTAGAATTAGTCATTCTCCGAACGGTCCATTGTCTGTGGAATACCGATCAAAATGGCTCGCGCGCGCCGGAAAGCAGCTTTCTTATATCTAATTAAATAATTCCATTAGCCCCGCCCCTTCATTAATCGTTGAATGCACATTATATTTACACCCCTATCAGATCACAAAAGGGCGGGGCTAACGGGCTTAATTTATTGAATACAAGAAAGCTGCTTTCTGGCGCGTGCGAGGCATTTTGAGTAGTGACAATGCTGAACAATTTATTCCAAACGGTGGAGGCTTAACAAAAAATCATCGAGGACTGTGTGTAATTAATTCTTGAAGTTCTCCTCACTTTGTCACGTACGCTTCCATCGCGGGCGAAAACCAAATGTTTCAAATAAATATCCTCAGCTTGCACATCTTTGCGTTGATTGGCTGCCACCTAATCACACGATGGCGCATCTTACCCAGCACTATGAAGCCGGTTCCCAGCTCGTTGGTGGTGCCACAGCTTTGGTAGAAGGTTGCCGCTCGATGCCCGCTTTCCCACACTTTCTGTCCTGTCCAGCAAATCTCCTGCAGCGCCACGACGTCGAAGTTGCGGGATGTAATTCATCGTAGATCATCCTGTCGCAACCTGCGAAACCTAGCGACTTGCAGTTTCATGTTTCAAGCTTCCAATCGTGATCCTTTATTCGTCGTCTAGGTCTTTGCCGAATATATCGAGTCGTATTATCTCTTATATTGCTCGTAATAATTGGTTTTACAGGCGGCTTATTGAGCCTGCGCAAACCTCCTGTGTCGTCGGAGGGCCGTTGTGTCAGGTCTGTTTTGTGTCCCACCTGATACTAGGAATTGGGATTGTGCGCTTTGAGCGACAGACGGTCGCTTTGGTTGGGCCTACTTACGGATACATTCAGATTAGGTAGGGTAAAAATATTGGTTTATATTTTTGGATCGCTTCTTTTAACTTTTTTAATTGTTTTTAATTTAAGCTTTATTAGTTCTGAGTATTAGTTAGATTAGTATGTACACATTAGAGTAGGCATTGAGTTTTATCATTCGTTGCAATGTCATTTTAAAACTAAGTTTTGACCTCAGAAAACGCAAAATTTCATTAGTGAACAAAAAAAAGAAACGGATAATTTCTTTTTTTCAAGAAACTCAAATTGGCACTATTCAAGAACTTGCAAAACATAATGCCAAAGAATACATGCAAGCCATGCGTCGTTAGTTGTGGCCCATTTGTGAGTTTATTTAAACATTCTTGGTTCATATGTTCGATTTCAACATAACCCACCCCTGTCGCAGGTTGGTCCTTGCTGCGTTCCCGTATGTGGTCCCTGCTACGGACCCTCAACCGGTGTATGTGCTCCGGGCATCCCCTGTGGACCGTGTTCGCCGTGTTATGGACCCTGCAATCCGTATTGTGGCCCTTGCTGGGGACCGAACGGTCCATGCGCCAGAATCGAATACTATGACCGATGAGAACGGAATTCATTTGCTTGTCTAGAGTTTACAATAAAGCAATGATTTTCGCAGCAAAACTCAATCAAACAGAACTCTATTTTGATTACTAGAGAAATAACAGAAGTAATTCGTTGATAACCGTAATTCTAACTGTTTATTTTCAGCGATGATGTCTTAAGATAGTTATCATGCCTGTTCTTGTTTATAAGATGGTCAAAGATTTCGTATAAATCTTGGTTTGTTCGAATTGATTTGCTTGAGTGAACGAGAATTTGCTTTAACATTCAATGAATAGGATATTCCATCGTAAGGAAGAACAAGAACTGTTGTAGAATACGGACGATCTTGTATATCACCAGGCCAATGTATTCAATGTTTACGCCCGAAGAGTTCTTGTTCTACATAATATCAACAATCTTAGAAACATTAAGGCAAACGTCATTGCTAGGTGGATTAATCTTTTTGCCTTTCTCGTACAACAATGTTGTACCGAAAGGCTATCATTTCACTCCGAAAACGAACTTTTTATAGAAGCCTCTAAGATCCATAGTATTATATACCAATCGACTCAGCTCGACGAGCTGAGCACATGTCTGTCTGTCCGTGTGTATGTATGTGTGTATGTGTGTGTGTGTGTGTATGTGTGTGCACAAAAGCTATAAAAAACATTAAACAACTTTTCGTATAGAAATCCTTAACCGATTTTCTCGCAACAAGTTTGATTCGATAGTTGACAAAGCCTTGTTGATCACTATTGAATTTTATAACGATCGGTAATTGCGTTTAAAAGCATCGGACCATATAAACCCCATATAAGGTTGGTGTCTTAACTAAATGCGAGAAAGGCACCATCGCTAGGTGGATTAATCTGTTTTTTTTTTAAGGATAGACCTTGAAATGATTTTTTTTGTTAGGAGTAGTCTTGATGACTATGTTAAAACACTGACTGTTGCTTCAAGTATAATTATATTAATTAAAAAGACTTGACGATATGGATGGTTGGGACTCTTCATTAGACTCAAATCAGTAAGCTCTTCTTGCATCGGTCCGTGCAGTTTTGTATCCACTTTGTAATTAAAAACAAGTGATAAAGATCAATGAAAAGGATCATTAAAATCTGGATGTCTCCAGTAAATACAAACGTTCTACGAACACATACACCTTTTGACTTAATGTCTTGGAAATATCAAGCCCTAACTAAACTAAACTTTTCAGAAGTCTATCTGGGACGGAAACTATTTGTTTTTCGTACCTGTAAGGATGTAATTACCAAATTCGTTTGGAAAAGTTTAGCATTCATGCCATTGTAGGCATTCGTTATTCAAAATTATTCGCCTATCATCGCACAATTATAATCTGTGCTTATTATATTTCAGTCACCACAGCAAATATGACCTATCCAATCATATACCGGAACGTCGTGCGTGGTACACAACTATTTAGCTTAGAATACACGTATGGAAAAACAAGAAATCCGAACAGAATGAAATTACCATACGCCGCAATCGCTGGCGGCCCATCGCACTAGGGTCGTTGCGCGAGGTTATCCGACCGTCGCCGAGTCATTCCCGTCCCGAGCTGAGCCGCTTGGGTGGCGCGGGCGGATGATAATGATGGTGGTACGCAGCAAACTATGAAAATCTGCGCACACCTCGCGGCAAATCCGAACGCGTCCAGCACCACATGGATGGGCAATGATGGTTGGATGGGTTTGTTGGTGACACATACCGAACTATACATGCGGTCCAGAAGGAAGGAGGAAAAACGAAAAATAGAATCGTCCATAGTCAACGGCGTTTTCCAGCTATGGGTATGCGATATTTTTGGTACATGTACTCCGTTTGCCTAGGAATTTCTTAAACAATTTCAAAACTTTGCTTTACAATTTTTTATTGCACATGTGGCAAATTCACAGCTGGGGCACTCCTTAGTCGTGCGGTAAGATGCGCGACTACAAAGCAACACCATGCTGAGAGTGGCTGGGATCGATCGGTCTAGAACATTTTCGGGTTGGAAACATTCTCGACTTCCCTGGGTATAAAAGTAACATCGTGTTAGCCTCATGATAAGCAAATGCAAAAATGGTAACCTGGCTTAAGAACCTCGCATTTAATAATTTAGATGTGAAAAAAATCGTTAGGGTTTTAAAAGTCTGAGTCCCCCAGCAAGTTCAATTGCAGGACAAGCTTGATGTTGACTAGTTGATCATTTTTTTATCATTGTTTCGGTAAAAAATTACAACAAAAATGGTATTTTATGTGACACTAGTTGACCCGGCAGACGTTGTCCTGCATAGTAGGCGAAAATGCGCGTTGCAAACTGCCCTTGCGAATCCTTATTTTAGTTTTTCACGATTTACACAACTTTACTAATAATTTTTGACTGGGGAAATATCATATAAACCCGTCGGAAACGATAACGGACATATTTGCTGAAGGAATGGAGAAAATCCATCCAGCCGTTTTCGAGTTATGCGGATACGAACACAGACCATTTCATTTTTATTATATAGATAAATGTATGTCTTGGCTATTAGTATAGAAGCAGAAGTATCCTTGGCTGAATCAATCAAAGTTGCAAAAAAATGTACTCACATGAGCTTTCCTTTATAAACAAACAAATCTCTCATCGCATACCCTAAAATCCAAAGCACCGAAGAACATCCGCATATCTATTGGGGAAAAGCGCTCCGTGGTCTGCGAAACAATTATATTAAATAGACTCGGTGGAAAAGTTCTGGTTTCATTCGAACTCCAACCGTCGTCAGGTGCGCTGTGGATACGCGTGAGGTTCGTTGTTTCAGACGCGATCGCGAGTTTAGGTCACACTTGCTGTGATCGATCAATGAATCTACCAGATAGGCGCCAGGTGCCGGTGACTTCATTCCGACAGAGCTGACATAATTTGGTGGTTTCGAACAAAAGTAGATCGTACTGACCCCTGGAAGTGTTTTTTTTTTCGGTGGTTCATTTGTATTGTGGAAAAAATAACAACCGACCCGGGGACAGTGTGAACAAAAGAGCTGAACCTTGAAAAAAGTGGCTCCGAAAATAGAAGAACGAAACCCGGCTGCGTGGCCCAACAATAGCCAGTGGACAACATAAACTTCGTGAATATTCAAACACGAACAACTCAATCTAGAACAACGGGCCGGTTCAGCGCCAAAGTGGGGTCATTCATGTAACCTCCAAGCTCTGTGGGGGTGGTTTGGTGTAAATTCCGTTTTTCAACTTGTACCGATTTCTATCAAGCATTTTGCTTTTCTCGTATTTTTCAGCAGCATTAGTTAATTGGCAGTTTATGGAAATCTTTTGGCATGTTTCGTTGTTTCAACAATTACCATTAGCGAACGTTGTTGTTTGGTAGGATCTCTTGACAGTGATCGCGGTCGGTGTGTTTTGCGGGGGAAATTAGCATTTGGTTTCGTACCGATCGCATTCTAAGTAGTGTGGATAACGAGAAGAAACCCCAACGAAAAACGATAGCCTAAAAGTGGTGTGGCACGTGTTAAAGCGTAGTTATTTTTTGGAATAGTGGAAACAGGAAAAACAAAACCAACACGCAACAGCAGAATGGGCGATGATACAGCGTTTCGAAAGGTGAGTGATCTGCTATTTTGATTGTTTGATTTCATCTGGGAAATTCGGCCTTTTTGTTGATGGTTGCGAATAATCTTGAGAATGAGTGACATTTCAGGGTTATTATGAAGAATCATTAAAATAAACGCGGGGTTGTAATAGATGATGAATAGCTTGTCGCGTGTTTATTTGCTAGATCAAAGATTATGTTCTACATCTATGCATGCTACAGAGTTGCAGATATAACAAGCACAAAATTATATCTGTTTCTTCAATTTTAAACTAACTTGTAGGGTAATTCGCCAAATGTTGAACGGCCAATTTTTTCACCTATTGTTGAACGCACGTGCATTTTTTATGGGAGTTCAACAATAGGCGACAAAATTAGCCGTTCAACATTTGGCGGTTTCCCCTATGTGAGTTTTTTTTTTAATTTTTTAATTAGTTTCAAATGGAATAATTCGCTTTTTAAAATGATTCTATATTAGTTAGTAATTATAAATATAAACTAATAAAGACATGCTTTGTGTATTCTCTATACTGCCTGTAACAGCATAGTTGTCCCATCTTTGCTGGGTTTCCTATTCATATGGGACAGTTATGCGAATTACAGGCAGTATAGTACTAGTCAGGGGCTCTCATTAGCCGTGCGGTAAGACGCGCGGCTACAAAGCAAGACTATGCTGAGGGTGGCTGGGTTGGATTTCGGATTGGAAATTGTCTCGACTTCCCTGGGCATAAAAGTATCATCGTGTTAGCCTCATGATATACGAATGCAAAAATGGTAACTTGGCTTAGAAACCTCGCAGTTTTCTGTGGAAGTGCTTAATGAACACTAAGCTGCGAGGCGGCTCTGTCCCAGTGTGGGGATGTAATGCCAATAAGAAGAAGAAGAACTAGTCAGGATGCCCATAGAGATCGTCCTTTATATGGGCTGACCAGATCATTTCAGTGAAAAAAAACGGGATAAACGCACTTGTAAATCGCGACATGTCAAAAAACCTTGTGACAAAATTCAAGAGCTGTGAAATTTTGAAAATCTATGGGCCTAATTTTCGTTTTCCGTGTAAGAATTTAGTGAAAAATTTTAGAGTGAATCATGTACCAATCATTTACCGCCTTCTATTGTATTAAGTTAACTATGGAAAAAAACTGAACCACAAATATTTCACTCTTCAAAGGGGGAGGATTGTCTTTAAAACCACCCCCAAACTTTTCCAATTCTGAACAACTGAAAATAACAAAAAAAAGGCGGAATCACAAATGGCAGAATCTCGAAAGGCAGACTTTCTTATACATGTAACAAAAGGCGGAATATATCATAAGGCGTAATTACAAAAGGCGGAAATACGAATGGCGGAATTTCAAAAGGCAGAATTCTGTCATTTCTTAGTTTTACACAGGCGCCTGCTTAAGGTAAAGGAGGACATATTTTATTCTTTGAAGGCTCGTATCTGCCCGGTCTAAGTTGAAGGAGGATATGATTCCTTCTTTAAAAGCACGCCTCTTCGTATATTTATCTAATTTCTATCGGGGGTACGCCGTTTGGCATAAAATAATTTGGCCTAATAGTTGTTTGGTATAATGGTCGTTTGGCATAATTGATTAAAAATAATATATACTCAGAAAAAAATAAAAAAATTCCTTTTTGGCATTTATATAAATTATAATACCAATATGAGATTTTTTCTCATCTACATATAGGCTGTTCTTTCAGTTCAGGTGGCTACACGGTAATAATTAATATTCTTATCGACGATTTAGGTTCTATTCAATTTCCCTGAAAACTGTCTGTCGAGAAATGTATAAAAAGATTCAAATGTCTTTTTCCCAGAATATATTTACTAATTCCAAGCAGATCTTTCCTCAGAACGTATTATTTGCCAAAAAGTGAAGGTAAAAGTAATTCTATTTTATTGAATTTTCGTTCGTATCACTTTTTTAAATCAAACGGTCGCTCGAGATAAGGTGAAACGCCTGATGTGGCCTTTCTTTTAAAGCACGCGTTTGCTCTGTGTAATGCGAAAGGGGAGACTATTCTTTCTTTCAAATTACGCAATAGCTCGGGATAATGCAAAAGAGTTGATGATGCCTTCTTTTAAAGTACGGAGCAATGCAAAAGGGGAGATTATTCCTTCTTTTAAATTACGCTATTGCTCAGGATAATGCAAAAGAGTTGATGGTGCCTTCTTTGAAAGCATTCTTCATTGTAAATATCTAGAAGTCTATGTTGAAGTCCAGCTTTAAGTTGCGTAAAGAATATGATTATTGAAAATAAGATCATTTTCACTGCGTTATGCCAAACGACCATTATCCGAAACGACTATTATGCCAAATGACCATTATGACAAACGACTTTATGCCAATCGGCCTAATATCAAATGACTTTATGCCAAACGGGGTAGCCCCTTTCTATCTATTAAAATCTCATTTCATGACTGAAACACTAACAGCCTCCTAGCTTAGTATCTATTAAGCACATCCAGAGTTATTAAGTGTACGATTTGCAGCCCAAAAAACGACCGTTAAGAGATTCGATTTCAGTTACCTTCAGCATGGTATGCTTTGTACAAAATATGTTATATCGCTGAGCTACGAAAGGTCTCCCCACTAAATAACAAGAAAACATGCATCTGGCCGATCAACGGCCAAAGTGTATCTTTTTGTAGCGAAAGGAGAATCACGCCATTTGATCTGTTGGTTTAGAATGTCCGCATAAGTTAAAACAGCCTAATGCAATTCTGCCTTTCGTGATTATGGATTTTGTGATTCCGCCTTTCGTGTTTCTGCCTTTTGTATCGTTCCGCCTTTCGTTCATTCTGCCTTACGTATTCCGCCTTTCGTTTGACACCCCAAATATTTCACTCTTCAAAGGGGGAGGATTTTCTTTAAAACCACCCCCAAACTTTTCCAATTCTGAACAACTGAAAATAACAAAAAACCCAGATCAATCCACCTAGCGGTGGTGGTGCCTTTCTCGCGCATTAAAATAATAAGAAAAACACATAGGAGAGATCGAAATAGCACTTTAGTGGGATAGATTTTACTTTTTGCATCAATTCATTCGCATTTGCGGTCATTTGAATGCATTGCTGCAAACTTTGAAAATTTTTTTTTTCGTTTTCCCAAGGGGGGACCCTTGGCAGAAAAACAATGTTTTTCAATAACTTTGGAACGCAATGACCGATCGGGCCAATTTTCAATAGGAAACAACTAGACCGCAATTCGCGTCGACTGCAACTTGTTGCGAGTAAATAGAGTCTCACATTTTTGTACACACACACATACAGACATCACCTCAATTCGTCGAACTGAGTCGATTGGTATATAACACTATGGGTCTCCGAGCCTTCTATCAAAAGTTCGATTTTGGAGTGATCCTATAGCCTTTACGTATACTTTGTATACGAGAAAGGCAAAAATAGTCAAAGTATCCTGCCTAAAGTGTAGTTTACAGTTCTGAAAACACGTCACGGGATTTGGTCTTCCATGTATTTCAAAGGGGCAAGTTTTCCTAACTATAAACCAGCCTTTAAAGCCGGTCTGAGTATCAGAGCGATAAGAAAACAAACACATTCTAAGAAAACAAAATTTCAAAATACAAATGCGAAAAGAGCCCTATTGCTCTGGTATTATTAATTTCTTGTGCAAAACCCTTTTCCAAGAATATAAGTGAGGGAAATCTGTGGGTAAGAATAACAAGAATCTCAGCAAGGAAAGAATATAAACAAATCGTGATTTTAATTACTTCCATGATAATTAGGCTGACCAGATCATTTCGGTGATAAAACGGGACAAACGCGCTTGCAAAACGGGACAGGGTTAAGACAGGCATTTTTATCTTTTCGTCATAGTATCGAAACCAAAACAAAAATAAATCGTAAGCTCAAGAGAAACGTTCTTCATAGTTGGAGATTAACGTTGCTTTTGTTGGTTTAGCCTAATGTGACCAGTAAGCGTCCTGCGAAACGCGGAAACACAGGCTTGAAAATGGATCCTCCAAAAATGCATTTCGCATAGATGTTAGGCAAAAAAAAGGAAAATGTTTGTAAGGCTGTATAAATTGTAATAAATCTGTATAACGAAGTTAAAAAATGCAGCGTCACATTAGTTTAGCTCCTACGACGATGGACGGATATACCTGCCGTGTCCCCATGTCAAAAAAAACCTGGAATAAAATTCAAAAGCTCTGGAAATTTCAAAATTTATGGGCTTAATTTTCATTTTCCTTGTAAGAAATTAGAACTATTTTAGAGTGAATCATTCACCACCATAACCTTATATTGTATAAGGTTAGTTGTGGAAAAAATACTAAACTACAAATATTTCACTCTTCAGAGGAACGCGGACAAAAACACGAAGGCAAAGAAAATTACGCAACTCTCAACATTTGGAATTTTATTTTAATTTACTCTTAGGCATGGGTTAGGAATTTTATTATTGGCCAATATCAAGAACTTTTCCAATTTCCAAAATGCCAAAAGACAAATGCGAAAAGGGCGAGATTATTGATTTTCCGTGCCAAATCCCTTTTTCATGAATATAAGTGGGAACAAATCTTAGGATAAGAATAATAAGAATCTCAACAAGGAAAGAACATTGATAAAATGTAATTTTAATTATTTCCATGAATATGATTGGCACATGAGAATAAATGTCAAATCTAATCCATTCACAGTCCTTTTTGATCGAAATTGATTTAAATGACGCTAAAAGTAGCCTCACACCTCGGAAATCTTGTCCATTGATTTGTGCCCATGTGCTCCCAAAAAACGGGACTCATGCAAAGATAAAAAGCGAATGATAAAAAAACATCCTGAGCAATAGTTCGGTTTCCAGCTCGGACTCTCGGAGATTTCCGCCTGATTTTCAGGCGTTTTAAATCAGGTCGAATTTCTAATTTTTCGTAACGGAATCCTAAAGAAAACTCGTTTATACACATTTCATTTTCATTTTCATTTATTTAGTTAACATCTAAACAGATAACACTGAATCAACAATTTGACGCCACAATGCACGGTTCGAGGCCGCATCTCTCCATCCTCGGATACGCCCCACGCTCGCCAAGTCGTTCTGCACCTGGTCTGCCCATCTCGCTCGCTGCGCTCCACGCCGTCTCGTACCTGCCGGATCGGAAGCGAACACCATCTTTGCAGGGTTGCTGTCCGGCATTCTTGCAACATGTCCTGCCCATCGTACCCTTCCGGCTTTAGCTACCTTCTTCGAGCTCATGGTTCATTCTTCGCCGC
Organism: Armigeres subalbatus; assembly: GCF_024139115.2. Taxonomy (NCBI): domain Eukaryota; kingdom Metazoa; phylum Arthropoda; class Insecta; order Diptera; family Culicidae; genus Armigeres; species Armigeres subalbatus. The sequence continues at coordinate 62,124,172 of NC_085140.1, forward strand.
CACACACCGTCTTCTTGCACACCGCCAAAGATGGTCCTAAGCACCCGTCTCTCGAATAATCCGAGTGCTTGCAAGTCCTCCTCGAGCATTGTCCATGTTTCATGTCCGTAGAGGACTACCGGTCTTATTAACGTCTTGTACATGACACATTTGGTGCGGTGGCGAATCTTTTTCGACCGCAGTTTCTTCTGGAGCCCGTAGTAGGCCCGACTTCCACAGATGATGCGCCTTCGTATTTCACGACTAACGTTGTTGTCAGCCGTTAGCAAGGATCCGAGGTAGACGAATTCCTCGACCACCTCGAAGGTATCCCCGTCTATCGTAACACTGCTTCCCAGGCGGGCCCTGTCGCGCTCGGTTCCGCCCACAAGCATGTACTTTGTCTTTGACGCATTCACCACCAGTCCAACTTTTGTTGCTTCACGTTTCAGGCGGGTGTACAGTTCTGCCACCTTTGCAAATGTTCGGCCGACAATGTCCATGTCATCCGCGAAGCAAATAAATTGACTGGATCTGTTGAAAATCGTACCTCGGCTGTTACACCCGGCTCTCCGCATGACACCTTCTAGCGCAATGTTGAACAACAGGCACGAAAGTCCATCACCTTTGTCGTAGACCATTGAACGATCTTCGGCCAGCGCAGATTCTCGAGGGTGAACGTAGTCTCTTCTAATCATCTTTTCACACGCGACAAAATCGGAATAACCGTTTAGAACACACGGCAGACAGTTTGAACTTTAAACAGCGACTGTCTTTTACAACATCTATTTCAAGACTGACTGGTGCAGGCTATGTTTGTGTGGTGGCTACCCGGCTGTTCTCTCACTCTCTCCTGACGCTTTGATGAGCACTTAGAAAAGGATTAGGACTGTCAGGTATAAACTTAGGAATAGAACTTTAGGTATATTTTATTTATTTTTTTTAGAACTTTAGGTATATTTTATTTATTTTTTTTTAATATGTTTTTTTTTAATCAATAAATTTTTGTTTTAGTCCTTGTTTTTTTGTTATTTTACTTTCATTTTACTTACCGAGTTCATTGATTCTCTACAATCTCCCTCTCATCTACTCCTATTAAACATAAATACATATAAATAGGATTCAAAACACATAATTTCTAACCGCAAGGGATTTGTCAAGGAGAAAAAGGCAAAATAATCCCATTTCTCATAACATTTGATATTCTCTGTATTTTATTTATTTGAAAATATAAATTTATACTAGAAGTAGTAAGTGAAAATTGAAATCGAGTTAATTGTATGTAAAATACATTACCTGTTTTGGTTTCCCCTTCATATTGAACCAAAAAATCGCATTACAATTGAATAAGGTAATTATACTATATTTAATTACAAAGATGTCCATAGAATAATTTAATCAAGTAGGGAACCGTTAGAAACGTGGTAAACAAACATGTCCTTAAATTTTTCAGGTTTTCTTATTATTCGTTTAGGCCTGGTAGAAGTAACGTGAGTCTTTTGTGCGGTAGATGGTGCTTCTTGAGCATTTACGACATTCGAATAAGGGCGGTAATTTCGACTCGCACCCGCATCGTTGTTAGTTATTTCGAATTCTGTATCGGTGAACACAACAGGTCTATCTTCAACATCCTTTTCTGCTGCATCATCCACTACAGCTTCATCTTCTGTCACATCGTTGCTATCGAGATCATTTTCATTCGCGTCATAATCCTTTTCAGGAACCAGCTTGATGTCCTGGACGTTCCTGACGTACTGTACGCCTCTGCCACTACGGATCACAACCTTTGCTCCTTCACGCATCAACACTGTGTATCGTTCTCTTGAAAAATAACGGATCAGTTTTGTTAGGTCGTGGAATCGCCATTACCACTACGTCACCGGCTTTGATAGTTGATGGTTTAGCTCCTCTACATCTATCTGCATAGCTTTTGCTAATCAGCTTGGTCAAGGAATCCCGTTCTCTAACATCATTGCGATCTAATTCCTTGATGGATTTTGACTCCCACAGCGCAGGAAATGACCCACGGTATTTCCAGCCCACAAGGAGCTCAAAGGGCGTTATTCCGAGCCGCGAATGTGGCTTAATCGTATTATGGACATGAACATACCGGTCAAGAGCGCTTCTCCAATTAGTCGAATCTTCTTTACTGCCTGCGAGGGCCTTCAGAATGCCTTTGATTCTGACGCTCCACGGCACCATTGGATTGAGCACTCAGAGGAATGGACTTTCTAACTCGCACTCCTTTTCGCTCCCAATGTTCGATGAACTCTGAACTAAAGAACGGTGGTCCATTGTCACTCTGAATAATCATTGGGAGGCCCCAAGTTTCGAATGCCTTAGATAGAGCGGCAATCGTGTTACTTGCGGTTATGGCACCAATTTCCACAACAGACAAAAATCTCGAATAAGTATCGACTATGATCAAGAACTCTCCAGTGCCACATCCGCGTACTGTTAAAAAATCGATTTGAAGAATCTCCCAAGGTCCGTCAGGAAGAGTGCGGCTTGAGAGTGGTATCGGTGGGTTTTTTCTAGAAATCACTAAACAAGTTTGACAAGATTTGACAAATTTTTCTACCGCGAAGCTGACGTCAGGCCACCAAAAATATTCGCGAACGATGCGCTTCATTGCTGCTGTACCAAGATGGCCTTGATGAGCGGCCTCCAATGCTCGCCGACGAAGACTTGTTGGAAGTAGTACCTTATCCTCTTTAAATACGGTTGATCCAACGAAGCGTAGATCCGATCGATGAAGCTGGTACCGACGCAATGAATTTGGCCAATCGTTAGAAACAATAGCCGCGCGAACTGCCATCAGTTCTTCATCTGTTTCGGAACCGCTTTCGATATCGCTCCATGAAATATCCATACAACCAGCATCAAGAGCGTAAAGAACATGTTTATCGTCTGCATCATCAAAAGGAGGATCACATTGTGCTTTGCTGATAAGCCTCGAGAGCACATCTGCTACGTTCATATGTCCGGGAACTCGTTTTATCGTGAAGTCGAAAGGCTGGAGTCTTAGCGCCCATGCCTCCGCTCTAGAAAGAGCTCGCTTGTTGACTTTTCTTCCTTCACCGAAAATAAACTGGTTTGCCTCAGAGTCTGTTCGGATCGAAAAAGACTTGCCAGTTAAATAAAAGGAAAATCTTTCTACTCCCCACACAATAGCTAATGACTCTTTCTGAGTCTGTGGATATTTTCTTTCCGATTCCGTTAACGCTTTCGACGCACAAGAGATTATCCTCGGTTTACCCTCTTTGTCGTATTGGACAAGGACAGCACCGAGCCCGCTTGGCGAAGCATCCACAAAGACGTCTGTCTCATCATCGCTGCAGAAATAACCCAGTTTCAGGACTGAAGTGAGCGCATCATCCCTGAGAAAGTTAAACTCGTTTTCTTCGTCCTCAGTCCAATAGAAGGTTTCTGATTTAGCCAACTCCCGCAACTTCTCCGTTTTATCTGCCCGCTTGATAATGAAGCGCTCAACGAAATTTATTAAACCCAGGAAACTCTTAACCTCTGACTGCGTCTCCGGTCTACGGAAGTTTTTAATGGCTTTCAACTTCTCTTCTTCTACCATAAGGCCTTCGCTGGACATTGTGAATCCTATGAACTTAACAGAAGTCTCACCGAAAACACATTTCTTCTCGTTAAGACAAACGTTGTGCTCGCGAAGACGACGAAGCACCTATTGATAACAGCAAGGGTCAGGCTAACTTCAAGATAAATTTACAGATTATTGACATACCTCTTCCAAGTTTCTATCGTGCTCCTCCTTAGTGCGGCCGAAAACTAAGAAGTCATCCAAATAACTCACGACTCCTTGACAACCAGAAAGTATTACTGTCTGGCAAACTTCCTGGAATATGTCTGGGGCATTACATAGCCCAAAGGGCAACCTTTTGAATCGATAAGTCGCATCACCAGCGAAGAAATTGGTGAGGTGTCGAGATCTTTCATCCAAAACTATGTGAAAAAATGCACTTGATAAATCAAGTATAGAGAAGTAGGTTGCTCCGTGTAGCTCAGCCAATATCGCTTCAAGAGTTGGCATCTTGAAGGGGGATCTGATGATACTCTTGTTCGGACCTCTCAGGTCCACTACCAGCCTAGTCAATAACACGCAAATTATTAACAAAATATTACTACTACTATATGAACAAACCTTATATCGTCTCTCCCTTTCGGTACTACGAGCAAAGAAGAACAAAAGGATTTTTCCATACCGTCTGCTACCGGTTCAATTATCCCTGCCGCCAACAATTCATCCAATCTACGTTTCGCCTCCTTCTTAAATGCTGGTGGAATACTAGTATAAATGCTTCTTGACGGAGGCTTGTTCTTGTCGTAAGCTAGTATAACAGGCGGAACATTAAATTTAGGAAACTCCTTTGTTCCTGAAACTGAAAGAATTTCTCCAGGCGTAGGACTAGATCTTGAACTATCATCGTTCATAACTGGCACCCTCAATCCAACTTGCAAAATGCTATACCGAAATGCAGTACTTCTACTTAAGAGAGACCTAGCCTGATCTACAGCGTAAAACTTTTCCAGTAATACTGGACGATCCTCGGAGATAATAAGTTCAGCAACGAAATTGGCCAGGACATTGATATTGCTATTGGCTGCGTAACCCTTCAATACCTTATCTGAACCTGTTTGGACGTTAAAGATGGCCGCTCGTGATTGATCGTTGCTCATTATTTCTCGAAAAATGTCTCCATTGATTGTATTAACTTCGGCTCCAGAGTCGATCAGAAAGTTAACAGACAATCCTGCAACACGTCCTTCAATACAAGCCCCATTTTCAATCCCTAACTGTGAAACAGGCACCTCATTGACCATCGCTTCCGTTGCCTGAAACAACGCAAGAAACACCCAGTGTTTATTCAATTCATTTGTAAATATTGACTTTTTTGTTCTATACAAAAAAAAGCGCTATCTGGTATTGTTTTATTTATTTCAATGTAAGTGAATTGAATTCAAGAATAAGTGTGTTTATAAAATCACAACTAATGTGAAAAATAATCAATGGAAATGTAGTATGTTAAACAGTAGCACAACCGTATCGAGAATTACACAATATGACTTACGTTAGAATCCTCCGGAGACTCGTCCTTGGTAATCATGGCAATTTTCTTCGGTGCCGGTCCGACGGTACCATCATTACCATTGAGCGCCTTTCGTTTTTGTGTTTCTCGTGATTGGCTGCAAGCTTTGGCCAAGTGTCCCTTCCGTAGACAAGTTCGACAGACTTTGTCCGCCGCTGAGCATGAAGAAGCTAAGTGATATCTACCCAAGCAACGCCAACAAGGTTTATATTTCGGCTGCGAGGTTGTATCCCGATGAAAACCTTGTCTGCTAGGTCTGATTTGTTGATTGACGAATCTTGTCTGACTTCCAACAGGCGACTGATACTGGTGATCGTATTCCGGGCGAGCGTAATGAGACTCAATTCGACTGGACCCTGATGAATATCCGGAAGAAACTGGCGCAACGTGGGCCTGTTGTGTGTGAGACTTGGCGAACAACTCCTCGTTTTTCTTTGCGATTTCGATAGCTCGCGCTTTTTCTAGTATTACTGCAAGACTTCCTCCTTTCCTCAAAATTTTTCTACCCATTTCGCGAATACTGAAGTTAAGTGCATGTGATTGGATCACATCTGCCACATTTTCTATAATCTGGTTGTCATCATAATTGCAAAGCTTTGCTAGGTTGATGACACGTTTCACATATTTGACATCCGATTCACCGACAATCTGAGTCAACGATCGAAGTTTCTGTCGGTGAAGTAGAGTGTTATCGCGTGAACCAAAAAAATCCATTAGTCGACTCATCGCGCTTGAATACGGATTATTGCCGGATGTGCTAGATGAGCCCATATTATCCAGAAGGTCCAGAAGCTTTGGTCCTGCTTTTGATACGGAAAATACTCATCTTTGTAACTTCGTCTGTTACCCCAACAAGTTGCATTGAAGCTTCTAGTAATGTACGCCAGTTCTCAAAAGAACGCCTATCTATATCATCTTCACCTCCATGGGTCTACATTCCGCAATGTTCAACGTGGCGAACGAAAGGTTGTTCATGGATGTTGATAACGAATTATTGCTTGTGTACGTATCTCGAATGGTAGACTGAACACGGGTTGACTTAGGATTTATGGAAACCGCGTTCGATGTCATTAGCTGTTTGTTCCTGGCCTTGACCTTCCGCAATTTCAACGAAAGTTCCGCGTTCCGCTTACGCTCAACCTCCAAAGCATCTTCCTCTGATGACGGAATGGCATGTACCACTTCGATCGATGATCTGAAGGCAATAAAAAGAATATAATTCAATCGAGAAGCTGTACAAATATTATCAGACATAAACAGTCAATCGGTTTATTATTCAGATTATAAGTTTTGGTAATAATGCCTTTTTGTTGCCAACAACCCAAGTGATTGCAAATTCGTCTTTACTCAGTTTATTCCTGAACTGGATTCCAATTCATAAGATAAGCTCAGCAATATTTGAAACTATTATCGGTTCACTTCTATAATTGAACCTTCCAAGTTTGTCTCTCCTTAGTTCACTCCAGATCAAGATTTCAACTGACCTATCTCGGCCCAGTAGTACTTCCGAACTACTGACCAGTCCGCTTCAGAACTGGATTTCAACTGAGCTGACTCGCCCCAGTAGTACTTTCAAACTGCTGACCAGCCCACTCCAGAACTGGATTTCAACTGACCTAACTCGGCCCAGTAGTACTTTCAAACTACTGACCAGTTCACCCCAGAACTGGATTTTAACTGACCTAACTCGGCCCAATAGTACTGTCAAACTACTGACCAGTCCACTCCAGAACTGGATTTCAACTGACCTAACTCGGCCCAGTAGTACTGTCAAACTACTGACCAGTCCACTCCAGAACTGGATTTCAACTGACCTAACTAGGCCCAGTAGTACTTTAAAACTGCTGACCAGTCCACTCCCGAACTGGATTTCAGCTGACCTAACTCGGCCCAGTAGTACTTTCAAACTACTGACCAGTCCACTCCAGAACTGGATTTCAACTGACCTAACTAGGTCCAGTAGTACTTTCAAACTACTGACCAGTCCACTCCAGAACTGGATTTCAACTGACCTAACTAGGTCCAGTAATACTTTCAAACTGCTGACCAGTCCACTCCAGAACGGGATTTCAGCTGACCTAACTCGGCCCAGTAGTACTTTCAAACTACTGACCAGTCCACTCCAGAACTGGATTTCAACTGACCTAACTAGGCCCAGTAGTACTTTCAAACTGCTGACCAGCCCACTCCAGAACTGGATTTCAACTGACCTAACTCGGCCCAGTAGTACTTTCAAACTACTGACCAGTCCACTCCAGAACTGGATTTCAACTGACCTAATCAGGCCCAGTAGTACTTTAACTGCTGACCAGTCCACTCCCGAACTGGATTTCAGCTGACCTAACTCGGCCCAGTAGTACTTTCAAACTACTGACCAGTCCACTCCAGAACTGGATTTCAACTGACCTAACTAGGCCCAGTAGTACTTTCAAACTGCTGACCAGTCCACTCCAGAACTCGATTTCAGCTGACCTAACTCGGCCCAGTAGTACTTTCAAACTACTGACCAGTCCACTCCAGAACTGGATTTCAACTGACCTAACTAGGTCCAGTAGTACTTTCAAACTACTGACCAGTCCACTCCAGAACTGGATTTTAACTGACCAACTCGGCCCAGTAGTACTTACAAACTGCTAACCAGTCCACTCCAGAACCGGATTTCAGCTGACCTAACTCGGCCCAGTAGTACTTTCAAACTACTGACCAGTCCACTCCAGAACTGGATTTCAACTGACCTAACTAGGCTCAGTTGTACTATCAAACTGCCCATGCAAAATTTCCATGCAAATAATAGTTTGAGTTTATCACGATTTTCACAATCTTATTCGTAATTTTCACATGAAAATATATTGTATAAACCCGTAGGAGATTATAACGAATAGAAAACCCATTTAATAAACATGGACAAATTCTGCCTGAAGCTCGTTCAATTTAGCCACAGCCTATTGAATAATTAAAAAATTGCGGAACTCCTTGACCATACGTATACCCTATAGTACAATACGATTTACCGAATAGTTTCGGTAATTATAATTCAAATCTTCGTAGATTAGTTAACATGAAAAAAAAATCGAACCTGAAATTGAACCTTGAACAGAGCCAACTATCATATTAATTATTATATTTCCTTTTGAACAAATAACTGTGGTTTAAACCCGATCGAGTACAAGTACAAGTGTGCTTACAGCAACTTGAGTCATTGTCATATGTTGAGTATGTATCATGAAAATTATTGAATGCATAAATACTACTGCTAAATGGGAAATAAATTTAAACGATACCATATAATTTAAATATAAAACATATTTGAAGCTTTATGAAAATATGTTAACTGCGTACAACATAGTACATATATGCCCGTTAATATGATACTTACTTAGGTAGGGAGCGCAACCTAGAATGGCGGGATAGGTACAAGACGACTTGGCAAATATGGGGCTCAGCCGTGGTGGCAGTTATATCGCGGTCAAATTCAATAACAATCACATTCAAATATAGTGGCGTCAAATTATGTTGATTCATTGTTAATTGTTTAGACATAAACCCATAGTATTCTGCGCTTCATAAGTAACCATACTATCATTATACAATTACTATACATAAGCGGCTTCGTGTTTACCCAAAATAGCTGAAGGATTAAAATTATACATTCGATTCACTAACTTTGTTGCAATAAAATATCAAATTTCCACCTTTGTCGGAAAGCAGAAAATCATTTGTCTTTTATTAATAATTTCATTTACTTAAAGCGGACTATCTTTGCGATTTGTTGACATATTATAGTTAGTAGTAAATGTAGACTTAATTATCACCTGCATGAATGAAATAGAACACCTACGAAACTAGTGTCGTTTTCTGAAAATCGTGAATCAAGCGACCAGTATTCTGCTTAGGATTCATCAACACAACGTAACTGCACTGTAAACCAAGTCAAGTAAACGATAATCGATGATAATAAAGTGGTTGTCAGTTTTTTTTATGAACTATTATCGATTGGGAATTATACCACTTTCTGCTGCTATTTAATTGTCCGGTAGTAAAAATATGGAATTGTAGACACCACATAAATACTCGCAACAAAAGCATCCCGTTGTTGAATTTTTTTTTTTACAGCATACTTCAAAGCACTCGACTTACCTTGCATTTTTTTTTACTTCTCTCATTATGAATGAAAAGCGCACAGTACATTATGATGCGTTCCCGCTGTTCGCTCGAAAATGAAAAAGAATGCGAAACGGGAAGTAAATGAAACAACACACTAATACAAACGTCCGCATCAACGGTTCACTGAGTATGGTGAGTTTCAACTCGCACATACCATCACAACCGATAGGAAAAAACGGTGATTCAACAGAGTGGTGATCATCAACACACACACATAAACAACGCAAAACGATTTTGTGGCCGAGAAAAAAATTGATCGGCTGGTCGCCATGTTTCATTTAGCGTAGATTCTTGCAAATTTGTTAAAACAATTTTTCAAACTTACTGGTTGGGAGCGCGATGTTCTCTACCGGCCGGGCCATTGTCGTAGACCATTGAACGATCTTCGGCCAGCGCAGATTCTCGAGGGTGAACGTAGTCTCTTTTAATCATCTTTTCACACGCGACAAAATCGGAATAACCGTTTAAAACACACGGCAGACAGTTTGAACTTTAAACAGCGACTGTCTTTTACAACATCTATTTCAAGACTGACTGGTGCAGGCTATGTTTGTGTGGTGGCTACCCGGCTGTTCTCTCACTCTCTCCTGACGCTTTGATGAGCACTTAGAAAAGGATTAGGACTGTCAGGTATAAACTTAGGAATAGAACTTTAGGTATATATATTTTTTTTTTAGAACTTTAGGTATATTTTATTTATTTTTTTTTAATATGTTTTTTTTTAATCAATAAATTTTTGTTTAGTCCTTGTTTTTTGTTATTTTACTTTCATTTTACTTACCGAGTTCATTGATTCTCTACAACCTTGTCTTAGTCCCCGGCGCGATCCGAACGAACTGGAGTGTCGTTTATACACATGGGAGCGAAATTTGAGACAAGCTCCTGATGTGTAAACTACCTTTAAAGTACGTGCGGACAATAAATATTGCCTTTAATCCGAACAAATTTTCCCTCGGTTTGAAACTGCCTTAAACTCGTTTTGTTCAGTTGATTTATAAATTATTTTTTCATGACGTCGTTTTTTATAGTGAATGATTTCGAAATATTCAAAATTATTCAGAAAGACTTTAAATAATCTTTATTTGTTCGAAACGAATCAAATGATTGAAAAATATGTGGTAAAGCAGATTTGAAAAAAAATTGAATTACCTACTTCGGAAGATTCAAAAAGAATAATCGGAAATTAGCTTAATCTGAACATTAGAATGTCTGTCCCTGCGCTTTATTTTATTGACGTTGAGGCGTGACCTGATTTTCAGGAAATACTTGCCTTCCAAGTTACTAATTTCGATCAATCCACTAATGAAATTGGCCACATTTTAATGCCTCCGGAATAAGCAGAAAAAATAATTCAAATGAAAGTTTATGAAAAAATCCCCCGTAGAAGCTCACATTGTCATTAACTGTGGAAAACCTTTTAAAAAATTGATCAATAGAAAATACAAAACGGCATAGATATAATTCTTTTAAATACAACACTAATAAAATAACATCTCACACTTTTTTTATGGGTGGGTTTCGTCCACTTTCTTTGTTGAGAGATGAGCCAGCCGAGGGCTGTAAATCTATCTAATAAAGACATAAAAAAACACTTTCTTTGTAGGTATTTGATCTCAGATTCCGGCGTTAAAGAATCAATGAAAAAACGGGACAAATTGAGGATTTTTTAGATTACGACGGGACAGCACAAAAAGGTTTAAAAAACGGGACAGTCCCGTTAAATACGGTACGTATGGTCAGCCTAATGATAATGGTTGACGCTTGTAAATAAATGTCAAATCTAATCAATTCACAGTCCTTTTTGATCGGAATTGATTACAACGACGTTAAAAGTAGCGTCATATCTCGGGAATATTGTCCGTTGATTTTGTTCCTATGTGCTTCCAAAAAGGCGGGACTTATGCAATTTCGTCACGCAAAGGAAAACAAATTCTGGCCAATTTATGCAGCTCGATCTCTCAGATATAAATAAAAAATAAATAAATAAATAAACTAGTCTTAAAGTACGTAAGGACCGAAATCCGAAAAAAAAATCCCTCGGTTTGAAACTGCTTTAAATTCGATTTTGTTCAGCTGATTTGTGATTTATTTCTTAATGTCGTCGTTTTTTTTACAGTGGATGATTTGGAAATATTTAGAATTATTCAAAAGGACTTTGAATGATTCTTAATGTTTCGAATAGAATCAAATGATTGAAAAATTTGTGGTATAGCAGATTTGAAAAAAATAGAATTACCTGCTTCGCAAAATAAAAAAAAATCGAAAATGAGCTTAATCTGGAAATTAGAATGTCTTAACCTTAAGAAGTAGATCCATGGAAAATACATAACGGCATAGATAGCATTCTTTTAAAAGCAACACTAATAACATAGCATCCCAACTTTTTGATGGGTTCTGTCCATTTCCCATTTTCATCCCCCCATCAGATGACACGATGTTTGCCCCTTTCAATATCTAGAAACGCGAAGTATGAATGGCATGCTACAAAAATCTCAAAAAATATTTGTCCCGTAACAGGACATGAAAGAGTGCAATATCTGCTTTATTTTTGTGTTTATTACCGCTTTGAACTAGGTGAATAAAAGGATATATGATTAATTTCTCGACTAGTTACTATTCTTCGCATACACCTATTAAAAATTTTAGAAATTTTAATTTTAAAATAAAATACAACATCCTTTTATGACTGCCTTTCATGTGAAGTTGATCGAAGAACCCACGATTCTTTCATTTGGTCGCCTGAAATAGAAAAAGGCGCTTTGCTCTCTGTCTTATGACGATTAAGACCTTTTACAATACTGGTTTCGTCTACTTTCTTCGTATTTGGTTTTAGATTGATCTTGCCTAGCTTGAGGTACCTCCAAGGTTTTTTTTAAATCACATGAAAGCTAACATGCAAAAGTGAGTAATCGGCTCCTATTCAATTTGATTACATTCTTCAAAAGCAATTCCGGGATACTGACGAAATGTCGATAATTTACGTACTTCTACTTAGCCATTTCTAACATTGGTAGGACTTATAATTTTCCTATTAAAGTGAATAAGCTTTAAATTGTTTCGATTAAATTTCTTATTTGGTTATTAAAGAAGACGTACCACAAATGCGTTACGAAATTATAAAAAACTTAAAAAGAAATGGTTAAAATATAATAGTTTGATATTTATGAAACATAAAATTGTTTCTGAAACTTTTAGTCTTCCTATGGAATACTTTGGTGAAGAAGGCTCAGTTCGTTCCCTAGTCCGATGTAGGAAATATTCTCAACTTCAACTCTCATGCCCTGAGTATCATCATATTAACAATGCAATAACATCGCTTTGAATCATCTAAGTAACTGTCGTGACCGTAAATAAAAGAACCTTTAGATTCCTGAGAGGATTTCAAAACTCTGATAGTTTTAATAATTTCAACATTTTGAAAACATGATATTCTGAGTAAACCACTGGAATTCTGATCGGAATTCCATAATAAAAAGGATATTAATCGATGTCCTTTTTTATGGAATTTGATTTCCTGTTCTTGTTTTTGTTAGAGCTTTTGATTGTAGAGAATATCGAGCAAGCTCAGCAAAACTCGTCTAACTCGCCAGAGTTAAATAAAATCATCAGCAAAATGGTGCGTCCGCTTCCTCATAAATGAGTTGAAGCGTAAAGACAGTTAACAAACATACAGGCAAGAACTTTTTTTTTTAAATTTATTACCAGACTAAGGCCGAAGTGGCCTGTGCAGTACATAAAAGTCTTCTCCATTCAGCTCGGTCCATAACTGTACGTCGCCAACCACGCAGTCTGCGGAGGGTCCGCAAATTGTCCTCCACCTGATCGATCTACCCTGCCCGCTGTGCACATCGCCTTCTTGTTCCCGTCGGATAGTTGTCGGGAACTATTTTCACCGGATTACTATCCGACAGTCTGGCTACGTGCCCGGGTCACCGCAGTCTTCCGATTTTCGAGGTTTTTTTTAAATTCTAGATTGAATTCAACACCGAATTTATCCGAGGTGTGAACGATGGATGGTTCTCCCAACAGCTGATGCAACTCGTGGCTCATCTGCCTCCTCCACGTACCGTCCGCCATCTGTACCCCACCATGGATGGTACGCAACACTTTCCTTTCGAAAACTCCCAGTGCGCGTTGGTCCTCACGAGCATCGTCCAGGTCTCGTGCCCGTAGAGAACTTCCGGTCTAATAAGCGTTTTGTAGATAGTCAGTTTGGTACGGCGGCGAACTCTATGCGATCGGACTCTACTCTATTGCGGAATCCAAAGTACGTACGATTTGCTGCCATGGTGCGTCTCCGAATTTCTCTGCTAGTATCGTTATCGGCGGTCACCAGTCAGCTCAAGTACACGAATTCTTCAACCACCTCGATTTCGTCGCCGCCATACAAACTCGTGGTGGGTCCCAGACAACCAGAATGCATGCATAATAGAATTGTTTTTCTGTTATGCGATGCATATGCGCACAAATTTCATCGCTTACCAGTCGCGAAAACACTTTTTACGTACAAAAGTGGAGGCGATATATGTATTTCTTATCCGACGTTGCACGGAAGTGTATGCGATGTGCACGATTTTTATGCGAGTTTGTTCGTTATGCATTGCGATGTAGTTTGTGATAACAAACTCTGTTTGACAGATAATCCGATTTCATGTGAGTTTGATTGCAGGAATATGCGATGTCAACAAATGAAGCTGGAATCAACTCGTAAAATAGCCTACTGTGCGGGAAAATTTATAAATAAACTGATGAGATTTGCACAACAATGCGATTCTGATGAAACTTGGATCGGTAAACGATTTTGATCGTGCATTCTTATGCGATGTGTGGTCGTCTGGGGTGGCTTACGTTGTCCTCTCTTGAACCTCTTCCTATTATGTACTAATTGTTGATTACTAGTCCAATCCGTTTAGCTTCCCTTTTCAGTCTGATGTAGGCCTCCTCCATCCTCTCTAAGTTACGTGCCATAATATCAATGTCGTCGGCGAAATCAAATCACTGGACGGACTTCGTGAAAACAGCTCTCCTGGTAGTTGGTCAACTGCAGGGGCTTTTTGTTTTTCAGCCGGCCGATCTCCTCCTGGATTTCCTGGAGATTCAGAGCCGGCAAGAACAAATATTACTCAAAAAGTTGTGTAAATCAAAGTATATTAGGACACTGACTGTGCCAATACGTCGTTCACTTTTGGGCACTTTTGCTTATCCGATTTGCTCACAACAAGTTGCATTCGGCTGGGAATTCTGTCTTTTTTTTGTTTGTGTTGTCAAATTGACGGCTGGGACCAATGTGATCCATCTCGCCGGCACTTATCTTTAACCGATTTGCTCGAAGTTGAATTTTACGCAGAATACTGAACCATTGTTTCCTTTTGAAAATTGGCCAGATCGCACTATGGGATCAAAAGTTATTGCCAAAATACTATCTTTTACAGAAAAATCGCGTGAAAAGGTGTCACCCATTTTGTTGGCACTTATCAAAAACTCAGAATACTGGCCCATTGTTTCCATTGAAAATTGGCCAAGTCGCACTATGGGCTCGGATGTTACAGATTTTTTACAGAAAAATTGCGTAAAAAAGAGTCACTAATTTTTATTTGGCACTTATCCTTAATCGAATTGCTCGCATTTCAACAGTTGCATTCAACGCAGTATTCTGACATTATAGCAAGGAATGCTTAGAAAAAGCAAAGAATATGAATATTTGTAACATATTTATCCAGTAGTAAATTTAGCACAAACTTTATATAAATAAAAAAATACTGGAACTTATTTTTGTAGAAATTTCTGTTTTTCGTTTTGGTAAAGGGCTGATTTTGCTGATAAACTGTAAGTAAACTGTTGAATCCATAATACCAAAATTTTCCACAATCCATAACACTAAAGTACTGCTAGAGTTATAAGCTTTTGTTTAAGTCAAGTATGAAACTCAAACTTGCTTTATTGCTTTCTTGTATTTTTTTATGGAAATTTTCTTATTTTTTCATTGTTCTTTATTGATCATTTTGTGGAAAAAATTGTAATTTTGTTTTGTAATTGTTCATTGCTAATATTGATTTATTTATGGAAATTTTGTATTTTTTTCGTTGAACATTTTGATTTTTGACCCTTCCTTCGGAAGTGTATATAATTTCACTTTGTATGCGTTACGCAGGTGTGTTACGTATTGATCTATCCATAAATCTCGTGAATTATTAAATAAAATGTATGGTATTTTAAACAAATTCACTTTGACATTGAAAATATAATTATAACAAATGATATGACATGGAATTATGCCTATTTTCCCGATTTGTTTCAAAGAAACAAATGATTTTAATTGAGGAACATATAGAAGCATGTACAAAAAAATCTTCTCAGAAAAGCAAAAAACGTAAAAATTGAAAGGGATTTCAAAAATTTCTTCAGTGGAAGCTAGATAGCAAATGTGAGCATATTTTGAGACACTAATAGATCACTTGTATACATGTATGTGTGCGTATGTGTGCAAATTCTGAAATTTACTACCATAAAAATCTCGCTCATTTTTAAGGTATTGAACAAGTTTAGTTTTACCAAATTAGGCATCCATAAGGCGAAATATATGTTATTATTGAACGCTATTGAGTTTCGCTCAGATCAATGACTGGTTTAGTTAGTTCTGGATTAATTAATATCGAGGTCTCTGGAAATTACAAGTACAATATATGCAACCAGCGTTACGATAGCTACTAACCATGTCACAATAGTTATTCAATCCGACGAGCGCCTTATAGATAGGCAGCATGAAGTACAGTACGTTATCATTCGTTGAGTTGTCACTCAACACATGACATCCGCCTTTGGGTAGGCAATTATTTTGTCATTTTCACGGTAAATCACCGTGGGAAGCTGAGTAGTTTTATCTCGTTTTAAATACTGGAGACTGGAAAAAAAATTCCTTATAACTAAGGAAGGGTCAAAATCCCACTGTAGGTGGATTAATCTGGGTTTTTATGGAAAATTCTTCTTTTATAATTGCAATTTTTGCTTTTAAAAGTGCTTATTTATTTTTGTTTTGTGGAAAATTCTTAATTGTTTATGGAAATTTTGTTTCATTTGTGGAAATTTTATATTTATTTATTGCTCATACCCTGATTTCTTTATTGGCAATTTTCTATATTTTTAAAGGAAATTTCTAATTTTTTAGGGAGAGGTTCTAGCTCTTCTGGGAAATGGATCACCTGAAAATGGAGATGGTGCCTTTTTATTCATTTTTATTCATATATTTATTTGGTAGGCACTCTGTGTTCTTAACCGGTGCCGTAATCTACGGTGATCTACGGAGACATCGCGGTTGACTATCATCTTTGAATTTGCAAGATCCGACCACGCATTTCCAGAATTCAGCGGGAGGAGAGTTCACTCGGGTGTCGATTCCCCATAGACCGATTAGCGACCGGGTAGTCGCTAATGTGAGGCAAGGGTGCATTTCATCTTGGTGGGTGCGATCTTGGATCTTGATGGGTGCGATCAACCGTGTACCACACATTGAGCCGCTTTGGCAGTTTATTGTTGTGGAACATCCAGACGACTCTGATTTGGCTAATAAAAACGAAACGCTAGTTCTGCGATGCTCTTTTGTGTGTGCTTAACGAGCTCACCGTATGCTTCTTTGCGGTGGGTGCACCATCAACGCCCGCAGAACAAGGTGGTTGAGTGTCAACGGGAAAAGGCCCTCAAACTTTGCAGTAGCCGGACGATCGGAGGAATTCAATATCTTGACAGTCTGATATCATCAGATGACGAAATTGGGATTGATATGGAACCATGAGTCAGAAAGACTGGGGCTACCTTCGTGAATTTTCGAAACCGATTTGTTCCACGCACCGAAATTCGAATGTACTACTCTATCGTGAAGCGTGTTGTGTTTAGGCAAAGATAAAACAGATGATGGTGGGCTGCAAAATGGTGGGTTGACATCAAGGAAGGAGCGCCCAACAGAGCTCTGGTCCCCACAAGTCCCTATCTCACGCTTCCACGGGTCGTCCGATGACAAAATACCGCCAGCTAAGGGTTGTGTACTTAGCTGGTAGTGCAGCCTTCTTCTGACATCAGCTAGAGTGAGAAGGTACGCCTTGAGCGTCTGTTCACCAGGAGCTGCGGCTCAAACAGCGTCTGCCTGGTACCCAGCGGCTGATTAACGAAATGCTGTATCGCGTCAGCTATACCTAAGGTGGCAGCCCCATCATCGCGATGTAGGTAACGCGACCCCGGTAAGGTAGCTTACTGAAGCCTCTCAAATACCACGAAAAATGGAGATAGAAGAAAAAGAGAACGTTATTTTTGGCAACCGACCCGGCAACGAAATAAGGACTATGATTGGAAACTCGGTACCTGGAATGTCAGGACCCTAAATGAACCTGGACGAGTGAGCCTTCTGGCTTCGTAGTGATGGGCAAGCAGATGAAGCGAGTGATGCGGTGGAAACCCATTAGCGAACGAATCTGTGTGTTGAGGATACGGGGCAAATTCTTCAATTACAGCCTAATCAACGTTTACGCACCGACAAACGATAAATCCGACTTCGCGAAGGACAAGTTTTATGAATGTCTTGGTAAAGCCTACGGAGAGTGCCCAAAGCATGACGTGAAAATTGTTATCGGAGACGCTAACGCTCAGGTCGGTAGAGGGGACTTTTCCGTCCCATAATCGGTAGGAAGAGGCTTCACTCCGCTACCAATGACAACGACCTACGGCTAGTAAATTTCGCTGCAGCCAGAGGAATGGCCATCAGCAGCACCTACTTTGCACGAAAGAACATCCGAGAGCACATCTGGAGACATCCAAATGGTGAAACTTGCAACCAGATAGACCATGTTCTGGTGGATGGGCGCCATTTCTCGGATGTAATCGATGTGCGGACATTCAGAGGTCCGAACATTGACTCTGATCACTACCTCGTTGTCAGTGAAGTTCGATCACGGTTGTCAACTATATCGAACGAAAGATCACAGCGAACGATGCGTTACAATATCCAGCGATTGTCGGCGGAAGGAGTATCGGCTGAGTACCGCCAGAAGCTCGACGAACGGATAAGTGCAATCAACGTTAGCGACAACATCAACGATCTATGGGAGTCGATCCATGGAGCGGTGAGCACAACAGCACGAGAAGTGGTAGGCACTGCACAGAGGCGACCCAGGACGGGTTGGTTCGATGTGGAGTGTCAGAGAGTGACAGACGAGAAGAACGTTGCCAGAAGCCGGATGTTGGTGTCAGGTACCCGATCGAATAGAGATCGGTACAAGGAAGCAGGAGCAGTCGAAAAACGAACCCACCGCAGGAAGACAAAAAAGTACGAAGAACAAGTGATTAGTGAGGCGCAGGAAAAATGGAGCAGAACGATATGCGGAGGTTTTATGAGTCTGTCAATGGCGTGCGGAGAAAGACAGCGCCATCTCCCGTCATGTGCAACGACCAACAAGGGAATTTGCTGACAGATAAAACTGAAGTGGCTGCCAGGTGGAAGCAACACTTCGAGACTTTGTTGAATGGAGGAAGTGACGGTGCATCGGAGAACAGAATAAATATTAGCGACGATGGACAAGCTGTGGAATCACCTACACTAGATGAGGTTAAAAAAGCTGTCAAAGAGCTGAAAAACAATAAGGCTGCGGGGAAGGACTGAACTTCTCAAACATGGCAGTGAGAAGCTTTACAAAGTTCTGCACCATATTATGTCGAAAATATGGGAAGACGAGGAAATGCCTGCTAGCTGGTTGGACGGCCTCATTTGTCCTCTCTTTAAGAAAGGGCACAGACTGGAGTGCGCCAATTACCGAGGAATAACCCTCCTTAATTCGGCGTACAAAATTATGTCCCGTATTCTGTTCAACAGATTGAGACCGCTTGAAGAGTCCTTCGTCGGCGAATACCAAGCAGGGTTTCGTGAGGGCCGATCAACGACGGATCAAATGTTTACCCTGAGACAAATCCTTGATAAATTCCGGGAGTACAACTTGCAGACACATCATCTGTTTATTGATTTCAAGGCGGCATACGATTCAGTGAAACGGAATGAATTATGGCAAATTATGCTTGAACATGGTTTTCCGGCGAAACTGATACGGCTGATTCGTATAACGTTGGACGGATCGAAATTAAGTGTAAGGGTTGCGGATGAAATATCGACGTCATGTGTTACCTTAGATGGATTAAAGCAGGGTGATGCACTCTCGAACCTACTGTTCAATATAGCGCTCGAGGGAGCGATTAGGAGAGCTGGTGTGCAAAGAAGCGGTACCATTATCACAAAATCGCATATGCTCCTGGGATTTGCGGACGATATCGATATTATCGGAATTGATCGCCGTGCCGTGGAAGAGGCTTGACGCCTTTTAAGAGGGAGACAGCGAGGATTGGACTCACGATCAATACCAGCAAAACGAAGTACATGGTCGCTGGCAATCAACGTGGGTTCATTAGTGGTGGTGGTAGCGAAATAGTGCTGGATGGTGAAAAATTTGAAGTGGTAGAAGAATTTGTGTATCTTGGAACATTAGTGACGTGCGATAATGATGTTACCCGCGAGGTGAAAAGACGTATTGCAGCTGCAAATAGGGCTTATTACGGACTTCGTAACCAGCTTAAGTCCCGTAGTCTGCAAACGAAAACAAAACTCGCGCTGTATACTACTCTGATTCTTCCGGTGGCTTTATACGGCCATGAGACATGGACGTTAAAGGAGGCTGATCGGAGAGCTCTCGGAGTGTTTGAGCGTAAGGTGCTGCGGATAATACTCGGCGGTAAACAGGAGAACGGTATCTGGCGGCGTCGCATGAATCACGAATTGTACCAGGTGTATAAAGGGCTGGATATTATTAAGCTTATACAACACGGCAGACTACGGTGGGCTGGTCACGTTGTTCGTATGCCGGAAGAACGTCAAGCGAAGATAATATTTAGTAGAGAACCCGGAAGAGGCCGCAGGTTTCGTGGAAGGCCGCGTACACGATGGCTTTTTGCAGTTGAAGAGGACCTGAGGGCGCTCAATGTTCAGAGCGACTGGAAGCGATTGGCCCAGGATCGAGTCCAGTGGAGAAGGATACTCCATTCGGCGTAGGTTCATCGAAGAGCTGTAGCCCATCAAGTAAGTAAGTAAAACAGATGATGTCTTAAATTTATAACTCGAACGGCCTTACACTGCCGAGCAACATAAAAGCCATCAACAACCTATAACAAACGTGGATGGAAATGGGCCCGGCATATATTGCAATAATGCAAGGAAGCCCAGACGGAATCTGTAAGGAGAGGATATAGAATATTTATGCCGATAGAGATATATGCTCGTATTTTCATTTAAAATACTTTTGGGACACATTTATAGCCTATGAATGATATATTTCGTATCAAGATCAAAACAGTGATGCATAAAGTTCAAAATTTTAAAAATTAAAAACAGCACAAAAAAATTTTTTTTTTCGCCCCCTCAGTATTTTGGGAAAGTTGAAGGGGGGGGGGGGGTGACATAAAATAAATTTAATATTTGTATCGGCCTATAAAAATATTACTTAGGACACTTAGGCTGTGAACCATTCCACCGCTTCGTTTAACTTTTAATTAAAATTTGACAGTTCGATCCACTTGAGTTTTGACAGATTGATAGTTATTTGGAGCAAAATGGATTTATCGCCAGTTTTCTCTCGAACAAATTTCAATGCATGTTGGATATTTATTTAATTCCTATGACAGATTCATGACTGCAATCTCTATGACCAGTTTTTTGGCGTTCTTATTGATTATTGCCACATCGGTAACTGCCCAAGTAACCATTAAGCCGTTAAAATCGACTTTATTTCGGCTCTATAGTCGTAATAAAACCCTGTCAGCAGAGCTAATAAGACTTAAAATATTCTTTAGTGCTGCTCAAAAGCCGCTTTTGGCAAATTATTTGGCTGGTTTAGTGCTTGCCCCTAACTATATTTCCACGCCTATGCCAAAATGTCAAAATTTTTAGACGAGTTGGAACGGAACAAAAAAAATGAAATGGAAAATACTTGTTTACACATTCTGATGCGTTCTTTCTCTTTTATTCCTATTGGGGATTCAATTTTTTTGCTAATTTAATTTAACTCCGGACTTGAACGCTTGGAGCTGTGTATGATGCTTTTTGTTTAGGTTGATCGCTTACTTTACCATCTGATCCAACACGGATCTGCATGGATGTATTGTTTGGAAGGGATAAAAAGCAGAAGGATTTCATCTGCCTCTGCATCAAGGGCGAGAAAGTATTGAAAATGACGGAAAAAAAAAACATTGAGTAATTAATTATAGACGGATTTGTTTGTATTTAAGAACCCCACAGCTCATGAAACACTTTCTTGTATTTTCCATGCAATATGATGCGTCTTGGCTGCGGATTATTATTCATCATCGTAACAATATTTAAAAGCACACACGACTGATCTTAAGAAAAAATGTTTCTAATGCGAGTAAAAGAGACAGGTTATGAAATTCTAGGTGTGATTGTTATTGATTATACCAAAACGTCATAGATAGTAGCTCTAAATTGGCAATCATAATTCCCTTATTCGGCTTGAATCCACAGGGCTTATATCAAAGCGTTATATACCGATATACGGCTTCTCTTGATGCTCGAAGTTTATACGGCTGATTAGCATTTGAAAATCGTATATATACAGCTTATTGGCACTGAAATGTTGTTATATGGTTTATATAAGGTTTATTAAAGTGCTTAATGGTTACCTGGGTGCAACTCATTTAAATTTTAAAATCTTACTCATTTTTCGAGCACGATCAAAGATCTGAGATCTGAGTAGGCAAAGTCGCGTTGTCGATAGCACTGCACGGACTGCTTTGTCTCTTTCTCGCTGTAAAGAAATTAGGAAACAACAAGGCCAGTAAACGTCAAAATTAATGAGGAACGAAAGAGAAAGAAATGTTTTCGTGCAGCGCCCTATTCTGCCTTCACTTTTTTCTCCATGAATAGTAAAAAATATGGATTCGTAACTAGTGAAGTCTAATAGGATATCAAGTGTCAGCGACAAATACAGATTGAAGATTTTCACCAGTCACGCTCCTTTGGCACAGGAATATTCTATCAAGGAGAGGTGGAGCAACTTCAGTCTTCATAATAGTGAGTTCAATTGCGTTAATTTATCCTAAATTTTTCGATTAATATGATTCATAACTCTTGTTCAATTCAAATTTCATGGACTTAATTGAAGCCAAGGTTGTTATCAATCATTTAGTAACTTTCGTTCGATCATTTAGTAGTTTATCAATAACTCATTAAAGAAGCTGAATTTCAAAATATATTGTATGGTGGACTTCTAGTGCGAAGGTTTTTCTATAACTCTGCATAATGGTTAGTTGTTAGAATCCAACTAATAACGGAGTTATATCGCTATTTGCAGTAAGTTAAACTAAGTGATTGGAATTTTGTTATAATTTAGTCTATGTTGCTGAAATTAGTTATATCTCCGTTACTAGTGGATTTTAAACAACAAACCATTAGGCAGAGTTGTAGAAAAACCTTCACACATTAGAAGTCTACCATACAACGCATTTTGAAATTCAGCTTTTGGAATTAATTATTCACAATCTACTAAATGATGGAACGTAAATTACTAAATGATCGAAAACATCCTTGATTGAAGCCTCAAAATGTCACTCCATCAGCCAGCCATCACAAGCTTGAAAAAAGAATCTCTGGCCCAGATGGTGGAATTTTAAAACACTTTGTAGGACTAATTAAACATACATCGGTTTAAGCGATTCATAGTCCTCTTTCTAGAAACAAATTTATGAGTGAGTGAGTCGACGAGTTCTGCTTCAATCAGAGCAATTCAAAGTAAACTACTTCCATCTACCACTCGCTCCAAATAAGCAACCGTAAACAGAATTTGAGATAATTTTGTCCGTGGATTGAATTATCGTTAAACGAAATTTCATCAATACTTTGAGCATTTGTAATTTTAAAGGAAAGTTATCAGATAATTCAATTTTCTACTCTTTTAATTATCCAATGATGGTAAAGAAGACCCAAATGATTTCTTCATTCATTTAAACATTACAGTCCCTTCCCGATTTTGGCAACACGACCGGATTTTAATGTTGCCAAAATGGGGATGTTGCCAAAAACGGGAAAAAAAATGCATACAAAATTTCAATTTTTTTTTGTTTGTTTTATTTAAGCTAAATACTTAGAATATGTACTACAAAGTATGTGGAGTGTGTTTGAGTGATGCACGTTCATCATAATTGACATTTTTGCGATATTATGCATAACTCGGAGATTGTAGTTTACACAAAATTGAAACAATCTCCAATTTTAATTTCATATTTCGTCAATTTCATAATACAAATTGAATAATAAATAGCATTTGAAATTAACAATAGCGTCGGCCACGTCCTTACAAAAGTTCATGGTGATAAAGAAACGTTTCTATTGTAGGTGAACTTTTTTGTGGTCGGTGTGATTACCCGAGCAGCACAAGTCAGACAAAAATGGTTGCAGCAACTTGATTGTGACTAAATCTGGTCACATATGAGTTGCAGCAACCTATGTGAAGCATGTGTGCTGCTAGGGTAAGAGTAAAGTTCTGTGCCCAATTTTCGCTGACATTATGGAAAAAATGGACGCAAGGCATAACACATTCCATTGTTTAAGAAAATGGTAACATAAATCTGCATTCTGCACATTGGTCAAGCGTATCCAATGTAGATGGAAGAATCCTACATCAGACTGAAGAGGGAAGCAAAGCAGATCGGACTAGTCATTAACACGTTGAGAACGAAGTAGGCTCAAGAGAAGACAACGGCCATTCATCACAAGCTTGTATCAATAGCGACAAAAGAATTCGCATACTTGGGCTCACTTGACCTCCGATAACTATACCAGCAGACAAATTCGGAGACGCAACGTGGCAAGAAAGTGTACGTACTATGGACTCCAAAAAATACTCCGATCGAATAGAGTTGCTGAATAAATAATAATAAAACCACATCTAACGCATCACTCGCGGTGGTTACAAGCTCGGTGGTCTAGTGGCTACCGCTTCTGCCTTATAAGTAGGTCAGTAGTCAATAAGGGACCGACTGTTTACTTCGATGACATTTACTTCCAGGGTGCAGCAGCCGTAAAAAGTGTAGACAACAACCTTCCGTGCACCATGTTTACGGCACTCGTCACTGAGTGGCGATATCGGCGTTTCTATCTGTGTTGTTAAGCCTGCTACTCTATGTTCTGAGATTTTCACATTTTCCACCATGAGCTCATGGAAGAATGGTAGTTGGAAATCGATAAAATGTATGGGAAAATCAAGTATTTTGCAAATTTATGGAAAATGGAAGTGTTTTAGAAGAAAGTAGTGATAAGGAATGAAGTATGAGGTGAAAAGATTATCTCCTGCACTTAGTTTGCACTGATTAGTAGTTTTATAGTGATGAAATTTCGATTTTACTACCACTGAAAAAACGCCATCTCTTGCATTAATCGTTTTGACTGGTACCTTATTCCAGGCTCGTTCCTTTCCTACTTTATATTTCTATCATAGTTCTTTCTGTGTTTCACATTCTACCAAAACGATTCCTACTGTTATAACCTTCCACACTAACAATTTCAAAACCTCCCGTGGCACCTATGAGAGGTCGTAGAGTTCTCTGCATCTTTCTTAAGTAGGTGTCCGACTAACCATCCTTCCCCTTCCCCAGCATTCGCAAAGACGTGACCAGGACAGATATGGACTATTGGAGAGTGCATTGCTTCAATCTAAGAGATAGTGATTAGTCCCAAATCAATATCTGTGGTAACGGATGAATGTGATACTACTCTCATACAATAGTATTGGCTTGTACCACCTACGAATTTGTGCGAATTGCTCAATGCTAATGCTAATCTAACGCATCACTCGCCTATCGAACCAGCTAGAATTACACCAGCGATCTCATGGGAACTTCACAGGAGGTACTCCACTTCTGATACTTCGCCATCACAAACAGAACTCTCGAGAGCAGCCATTGGAAGTGTGAGTGAGCATTGATCTATTGCAATCGTAGCATCCATAGCCAATGAGTGAACTGCCTCGCTCAGATGGATGCCAAACAACGAGTAGGAGCAATCGCTGCTGTGATAAACAATGAGCAACACCGTCTAACAAGCCAAGCCATGTAACAATGTAAGCTACGATTTTTGTATGTGTACCCCGCTTGCTCTAGTACAATCAACCCAAGCAATCAAACCACATCATGCGTTCTGCTTTATTTGCTCTTCATTCAAGGTGATAAGATAGTCGACAGAAAGTATCAACGCCTCCCATTCAGTGTGCTAGAGTTCTAGACTCTTAAAGGTCTTTATTTTTTGAATGCTTGAATGTCTTCTTCTAATAGCGCACCGTATCGACGCTCATTGTTGTGTTAGCAAGTGATTCGCTTCACTCAATAGGCTCCCATTGAGCGTTGAAGATCATTAACGACAAGCATCATAGAATCCAAATTTAAAAGTACTCGCGTTTGCAAAGGCACACCACTTAATACGGAAGCAACGCACAACTGTCATTTTCATTATTTCAGCTTTGCTGCGACTTTTGTGCGTTGTTCCCATATTGAGTAGTGTGCCTTTAAAAACGCGAGTACTTTTAAATTTGGATTCTACGATGATTGTCTTTAAACGGTGAATCATCGAACGTCCAATTTCAAAGATCTTAGGAAGCTCATAACTTGCCCCGCGGCAGAGCACCAAGTTGGCTTAGATTAACCCGATTTCTCATGATCTGACTTTTTTCAATGCCTGCTTGAGAACCTTACGATTACATGTTACCAAACTCTTACCCTTACTGTTGAACTATTGTAAACATGCTGGAATCAAAAGGCTCTTTATGCAATTGACACATCAGGAAACTGGAAAAGCCAACAGAGTTCTGATATTAATCGCTAGACAAATTTGCGTCAATTTTAAATAATAAGACTCTTTGAAATAAAATTGTTGCTTATTATCTATACGGGAATGCACCAGAAATACGGATAAAATGATAAAATGACAGCTTCTCGGCTGATATCGGAAAAGATGCGCATAATGAGCAAAACGACTTGATGGCTATATAACGTATTTAGAAAATAGAATGTGCTAATCACTAGCAATTAAACCTACTGGGGTATGCTTGCTCCTGGATCACTTATGCAGTATCTGTTGCATTGTGATGTAAACAGCGGGCTTTGCTTAATAGGTGTTGTACTATGTACAACGGTGTGAGTCAGCTTGTCGATGACAAAATCAGTGAGAATGCCAAAAAATACGGCATTCTACGGTGGGTTGGTTATATTTGGGTAGTGTGAATAGGGACGTGGAAAACGTGAATAAAAGAGCAGCAAAGTTTCAATCGAAATTGTTTGCAATGAGCGGTGATACGAGTGGTGATTTATTATTTCAGTGAAAGTGCCCACTATTCGTACAGAGCCCATAATACGCATATAAACCTTAATGATATTCACTTTTGGTTTTGTTTATCCTATTACATATTAATAAAAAGATTTTAGCTCTAAAAAGTAATAAAAAAATATTTTCGAGGTTGTTGCCAAAATCGGGAAGAAAATGTTGCCAAAAACGGGTGTTGCCAAAATCGGGGGTAGACAAAAACGGGTGTTGCCAAAATCGGGATGGGACTGTATTGGCTTTTCTAAAAGACGATCAAAGTAATAATGATGCTTATAGTATGTTTAGATTACGAGATTTATAACATGATATAAAGTTAAACGACAACTTCTACATCAAGATACTCCTTATCATAGCTTGATCATGATAAAGCTTGTAGCCGGAATAGGCTCTCAAAATAGTGTTAGCTACTCTCTTAAAGTTTTTGAAGATACTGTGAAGAACATGTGCAATAACACTTTATTCTTGCAAAAATGGACACATTCAGGCTTCTGATTAATTATTTGTTTACAATTTAACTTCAAAGATTGTTTTCAGTTATCTGCAATTAAATTGCCATAGCATCATTATTCTATAAATGAATGAGTACAAGATAAAGTGATGACCGAGTTTTTAACATTTTTATGTTTTGTCAGCCCCCGATTTTATGACAGTTTTAATATCATTTCTTCATGATCCAATTTTGCCACATTTTTTTGTTATACTCAGAAATACTGCAAAAAACAACTAATGATTTTCATCGTCTTTTGTTTGTAATAAATTATTTCAAGAACTTGGAAGAAGAAGAAGAAACATTATTTCATTCAAATGTTAGACTTCCAACTATATGACAGTCAAAAACTAATAATTACTTTATATTTGAGCTATTTGGACTTCTCTAAAGAATTGTTCTCAATACTTTTTATAATGAGCGAGAAAGGCATCATCGCCCGCTAGGTGGATTAATCAGGGTTTTATGTACCATTTTCCAAACATTTATGGATTATATGTCGTACGTTCATGGGAAAATAGCAGGAAGGATATTATTTTTCTTGATCATGTTTAATGATACATATTTTTTAATTTGTTGCTAAATCTTAGCTTAGTTGTGGATCTTAAAATTATTGTTTATGGATACTCCTGAACTATTTCATTTTATGGAACATTCAGATGTTATTTACGGATTATTATTATTTTTTATGGCTCGTTTTTGCACATTCACCGGTACAAAGTAAGGGCTGCCTAGAAATCATGCTCATACTCTTGGAAAACTCGGAACATCGGTCCTCAGACCGATCTGAGATAAGATAACTAGAGGCTTTCTACATCCAACGGTTCCATTTTTTATTCAAAATCAGATTGTTCTTAGCAAAGTTGTGCTGTTAAGTAATAGCTATGTTAAGTTTTAAAATTAATTTCCACTACATCATTTTTAAAGGGAATTAACCCATGGTCGTAATTTATTTTGATCTTGGGACTTTGAACAGCGATTTTGCTAATTTTTTAAGGCAACAAATGTACTGAACAGAAAAAAACTAACTAATAGTAACGTCATATTAAAGAAAAAAAAACTGAATGAAAAGATCATTAGTCGTTTCAAATTTGAAGGTCTAATATAAATATGTCTTTTTGAAAAATATCTCCTTAAATTGATATATTTTGCAATTATAATGCATCATATCATCCGTCATTACGCATTTTTGTTTCAGGTACCCCCTGAATTTGTGCCCAGAGACCAGCGAAGGTACCCCCGAGGGTACATGTACCCCAGGTTGAGTACCGCTGATCTAAGGGATACAACTGTCATCTTGACAACGTTTATCGTGCAGTCTTTAGTAAGAATGACACACAGGATAGTTTCCCTACCATTTTCATTTTGAATCCTAAAACAAGTCGCACTTTTGAAACTATTGAAATAGTATTTATAACATGTGATCGTGACAATATATTTGCTCCAACCACATTTTTCAACTTATGCGTCCTCAAATCGCTGGTTAAGAAAGTGCATCCAAACATGACTTAATTGGGCAACCGCAAAAAAAAATTCTCATGGCGAGCTATTTGCATTCCGCATTTCTGTTGACTCAATTTCAATTCACATCTTAATTCCAATTCCCCCGAGAGATTTGTGCACGTCGTCGTTTTCTGAGCTTCGTTTTGTTTCCTCATCGAAATATCGTACCCATCGTCAATTTAGCTCGCCGAGCGGCCACAGTCCGGTGGCAGCCATGAAAATGTCAAATCGAAAACCCCAAATTAGACCGTGCTGGTTGGTTGATGTGAGAAAAAATACCGAATTTCGTTCTTCGTGGTCATCCGGAGAGGTCACTCACTGTGTCACATTGGGTCCGAGATGCTCTCCGTTTTGCTGACTTTGTACGTTCGCTCGGTTGCTTCCGTTCTAACGGGTTTGCTCTAGGGAGATCTTTCCGATGAACAGAAAGCCGGGAAATTCAATTATCTTTTCCATTTCGGCACCGGGGCCGTTGGAGTGGACGTGCAGGCATGGGAATTTGCTTCCCGAAGCAATGCAACGGGAATAAAGTATCAGAGGTAGGCAAACTGCCGGGCATCAGGCATGGCTATAAATGTCATCGTAAATATTCATTTGTGGTAAGAGTTTTTTTTTTGGTACGCTCTGCCACCCACGCGGCCACGTCCGGATATCGACTCGTTCGTTAGGGCCAAGGAATTCTCAGGTAATCAGGCATGTATGCTCTTCCTACTTCTGGAAACATATCAAACGTATCGGAATCGGATATGAGACTCCCACGACGCAAGTCCTAATTGAAACTGATGCCATTTCCCGGGCAAAAGAAAACGGATGTCCGATCCCAATTTAACTAGAAAGTCGGTTGTTGGTGATAAATTTTCTGGGCTTTTTGTCCGGGATATATTTCCCGTAACGACCCAACTAGAACTGGGGCTCCTTGCAAGCGTCCTTGTTGGATCATTGTACCTTGAACCATTCGTATACAAAAACGCTGTAAAATATTTACAAACGATCAGATAACAAAGCCAAAAGAGATCTACTGCCACACCGTTCGGTTTGGTTGGTCGCCGTCGCCGACGTCGTCGGTGCTGGTCGATTCGAACGAGAAAGTTTTCCACTTCCTTTCTGTTTGTTGGTTTACATTTTTCCTGTTACTGGCACGGCGCTAGTTGTTTTATTGCCAAGTGCCATTGCAGCACAGGAAACAGGGAAGGAAACTGGAAAATTTGTTCTATTAATGCACACGACATCTTTTACATGGTTTATCAGTCTTTTAGTTGGAGGGGCATTTTATACAGGTGGCTTTTGGTTGGTGGGGCTGGAAAATATGGCATCGCACAAATCTTTGACTCAGTTTCAGTTTTCAAATTTGGGAAAACTGTTATTCATGAGAAATGCTTTGTGGAGTTCATAATATGTCTGTTGCTGGTTCGACAATGTAAACATTATGAGTTTAAATGCATTATGCATGCTGAAACATAAAACAAGGTGTGAAAGGTAAAACGATAGGGAAATAACCAGGCATTGCAATATCATTTATATCCTATAGTTCCATCAGTATGTTTTCCCAGATCCATCTGCAAGTTGTGGTGCCTGCCTAGGATGTGGTGGGGTTTGACAGCGGGCTCTGTTAAACTTCTATAAAAACTGCACACTAAACAGACCTGACTCTTCGATGAGACAGGAGGCTTGCGCAGGTTCAATATGCTGCCTGTAAAACCAAAAATTACGAACCAAGAAACTTAAAATCAAATCGACCACGTTCTAATCGACGGTAAATTCTTTTCCGACATCACGAACGTCCATACTTACCGCAGTGCAGTACCTTGTTGCAGTATTTTTTTTTACAAGGGAAAATGCATTTACACACTAACCCAGCACACGTGCATTGTAGTTGCCAAACTACCACACGGAAGTGTACTGGAGTGTCGGACTCGACCGTACCGGTAATACCGACTAAACTCCCTTGGGCTCCGCCATCGTTTCCCCCAGGAACCCCCAGAAGTAGCCTACGTCTACTGGCGCACACCTCGGAGCTGTTGGACATCATCCTCGATAATGCCGCCACAGCAGTCAAAGCCTTCTTGCACGCATGTTCTGCATGGCTACCGAAGGTAAGCTTGTCGTCTATGATGACCCCAAGAATCTTCAGACTCCGCTTTGAAGTGATCGCGACGTCTCCCACGTGAACAACTGCATGCTGTGCCGACTTCGGTTATTGACGATAACCACCTCCGCCTTATGTTGAGCGAGCTCAAGGCCTCTCGCACTCATCCAGTCCGCCACAGTGCTGATCGCGTGTTCTGCGGTTGGTTCTACTTCGGGGATCGACTCCCCGTAGACCTCTAGGGTTACATCGTCAGCAAAGCCGACGATCTTCACGCCAGGAGGGAACTTTAGCTTCAGAACCCCGTCATACATAAGGTTCCATAGTACCGGGCCCAGGATTGACCCTTGCGGGACTCCTGCGGTAATGGGAACACTTTTCTGACCGGCATCGGTCTCGTATAGCAGCACACGGTTCTGGAAGTAGCTTTCCAAGATCCGGTACAGTCCCACCGGCAGGCTAAGCCGGTGTAACGAGAGCGCGATGGCATCCCAGCTTGCGCTGTTGAATGCGTTCTTCACGTCCAGTGTCACCAACGCACAGTATCGAATTCCTCGCCTTTTCCGTTGGATCGCTACCTCTGCAGTCTTGAGGACTGAATTGATAGCGTCCACCGTGGACTTACCCTTCCAAAAACCAAACTGGTTACTCGACAGGCCATCCGTACCCTCTGCGTACGGGGTGAGCCTGTTGAGGATGATCCTCTCGAGCAGTTTACCCGTCGTGTCGATCAGGTAAATTGGTCTGTACGCCGATGGGTCGCCCGGCCTTCGGCAGCAGTACCAACTTCTGCCTTTTCCATCTCTCAGGGAAACGACACTCATCTAGGCATCTCTGCATAGCTAGCCTGAACATGTTCGGGTTCTGCCTTGAGAGCACTGTTTGGGACTCCATCAGGCCCTGGAGCTTTGTTCATCGCAAGGGAATTAGCCACTGCGAGCTACTCTTCATTCGTCACCAGAGCCACCATTTCGGCCACACTCCCGGCGCTCTCCTGCTGCTCTTAATGGCCTTGTTAAGGGCCAGTCTCGCAGCTCGAAACACTTCACGGCGGACCGCTCTTTCCTCCTCGGTGCGGGCTCTTTGCGTCCTACGTCTAGCCTTGAGGCAGGCTGATCGTAAGGCTGTAATTTCGGCACTCCACCAGTATGCCGGGCGTCTGCCATTTCTTGGCAGGGCTTTCCTCGGCATAGTAGCGTCGCACGCGCGTGATAGGACAGCTACCAGCTCATCTCCGCTTAGACTGCAGGTGTTTGCCTCCAGTTCCAGGACCGCGGTGAAAACTTCGCTGTCGAAGTAGTTGAACTTCCACCCACGGACCTGACAGGGATCACCCGCCCTCGGATGCTGCACACCATAGTTGATCTTGAAGCGAATTGCTAAGTGATCACTATGGGTGTAGCCCTCGTCTACCCTCCAGTCCAGGTCAGAGACCAGACCGGGGCTGACAAACGTTACATCTATCCATGACTCGGCCCCATTCCTACGGAATGTGCTACTGGCTCCGTCATTGACAAGCACTGCGTCGAGTTTTGCAAGTGCCTCGAGTAACGCTTGTCCCCTCTGATTGGTGCAGCGGCTGCCCTATTCCACTGCCCAAGCATTAAAATCTCCCGCTATAACGAACGGGCTCCGACCTACTAGGTCGGACGATAGTGAATTGTTCCATTGGCCACCTTGGCGTAGTAGCTACAATAGAACACACCATTGATCTTGGCTATCGCGACACCCTCCGCGGAGGAGTGTACAACCTCTTGAACCGGGTACCTTCCCGTTGTGCAGATTGCCGCCGATCTAGACCCGTCCGCCACCCAGCTGCCATTGTCGGCAAGGACGTTGTACGGGTCGGACAGGAGGGCGACATCGGTCCTCGACTCCGAGACCGACTGCCACAGCAGTTGCTGGGCAGATGCACAATGGTTCAGGTTCAGCTGTGTTGGTTGTTCAGCTTGCACGGCTTTTTCCTATTGGCATCTCCGAAGGGACACGCAGGCCCGCCCATAGCATGGTTCCGGGCCTGCTTCTTACTGGCGCAGATGAGGCACTTAGGTGCCCTGTCGCATTCCTGAGCCTTGTGTCCCTCCTCGCCACAGCTACGGCACACCTTGCTTCGGTCTGGGCCCTTGCAGTCATAAGACTTGTGCCCGGACTTAAGGCACCGGTAGCACCTGTCCACTGAAGGTGGCTGGAGCACGCTTACTGGGCATACTGACCAGCCGATCTTCAGCTTCCTTTTCTCAGTGACCTTTTTGGCATCAGCCACCGGTAGTCTGAAATAGGCTACCTGCGTACCAAAGAGTCCCCCTCTTAGACGTACAGAGGACCGCTCAACCTCTGTGCCGCACTGCTCTTTGACGGCAGAGACGACGTCTTCCGCGGTCGTGACCTCGTCCAGTTGCTTACACTGGAGGGTCACTTCCGCACCCAACGACCTGACCTGAGTGCCGTCACCCAAGACCTCCTGGACAAGCTTTTTGTACGCTACACCGCTGGATCATTTCACCGTTCTTGGTACGTCTGACGCTGCGCACATCCTGACCCAGGGCCGATAGGCTATCGGCCGCTCGCAGCGATTTGAGGACATCGGCGTACTTGTCCTTGTCGGTTTTCACCAGCAAGGCCTCGCCTCTGTCTCTCACCTTCTTCGCAGGTCGAGGGGTGTTCGACTTCCGCACCCTACTGACCAGCTGCCAAGGATTTGCATCCCCTTGGGCGGATACCAATGGCTGGCTGGGGCCAGCTTGTGGCTCAGCAACTTGAGCCTGTTTGGTGCCTTTCACCTTCTTGGGCACACGCCCTTCAGGCTCCGGTGCACCATCCAGACGACGTTTTGCCTTAATGGTAGCGCGTTTGGGTCGCTTCGAGTTTGGCGTTTTCTTGCCCTCACTGGCCGTAAGGGCGGAGTCGGTCGCCTCTTTCGCCGCAGTAACACCGCTAGGGGAGGAGAGGGCCTTAGTCTGGATACCTTTGGCTACCTTCTCTGCTACCGCTACACGCCTGATGTAAGCGTCCTGTTCTTGTCTTGCGACTCGAACAGCTTGCCGAAGCACCAACAGGCTCTGTTTAAGCTCCTTGTTGGTGTTCTGCTTACCGCTTATGAACTCGATGATGTCATCGAGTTTCTCGGCCACCACCCGTATCCCTGGTAGTGGCTCATCAGGCGTGCAAGCAGGGCTACTCCCCACCACCACAGTCTCCTTCGGTACTTCCAGTTGCAGCAACCGTCACTCCGCTCTCCCCCTCTCTAATAGGGGACCCTGCTAGACCCCTTTTGGCAAAGGGGTCCACCACCTCCATCTCCAAAGTCTTTGAAGACTCATTGCTATATGGGTCCCCCTTGCGGCTGCCGCCGAATCCTACAGAAGTAGTCGCCTTTAGTGATCCCATGGTTATCTATGCCTGTATTGCGGCAAACAGGGAGGCCATGCGTGCGAGGGTTGACACTTGCGTGTTCAGAGCCAGATCAGCGCAAGTCAGGAAAGGGCATCTGAGCCTACTCCCACCCAGTAGGCAAAACCGGATGGCAGGATTGGGCAGCGTGCTACAAGGCCCGCCATGGTTTTATGGGACGGAAGACAGCCTAGCCATTAGCCCACTCGCCGTTTCGAGTCGGTGCCACCCGACCCTACTAAGAGAGTAGAATGTCAGACTGCCAGCCCTCGCTTCACAATACTGCAATCGCGCTCCCTCGTTCGTAGCTCATTTAACCGACTGGTCATGTCAACTAGTGTTGACCGACCATCGTTTCCAGTGGGTACCGCGCGGAGGCGAACTACACTGCCCATGCCTGAGCTTAAACGTCATGGCTTAACATTGGGTGGATACAAGACGGTAGATTAGCTCAAGAAGACGCGCAGCAGCTGGAAGTGGTACTCCCAACGGAAGAGCAGCCAGGCGCAGCTTATCTTGAAAATGACTGGGGAGATATTCGATCTTCCATTGGAAGCACAGTAACCATCGCACTAGGCACCATGTCCCGGATCAGAGAAACGACTGATATGACGGCGAATGTGAGCCGTAAATGGAGGAGAAAAATTCAGCATGCACGAGGGCGAACGAGGCACGATATAAACGGGCACGGAACAGACAAATTCGATTTTGCGTAGGAAAAAACGCTAACAGGAAGATCAAGACTGTGAAGAAAGGGAGCAACTTTTTTTTCTTTATTTAAGTGATTTTTTAATATTAAAACTAAGTTCATCACTACAGGCGGAGCAACTGTACTGCACTAATCACACACGGAAATTCTATGAGAACCGTTTTTGTAAGGGCCACGTGCCACAGCCTGGCATGTGTAAGGACATGAACGGGCATATTCTTACGAACGAGCTGTGCAGAATAAGACTTGATCAATAAATACAACATTAATCAAATTGTTCCCTCACTTGTCTAAGGGATAAAAGTCTGAACCAATTTAAAAACATGCTTCAAAGACAACCAGTTACGTAGATGCATCTTGGGCAACTTAGAACATCTGAACAACTCAGAACAATACACAATGTTCTAGTTTGAATTCTATGGGTCTGTGCCAACATAAAATACAAATCAATAGACTGATGTGTACTGTGTTGCGCTCATAGATAAAACGAATAAATGCCATGGAGATCAAAGTGCTATAACTATTCCGTAGAATTCGGAGACCTTAGAAGTAATTAGATATTATTAAAAAAAAAGTTTAATTTTGAAACAAACAAAAAAAGATTCGTCTGCCGGTGAGACATCTCACTTCTCACTCTTCATTTTTCTCTTCTCACTGCAAAAGGTGAGAAACGCGAAGTGAGTGACCCTTTCGGCCAAATGACCATTTCGGTCAAATGACCATTTCGGTCAAACGATCCTTTCGGCCAAATGGCACTTTCGGCCAAACGACCCTTTCGGTTAAACGATCCTTTCGGTCAAATGACCCTTTCGGCCAAATGACCCATTTCGGTCTGATGACCCTTTCGGCCGAACAATCCTTTCGGCCAAACGACCTTTTCGGTCAAATTACACTTTCGGTCAAATGACATTTCGGCCAAATGACTTTCGGCCTAATGGTATACTGGGACAAACAACTTTCTAAAATACTAAAAATGACGTGACAATATTTTCGGCCACCTACTTGTATGGACCCGTCTCATAGTGCATAGGAGAGGAGAAAACTGCCAGCTGTCACCGAGAGAAAAAATCAGAAAGGTTATGTACAAGACACAACCGCCCAACGTAAACTACGTAAGGCAGTTTTGTTCATTGAGGATTGTAGTGCCATCATGCATGAATATTTTTAGAAAATTCATTTGATTACTTATGTCACTGGTTTCGAACAAAACTAGCGTATCTTAAGATATGCAAATTGTTGGCGATTCAAACCATGCGTGAGTCAAATCCCATCAGAATCATGGCCTAGAGATTTGCTCATGATTCGAATCGCAATTTGCATCATTGCATGATATTTACGTGTTCTTCATTGTTGAATGCATTGAATTAACTGTTTTTCGTCTAAAACAATGGCTAATAATTGCACATATAAACAAAACATACGCCTCGATTGCGTTTTGACGCTTTTAGAACGAAATCATTTTTCAGTGAGTGAGCGAAGCGATTCTGGCCGAGAAACTCAAGCGCTATGCTCCCTTTACAGAATCGCAGGCGAGTTAGCTCGTGCATGAAACCTCGATGATTCAGATTTGAGTATGATTCTATCAACAGTGAGTGTCACTATGGATAAAATATTCGTGCAACCATTTTATTAATATCATTGCAAGACTTTTTAATCAGGGAGCAAGAAGGTGATAGCTCTATTGTAACTCATATAGCCCGTTTCAAGAACGTATGCGTTCGGAAGCTTTTGTCGTATACAATAAGTACCGCATGATTGCATCCACGTATTATGAAAATATCTAAAGTGCATTCACACTTCCTGAATCAAATTTAAAACCTTCTGATTCAGACACGCATTTAATTGGACAAAATATTATCAGGCCGTTATTAATATGTTTTAAAAATATGTCTACCTCCCCCCCCCCCTCCTTCGGATTGTTTTGCTCAAAAATAACAAAATTCCGGTAAATTTTGAGAACTTTCAAAACATTCTTTAACAAATCCGAGGAGTTTTCTTTTATTTTTTTTTCCATTTTAATATTTATTTTTTACTAGCAGACCCGACGAACTTTATTTCGCCTAAAATTGATTTATTTTCTGATTAGTTCTCAAGTTATGCAGAAATTTTTGGTTTATTTGTATGGGAGCCCTCCTTTCCAGAAGGGGAGGCGTTGCAAACCATCACAGAAACATATTTTCTCTTCCATAACCTCCACACGCCAGATTTGGTTCCATTTGCTTGATCTCGAGTTATGATGAAATTGGTGTTTCATTTGTATATGAGCCAGGTTTCAAAGAGGAGATGGGGTTTCGAACCATCTTAAGAACCTTCCCCGGCCCCAAAAACCTCTGCATTCAAATTTTAACGCCGCTCGATTCAGTAGAAGAAGAAGAAGATTACCCCCTCCCCCTTGACTTTGCAGAGATCATAATTTTTCATAAATATGTGTAACGGCCTTATTAGTTTTCAGTTTGCAAAAAAAAATGCTTAACATTTTTCCAAAGTCGTTTTTTAATATAAAAATGTTTGTGCAATTACATTGCGATGATTGCATTACTAGCAAGGGCATTGGCATTGATAACAATTGATCGTCGCATGCCTGCACAAACATGCCCCTATCTGCATAACTTTTTATACAGCATGCACTACATTATGGAACGTACACACGGTCAAGCAGTTTGACCAACATTGACTCCACCTCTCGTTTATTCAAACATCCATCAAGTTTTACCAACAGCGGCACGAACAACCAATTTATTCGACCAACAATATCACACACGAACGACCGACGCGCCAACTTGAGCACCAACCATCAAAAATATTTGTGCAACTTCACTACGAATGCTCAAACATGTTCGGGGAACCTTGACTCCACCCCCGACAACTCAAACCAAAATCAAACCGTTTTAATTTTTTCCAACCGAGCCGCCAACTGTCAAATGGTTGTTCGAACAACTTCACACACGTTCAAACAAAGCAGCAACCGAAGCGTTTTCTTGGGGGCGGAGTCAATGTTCGTCAAACTGCTTGACTGGTGTGTACGTTGCATTACGCATTTTTGTTACATTTGTTTCGACCGCGGTCACTGGTCCGGCTCCATTGTTCTACTTTTTGTGCGAAACACCGCAGGGTGGCAGGGTGCTGCCAAAATGATCCGATACCCTATTTTAACGTTCATAACCCAAAAATACAATTGACAAATTGGTAGAGAATTTCCGAGTCGATTGATATATAAATCTCAAAAATCCATCGAAGATAAAGGCGCTATTAACGTTCAAAATCTCGAATTTGGAAATTTTCATTTGTCACCCTGTATCCAAGTCTTCCTCTTAGACGTAGTTTACGTCAAAAGTAGATTCATAGGAATTTCACACGGTTTTAAACAAAAATTAAAGATTTTTTCCCGAAAATTCTTGATTTAAGGGTTTTTTAAAAGCACACGAAATAAGTATGTTATCTCGATTTTTATATCAATTGTTTAAATAGTCGCTAATTCATAAGATTGTTGAATTTCCAACACCACAAACCGAAATTGTTTAACTGGAAAATCTTCAACATGTCTTAGAGGCATTTTAATTCAAATTTCCTTTATCATGCCATTTTCTAGGTTTTTTCTAGGTGGCAGCACTGATGAATCTTTCTTAAATCTCCTTCTTTCGATATTCTTCGTTGTATGAAGCATGACAACATTTAGTTTGATTCAATCTTGGTATTTACGGAATTGATAGCTTCTTGTACACATATTACACAAAAACCATACACTGTGAAACTAAACTATCCAAAATCGAGTGTGAAAGCATCCAAAATTAAGTATTTCACTAACACTTCCTTTTTGGATAGTTTTTTGTTCCCATTGATGGGTGATATTAACTTTGTTTCGAAGTCTAGTCCAATAACTCACGCCTGAGTTATTTTGGTTTATATGTAAATATCCAAAATAAAGTGTTGGGACTTCACTTAGTTTCGGTTGAAAACTTACTTGACGCCATTTTAATTGATCGTTGTCTTCACTCGGGAATTGAATTTGTTAATTAATAATGAAAGCATAAAAGCAGTTTTTAGTTTACAGTGAAACGATAAAATCATTTGATTGCAAGTAAGTTTCAATTGATTAATTATGAATAAAAGTGTTACTTATAAATTTACTATGCGACATTTCAGGATTACTGATGGATGAAAACTCTGGGAATGACAAATTGAATCAAGGATTTTTCAGGGCCGCTCCTGTCCCACACCACTGCAAAGCAGAACATTCTTTCAGGTGGAAGCAATTATTGTGCGGCAGTAATGCTTCGATAATTAGGATAGTGTTCCTGGAAGCAGGTCATTTGTGCTTTATTTATTGCGAACATTCGTGCTTGTTGCATACCGGAAGCAAATTGATATCCATATAGTGACAACAATTATGGACATTTATATATGTAATACACTGAATATGTAATAAAAAAAACATGGGAGCGGGCAGTTTTTCATAGTCCCTAGAAATTATAGTGCTTGAAATTTCATTTAAACATAAATCACAATAGCATTTATATAGAAATTTTCATCCAAAATCAACTCTTGTTTGATAAGTAAAATTCACCCAAAACGAAGTGTTTTTGAATAACTCAAAATTAAGTACTTAGCGAATAACTCAATTTTGAGTGGTTGCACTTAGCTGTCAAAGTGAAAAAGACTTAATTTTGGATTGTTTCGGATCTCCGTGTACAAATTATCAGGATTTCTTACAAAACTTTTATAACAATCTGACAATATGCCGAAATTTTATGCAGGTTTTTGTAAGGTTGCTATATCTACTGAATTGTAATCAAATCTGATACCCGCTGATTGGGTGCAGAATTACTTGTATTTAATTTCAGAGTTTGGGTCATAATTTAATTTTGTGCTGTTGCAGAGTTCGAAATAGATGTGATGAATAAATTAATAGAGAAGTACATCTGCGACAACACACTGTGCTGGTTTATGTTTTCTCTTGTTTTACAATCGTTGGGGAAATCTGTACGAAATACGACGGTTTGGTAAAATGCGTAACTTTATATTCGCAGTCAATAACCCAAATATTGTAACAATGGCTGAGTCCAATAAACATGTGGAAGGCATCACACAAAACGAGAGAAGAATTAAAAAAAATCAACTAGGTATTTGAGGTTCTTTTCCTCAAAACTTTTTCATTCGACAGAAAAACATTATAACTAAAGGGTGTTCGACTGTTGGTAAACACTTTGAAAAGATTTTAGGATGAAATCTTCGTTGGTTGCTCCTTGGGGGCTTATGTTGTGCATATTTCCCCTTTATGAAAAAAAGTGAATATTGTTTTGATTGCGGAAGCAGTTCCACTGGAAACGCTGCCGCAATCAAAACAGTATTCACAGGAAAATGTTAATTTTTATAAAACAAAAACATTTCACAGTTGATAACTGGTTTTTGTTTGTTCTGAAGCGCGCTGGAGCTCGGAAGCAGCTCTCTAAATAATAATTCCATGCCGCACTCGGTGACAAGTGTTGCTCGTGGTACAACAGGCACCGAAAACATACTCGCATTCGTCCTTGGTGACCCAACGTGGCCACTACGGGGAATAAAAGTTTAAATTGCATTCACAGTAGGGTGTTCGAAAAACAAATCAATTTGAAATAAAAGCATTGATGAACTTTCGAAAGTGGGTCATGTTTGGAAGGTAATTATGTATAGTCATGCTGGGGGTAAATTTCCAGGTCGCATCCAACTCGGTCGCATTCGTTTCGGTCTACAAAGTCATTTAGCCAGCCATGAAGCTGTAATTGTTAAAATCGATATTGTTGCTTAGCCTCTCAAATTGATTTTTTTTAAATTTCACATCTTATTATATGTATTAATTGTTTTTCTTTTTAATTTTTTCTGTAATTTTTATGCAACATTCAAAACAAATTGTAGAGAAAAATTTAACGACATGTAAAACATCAGCCATACCAGCAAACAAATAAACATTCGATTTTCATTTAGGTAAATTAACATTCAAGATAACAAAAATAAAAAAATAATAAAAAAATAATGAAAAGATATCTATAGTGGAAATACAATTTCTCTGCAAAACTTCTGATTGGTTTCTCATCACCCTGATGCAGAGCAGTTACAGTACAATGAAAGTTCATGTCGCATAAAACCGCATTTCGGTTCGTGTTTTTATTACTCTATACCTTTGCATCATTCCGGATCATCGAACTATCAGATGAGCTTGATAAAATACACAACACCGGATCGAGCAGGCACGCAGGGTATATACCTAGCTAGATTGAATCAATTCAGATAAAAAATAACACACTGGCCTCAGCATCCAAACATCAATTTTCCACTCAATTTCATTTGATCAATGGCGTCGGTGTGGGGTACTGTCCTGGTGGTGACCACTTCGCTGTTATGGGTTTTCGAATCGAAAACAAAACAATTATTTTCGCCATCGCATTTCAACTGGACGAAAATCGAATCTTTGAGGGAAGGTTGGTTGAAAATACACTTTTGCAAGTTTTGTTTGACGATGTTTGGCGGTGAGATGCGCTGCTGAAGAGTAAGACTTTAGTAATTTGAATTGTTCTAATGAGGATCAAAAAGGCATTTTATCAATCGCTCTACACTTTATGTATCGAATTCTTGTTTTAAATATATAAAACTAAGAATTAAATCAATCAGTAAATCATGGATCGATTGTTCACCTGAGAATCCAACATTAGAATATTCGGAAGAATTTCCTTGGAAAATTCCTTCGAATTTCCTTGGAAAATTCCTTCGAATT
Source organism: Armigeres subalbatus (assembly GCF_024139115.2). Classification (NCBI taxonomy): domain Eukaryota; kingdom Metazoa; phylum Arthropoda; class Insecta; order Diptera; family Culicidae; genus Armigeres; species Armigeres subalbatus. The sequence goes on from NC_085140.1 coordinate 62,165,768, forward strand.
TCCTTGGGAAATTACTTCGAATTTCCTTGGGAAATTCCTTCGAATTTCCTTGGGAAATTCCTTCGAATTTCCTGGGGAAATTCCTTCGAATTTCCTTGGGAAATTCCTCCGAATTTCCTTGGGAAATTCCTCCGAATTTCCTTGGGAAATTCCTCCAAATTCAGGAAAATTCCTCCGAATTTCCTGGGAAAATTCCTCCAATTCCTTGGGAAATTCCTCCGAATTCCTTAGGAAATTCCTCCAATTCCTTGGGAAATTCCTCCAATTTCCTTGAAATTCCTCCAATTCCTTGGGAAAATCCTTCGAATTTCCTTGGGAAAATCCTCCGAATTTCCTTGGGAAATTCCTCCGAATTTCCTTGGGAAATTCCTACGAATTTCCTTCGAATTTCCTTCGAATTTACTTGGGAAATTCCTTCGAATTTCCTTGGGAAATTCCTTCAATTTCATGGGAAATTCCTTCAATTCCTTGGGAAATTCCTTCGAATTCCTTGGAAATTCCTTCGAATTCCTTGGGAAATTCCTTCAATTTCCTTGGGAAATTCCTTCGAATTTCCTTGGGAAATTCCTTCAATTTCCTTAAATTCCTTCCAATTCCTTGAAATTCCTTCAATTTCCTTAGAAATTCCTTGAATTCCTTGAAATTCCTTCAATTCCTTGGGAAATTCCTTCCAATTCCTTGGGAAATTCCTTCCAATTTCCTTGAGAAATTCCTTCCAATTCAGAAATTCCTTATGAAATTCCTTCCAATTTCATGGGAAATTCCTTCAATTTCCTTGGGAAATTCCTTCAATTCCTTGGGAAATTCCTTCCAATTCTAAATTCCTTCAATTCCTTGGGAAATTCCTTCAATTTCCTTGGGAAATTCCTTCCAATTCCTTGGGAAATTCCTTCAATTTCATGGGAAATTCCTTCCAATTCCTTGGAAATTCCTTCAATTCCTTGGGAAATTCCTTCCAATTCCTTGGGAAATTCCTTCAATTCATGGGAAATTCCTTCAATTCATGGGAAATTCCTTCCAATTCATGGGAAATTCCTTCAATTTCATGGGAAATTCCTTCCAATTCCTTGGAAATTCCTTCCAATTCCTTGGGAAATTCCTTCAATTCCTTGGAAATTCCTTCCAATTCTTGGAAATTCCTTCGAATTCCTTAGGAAATTCCCAATTCCTTGGGAAATTCCTTCAATTTCCTTGGGAAATTCCTTCCAATTCCTTGGGAAATTCCTTCAATTTCCTTGGGAAATTCCTTCAATTTCATGGGAAATTCCTCCAATTTCCTTGGGAAATTCCTCCGAATTCCTTGGAAATTCCTCCAATTCTTGGGAAATTCCTCCGAATTTCCTTGGGAAATTTCCAATTGGAGGAATCCTTCAGATTCTGGAAATTCCTCCGATTCTGGAGAATTTCCCAGGCTGGAGGAATTTCAGTCGGAGGTTCCATCAGAGGTCAGGAGGAGTTCGAAGTCGGAGGAATTTCCCAGGAATTCGGAGAAGTCGGAGGTCAGGAGGAGGAGGAGGAGGTCAAGGAGAAGGAGGTCCCAGGAGGAATTCAAGGAGGAGTCAGGAGGTCAGGAGGTCCCAGGAGTTCGGAGGAGGAGGTCCCATGAAGGAGGAGGATTCGGAGGAATTCCATGAATTCAGGAGGAATTCCCAAGGAATTCGGAAGAATTCGGAAGAATTTCAGGAAGGAATTCCCAAGAAATTCGGAAGAACTTCCCAAGGAAATTCGGAAGAACTTCCCAAGGAAATTCGGAAGAATTTCCCAAGGAAATTCGAAGGAGTTTCCCAAGAAAATTCGGAGGAATTTCCCAAGAAAAATCGGAGGAATTTTCCAAGGAAACTCGGAGGAATTGCTCAAGGAAATTCGGAGTAATTTCCCAAGGAAACTCGGAGGAATTTCCCAAGGAAATTCGGAGGAGTTTCCCAAGAAAATTCGGAGGAATTTCCCAAGAAAAATCGGAGGAATTTTCAAGGAAACTCAGGTATTTCCCAAGGAAATTCAGAGAAATTTTCAAGGAAATTCGAGGAATTTTCCAAGGAAACTCGGAGGTATTTCCCAAGGAAACTCGGAGGAATTTCCCAAGGAAATTCGGAGGAATTTCCCAAGAAAATTCGGAGGAATTTCCCAAGAAAATTCGGAGGAATTTTCCAAGGAAATTCGGAGGAATTGCCCAAGGAAATTCGGAGGAATTTCCCAAGGAAATTCGGAGGAATTTCCCAAGGAAATTCGGAGGAATTTCCAAAGGAAACTCGGAGGAATTTCCCAAGGAAACTCGGAGGAATTTCCCAAGGAAATTCGGAGGAGTTTCCCAAGAAAATTCGGAGGAATTTCCCAAGAAAAATCGGAGGAATTTTCCAAGGAAACTCAGAGGTATTTCCCAAGGAAATTTAGAGAAATTTTTCAAGGAAATTCGGAGGAATTTCCCAAGGAAACTCGGAGGAATTTTCCAAGGAAATTCGGAGGAATTGCCAAGGAAATTCAGAGGAATTTCCCAAGGAAATTGAGAGGAATTTCCCAAGGAAATTTGGAGGAATTTCCCAAGGAAATTCGGAGGAATTTCCAAAGAAAACTCGGAGGAATTTCCCAAGGAAACTCGGAGGAATTTCCCAAGGAAATTCGGAGGAGTTTCCCAAGAAAATTCGGAGGAATTTCCCAAGAAAAATCGGAGGAATTTTCCAAGGAAACTCGGAGGTATTTCCCAAGGAAATTCAGAGAAATTTTTCAAGGAAATTCGGAGGAATTTCCCAAGGAAACTCGGAGGAATTTCCCAAGGAAATTCGGAGGAATTGCCAAGGAAATTCAGAGGAATTTCCCAAGGAAATTGAGAGGAATTTCCCAAGGAAATTGAGAGGAATTTCCCAAGGAAATTCGGAGGAATTTCCCAAGGAAATTTGGAGGAATTTCCCAAGGAAACTCGGAGGAATTTCCCAGGGAAATTCGAAGGAAATTCCCAAGGAAATTCGGAGGAATAATTCGGAATAATTTTTCCAAGGAAATTTAAAAAAAAATCCGTTAGAAAATCGAAGGATTTTCCAAATTAAATTGTTTTAATTTTTCAAAGGCAATTCGGAATAATTTCCAAATGAATTTCAAAGGATTTTCTAAAGGAAATTCGAAGAAACTTCCAAAAAAATCACAGTTATTTTTAGGGAAAAATCGAAAGAATTTCACAACGAAATTCGAAGGAATTCCTTTAAATTCTGAGGTATTTAAAAAAAAATAAAAAATTCAGAGGTATTTCAAAAAGAAATTCTGAGGTTTTTTTCAAATGAAGTTCGGAATAATTTCGAAGGAATTTTCGAGAGATTTATTTTAGGAATTTCCGAAAGATTTTCCTTGGGAATTTTTGAAGATTCGAAGAAATTTTTGGAAAAAACATTCCTAGAGACCTTTTTTTATAAATTACGAAACAATTTATAGAAGATAATCTGCAATTAAAATTTCGTACAATTATGCCAAAAATGCTGGTGCCCCACCATTTCCAGAACTCTGACGCCGCCAGTGACTAAGAAAATTCCACCAAGTAGTCTATTGAGTTAACGGGTGGTCGTTTCGGTTACTCCATGAAGAAAAATGCGTTCGATCGTTTTGACTAAAACAAATAAAACAGTCTTACACAGTGAATTGGTGACGCAAACATAACATTCCTTGAACACTTCTAATGCCGGAACTATTTGAAAACATTCCTTGCTATTTTTGGTTTGGGTGTATAATTTTATTATACCATTCCCATAAAAAATTACCAGCCTCTTCTGAGAAAAAAAACACTCCTCACGACCATATTATAACAGCTTTTCCTAGCAATAAACTTTTAAGACCCAAACACCATTGTTGACATCAAAATGACTCCGTTCCGCAAGATTATGACTCCCCGAACCCCTGCTGTGTTAATTGACCGTGATGAAACGAGCAGAATCACGCTCGTGCTAGCCGAAATTACTATTTTAACACTCATCATCCGAAGAATGAGCGCACAGCTTGTTCTGGTTCGAGTGATAAATTATAGCCATTGCATAGGTCATATTGTTTGGATCTGGTGGAGTCGACGCCGATTCCGCTGCCACCATGCTGATACGGTTTGCTACCCTTCCCATGACGACGATGACGACACAGAGACAAACGATTACTTTTTCCAGTGGGCTTCGAAGCTTTGCCCAAGGGCCACATGGTACAACTTTTGAATCGTTCAACTATTGCCTACAGCTTAGTGTCCATTCCTCACTTAAAAAGGTATGAACTGTGTGGATTCTAAGCAAAGTTTCCATTTTTTATTCGTAAATCATGCTCCTCAATATTTAGCTCGTGCTGGTCGGAAAAAAGTTAACAATTAAACACAAATAAAACCCCTTATCGGCTGAGGACCACTGACTTAAACAACGGTTGATGGGGACTTCGGTTTGCCAGAGGGGTTGGGAAGAGGTTCAATTTGCGCATTTCGGTGCGGAAAATTGCCATTAATGGAAGCATGTTCTGCCAGAATCATACAATGTACTTTGTTCTCACTTTGTGTCAAATTAGATTAAATTACCCACATATGACAGACGGTTCAAATAGCATTTTTAGGGTACTTGGGTAAATAATTTTAGAGTAGTTAATTTCCCAATTTGTATTCGTGTGAAGCGAACGTTTCCTTCCGGAGATTGGCCTATTTCTGTCATGGCGTGCATGAAATTTGTTTCAGCAATCAAGATTTCTTGATTGTTAAACATTAAAGAGCGTTTTTATGCTGAGAAGCTACCGCCCTCCGCCCCAGTGGGTGAGGTCTGACATGCAAGCATACAATCAGTGCCGACCTCCCTCGGTTACCTACCGACCGTCATTTCACCACCCTTGATATGGGCCATGGGTGCCACAAGCTGGAATTGAAACTTATCATAATAGCAGTAATTAACCTTACACTGGATGAAAAGAGGTACATACCAGTCAACACGAAAGTACGGGGTGTTATTCGGATCAGATTACACACATGCAACCTTTCAACCATAAGCTCTTTGCGGCCCCCCGAACCCACTCGAACAAAAACGCATCATCACTGGTCGTCGCGTTGGTTGGGGTCTGCGCCACGCCGCCGGGCGTAACGTGATCAGGGTCGGATGGAAAGCCGGGAAATTCATAGTTTGACTCCAAACTATGACTGTAGTTTTGAGTCTGGTATGAAAATTTAAAGAATACCACTCTGCTACAGAAGATACAAAATTAGGGACCGTCACAAGTTTCGACCCTGAGTCCATAGTCTCACTTTCACAGAAAAACAGATTTAATTAATATCAAAAGGAAACAACGCCAACTTCAAAAAGCATTCAACTTTCTCAGCTTGTTGGTCACAGAGCGCTGTGTGCTGCAGCAGCCCGTCGCAACCAAAAGGATAGTTCGTAGGCAGGATATGGGTAAAAGTTTTCCGAAGGGATGTCAGCAGTAGTGGGACGGAAATTTAATCACTTCCCATCACAGTCTAGCAGTTGGGACGGCTAAGCAGCGTATACCGGGTTCTGTGGAGCCATCACCCCTTCCTCTAAGGACGCTTTATGATCACTCGAAATGACCACGTCTTCAATAGTGTTTTGTATGGGTCCGGATGCGGAGGGTGATGGAAGCGGATGCTTTCTTTGCGTGTTGTGTTGTTGTAACATACAGCAGAAGCAGTTTCACGCTCCTTTAAGCAGAAGTGTTTTCTTATCATTCTGGGCGGGTATCACCATCGGGGATGCATGAGTTGGGTTAAGGGGGTCAGACATTCTTACAGAAAAGAGATTGGTTCCCACAAGACACAGGGCATATGGTGCGGTAAACGAGCTCTAGGTTTAATCGATTTCTGAGTTCAGAATGGTGGAGCTGTAGGGGAAACTGGACACACATGATCCCCACTTTTTGTTTAGCATATTTCTCGGTGTAACATGCACAGATTTGCACGCTTCTTGATGGACTTGATAAAGAATTTAATAAGCTATTCAAAAACGTCATTGGAAGCAATTATTTGTTCATGAAAGTTATCAAAAAATCGATTTTGCTGAAAGATAGAAAATTTGGCATTTTCAAAACTTGCGGGAGACTTGATCCCCATATAGGGGGAAATTGATCCCGTTATGAGCTGAACATGTTTAGGTTCTTCCAAGTCTAATGAAAGGACGCATTGGTCTAGCCTCAAATCCTAGCAATTCTTCATAGTCTGTCGTAATAGCAGTCGTGCGAAAATTAAATAATGTTGGTTTTAAAAAAGGCAAGTATTTTGGTTCTCGAATAGAGTAATAGTGACAGATAGAATGCCTGCTATAGCAACAAAATTGGCATAGTGATGATGATTCATCTGCAAACCATTCACTCCATTAAAGGACAGTGGTCATATCACGACAACCATGATGTGCTCAAGAGGATCTCGTTTTGTGATTGATACAATTATTATTCCAAAAATGGTTGATCGTTACATAAATATATCTTTGTAATTTTAGAATCTAATTTTTTTTATTAAATGTCTGAAAATTGGCCACACTGCGAATGCCATGGCCCATGGTAAATATCCCTGAGTACCTGTTTTGAGATCAATAAAAAACTTGTGATATATCGAGATCGCCAGACTATTTACTACCAATACCACAACCGTGATCATACCAGGATGGTGACTTCATACATCAATATGGAACTGTCACGCATCATCATTTTTGTAGTGTGTGTTATTATTACACAAATGCGATTTCTCTAAAGTCTATCTGCAGACTGCAGTCAACTCGATTTTTTTTTTCTTTATTTTAGAGGTTTTCAATCCTAACCTCTTTAAAATTTGACCTCCTCGACAGAATCTCCGTACCAGGGATTGCAGAAATCGCTCTTAATAGATAACGAACAACGATAAAAGAGAGGCAAAAACCTCTTCGAATCATAACAAGCCATGAAAACAAAACTATCGCACTTGTATACAAGTTGGAAAAAACGGTTTCGGATCAGTGGTGCGAATTCTCAATCTCAGTGACTGAAATTTGTTGGATATTGATACCATTGCCTCTTCACACTCACTTCCTAATAGTGAAAACTGAAAATGGTTAGCAGCAACAATCAAAGATAGAGTAAACAAAAGACCTCTCTTCTCATTGCACATGCAGCCCGCAGTGACAGTCCATTCAGTTCACTCGCTGCTGCGTGAATGCGACGGCCCTATAGACCTGTGCAGGAGTTCATGAAATTCACTCACCCGATGGATTTTGACATTTGAGCGGGACGTCTTCTCGAACAAAAGTTCATTTTGCGTTCATTATGCGACCCGCTCAAACGTCATAATTTCTTGGGGGAGTTCATTTTGCGTTAGTCTATATAAATGCATGGGTGAATACTATCACTTAAAAGACAATGACAGGAAATTTGTGCCGAATGATCATCAGCTTCAGCCCGCTGCTGGCAAACCGATGTTAGCTAAGCCACTCCTGCTTTGTCTTTCTGACTGAAAGGCACCGTCATAGGCAAAGAGGAGCAGAGAAAAATACAAAACAAAAGAATCACACTCAGCAGGCATTGTTGATAAATTGCACCACTGTTTCGGATAGGCGGCCCCCACCTAAAGGGGGTTTGATAAAACGCGTTTTTCTCGCTCATTTTATGTTGGGGACTATATTTGTTACGTCCAGCTGTGCCAAACAAGTTGAAATACATTATCAGAACCGGTGCCCCCGCAATTGGGGCTTATTAAAAGAAATTTATCATGGGTTGTAGCTCCCCGAATCAGTTCATTATCGTAACAGCTACCGAAAAACGTCTCTCACGGTATGCTACCTATCGAGAGTGTATACAGACATGATAAGTGAGAGATTTTCTCATTCTCCTTTGGATTCAAACCCTGTTCCGTTCACGGCCATGGTAACGTCATCGGCGAATCCTACCAGCTTGATCCCTGGCGGAAGCTTCAAGCTCAGCACACCATCGCACATAACGTTCCTCAGTAATGGACCCAATATTGATCCCTGCGGTACACCTGCCGTGATGAGGGCGCTAACCAACTAACCTCGTCTGTCTGGTAGTAAGTAAGTCTGTAAGTAGGTTCCCAGAATCTTGTACAGCCCTACCGGCAAGCATGGAAAGCATCATTCGCGCAACGTTCAATTTAAAATCATCAATGAACATACCTCTGCTGTGACAAACAATCATAGCAACCAAGCATGTGGAGAGTTTAGCATTCACGCGAAAAGAGAAGATCAAAACATAAACATGAAAGAGTTGACAGTTTTCATTCATGACTGTGTTCATCTGTTGATTAATTCTTGCTCTACACAAAGCACACCATAGGTGTGTTGTTAAACTCATCTTATCGTTTTTTGATGAGTTTGCTTGTTGTTGTTGCAACTGTGTCGCGCTACACGATAAGTAGTTCATCCGCAACCATCATGCAACACATCAATCCATCCTAAGGTGGATCATGGTGGGCTGTGTCAATCAGTGGAGCGAACGAAGAGCACCAACTTATTTTGACAGTTCGTTTTTACGCTTTTAGTTTATAAATAGTTCGTCATCAAACTGGCGAAGGAAATTGTTTAATTTTTGTTGTAAGTATGTTTATTTCAAAATACTAAAATATTATCCAAATCAAAATCATCTTTTCAGGACATTAAATAAAGACATTTCGGAAACGGAAGATGAAGAGGAGCATAGTCCCCGCATGGAATATATTAAAAATTAGGTTCTAGTATTGCTAGAATATATATGTGAAACAAATGTAATGTATCCCAAATAAACTTATTGAAATACATTTGACGACGAGTTAATTGCCACGAGCCAAATTGGTCAGATCGTTATTGAATTAGAAGTTCCTTCACTTGATAATTGCATTACATTCCTTTTTTTAATTGCTTTTAGAACGCCTCGAGAGATTCTTTAGATGATTACAAACACGATTTAAACTTTTCTGAGAAAACTCCACGGGATATTTTAACTTCTATCAGGATTCCTTCAAAAAATCCTGGCAAACTTTCTCCAAAAACTCATTCGAGCGGAAGCAATTTCGGAGGAATTTCGGCACAAATTGCAGAAGAAATCTACGGAGGCTTTATTCGCGTTATCGAGAGGATATTTAAAAAAAATCACGGAGGAATAGCCAATAGAATTCCCTAAAAATTTCTTAATAGAATGCCATTAGAATACACCGAGGAAATTCATTTCCGAATCAACTTGAAGGAAGCAGAAGTGCTGAAAACTCCAGAAGGAATGACCGAAGCAGTTCAGTATTTCCTACGTAAATAATTTTATTTAATTTCTTTGGGAATTCTCTTCAATTCCTCTAGGAATACCCCGGAAATTTATCCAAAAACTCATTCAGGAGAACCTCCAAAAATTCCTCAAGGAGGTCATCCAAAAATTCCTCAGGATGTCTTCCGGGAATTCCTTCAGTGATTCCTTTGCGAATGTTTTAGAAAATAACTTCAGGAATTCCTTTCGGAAATGCTACCGACTTCCTTCGGAAAATCCGCCTTCTGGTATTCATCCAGAAAATTTTTTTATCAAATTTCTCCAGGAATTTCTCCAAAAAGTCCTTCGGGAACACCTCCAAGAGTTCATGCGGGAATTCCTCCAGAAATTTTATCCGGATTTCTCCAAGGAATTACTTCGAAAATTCCTCAAGGAATTCCTCCAGAAATTCATCCAAAAATTCATTCAGGAGTTCCTACAGGAAATTCTCCAACAATTCCATCGGAAATTCCTCCACGAATTCCTTCGGAAATTCATCCAGCAATTCCTCCAGGAACTCCTCCGGAATTTTCCCTAAGAATTCCTTTAGAAATTCCTCCAGTAATTCCTCCGGAAATTCCTCCAGGAATCCCTCCGGAAATTCCTCCAGGAACTCCTCCAGAAATTCCTCCAAAAATTCCTCTAGAAATTCCTCCAGGGATTCCTCAGGAAATTCCTCCAGGATTTCTTAAGGAAATACCTCCACGAGATACTCCTGAAATTCCTTCAGGAATTCCTCCGGAAACTTCTCCAGCAATTCATCCGGCATTTGTTCCAGGAGCTCCTCCGGGAATTCCTCCAGAAATTCCACCGGAAATGGCTCCCGGAATTCCTCCAGAGATCACTCCAGGAATTGCTCCGGAAATTTCTCCTGAAATTCCTTCAGGAATTCCTCCGGAAACTTCTCCTGGAATTCATTTGGTATTTCTTCCAGGAATTCCTCCGAAAATTCTTCCAGAAATTTCTCAGGAAAATCCAAAAATCCAGCAAAACTTGTCCTGGAAATCCTCCGAAAATTCTTCGGGAGTTACTTTCTCAAATTCCTCCAGGAATTCTTTCCTAAACGAATTCCTCAGAAATTTTACCACAAATTTCGACGGAAGTACATTCCTTCAGGAATTCTTCGGGAAAATCCTTCAGAAATTTCTCTGGAAATTCTTCCGGAAATTCCACCGCAAATTCATCCAGAAATTCTTCCAGGAGTTCCTCCGGAAATTCCTCCACCCATTCCTCCGCAAATTCCTCCAGGAATTCCACCGGAGATTCCTCCAGGAATTTCACCGGAAATTCCTCCAGGAATTCCAACGGAATTTTTTCCAGGAATTCCACCGGAAATTTCTCCAAAAATTCCACCAAAAATTCTTCCAGGAATTCACAGGAAATTCCTCCAGGGATTCCTCCGGAAATTCCTCCAGGAATTCCTCGGGAAAATCCTCCTGGAATTCCTTTGGAAATTCCTCCTGGAATTCCTTTGGAAATTCCTCAAATCATTCCCCCGAAAATTCCTCCAGAAATTCCTCCAGCCATTCCTCCGGAAATTCCTCCAAAAATTCCTCCAAGAATTCCACCGGAAATTCCTTCTGGGATTCCCCCGGAAACTCCCCCAGGAAATTCTTCGGAAATTTCTCCAGGAATTCCTTCGGAAATTCCTCCAGGAATTCCTTCGGAAATTCCTCCAGGAATTCCTTCGGAAATTCCTCCAGGAATTCCTTCGGAAATTCCTCCAGGAATTCCATCGGAAATTCCTCCAGGAATTCCTTCGGAAATTCCTCCAGGAATTCCTTCGAAAATTCCTCCAGGAATTCCTTCGGAAATTCCTCCAGGAATTCTTTCGGAAATTCCTCCGGAAATTCCTCCAAGAATTCCTCCGGAAATTCCTCCAAGAATTCCTCCGGAAATTCCTCCAAAAAATCCTCCGGAAATTCCCCCAGGAATTCCTCCGGGAATTCCTCCAGGAATTCCTCCGGAAATTCCTCCACGAATCCTTCGCAAATTCCTCCGAGAAATCCGTCGGAGATTCCTCTGGCAATTCCTACAGGAATTCATCCAGAAATTCCTCCAGGTATTCCACCGGAAATTCCTGCAGGAAATCCTCGGGAAAATCTTCCAGGAATTCCCCCGAAAATTCCCTCAGAAATTTCCTCGAAAATTCCTCCAGGACTTCCTCCGGAAATTCCTCCAGGAATTCCTCAAGAAATTCCTCCAGGAATTCCTCTGGAAATGCCTCCAGGAACTCCTCTGGAAATTCCGCAAGAAATTCCCTCGGAAATTCATCCAGGAGTTCCTCCAGGACCTCCCTTGGAAATTCATCCAGGAGTTCCTCCAGGAATTCGTTTGAAAATTAATCCAGGAATTCCTCCGGAAATTCATCCAGGAAATTCTTCGAAAATTCGTCCAGGAATTCCTCCGGAAATTTGATCAGAAACTTCTCCGAAAATTCGTCCTGGAGGAATTTCCGGGAATTCCTGGAGGAATTTCGAGGAATTCCTGGAGGAATTTCCGGGGAGTTCCTGGAAGAATTTCCGGGGAATTCCTGGAGGATTTTTCGGAGGAATTCCTGAACGAATTTTCGGTGGAACTCCTGATCGAATTTCCGAAGGAATTCCTGAACAAATTTCCGGAGAAGTTCCTGGAGGGATTCCTGGACAAATTTCCGGAGGAATTCCTGGACGAATTTTCTAAGAATTTCCTGGAGGAATTTCCGGAGGAGTTCCTGGAAGAATTTTCGTAGGAATTCCAGGAGGAATATTCTAGGGAATTTTCGGGGGAACTCCTGGAGGAATTTCCGGGGGAGTTCCTGGAAGAATTTCCGGGGGAATTCCTGGAGGATTTTCCGGAGGAATTCCTGAACGAATTTTCGGTGGAGCTCCTGATCGAATTTCCGAAGGAATTCCTGAACGAATTCCGGAGGAGTTTCTGGAGGGATTTTTGGACAAATTTCCGGAGGAATTCCTGGACGAATTTTTGAAGAATTTCCTGGATGAATTTCCGGTGGAATTCCTGGAAAAATTTTCGTAGGAATTCCAGGAGGAATTTCCGGAGGAATTCCTGGAGCAATTTTCGAGGGAATTTTCGGGGGAACTCCAGGAGGAATTTCCGGGGGAATTCCTGGAGGAATTTCCGGGGGAATTCCTGGAGGAATTTGCGAGGGAATTCCTGAAGGAATTTCCGGAGGAATTCCTGAAGGAATTTCCGGAGGAATTTCCGGAGGAATTTCCGGGGGTATTCCTGGAAAAACTTCCGGGGAAATTCCTGGAAGAAATTTCCGGGGGAATTCCTGAAGGAATTTCCGGAGGAATTCCTGGAGAAATTTCGGGGAATTCCTGGAGGAATTTCGAGGAATTCCTGGAGGAATTTCCGGGGAGTTCCTAGAAGAATTTCCGAGGGAATTCCTGGAGGATTTTCCGGAGGCATTCCTGAACGAATTTCCAGAGGAACTCCTGGACGAATTTCCGAAGAATTTCCTGGATGAATTTCCGGAACTTCGTCCAGGAATTCTTCCGAAAATACGTCCAAGAAATCGTCCGAAAATTCCTTCAGGAAGACCTCCGGAAATTCGTCAACAAATTCCTCCGGAAAATAGTCTAGGAATTCCTCTGGAAAATCGTCTAGAAATTCCTCCGAAATTTCCTCCAGCAATTCCTCTGGAAATTCCTCCATGAATTCTTCCGGAAATTCGTCCAGAAATTCATCCGGAAAATCGTCTAGGAATTCTTCCTTGAAATCCACCGAAAATTCCTCCAGAAATTCCACCAGAAGTTGCTCCATAAATTCCTCCAGGAATTTCTACCGAAATTCGTCTAGGAATTCTTCCGGAAAATCGTCTAGGAATTCCTCCGAAATCTCCTCCAGGAATTCAACAGGAAATTCGTACAGGAATTCATCCAGAAATTCGTTCAAGAGTTCCTTCGGGAATTCCTCCTGAAGTTCCATCGGGAATTCCTCCGGAAGTTCCTTCGGGAATTCCTCCGGAAGTTCCTTCGGGAATTCCTCCGGAAGTTCCTTCGGGAATTCCTCCGGAAGTTCCTTCAGAATTCCTCCGGAAGTTCCTTCGAATTCCTCCGGAAGTTCCTTCGGGAATTCCTCCGGAAGTTCCTTCAGAATTCCTCCGGAAGTTCCTTCGAAATTCCTCGGAAGTTCCTTCAGAATTCCTCCGGAAGTTCATTCAAAATCCTCCGGAAGTTCCTTCGGGAATTCCTCCGGAAGTTCCTTCGAATTCCTCCGGAAGTTCCTTCGGGAATTCCTCCGCGAGTTCCTTCAGGAATTCCTCCGGAAGTTCCTTCAAGAATTTCTCCGGAAGTTCCTTCGGGAATTCCTACGGAAGTTCCTTCGGGAATTCCTACGAAAGTTCCTTCGGGTATTCCTCCGGAAGTTCCTTCGTGAATTCCTCCGGAAATTCCTTCGGGAATTCCTCCAAAAGTTCCTTCGGGAACTCCTTTGGGAATTCCTCCGGAAAACCCTTCAGGAATTCCTCCGGAAGATCCTTCAGGAATTCCTCCGGAAGTTCCTTCGGGAATTCTTCCGGAAGTTCCTTCGGGAATTCCTCCGGAAGTTCCTTCGAGAAGTCCTCCGGAAGTTTCTTTGATATTCCTGGAGGAATTTCCGGAGGAATTCCTGGAGGAATTTTCAGAGGATTTCCTGGAGGAATTTCTGAAGGAATTCCTGGAGGAATTTCCGGAGGAATTCCTAGAGGACTTTCCGGAGGAATTCCTCCAGGAATTTCAAAGAAACTTCCGGAAATTCCTCCAGGAATTCCTCCAGAAATTCCTCCATGAAATCCTCTGAAAATTCCTCCAGGAATTCCTCCGGAAATTCCTTCAGGAATTTCAAAGAAACTTCAGGAGGACTTCTCGAAGGAACTTTCGAAAGAATTTCCGAAAGAACATACGGAGGAATTCCCGAAGGAACTTCCGGAAGAATTCCCGAAGGAACTTCCGGAGGAATTCCTGAAGGATCTTCCGGAGGAATTTCTGAAGGGTTTTCCGGAGGAATTCCCGAAGGAGTTCCCGAAGGAACTTTTGGAGGAATTCCCGAAGGAACTTCCGGAGGAATTCCCGAAGGAACTTCCGGAGGATTTCCCGAATGAGCTTCCGGAGGAATTCCCGAAGGAACTTCCGGAGGAATTCCTGAAGGATCTTCCGGAGGATTTCGAATGAGCTTCCGGAGGAATTCGAAGGAACTTCCGGAGGAATTCCGAAGGAACTTCGGAGGAATTCCAGAAGGAACTTCCGGAGGAATTCGAAGGAACTTCCGGAGGAATTCCCGAAGGAACTTCCGGAGGAATTCTGAAGGAACTTCGGAGGAATTTCGAAGGAACTTCCGGAGGAATTCCAGAAGGAACTTCCGGAGGAATTCCCGAAGGCACTTGCGGAGGCATTCCCGAAGGAACTTCCGGAGGAATTCCCGAAGGAACTTCCGGAGGAATTCCCAAGGAACTTCGGAGGAATTCCGAAGGAACTTCGGAGGAATTTGAAGGAACTTCCGGAGGAATTCCGAAGGAACTTCCGGAAGTATTCAGGAATTCTCGAAGGAACTTCCGGAGGAATTCCCGAAGGAACTTCCGGAGGAATTCCCGAAGGAACTTCCGGAGGAATTCCCGAAGGAACTTCCGGAGGAATTCTGAAGGAACTTCCGGAGGAATTCGAAGGAACTTCCGGAGGAATTCCCGAAGGAACTTCCGGAGGAATTCCCAGAAGGAACTTCCGGAGGAATTCCCGAAGGAACTTCCGGAGGAATTCTGAAGGAACTTCGGAGGAATTCCAGAAGGAACGTCCGGAGGAATTCCCGAAGGAACTTCCGGAGGAATTCCGAAGGAACTTCCGGAGGAATTCCCGAAGGAACTTCCGAGGAATTCCCGAAGGAACTTCCGGAGGAATTCCAGAAGGAACTTCCGGAGGAATTCCCGAAGGAACTTCCGGAGGAATTCCTTGAGAAACTTCGGGACCTGGAGGAACTTCCGGAGGAATTCCTAGAGGAACTTCCGGAGGAATTCCTAGAGGAACTTCCGGAGGAATTCCTGAAGGAACTTCCGGAAGGAATTCCTGAAGGAACTTCCGGATGGAATTCGAAGGAACTTCCAAGGAATTCCAGAGGAACTTCCGGAGGAACTCCTACAGGACCTTCCGAAGGCCTTCGTCGAGGAACTTCCGAAGGAATTCATAGCGGAACTACCGAAGGAATTCATAGAGAAACTTCCAAAGGAATTTCTGGAGGAACTTCCGGAGGAATTCCTGGAGGAACTTGGAGAGGAATTCCTGGAGGAACTTCCGAAGGAATTCCAAGAGGAACGTCCGAAGGAATTCCAAGAGGAACGTCCGAAGGAATTCCAAGAGGAACGTCCGAAGGAATTCCTGGAGGAACTTCCGAAGGAATTCCTGGAGGAACTTCCGAAGGTATTTCTTGAGGAACTTTCGAAGTTATTCCTTGAGGAACTTCCAAAGGAATTCCTGGAGGAACTTGCGAAGGAATTCCTTGAGGAATTTCCCGAAGAATTCCCGGAGGAACTTCCCAAGGAATTCCTAGAGGAACTTCCAGGAGGAATTCCTAGAGGAACTTCTGGAGGAATTCCTAGAGGAACTTCCGAAGGAATTCCTAGAGGAACTTCGATGAAGGAATTCCTGAGGAACTTCCGAAGGAATTCCAAGAGGAACTTCCGACGGAATACCTGGTGGAGCTTCCGAAGGAATTCCTGGAGGAACTTCCGGAAGGAATTCCTGGAGGAACTTCGGGAAGAATTCCTGGAGGAACTTCCGGAGGAATTCCTGGAGGAGCTCCGGAGGAATTCCTGGAGGAACTTCCGGAGGAATTCCTGGAGGAACTTCCGGAGGAATTCCTGGAGGAACTTCCGGAGGAATTCCTGGAGGAACTTCCGGAGGAATTCCTGGAGGAACTTCCGGAGGAATTCCTGGAGGAACTTCCGGAGGAATTCCTGGAGGAACTTCCGGAGGAATTCCTGGAGGAACTTCGGAGGAATTCCTGGAGGAACTTCCGGAGGAATTCCTGGAGGAACTTCCGGAGGAATTCCTGGAGGAACTTCCGGAGGAATTCCTGGAGGAACTTCCGGAGGAATTCCTGGAGGAACTTCCGGAGGAATTCCTGGAGGAACTTCCGGAGGAATTCCTGGAGGAACTTCCGGAGGAATTCCTGGAGGAACTTCCGGAGGAATTCCTGGAGGAACTTCCGGAGGAATTCCTGGAGGAACTTCCGGAGGAATTCCTGGAGGAACTTCCGGAGGAATTCCTGGAGGAACTTCCGGAGGAATTCCTGGAGGAACTTCCGGAGGAATTCCTGGAGGAACTTCGGAGGAATTCCTGGAGGAACTTCCGGAGGAATTCCTGGAGGAACTTCCGGAGGAATTCCTGGAGGAACTTCCGGAGGAATTCCTGGAGGAACTTCCGGAGGAATTCCTGGAGGAACTTCCGGAGGAATTCCTGGAGGAACTTCGGAGGAATTCCTGGAGGAACTTCCGGAGGAATTCCTGGAGGAACTTCCGGAGGAATTCCTGGAGGAACTTCCGGAGGAATTCCTGGAGGAACTTCCGGAGGAATTCCTGGAGGAACTTCCGGAGGAATTCCTGGAGAGGAACTTCCGGAGGAATTCCTGGAGAGGAACTTCCGGAGGAATTCCTGGAGAGGAACTTCCGGAGGAATTCCTGGAGGAACTTCCGGAGGAATTCCTGGAGGAACTTCCGGAGGAATTCCTGGAGGAACTTCCGGAGGAATTCCTGGAGGAACTTCCGGAGGAATTCCTGGAGGAACTTCCGGAGGAATTCCTGGAGGAACTTCCGGAGGAATTCCTGGAGGAACTTCCGGAGGAATTCCTGGAGGAACTTCCGGAGGAATTCCTGGAGGAACTTCCGGAGGAATTCCTGGAGGAACTTCCGGAGGAATTCCTGGAGGAACTTCCGGAGGAATTCCTGGAGGAACTCCCGGGGGACTTCCTAGAGGAACTGCCGGAGGAATTCCTGGAGGAACTTCGGAGGAAGTCCTGGAGGAACTGCCGGAGAAATTCCTGGCGGACCTTCCGGAGGAATTCCTGGAGGAACTTCCGGAGGAATTCCTGGAGGAACTTCCGGAGGAATTCCTGGAGAACTTCCGGAGGAATTCCTGGAGGAACTTCCGGAGGAATTCCTGGAGGAACTTCCGGAGGAATTCCTGGAGGAACTTCCGGAGGAATTCCGGAAGGAACTTCCGGAGGAATTCCTGGAGGAACTTCCGGAGGAATTCCTGGAGGAACTTCCGGAGGAATTCCTGGAGGAACTTCCGGAGGAATTCCTGGAGGAACTTCCGGAGGAATTCCTGGAGGAACTTCCGGAGGAATTCCTGGAGGAACTTCCGGAGGAATTCCTGGAGGAACTTCCGGAGGAATTCCTGGAGGAACTTCCGGAGGAATTCCTGGAGGAACTTCCGGGGGAATTCCTGGAGGAACTTCGGAGGAATTCCTGGAGGAACTTCCGGGAATTCCTGGAGGAACTTCCGGAGGAATTCCTGGAGGAACTTCCGGAGGAATTCCTGGAGGAACTTCCGGAGGAATTCCTGGAGGAACTTCCGGAGGAATTCCTGGAGGAACTTCCGGAGGAATTCCTGGAGGAACTTCCGGTGGAATTCCTGGAGGAACTTCCGGAGGAATTCCTGGAGGAACTTCCTAGGAATTCCTGGAGGAGTTTCCGGGGAAATCCTGGAGGAACTTCCGGAGGAATTCCTGGAGGAACTTCCGGAGGAATTCCTGGAGGAACTTCCGGAGGAATTCCTGGAGGAACTTCCGGAGGAATTCCTGGAGGAACTTCCGGAGGAATTCCTGGAGGAACTTCCGGAGGAATTCCTGGAGGAACTTCCGGTGGAATTCCTGGAGGAACTTCCGGAGGAATTCCTGGAGGAACTTCCGGAGGAATTCCTGGACGAACTTCCGGAGGAATTCCTGCACGAACTCCCGGAGGAAGTCCTGGAGGAACTCGGAGGAATTCCTGGAGGAACTTCCGGAGGAATTCCTGGAAAAAAACTTCCCGGGTTAATTACCGAAGAGATTCCCGATTTTCGAAAGAATTTCCCGAAGAACACCCCAAACGATTTCCCTTAAGAATTCTTGAACGATTTCTCGGAGGAAATCCAAAACGATTTAATAAAGGAGTTCCTGGATGAACTCATGAAGGTATTCCCGAAGAACTTTTCGTAAGAATTTCCTAAGCAATTTCCGGGAAAATTACCAATTGATTTTTTTTGAAAAATTCACGAAAGTATTCTTGAAGGAATTGCTAAAAGAAACCCCGGAGAATTCTTTCATGAATTCATTTGAGAATTCCTTTGTGAATTCCTTCAAAAAGTTCTTTGGAAATTCCTCCGGAAATTCGTTTAAAGAAAATCCTTTGGATTTTTTTTCTGCAATTACTTTGAGAATTCCTCCGGGAATCTTTGTGCAAATTACTCCGAGAAATCCTTCAGAAATTCCACAGAGAGTTCCTTCAAGAATCTTCCGGATATTCTTCTAGAATTTTTTTTACGGGAATTCCTCCAAGCGCTTTGGGAGCTCTTCCAGAAATTCTTCCGTGATTTTCTCTTTTCAGGAATTCTCATTCTCAATTCAATTTATCCAATTATTTTTACCAGAATTCCTCCAAAAACTGATTCAGAAAACCCTTCAGGTATTTGTTCGTATTTTTTTTTCAGAAATTGCTTTTGGAATTTAACCAGGAGTTTGTCAGGGAAATTCTCCGAGAATCTGTCTGGGAATATCTTCGGAGATTGTAACCGTTTGGTTCCAATTTTGCTTGTTGGCTCCACCACAAGTCCCTAATTTTCCCTTCCCCTGAACATGCCCCTGAAAAAAGGAACGACGATCACTCAATCTCTGTAAACCGACCCGGTGACAAGCGCGGTGTCATCATCATCAATAGACATAGACCGCTGTCATCATTGAAACGCAGTATGAAAAAAAATTATAGCCCAGGACATCCTGGCTACAATCTGGCGATGGGCTAAACAATAGGATGTCAGTAGCCTGGTGTAAACAATACAGTGAGTGAATGTTTGTTCCGTTTTCATGCGTACCCTAAATTGACAGTATTGAATATCAAGCAGTTTGAGGGGGGGTAAAACATCAACACCCCTGTAGCTTTAATGCCTACTCACAGCTGGAGCGCAGGGGAAATGTAGAATAGGGAGTGCCGTCAGAATACATATATGTGTAAGTTTCGAAGAAACGGCTTTCCATATAAAAGACGGGGGACGATGAGGAACCTTCCTTTTCCAACTGTGATTGTCGAACGGAGTCGAAGTGCGCGCGTGTGTAATTTCCGTTTCGAGTAGCTAGGTCCAGTGGAAAAGTCTGATCGTTAAAAGATTAAGTGTTAGTAACGATTAAAAAAAGATTACAAAGAAAAGGTGAAAAGACGAATTTACTATAAACAAAAGAATCGTCCACAACGCACATGTTAAAACAATAAGAAAAAGGTCCGTTCAAGGGGCCTTTTTCTTCCGTTCTATTTTCAAGTTCGTCCTCAGGTGTTCATGGTGGTGGTGCAAACTCGTGCCGAATAACTACAACCCTCGGCGGCAGTGTAACAGTCGACGTAAACACGATAGGCAAACCGCGAGCAAGATCGGAACGTTCCCGGCCATTCCGGCATTCTTCGCCGATGTCGCCATTGTTACCGCGAACGAGATCGGACAGATCCCGGCCATTCTCTTTCCATCTACGCCTTTTGCGACCGTTCAGCATCCGCCATTGCAATCCGCTCCGCGGATAGAGAAATCCGCCATGATACCATCAAACACCGGAGGTGGTCTAAGAAAGCCCAGGACCATTGAGAACAACCCTCCATCCGACCTATCATCAGGATTCCAACCAATGTTTCCCAACTACCACGATTCGTACCACAAGGACCAGTGGTTACCCAGCATCGAACCCCAGCCTACCATCGAAAGCTTTCGCACCGATCATCGAGACTCCAGATCCGGATCCGGCAGCAACTAGCGAACAGCAAGTATACCCTTTGTGACGTCGTAAATAAATATTGTTGATTAGTATGTAGTAAATCGTGGTAGTTCAGTTATTAAGAAGTGTCCTTGAATAGTAAACCTTTCACAAACTTTTCTTTTTATGCGTCCCCTGGTTCACCAAGGAACCGTCATGCCTCGCCTTTCGAGTGATCCAGTGGTAGCAAGACAATTATCTTCCCTCCTGTGTTCTGATTCCGCTTTGTTGTTCAATCGCTCGCAACATCCGTGGGAGGTTAACTTTATTGAACTCCTGCTTCGAGACAAAGACTGCTGTTTAGAGTGTGTATGAGGTGGAACAGTCGATAAACGACCCTCAGATACCTGATCCGTGAGCCAGCGAGTTTCAAGATTCGTCTGAGAATTCCTTTCGGATTTCTTCATGTGATTCTTTCGAAAATTCTTCCTGCAATTTCATCGAGAATTCTTTCGGGTATTCCTTCGGTAATTCCTTCGAGAATTCCTTCAGGAAAATCTCTTGAACAAATTCCAAGAGTGGTTTCCTAATAAATTCCCTGATGATCTAACGAGGAAATTTCGCAATGAGTTCCCGAAATAGCACAAAATTCGCGCTAGATTTTGATCAAAAGTTTTTTTCTCGAATTCCATACTTCAGTGGACTTCCTATGGGAATTTCAGCAGAAACATTTTCAAATTCCCGTATGATTTCCCAAGGACTTTTCGAACGGATTTCTGTGCGGCATCGGGAATTCAAATAGAATTGCATTGGGAATGTCTACGTGGATTTCACTTGGAATTCTTCTGTAATCACAAAACAATATTGTTAGAAATTCGCAAAGGAATTTATGAAGCTATTCGCAAAAGAGTTAATAACATTTGGAGAAACTCTAGGGGGATTTCCTAGAACATTTCCCAAAGAAACAACAGGAGCTCCAGAAGTCTACAAATAGTTAAATTTCATTTTTATGATGCAAAAGGGGGTCGCTGGGCCAGGTCACCAGCGTAAATCCGAGAACTTACACTTAGCTCCAGAATTCTACAAATAGTTCGAAATATTTTTTTCAAGAGACTTGAATGAGAAATTTATGAATAGATTTCCAAAAAAAATCCAGCGTAGGTTGTCAAATGCATTCCTCGAGGAATTGCTTAAGGATTACTCAATACGGTTCTTGTTTGCTTCCGGAATTATTCCTCTAGAATGGCTTCGGTGGTGAATTCCTAAAAAAATACTTGAAGGATTTGTTTGAGGAATTTTCGAAAGAATTCAAAGGCGAAAAAAAAATAATGAAAAAAAAAGTCTTGAATGAAATATTGCGACATTTACTCCCATTTAGACTTACCCTGAATAAATGATTATCACAGTCGAATCTCGCACTCGATTTCGCAGTGCGTCAGGGTTACTGCAGAGTAAGGTTACCTATTTTGTCCATACATTATTTATTTTGAAATACCTTATTTTGATTGGCCTTGCATCTGGCAGTCAGCAAATTCGATAGTCAACAATAAAAATAGTTTGTTTTCATCATCGTCTCAAAGCGGTTGACAGTGCGAAGTTCGAAAACGTAGTGAGAAGGATTATCACAGAAAGCTAAACAATTGTGAAAAGAGCAATATTAAGGAAAATTAAACTTCTGCGTCTTCAAAAATATCCGAAATAACTCGCTTCAGCCAAACAAACCACTAAAGTAACTGCCGGAGCAGCTCTTGGTGGAATTTACTAATAACCAGGAATTGCTGAATCGATTCCGGCAAGAATGTTTAATGGAATTTCCTGAAGTATTTCTGCAGAAACTCCTGGGTGTGTTTCTTGATAAACTTCCAGAGCATTTGCTGAAGATAGTTCCGGAATAATTCTAATACGTTTCGTTGTTTAGCTAATGTTCCAACGTCAACACCAACAAGATTTCCAATCACGAATCAACATGGTTGACCTAGAAAAACAATCAATGAATAAATTATTAGATATTTAATTTCCCGAAAAAACATCTTTGAAAATAAATATCAACGCTTGGAACAGTTTTGAATAATGTATTGGAATTGAACATTTCTTTTTGACATCTAAGATGTCAACAAACCGAGGTTTTATGCAACAAGAACTTTGCTACATATGCGTGAATCAAGTTTGTCACGGATGAACCATACGAAACAAAAAAATGACATACTACTCATCAAAATCAGTCATCAAAGGCGATTGTTGAATTTAACAACACAGCTCATGATTGCTTGTCAAAACAATCATAAGTGAACGCATTCGTTGAATCACGACGATTGTTTTGAAAGCATTCGCAAATTGCTAATTGCTTGCGTTATTTGGTCCCCTTTTCTGTTTTCATCCGAACAAGTAAGTACTTTTCAATTTCAATAGTCAACTCGCTTTATAACCGTAGCGTATGAATTTCAGGATGAAACGTCGCACTACACAGAAAAGTACGCTGCTGCAGGTTATCCATGTGGACGACGGGAAGTACCGCTGCAGAGCGGATGACAAGTGCAGCTACCAGCAGGAAACCCTGATGCCGGGGAACTTTAAGCGGCATATACTTAAAATGCACCCCAATGTATACGCGGCCATGGATCTACCTGCTCCGGCACCAGAAAAAGCTGCAGAACCGCTCAAGAAAAAATGAAAAAGCTCGCTGTGGAAATCAACAGGGAACAGGTGCTACTATGTCTTACGCAGTTGGCCACGGCGCTGCCACACTCGTTTCCTGAAATGACCGGATTCAAGACGTTGCTAACCCCCCTATGCGATGCCGCCGCAATCACGGCCAACCGTAAAACGATTGCTAGTTTGGTGGAAAAATCAGCACGCGTTGCTCGGGAGCGATTGAAGTTGATGGAGCTACTCGAGGCAACCGTCATTTCGTTGGCTTCAATGCCAGATTCAATAGTGATGGAATCATTACTATACGAAACCTCGGTAACTATTATTCTGAATATATCCGCAAAAAATCTTGATTCTTAAGTGTAGAACTATCTGAAACGAAAAGTGAGTTTTACCCAGACTCTTAGCTGTTTGCTTGCTAGAAATATTATACTACGGGAGTCAGGGAACGATGTTAAAAATGCCGTGGTGTGGATAGATAAAAAAATAAGGGTTCTTCTTAATAGTCGGTCCAATTACACTTCATCGATTTGCACTACACGTCAAAAGTATGGAATCGCTGCAACATGCATTGCACCGCCAGAGTTCAATATTGCAACCCCTCGAAAACTTTAACAGAACCAACTAGCGTGAAAGTTGTTTGCAGGTGATGCTAACCTTTTTTAAATTTTGCAAAATTCAGCTCGGGTGGTGTATGTGTATGCTAATGGATCGGGGATAAATAACGTCTGCATCCATAGCTCACTATTACTTAAAATTTTGAAAACCCGATAACTGTAGCTTCCAAAGTACCTTCGTAATTGATCGGGTGTCTCACTTACCTGTTGCATATACTTATTGGTTTCATCTGTAGTCATTCATAAAAGTAATGAATACTAAAGCATTGTTTTATTATGGACATTTATTGTCAGGTGATCGCAATCTTACCCCGTGAAAACGTGGGACATGATGGAACCTCTGGAATGTCCGCAGGAGAAACCTGGTATGCAATACAAATGTTGCTTGCCTAAAATAGATCCAGCGACATGTCAACCTTCACGGATTTTTAAGCAGATGCTAAATATGAGCTGTAAATGTTTTTTGGGCAACGGCCAATCCGGATTCACCAGAATGTCCGCCGTAGGAACCTTGTATATGGGATTTTTTTAAAATACATGAAGTAGGTCTTATGATGGCTCTGCTCTTTCTTCACAGATTAATGTAAGGTTGTATTTTTTTTTATTTCTCTGAAATTTGCATAAACATTCTTTATGATTGCATAATTGGTTTGCCATTTTGACTCTAGTCTAACTTTTGACAAGGGCCTAAGCAAAAACACCTTGAATACTTTCAATAAAAATTAACTTGAAAACGGCTTGTCCGATCGTTTTGGTGTCTTGGACAATGTTTTAGGTATTTTGTAACATTTAATAGGCGTATTTTGAAATTATTTACAAATAAATGAACTTTAGAGAAAAAAATTCAACAATTTTATATACGCATACATTGAAGGAAGGGATGCGGTAATAATTTTGATGTGATCCTTTATTGTTCAAAATTACAATTGTAGCAATCAAGGAAACTCAAGAAAGGCAGACGAAGGAAAATTTACAGCTGCTTACTGCAGAGGTGCTGGGTGGCTTCGGATTATTGCTGAATGACGTTTATGCAGTTACCCACGATAATGGCGCGAACATGGTTGCCTCTGTCGCCGAGATGAAAAAATCACTGGAGCACGCAAACATCGATTTAAACGAAATTGTGGGGGGGCAGCAGGGACAGCAGGAACAGCATGATGTCCAAGGGCTTGACGACCCCTCCCCAGCTGTCTGCGAGTCAGGGAGAACTGCCTAGGGCGTGGTGGGATTTAGCAGTGGGCTCTGCTAAAATCCCTCCCAAAAAACCACAAGTGCCCGTAAGCGGACTCTATCAAAGCGACTGTGTGCCGCTTCAAAAGCACAAGCCCAGGGAGGGAGTGCCAACTGGCATGTGGAGTGTCCCTACTTCGGTAGGGTAGTGCGTGAGCTGCTTCGGCAGGGAGTGAGTGATCTGTTGTGCTGAGGCAGGAGTGTCATAGCGAGTCGCCGCCGCTATGGCCACCTCGAAGCGCAGCAGAAGTCTGAGTATGGACTGCACATGCTAAGGTAAGAGTGTCGTAGCGTAGTATCGTTGATTAGTCCCCACATACCGCTATCGACACCTCGAGGCATGGCAGTGGAGTGTTAGAATAAGTTGTGGAGTGTACCTACTTCGGTAGGGTGGCGCGTGAGCTGCTTCGGCAGGGAGTGAGTGATCTGGTTGTGCTGAGGCAGGAGTGTCATAGCGTGTCTCCGCCGCTATTGTCACCTCAAAGCGCAGCAGAAGTCTGAGTATGGACTGCACATGCTGAGGCAGGAGTCGAGGTATCCCATCGACACCTCGAGGCATTGCAGTGGAGTGTTAGAGTGAGCACCCGAAAGGGTCACATGGAGCGAATGGTCTTTGGAGAAGCTGCTTCGGCGGCAGGGTAGCAGTGGGTTGTACCCACACACCTACAGTTGTGCACATGTGGTGCATGGGGAGTGTCCCTGCTTCGGCAGGGTAGCGTATGGTCTGCTTCGGCAGTGGTGTGATTGATCTGCTCGTGCTGAGGCAGAGTGTCGTAGCGCAATATCTGTAGGCCCAGGCAGTTACCGCTATTGACACCTCGAGGCATGGCAGCGGAGCGTCCGGGAGAGCATCCAAGTAAGACTCAAATGGAGTGAATGGGGTGCGAGCACCCAAGTCAGTCTCGCGTGGGACGAGTGCCTGTGTGAGCGATAATGAGTGAGTACGCTTAGTACTGCCGTCCCCCCAGAAGTAGTACTGCGAGGTAGTTCCTGGGGGAAACGATGGTGGAGCCCAAGGGAGTTTAGTCGGTATTACCGGTATGGTCGAGTCCGACACTCCAGTACACTTCCGTGTGGTAGTTTGGCAACTACAATGCACGTGTACTGGGTTGGTGTGTAAATGCATTCTCCCTTGTAAAAAAAAAAAAAAAAAAAAAAAAACGAACTTGTGGATTATTGCTTCGAGGATTGCGAAGAAAACGTTGATCCGTGTGATACAGGACATGATGATGACGATCCAGATGACCAAAAAGAGGTTGAGGATGCCGAGACGGAGTCCGACGACGAAGATGATGATTTCAATCCTGGTAAAAGTAAACAACTAGAAGAGACACCCCCGGTCCCTTCGGACTCATTTGACGCCTCCATGCAACACGTTTTGGGAAGAGTTCGGTGCGCAGCTCATACCGCTCAACTGGCGGTATGGGACGTTATAAAGCCGTATGAAAAACGAATCAGAAAAATTCTGAAGCTGGTGATTAAATTACGGCAGCGAGAGTATTCAAAATTCGTTAAACAGCATGGCGCCCACCTACCACCAATCAGCAACAAGACCCGGTGGAATAGCACATTCCTAATGCTGAAGTCCCTCTTCAAGCAAAAAACTTTCTTCAACATGGTAAAAAAAGCGTACCCGGAAGTCAGTAAGAAGAAAGTCCATTCTCCTCCCCAGATCATATTTCAGTAAACCTACCATAGGGAAGATCCATGAAGTACGTCACGCAAAAATTTTCGATTTTCAAACCCCCCTCCCCCTTTCCTCACGCTTTTTGTAACAAAATTCGAAAATTTTGGTATAGATCGTCACGCTGCTATGATCACCCTCCCTCCTAGAGGCGTGACGTACTTTGTGGATAACCCCACAGACCAATGTCCTCTGTTACTCTCGTAGACTGTAAATTTGACAACGTATTAACCTTTTTTCAACTACAGATTTTACACCGCATTGGCAATTTATTGAGCAGTTTTGCGAAGCTTTTGAACCTGCATTTGTTCTAACATTGCAACTGCAAAAGCGACACGTCTCGCTAGCGATTTTTATGCGTACTGGTTGGTGTGCCAAGCCAAACTATGTCGTTTAAAGGATAGCTGCTTGGCGCAACGACTTCTGAAAGCGTTCCAGCGGCGTTTGCAGAAACTTACTGAGTCAATGCAGTTCAAAGCCTGCATTTATTTGGACCCAAGGTTCAATTTCCTGGGATCTCGAAGAATTTCTTCCAAAGATAAAGAACTTATCGAAGTATGTTTTGCTTTCAGCTGCTATGAACTATGGTTTTATATTTTTCCACTAAATTTCAGGAATTTCTCATCAAGCTCCACAACAGAGTAAATGGCAAAACGGATCAATCTGCCAGTCCAGATTCTGATGACATCATCGATGAAGATGAGCTAGAGCTAATATTGGCAGGATTTTTCGACGAAGACTCGCAGGGAAACACTTCGGTGACCAACAACTCCACCTTCGCTCAGAAATTGAAGCAGCTAGAGCTGAGAGAGAAGGTATCGATTCTCGATACGTCGCGTCCTAGTCCGTCGACGAGCGCTGCGAAGCCTGTTCGTTTCAATCTATTGAAGCATTGGGTGAGCCAGAAGTTCGTGAGCCCTGAACTCAACAGAGTTGCCCTGATTGTACTATCAGTTTCGGTCACTCAAGTTTCTGTCGAACGAGCTTTTATCGCCCTGAAGCTGGTGCTAAACGATCGAAGAATGAACCTCACGGCCGCTGTTGTGGAAAATAATCTGCTGCTGAAACTCAATCCAGATCTGCTTCCTCAAATCGCTGCCATTATTGAAGGAGAAGAATCGTAGCTCGCCTACAGTTTGCTATATTATAATCATCGTTTCATTTTCTCCCAGTTCCTGTTAATTCTAGTGGAACCTTGGCTGTGGAATTATGACCATTTCATGAAATCATAAATACATTCAATTTTGTTCTTGTGATATTTCTTTAAATATTTCCGAATGTTACGTTTTTATTCCATATAGCAAAGCAAGAGAAACAAAACTGAGTTTTTGGTGCAAAGGGGAGGCTGGATAGACTAGATCCTTTGGAAGACTTGCTGCTCCTCGAAGAGAATAGAATTTTGTTTCAAGTAGTTTCGCTGCATGATTCCATAGTTTTATTCGGTGCAAAAATATGCATATTCTCGAAAAAATCATGAAAAACGAGCTGACATATTTTGGTTCCCGGACGTGATCAGATGGGTAGGTTCTCCCGATGGAGTTTCATAGCAAAATGTTTACATTGTGCTGTAATAATGCAAAAATGGTTGGAGGGTCCACTATTGATTGAGGGTCCACTATTGGGCACTTTACCCTATATAAATTCCTATTTTGGAGTTTTGGTGTTTTGGTGTACAACGGAAATTGTCCTGTCACTGGTTCCACCGGGGCACTCCAGAGGGCCCCGGAGGTTATCAAAGGCGTCCGTGGTCCTCTTTGGCAAAAAAAAAACAAAATATGCCGGTTCTAGAAAAATCATGATGAAAAAGACCGTCACATGCTAGGTTTTGGTGTAAATCTGAATTTGTTACCTATCGCCGGTTTCTTTAAGACACTCGAGAGGTTCCGGAACGAGGCCAATAGGGTCAATAATTTTCTTTGGCACAAAAATATGCATATTCTTAAAAAAAAAATCATGAAGAATGATTCGTCACACGGAATATGTTGATGTAAAACTGAAATTTTCCCGTCACCTGTTCACCCGAGATACCCCGGCGAGGTTTCCTGAAGTGGGCAATAGGTCCATTATCTTTTTCGGCGAAGGAAGAGCCGTCAGAATTAAAATTGTCACCTATTACCAGTTTCCCAAGGACACTACAGAGCTTCCCAGACGTGGCCATGGTGCTCATCGAAAAAAAAAACATATGCATGTTCTTGATAAACTATGAAAAATGAGCCGTCACACGGGATGTTTTTGGTGTAAAACTATAATTATCCCGTCACCGGTTCCACCGGGGCACATCGAAGTTGACCAATGCGTCACATTTTCAGATTACGGCAGTGGAGTCCTTGTTCCTATTCGACACAAACTTATGCACAAATTTCAAAAATCATGAATATCAACCAATTCTATATATATATTGTTATGAACTAGATTATTTGTTCCTAATAAAAATGTTATTGCATGCATTGCTCCCCAAAAAACTACCACGTGCTCAAGGATGCAATCTTGCAATCAAATTCCAACAAACAGATTGAATCACGTGTGAACCTTCACGCAAAAATTTTCTGATTCAATTTTCGGCTAATGGTTTACGATCTGCTTGAATCACGTAGTGTGCTGTCATTCATTCTCTCAGTTCATTGCTTTGTGGAATCATCCGTATCAAAAATCGCTTTGGTTCATTTGGAGAGACTTCACCATACTGCAAATGAACGGGAACAAACTGTCAAAGCAATGATCGCATTAGTCAAGAATCACGCGTGTGAATGAATTCTTCCATCCTTGCCTGCCGGTACTCCTAGCCGAAGCAACGAGTTCGCGATCTCCATCCAGCACGCACTGTTGAATGCATTCTGCACGTCGAGTGTTATTACTGGGCAGTAACGTATACCGCGTCGCTTGCATTCGATGACGACCCCTGCTGGTGGTGACAGCCGATTCTACACGGATAAAATTCAATTCCCGAAAATGATAAAACTGACTCATGATTTCATGATTATATTACAACTAGCTTTATGTACCCGGCCTTGCTCGGAATTGCCAGTTTGATTCGCAGTTTTTTTTTTCACAATCGGAAAATGAATAAACCAATTGGTCAACAGGATAATTGCGTTTTCTTATCGATACTTCATCATTTGATCAGAAGAAGGCAGATTTCATTTGAAAACATTGACTGATTTTGAAGAAGGGAGCAAACCCATAATCGCCATATTCCGGGCAAACGTTTATTTGTAAAGAAGGAAAAACATCCACCGATGCCTTATTCCGGGCAAACGTCTATTTTTAAAGAAGGGATCACATTCACCATCCAGAAGGAAACACATTAATCATTGCTTGTCACTGGGCAAACCATAATTTCGATAAATGGTTAAATTGATCGATAACTAAACAATACAATAATGGGTTCAGAAGTTAGGCTGGAGCATACACACAAACATACAAACATTGAGTTTTATATATCTCGGGTACTTATTCAAAAGGACGTATGTGATTTTGTAAACAAAGATGCATACGTCGATTTGTCAAATATGATGGCACTCCTACGCAAACCAACACAACGAACATGTAGCCGAAACCTCCCCCTACCTGTATGTGGCGATGGTTTGCGTGGGAGTGCTATCAGATTGCAGAAATCAACGTTTAAATTTTTGTTTACAAAATCACATACGTCACATACGTTGAATAAGTATCCGAGATATATAGATAGCTAATAGCTATATGTATCCGGCTTTGCTAGGGACTGAAAAGTAAATTATTCAATTAAAATGTCCAATGCTGTAGCACAAAACCCACAGAGGTAGATCTACCGCTCATAGAATTGTTCCTTTGTATCAATCTATTTTTATATATTTGTTTGGCCCTTCTACCTTTTCAATAAACATCTTCCAAAAATAGAGAATAAGTGTACCAAATCTGGTTGTAATTTATCCTGGGAGTTACACTGAATTGCTCATTTTTTAAAGACAACCCCTTCCCCCATAACTTCCCTTTTTCCCCAATGACCCTCCCACCTCCTTTGTTATCTTCTCCTTGGGATAGAAAATGTGTACACCAAATTTGGTTGAAATCGGTCCTGGGAGTTAGGTGTTACACTGAATTGCTCTTTTTCTAAATACAACCCTTCCCCCTTACCCTCCCTTTTTCCCAATGATCATCCTTTGTTATTTTCTTCTTAGGATAGAGAATGTGTGTACCAAATTTGGATGAAATCGGTCCAGGAGTTCAAAATATACACTGAATTGCTTGTTTTCTGAACAATACCCCTCCCCTCAGACCCCTCCCCTCTTTCCCAAATTACACTTCCATATGATCGACTACTCTTAGTGAATATGTGTACAAAATTTGGTTGATATGGGTACTGGGGGTTGGGAGTTACACTGAATTGCTCGTTTTATAAAGACAACCCCTCCCCCCATACCCTCCCTTTTTTACAATGACCGCCCCACCCGCTTTGTTATCTTTTCTTTAGGGTAGAGAATGTGTGTATCAAATTTGGTTGAAATCGGTGCAGGGGTTCAGAATTTACTCTGAATTACCCGTTTTCTGAACAATACCCCTCCCTTCTTTCAAAGATTACACTCTCATATGATTGTTTCCTTATATTGAATATGTGTACAAAATTTGGTTGAAATCGGTCCTAGGAGATGCAAGTTACACATAATTGTTCGTTTTCTAAACAAAACCCCTCCCCCTTTTCTAAATGACCCTCCCATCCCCTTTGTCAACTTCCCCTGAGGATAGAGAACGTGTGTACCAAATTTGGTTGAATTCGGCCAAGTGGTTCAGAAGTAGTTAGCGAACATACATACATAGATTGATTTTTATATATATAGATTTCATTTCATGTTATGAAAATACACCATGATTTTGAATCATGAATTCATGATTTGTTCAACCATAACGCGTTGATGCGTTACGATTTGCACAACTTACGTTCTTGGGCTCATGAAATCATGAGTCATCAAACCTGAAATCATGAGTCTTTTGACCTGAAATCAGGAATCTAACTCATGAAAACGGGAGTTGTTTTTTGTGAATATGGGCTCAATCTGCCATCAAATCGTACTTCAATTCTCGATATCATGAGTCATTTGACCGGCAATAAAATTCACGAAAATGGAAGCTTTTGGAGGCTCAAATCATCTGAATGTAATGTATTTTTTATGTTTCCAGTTGAAATCTAAATAAGGGAATTTCTTTCGATCATCGTGTATCACATGAAACGTATTTTGCAACACTTTTTTTTGTTGTTGTTATCCAAACCTTTTTGCTCTAAATGGTTTTATTTTGATGAATAATGATACCTACCAAATTCGCATTATGCAGGCACTAACATGGAAAATATGCGTTTTCTTGGGCTCCGATCCTGACAACTTTAGTAGCACATATCACTCAGCGTCGTTTATTGTAGATGAAAACAAGATACTCCAGGATATATGGAATCCAGTTTGCCGTTTCCAATCTTTTTTGTCATCCATCGACATCTACAAGCATAAATTGCGGGTTCGTGAGCTCGACGCAAACGCTTTTCTCGGTAGTCCATTTTCCTCTATAATGGCAAGCTTAATGTTGTCAACTAAAACATTATCATTTCTATACAATTACAATACAATTTCTATACAATTCTATACAATTATTTTGATACTTACAGATCAACTTTTGATGAAATCCTTTTGCGTACGTAATGGACGATGGAACATTATAATCTGGGACATTATAATTATGATCTGACAGATGCACGTAACGCTTGTCGTAATCATGATTCACGGTCATGGTTGCGGTTGTTATGACTCATGATTTTAGTCAATTTGATCATGAAATCATGAGTCATAATCATGGTTTCATGAAAAAAGGAGGATCATGAATTCATGATTTTCAAATCATGAAATCGGTAAGAGATTTGTTTCCGTGTAATGTACCCAGAGTAGACCGTCCTCTTTAAAAGCCGAATTGCTCGCTCGATAAACCTCCCGCCTCCTCCACGTACGGTGACAGCCTGTTTGGATCAACTTCTTCACTAGCTTCCCTACCGTGTCTATTAGACAGATTGGTCTGTACGCTGAGTGGTCTCCTGGTGGTTTGCCCGATTTTGGTAACAGGACCAAACGCTGTCTCTTCCATGTATACGGGAATATCCGCTCGTCCACGCACCTCTGCATAGCTGACTTGAACATGACCGAATTGGTCATTATGGCTTCCTTTAACGCTATGTTCGGGATCACGTTCGGACCAGGTGCTGTACTCGGGTCGAGGGACTTTGCCACCGTCATCCTCGCCACCTTCTATTCTCGCTGATGGCGGCCAACCCGAGCAGCGAGTTATACATAAATCACAGTAACTTATATGTGACCAGATTCAGTCACAGTTAAGATTGCTGCATCCAGTTTCACTTGACTTGCGCTGCTCAGAAATGGATCGGGCCGTGGTGCGGGAGTAGTACGTCGATGATCGTTTTCAGCCTTGTTGGACATCGCTCGAGAGGAGCCAGTGCCCCTCTTGTTTCGGCCATCATCATTCGGCCATCATAGGCGTCTCCCCATGGGTTCAAATTGGCGCTCTGGCACAGTCTGTCAAAGCAGTCCTTTTTGCTCTCTTCGATGGCCTTGTTTAGGGCCAGCCTCGCCGCTTTGAAAATCTGGATGCGTTCTTTCCTCACTTCCGCCGAGCGTGACCTTTGTAGTCTTCTTCTTCGTCGCCGCTCAAACTTTCCGTGTTTTCTTCCAGACCCTCTGAAGGTCTTACCGTCGAAGTGAGCGATCTTTCATGCTCGGGTTGTAGGAGTAGCTCCCTGGCTGTCTCTCTTTGCTTCGCTGCATATCCTGTACCGGATAGCCAAATGGTCACTGTGGGTGTAACCGTCGTCGACCCTCTACTGCAAATCACCGACTTAACTTGGACTGCAGAATGTTACGTCTATTATCGATTCCGTTTCGCTGGAAGGTATTTCTCAAGCCTTCGTTGCACAGCACGACATAGAGCTTGGCTAAAGCTCCTAGCAGCTTTTGCCCTCTCCGATTAGTCCAGCGACTTCTCCACTCTATCATCCACGCGTTGAAGTCTCCTGTAATGACCACTGGCTTGCTACCCACTAGGTGTCATCCGATCGACAATCTGGGTGAATTGTTCTATCGGCCACCTTGGTGTGGCATAGCAGCTGCAGTAGTACACTCCAATTTATTTTCGCTATAACTGTACCCTCCGCTCTTGTGTTCAGCACCTCCTGGATCGGGTATCTTTCCGTCGTACAGATCGCCGCTGATCTGGATCCATCCGCTACCCAGTTCCCGTTATCGGTGGGGATGCGATACGGGTATGCCAGGATAGCTACGTCCGTGCCCACTTCTGCTACCGACTGTCACAGTAACTGCTGGGCGGTCGCACAATGGTTGAGGTTCAGCTGCGTTACTTGCACGGCTTCCTCGTATAACCACTCAACGGGCACGCAGGTCCACCCATGGTGTGGAGGTTGCGTTCCTGCTTTCTGCTCGCACATAGCGTACACGATGGTGCTTCATAGCACGTATGCGCTTTATGGGCATTTTCGCCGTAACGCCTACATAGGTTACTCCTGCCCGGCCCTTTGCAAGCCCACAACTCGTATCCCGCTTCGAGGCAACGAAAGCACTTATCGACTACCGGTGGTTGGTAGAGGCTGACTGGACATACTGACTTTCAGCTTACACCACCACTCCACCTTGGTCCTTGATGGTCGAGCCCTCACTTCTACACTCTTGCCTAGGACCTCCTGGGCTAGTGCTCCTGATGAAATACCGTTTGCCTGTGAGCACTTCCTTAAGACAAGGATCATCTCGCCAGCTCAGGTCCTATGCAGATCTTTCATGCCATCATAAGCTCACTTTGATAAAACTAACAAGTTTTAAGCGAACCTTGGAAAATGGTCTTGAACACCTTCTCAAGAGTGGGCCTCTTTCGTCTTATAGTGGTTTTATGGCTGACTTGAAGCAAGCTTGTAGGACAATTGGCTTTAAATGTGGTTTTAAGGCACAAGTCTAGAAGTGTGCTTCAAGTGCATCATAAAATTAATTTTGCTACTTGGGTATGGAATTAAAGTAACATAAATATATTATATATATAAATATAAATATATATAATATAATATATAATATATAAATATTAGACCTCTTCATGTTTTCAAAAAGTATCAAAAATTCAACTGGTCAGCCCAGAATCACAATTCTTATGCTAAAATAAGTCTCCTGTCGGTTTAAAGAAATCTCAGCGTGCAAATTTATGACAAATGTTTAGCTTCTGATTTTTAAGAATTTAACGATAAATCGCACATTGACAATTATATTACTCAAATTTCCAGAGAAAAAAGAGGAATATTAATATAATAAATTAGCAATCATTTGTCATAAATTCAAGAATTTTGTAGAATAACGACTTTTGGGGGAAACAGTATTTTTATGCACTTAAAAGCTTGATAATCACTTTAACATGGACAAAACGTGAACGGAACGAATCGCAATGTTCACAAGACTTATAGAGTACACCCAAAACTTCCGTATAGAGGTTGTTGCGATAGTTTTCGACGTTTATATCTCTTGTTAGATATTTCCAAAATTGAAAATATCTCAAAAACACTAAATCGACTTGAGCCACCTCGAAATTTTATCCGAATTAGCTGAAAATTTGACAGGAGACTTATTTTAGCATAAGAATTGTGATTCTGGGCTGACCGGTTGAATTTTTGATACTTTTTGAAAACATGAAGAGGTCTAATAAATATATATATATATAAATTACCTTTAATTTGAATTCTTTGGAGTGAAAATGGGTCATCGCTCTCCCCGGCAGTCTAGAGGCCGTAGAGCAAAATCGTTAAAAAAGGTCTCTCATATTTTAGTCTTCTTGCTGTCAGATACAGTCAATCTATTCTACAAGCATTATTAGTAGTTAACTCATTCTCACCCCCATTTGATCCATTGTCACCCCCGACGACTGTACTATTGCATTTCCAAATTGAATAGTACTAATTGATCGCATAATAAGTGAACAGAATTATTCTTCTTCAAATTCTGCAGCTTTTTTTTTTGCTTTCTCTTTTCTTTATCCTACAAACTGTTGAAAGAATAATGCATCAGAACTATACGAACATTTATATGTGGGAACTAGCTTTGTAAAAATAACAGAGGGAGAGACTACTACACTTTATTATAGAATGAAAAAAAATCCATAAAGCCTCCCAAAACCATTTTGCGTGCCTTTTTCCGTTATCAGAGCATTCATGATCGTTTTTTTTTCATTGAAGAGATCCAATCAATAATTCGGATATAATATGGTATTCATCTCCCTTATTCAGATGTTGCGTCTCTATTCCGAGAAAGGCTGCTAAATAAAAAAAAGGTACTTCTCGCACCTGGAGTCCTCACGCTAGTCATAAAATATTCGAACGAACAGGAGCAATATTTTCCAAACTTCAGACTTCTGTTTCCTCCCAATATACCTACAGAGTAAATAAACGGCGTGAGCTGTTCAAAATGCTACCGAGTGGATTATTTTTTTTATTATGGTGCTATTTTAGGGTTACGGCAGGATCGGTTCTCGCTATAGGCTCCAAGACAAAAATGCTGCTATCTTTTAGTTTCAGGATTATGTGACCGGAATGGACGGAGATACTGGCCGTAACCCTACTACGTGTTTACGCTGCCCACTGATCTACGTTGTTCGTAAAATTGAAAATTTCGAGAAAATATGAGGGTTAACCAATAGGTTGAGATGAATGCCAGGAATGAGAAAAGAGCTTTTTAACTATGTAGCATAAACCACAGGAATAAAATGATTAGAGAATAATTATCCTATGAATAAAATAACCCGAATGTGTAGGTTTACTAATAGGGTATAAAGAGATGATGTTCGATGATAATAAAAATCGCAACGTTTGTGTTTTGAAATGAAAAATTAAGAACGTATAAAAGGAAAAGAATAAAGCAAACTGAGTACAAATAACTAATTTATTTACTTAGTGGGTGTGTTCTCTGTTTTTGCTATTAGTTTGAATGACATCATTTTCGTTTCCGTCAACACTTTTGAATACAATTTACGAACTTAAAAACATTCCTATAGTCGCAGCTCTATTTGAAGTATTAAAAAAAAATGTGTTTGAATTACTTAATTTTATTTCTAAAAGGATACGCTAGCACGAGAAGATTTATCCTTCGTTGAAAACGGAAGTTTTCTCCTTGTTAAATTACGTTTATAACCTGTTTGAAAATAAGACAACAATTTTCATCACATTCTCGGGAAGTGTTTACATGTGCTGAGCTGGTAAAATAGCCTGCCATTAACACCAGAAATCACACACCAACGAAACAGACAAGTAGGTAAATAGATATCTGAGGTAGCTTTATGGCAGGCCATCCCAGCGTCTATTGTGGTAGAGCTGTTGTAGCTCAATGATAATTTCCTCAACCACGCACGTTACCATGCGCCAGAAATGAACGTGGATCTGTGCATGGTTAATAAAGCGTAGCGAACGTGTGCCGTCGTGGCGGCAGCAGTTCTACACATAGTGGAGATTGCTGACGCCATTCCACTGCTATCAACGCTAGAACGAGCAGCCTCGCTGCTCACGGTTGTTGTTGGCAGCAGCATGCCCAAAGTTGGGTCACGAGTGCGACATATTCACGTAATTAAATACACCTCTATAGAGCATCATAGTTCACGCCACGCCTTTCGGTGAAATGTTTACTACCGGTGGTAAACTGTCCGTAGTAGTGGCAGCAGCTGCAACAGAATGCGACAACATAGTGCCAGTTAAGCATTATTGCAAACGCCATTTGGTCGAGGTGCACGGAATTGCGTGCGTCCGTCCTTGGGCAGGTGAAACATGCGACAGGATTAAGGTCATGCTGATACTTTGTACAGGGCATTTATAAAGGAGACATGATGACTGTTTACAACTTAAGTAGTGCTAATAGGAAAATCTTGAATTGCAAAGACGTTTGTCCAACAGTTAAAAAAATAAATATGCTTATGATTTATTCTTCATATGCAATATGAAGACCTTTGTGATCGGCTGCAACAGTGCCTTCTTATATTACAGGTCGGACTCAATTATCCGCAGTAAGGTTTTTTTTTTTATTCCAGAAAAAAAATCAAATCTGCAATTAAATAAGGAAACACTTATGTTTTATTTTATTAGCAGTGGTGTAGTCAAAAATTATTTGGGAAAAGCGCTGGGTAATCCACCTATCGGTATCGGTGACTTTCTGGTGTATTATGGAAAGATAGTATTTTTGCCATAACTTTTAAGTCCATAGATCCAGCCAATTTTCAATAAGAAACTATAACTCATTTCTTATATATTGTGCTAACGTAAGAATTATACTACATACACAAAACGCAACGCGAGACTGGACACAACACTTTTGGTTCTCACACACTAGAAAAGGATTTTCAAAAAGTTACCTTTTTGTCGACCGGTTTGGGGCCGTCCAGAAACCACGTGGTCATATATTGGGGGAGGGGGGTTTGGAAAATGACCACGCAAAGCCACATGGGGGAGGGGGGAGTTGCTCTCGAACCACGTGTTTTTTTTACACGAAAAACTTTTGGTGAATAACAATAGCGGGGTAAAAAATACAAATCAAAAAGAATGTTCATATTTTCAATTTTTTTACATTCTAATGAATTTCTTCGACAGAACTTGTCGGAATTTTTTCGGAATACTTTTTTTATGCTCTTTGTGAACTCTATCACATTTTTTTTTAATTTTCCAAGTATTTTTTATTCGAGGCATTATTTAGAATTTCCACGGAAGAGTCTATGGATTATCTTCAAAAAATTATTTGGATTTTCAAAGAATAAATCTTTTTTTTAAGGTTCATGTTTATTGAATTTGCTCCATAAATTCTTCCAAAATTTCATCGGGATTTCATTCTTCTTCGGAATGTCATTTTTATTTCTTTGTTCAACTAAACATTGCTTTAAATCTTTACCATGCAAAGATGCACAAGAAATGATTTAGAAATTTTGAGAAATTTTCACATCAGAAAATCTTTAAAATTTTGATTTATTTTTTTAAGGAATTCCTACTGGAAATGCTTCAAAAGTACAACCTTTACAAGTACTACAAAAGTACAATATTTTCGTTATTTCCACTTGTAAAAACATCGGAGTTTCCTCTGGAAATTCATTATTGGTGTTTCAGATGAACTTTTTTCGATTTTCTACTGGAAAATCTTAGGATTTTCCAACGGAAATATTTTGGCATATTCCGAATAATTTCTTTTGGAAATAAAAAAACTGCTGAAAATTTTTAAGAATTTCTTTTGGAAAACGAAAAAAAATTCCATTGGAAATTTAGAAGAATTTCCTTTGAAGATTCATTAAAGATGCCCAGGATTTTGAAAAAAAAATCTTTAGAGATTTCCTTCGGAATTTGATGTTTATTGGAATATTCATCGTAAATATGCATTTCGGATCCTTCTACGGATTCTTCCAGTTCTTCAAAATTTCTACCGAACATTTTTCCGAACTCTTCCACAGAATTTCGGAAAAAATATCGTTGAAATTCTAAAGATTTTTCCGTTGAGACTCCAAAGAATTTCTTGTCAATATTCCATATGGTTTCCCTTGCAACTCCAGAATAATATTCTTGAAAATTAAGAAGATCTTGATATTCAAAATTAAACCAAGCAATAAATGTAGGCAATAATTTAGGCTTAAGAAGCCTAGTTTTTTATGATATTGAATAATTAGGATAATTGATTAAAAAATCTAATAATGCACCTAAATGTTCTAAA
Organism: Armigeres subalbatus; assembly: GCF_024139115.2. Taxonomy (NCBI): domain Eukaryota; kingdom Metazoa; phylum Arthropoda; class Insecta; order Diptera; family Culicidae; genus Armigeres; species Armigeres subalbatus. The sequence goes on from NC_085140.1 coordinate 62,204,809, forward strand.
TGCACAAAATTTTAGTAGTGCGTATGAAAAAGGTTATGGCATAGAGAAACTTGCATTGGAAAAATCAACATGAAATTCTAAATAAAATGCTTTTTAAATTCATAAAAGGGTCTTAGAACTAAGTAGATTCCTGCGATATGAAAAAAGTGGCAGTGTTGCAGAAAAAAACAATCCAATTCCTAAGAACAATCTAGTTTAAAAAATAGTGTTATAATAACGATTGAAATTGAATTCCAAAACAAATCTCAACCCTTTCAGGACGGATGGGTCATAAATGCCCAGCGTTTTAGATTGTCTATAAAATCACAAAAGAGAGCTAGGCCACCATTTTCTTCAGTAAAATTGTTCATCTAGACATTGGATTTACTGAAAAAATATGGGAGCTCAAATTTGACTGATCCTGAAAACTCAGATATCCGAAACCTTGGGAAGCTTTCGATTCTAAGAACATGCAAATGAAGTTGAAATGTTTGAATCATTCTGAGCACTCAGATAAGATGGGTCATCCTGACCGTTAAGCCAGTGATTAATATTCAGGAATACGAGATGCTCAAAGTACTCCAAAATGCTCTCAAGTTCAGCCCACGATATCTACCAGATCAATCAAGACATTTGCAATGTTCTCATCATCGGTATATACCCAATCCGATGAAATAAGCATATGATCCTAATTTCCATTGACATGAGATCCAAGAGACAAGGTACTCAAAATTATCTTGAGTCAACATCAAGTTGCACAATGACTATGAGGTTTGTTCGCTTTTTTTGTAGGGCCTTAGAAGCACTGGGTTCATGGTCATCTACCTGATCGATCCACCTTGCCCGCTGTGTACCTTGCCTTTTTGTTCCCGTCGGATCGTTGTCGAGAACCATTTTCACCGGATTACCGTCCGACATTCTGGCTACGTGCCCGGCCCACCGCAGTCGTCAGATTTTCGCGGTGTGAACGATGGATGGTTCTCCCAACAGCTGATGCAACTCGTTATTCATTCGACTCCTCCACGTACCGTCCGCCATCTGCATCCCACCATATATGGTACGCAACACTTTCCTTTCAAAAACTTCCAGTGCGCGTTGGTCCTCCACGAGCATCGTCCAGGTCTCGTGTCCGTAGAGAGCTACCGGTCTAATAAGCGTTTTGTAGATAGTCAGTTTGGTACGGCAGCGAACTCTATTCGATCGCAGCGTCTTGCGGAGTCCAAAGTTCGTACGATTTCCAGCCACTATGCGTCTTCGAATTTCTCTGCTGGTATCGTTATCGGCGGTCACCAGTGAGCCCAAGTACACGAATTCTTCAACCACTTCGATTTCGTCACCACCGATAGAAACTCGTGGTGGGTGGCTTACATTGACCTCTCTTGAGCCTCTTCCTATCATGTACTTCGTCTTCGACGTGTTGATGACTAGTCCAATCCGTTTAGCTTCGCTTTTCAGTCTGATGTAGGCTTCCTCCATCCTCTCAAAGTTACGTGCCATGATATCAATGTCGTCGGCGAAACCAAATAACTGGACGGACTTCGTGAAAATCGTACCACTCGTGTCAATCCTTGCCCTTTGTATTACTCCCTCCAAAGCGATGTTGAATAGCAGACACGAAAGACCATCACCTTTCCGCGTTTCGAAGGGACTCGAGAAACTACGCACATCACCCGATCCATTGTCGCCTTGATCAACCGTATCGGTTCATCCGGAAATCCGTTTTCGTGCATTAGCTGCCATAGCTGGTCCCGATCGATGGTATCATATGCTGCTTTGAAGTCGATAAATAGCTGATGTGTGGGCACGCTGTATTCGCGGCATTTCTGCAATACCTGATGTATGGCGAACACCTGGTCTGTGGTAGAGCGTTCACCCATAAATCCCGCCTGGTACTGCCCCACGAACTCTCTTGCAATTGGTGTTAGTCGGCGGCATAAAATGTTGGAGAGTACCTTGTAGGCGGCGTTCAGCAATGTGATTGCGCGGTAGTTGCTACAATCCTGCTTATCGCCCTTTTTGTAGATGGGACACACGACACCTTCCATCCACTACTGCGGCAGAACCTCATCTTCATAAACCTTGGTAATCACCCAGTGCAGCGCTCTAGCCAGTGCCTCACCACCGTGTTTAAACAGCTCTCCTGGTAGTTGATCAACTCCAGGCGCTTTGTTGTTTTTCAGCCGGCCGATCTCCTCCTGGATTTCCTGGAGTTTCGGAGCCGAAAGTTGCATGTCCTGCGCGCGTGCTCCTAGGTTCATTACCATACCGCTACCGTTGTCTGCCATATCGCCATATCGTAAGAAGGTTCCCGTTTATGTCCTTACACATATCGGGCTGTGGCACGTGGCCCTTACGTGAACGGTTCAACTTCTCATAGAACATTCGTGTGTTATTAGCGCGGTACAGTTCCTCCGTCTCTTCACGGTCTCAATCTTCTTGCTGGCGCTTTTTCCTCCGGAAAATCGAGTTTTGTTTTTTTGCCCGTTTGTATCGTGCCTCGTTGGCCCTCGTGCGGTGTTGCAGCAATCTCGCCCATGCTGCATTCTTCTCCTAAACTAGCTGCTTACATTCGCCGTCATACCAAATGTTTCTCTGATCCGGGGGCACCGTGCCTAGTGCAGCGGTTGCGGTGCTTCTAATGGCGGATCGAATATCTCTCCAGCCATCTTCAAGAGACGCTGCGCCTAGCTGCTCTTCCGTTGGGAGTGCCACTTCCAGCTGCTGCGCGTATCCTTGGGCTAGTCTACCGTCTTGTAGCCGCCCAATGTTTAGCCGCGACGGACGACTCCGACGCGTGTTGTACACCGTCGAGAGTTTTGAGCGCAGACATACTGCAACGAGGTAGTGGTCGGATTCAATATTCGCACTGCGGAAAGTGCATACGTTCGTGATGTACGAGAAGAATTTACCGTCGATAAGAACGTGGTCGATTTATTTTTCCGTTACTTGATTGGGTGATTTCCATGTGGCCTTGTGGATATTCTTGCGGGGGGAAGAAAGTGCTTCGGACTACCATTCCGCGGGAGGCTGCAAAGTTAATGCATCGTTGGCCGTTGTCATTCGATACGGTATGCAGACTTTCCGGTCCGATGACCAGTCTGTACATTTCCTCCCTTCCTACCTGAGCGTTCATGTCACCGATGAAGATTTTGACGTCCCGCAGTGGGCATCCATCGTATGTCTGCTCCAGCTGCGCATAGAACGCTTCTTTCTCGTCGTCGGATCTCCCTTCGTGTGGGCAGTGCACGTTGATGATGCTAAAGTTGAAGAAACGACCTTTTATTCTCAGCTTGCACATCCTTGCGTTGATTGGATGCCACCCAATCACGCGTTGGCGCATCTTTCCCAGCACTATGAAGCCGGTTCCCAGCTCGTTGGTGGTGCCACAGCTTTGGTAGAAGGTAGCCGCTCGATGCCCGCTTTTCCACACTTTCTGTCCTGTCCAGCAGATTTTCTGTAGCGCTACGACATCAAAGTTGCGGGGATGTAATTCATCGTAGATTATCCTGTCGCAACCTGCGAAGCCTAGCGACTTGCAGTTCCATGTTCCAAGCTTCCAATCGTGATCCTTTATTCGTCGCCTAGGTCGTTGCCGATTGTATCGAGTCGTGTGATCTTCTATGTCGTTCGTAATAGTTGTTTTTAAAGGCGGTTTATTGGGCCTGCGCAAACCTCCTGTCTCGTCGGCGGGCCGTCGTGTCAGGGCTGTTTAGCGTCCCACCTAACACCAGGAATTGGGCTTGTGCGCTTTGAGCGGCACACGGTCGCTTTGGCGGAGCCTACTTGCGGATATATGCAGCTTTTTATAGAGGTTTAACAGGGCCCACTGTCAAACCCCACAACATCCTAGGCAGGCGCCACAACTCGCAGATGGCCTGGGGAGGGATCGTCAAGCCCTTGGACATAGTCCCTGCTGCCCGCGAATGCTTGTTGAACTTGTTGCAAGCAAATCGGTCAACGCTTCGTTTCAAAAAGTGTGTGTATAATAATTAGACATGTCCAAAGAACATAAAAATGAACTAAACTCATTTTTTCAACGTTCTAAGACGAGTTTAGAACTTTCCATTTAATTCCACTCCGTTTTGTTATCGTTGTTGAGTCAAGTTCAAGACACTGAAGATGACCTCACAGTTGAGGTTGAAAAACGTATCTGCAAAGATAACAAAACGTAGTGGAACTAAAAGGAAAGTACTTAACTCGTCTCAGACGGTTGAGTGCATTCCACTAAAAAAACTTGAAATATTTTTTCGTAGATTTCAACCAATTATGTCTGCATGTAAAAACTGCATAAAAACTTCATTAACAATCAGATAGGGGACAACTAAAACGATATAGAATGATTTGTCAATAGAATGAGGTTGCCCATAACCAAACCAATAAGGATGCCTACAACCAAATTTCGCAGGCTTTTTGCAATCGTCATTGAGCCTCAAAATAGATTAAGTTTACTGTATGAATATGCATTGGAACTCACTTTTTGAATAAAATCACTTCAATTTAAGGCACTTTAAAAAAGGCAAAAAAAAATCGTTTTGCTTTTTTTGTAAAAAAAAAAAGATTTGTTCCTAGTTCAAAGAAGATATGCCTTTTGGGGCCCTCCTTAGCCGTGCGGTAAGACGCGCGGCTACAAAGCAATACCATGCTGAGGGTGGCTGGGTTCGATTCCCGGTGCCGGTCTAGCCAATTTTCGGATTGGAAATTGTCTCGACTTCCCTGGGCATAAAAGTATCATCGTGTTAGCCTCATGATATACGAATGCAAAAATGGTAACCTGGCTTAGAAACCTCGCAGTTAATAACTGTGGAAGTGCTTAATGAACACTAAGCTGCGAGGCGGCTCTATCCCAGTGTAGGGATGTAATGCCAATAAGAAGAAGAAGAAGAAGAAAAAGCCTTTCAGGTTATATTCTCTTCTTATATTTCATACCTGGATGTTCAATCTAGTTGTTTCTCCATTATGTGGAGAGAATCGGTCTAAATGGACAACGAACGAAGGCTGCACAATAAATACATACCTAAGAAATAAGTGTAGACATTATTTGATTATGACCGTAGATTTGAATTCACTCTGTTTTCCCAAAAGACAACACTGAAAGTCCGAAAATGAGGGTATATCCTCCATTCGGTACTACAGACATTATAATAAGGTACATCAGGGCAAGTTTTTTCAAAATTGAAATTCGAAGTGCTATAAAAAATTTACCCTTGGATAAATTTTGAATCCGTTTGCGGTGTTTGCTAGTTCGGGCAAAAATTATACATAAAATATGAGCAGCCTCTCCATTTTTTTTATAAATATTTTGTTTACTGAAATTATTTTTTTATCTGCATCGTTTAAACTTGCCCCGCGTATCGGTGCAAGTTGAAACACTGCGCTGTATACTAGGGTGGCTCAAATTAGTATGGGAAAAACTTTTTTCAATTTTTTGATGGGCCGCCCTCTTATTCGGTTCTATTTGATGCCCTGATGCTCTAGACAAAATTTCAGCCAAATCGGTCAACGTTTGGGCGGTGCTAAATTTGTTGGAAGTTTATATGCAAAAATGTATGCAGAAACATCCAAAAACAGTGAATTGCAGTTGGACGGCACAACTTACGATGAAGAACTATGATATTCATTCAGATCATGGAGAATTTAATACAGAATGGTATGCTGAAAACCGCGAGAAGATTAGAGTTTGCCCGGCTAAGTTATTAGCATTTCTGTGAAGTGGGGTTTGAGCAAATTTCGTTTCTTTTACCTTTGAAAAGAAATAAATTCACCCCTACAACACTCCAGTAAAATGCTAATATCTTTGCCTAATAAACTCTAATCTTCTCGCGGTTTTCAGCATAACATTCTGTATTTTATTTTACAAGAACTGAATGAGTATTATGGTTCTTGATCGTAAATTGTGCCGTAAAACTGCAAATCACTGTTTTGGGATGTTTCTGCATACGTTTTTCCATATAAACTTCCAACGAGTTTAGCACCGCCCAAACGTTGACCGATTTGGCTGAAATTTTGTCCAGAGCATCAGGGCATCAAATAGAACCGAATAAAAGGGCGGCCCATCAAAAAATTTAAAAAAATGTTTTTTGAGCCACCCTACTGTATACAGACATAAGCTAATTTAGCCGTATTAAAAACAAAATGTATGTACTCAGTAAGATCCAAGAAGCACGAGGTTGTTAAGGTGACTATAATACTGCCAGGATTCACATAGGAGTCCCATGTAAGTTTTCGACAATTTTGGTATTCTTTCAGAAATTAGCTTAAAATTGTCTTCTGTAACTGATAAAACAGTACTAGAAGTTTGAAAATCAAATCATCTTGATATTTACTCGCATAAAGGTCACATGCCAGACTTTTAAACTCTTTCACACAAAAAATAAACTTTAATATAGTCATTAGGGATTAGGGTGGTTCAAAAAATCGATTTTGCTTCACAGCGCTCATCTGATTTTTTATCATGTTCTGAGTGTGCTCTGAAAATTTGAGGTCATTTGGATTAAAACTGATTTATACCTGCGCTTAATGGAGAAGCGTCATGAACAGTATAATGAAAAAAAATAATTTCCCCATGCCAATTTGCATGCAAACTTGAAACGGCTTGTGCTAGACCAGTTTTAATCCAAATGAGCTAAAGTTTCTCAGGACAGGACTCAGGACACTCAGGACATGATAAACTATCAGATGATCGCTGTGGAGCAATATCGATTTTTTGAATCACCGTAACAGTCATTTAATTGTCCCACTGCTGAACCATATACAGATAAAGAGAATAAGGTCAAATTTTTGGAAAGATTTTTCCAAATTATTAGATTTTTTTTTTGTATTTCTCCATGTAAAACAAGTTTTGAAAAATTCAACGGGAAATTACTCAAGTCTGAGAAAATGACATGGGACTTTTATGCAAATAAGGCCAGTATACAACAAAGTCATAAGCGTATTTTCAGAGACCAAATTTTAAAGAATGCACTACTAGACGTGCCCAGCTTAGTATGGGGAGAAAAAATGTTGTCGAATTCCACGGGGCACCTCCCAGGATTGTGTTTTTGGGTGAGAAAATCAATCTCTCAAAGTTTCAGCTCAATCGGTGTGCATAAGGTGGCGCATTTGATTTAAAGTTTGTATGGGGCTTTCAGCCAAAATGTATAGGAAAATGCTTTCGATTGCATGCTGCCTTTGTTCAACGTTAGTAAAATTACAATCAACCAAACAGCAACCCATCTTTATCGTTCGTATGTTCGAAATCAACAGCCGCTTTTCAAAAGTGGGCTGAAAACAGCATCCACCTATAGAGCTCATATTGGAAAAATAATAAATAATAATTTTATCCATTTCGCTCGACACTTTTGGTGGCTGAAATAAGAAATTGTGGGCAATTATCGTTGTTTTTAACTACTGGGTGCAATATCCAAAAGTAGGCAAGTCGCCTGATGGCATAATATTGGTTGCAGCTCATCATATGATGATGACCCTACCTATATAACATCCTTATTATCAGTAGACGGCTCGTGGCTCGTCCTAGTCGCAATTTTCTATTGATCGTTTTTGATTTTTCATACCTAAGCTGAAAATGTAGCCCCGTTTCCAATTTGCAGCCATTTATAACCAAAATACGCAAAATTGTTTTCGGGATGACTGCACTGCGATACACGATTCGACCAAAACAGCCTCCATTCATCTGCATTTCACCGCCCCTGAGGCACCAAATTATTAACCAATTTCCCAAACCGCAATCAATTTTTAATCGTGTCAAAGGCAGCCAACTCATGGTGAATAGTTTCCGAGAGGTCCCCGTTCGTGCTCACTTCAGCATCGCTCGTTATGACGTTTTCGGCTGTGCTCGTTACGGTGACTTAAATAAAGAACTTTATTTTGAAAATTCGATCTGTTAAGGGTTAAGACCACTTTAACCACTATAAAACGTATTACCATCTTTCTTGATTGAACTATCTTTATTTGAGTTTCGTGAAAGAGGATAACTTTTACTTCCACCCGAATGATGTTCTTACATTCCTTTAAATTAAGCCTAAAGCCAGAGCCACCGTGCTGATGACTGCATTCACATCAAGTACCTACCTACCCAATTGAGGCGTGGGTGGGCTTCAAAAGGCGCTACCAACCAAGCAGGCATCAACCGGAAACTTTGTTGTGGTTTTGTGTCAACGTGCCTGCGTTCATGCTCCCTGCTGGGGGCTACATTATTACAGCCTGTACCAGCAGGATCCTTTGTAGCTGATGCCTACTTTCTTTCCGATTCGGCGGGGCCACGGGGGGACGATTACAGATCGGTGTGCTGTTTTGAGACGACACAAAAAAGCAGTTTCCCAAACCGAGTTCAAGTGGGTCGTTTTGGGTGGGCTGGTTTTCATCTAGCAGTTGCAAAGTGGTGTACACCACGTCGAGGGGAAAGTATGTGGCCGGAAAATATCAAGTTTGTCCGTTGGAAGTTGGGCAAGGCACAAACATGCTATCCCTTAAGTGGTTGAAAGCTGTTCCTGGTTGTCTTGAAGGTAGCACTACGTGGTAGACAATAGTCAAGGACCGGGAACTCAGTAAGTTTTGTTCCTGGGGAAAGTTTTAATGTTTCCAAAACAGCTCATTTTATGACACCCCAAGTGGCCGTTGTTGTATCTAGATGGGGGTTGTCACCATTTTCATACGCAGCTCTGAAGTTCTTCGACGAAAATGTTCATGAACTGTTTCAGAATTTCGGAATTTGAATGATACTAATTCTGTTTGGGGATCATTCATATTGAAATTTAGATTTTTTTTCTTCAATATTTTGTTTTATGTGTATTGATCTCTGATAGAAAATGCATTTTAAGCAAAAAAAAATGTGATGAAATTGTATAAACTTGATCTCATTGATTGCTTGAGTAAACTAGATCTATAAATTAAAAAAAAGGAGATTTAGAATAATTGTCGTACAGACCCTTCCAGGAACATGTCCCAGCTATGTCATTGGCATAATTCCACAGAAGAAACAATCTCATTTTAGAATACTCGTCCGGCTTGTCAATTTTCCATTACATAATCTTTATTAGGCGTTCCTGATAGCCCTTCCATCATTTGACGAAAAGTAATTAAAAAGTAATTAAGAACCAATTGACGCACGATTTCCACTAACACAAATTTCCAGCCGACAACCACGCTCTCTTGAAAGTGAATGTTGCAATTTCAATCAAACAAATAAGCGCCCATTTTCACTTGTCCGCTTGTCCACTCCAACAAGCTGGCGACAACAATACGACAGCATGATGCATCAGGCATTGCAGTCCGATATCACTTTTACTTCTTCACCGGTTGTGCAGCAATTTGCAACAATAATCATCATCGGTATTTGCGAGTGCACACAGTAGCTGCAGATTCCATTCGGAATCAGAATGGTTCGGATTGGGAATCAGTCATGTTACAATTTTGACCTGCATTCGAGGACAAAAGCGAATTTGTCTGGTTGGTTCATGTGGCGAGCGGACGTGTGCGGGTGGTAGGCGACCTCTCACCACCACCATGTACGACGATGAATCCGATGATGGGGGAAATGTAATTGTAAATGAGAAATTGGAGCTACGATGGGGAGGGTCTTTGGTCGTTCCTGATAAAATGTGAAATATTATTTGGTTGACATGTTTTTTTAACAATTTATTAAATTTCCTTTGAAAAAATAATTTAGGTACTTACATTTTCAAGCTACATATTTTTATACAAGCAGACCCGACGAACTTCGTTTCGCCTCAAATTGATTTATCTTATTAGTGCTCCAGTTATGTAGAAATTTCTTTTTGCTAAGAAAATTATTTTGAGCTTTTTAGTGGAATGTCTTCACTTGTCATAAGACGAGTTTGTACAATCCCATTGAATTCCACCACTTAATTGTATCTTGACAGATACGTATTTCGACCTCAACAGTAAGGCCGTTTTCAGTGTCTCGTACTTGACTCGAAAAAATAAATTCTCTAAAATCACTGCAAATTTTTCGGATGAGCTCAAAATGGTTCACTCTGAAAGCGAACACTTTTTAAAAAATCCCTAAATGATTAGATTCAAAAAATTACTTGGATTTCCTTTCTTGTCAGAATGCCTGTCCAAATATTTGAAAAGGGTTTCTTGAACACATTGAAAAAAATCTCATCCATGAAGGGTTTTCCGTGGAAATTGCGGAATATTAAATTTATCTCAAAACTAAGGATTTCCCTTGGAATTTGTGAATTCAAATAGGTTAATCCTCAAATTGTAGTATATTTATTTCTAAAAGCTTAATCCTTCATGGTTCAATAAAAAAGCGTACAAAATCAAAATCTGCTTATAGGGTTTCATTGGTTATCAAAATTCTAGAAGAAACTCCAGGATGGATTGCTTACAGGATTCAGGAGGATCTGGCTTATAGGGATCCAGGAGGGAATGGGATTCGGCTTACGATTCGGTCTATGTGGTTCCAACAATAATGTATAAACTATCCGATAAATATGAAAGGTTTCTAAAATAGTCATATTTACAAAAAAAAAGATGAGCTTCCAACTCACCTTTAAAATCCTTGTAACGATAGGGTTATCTACAGTTGCATTTTTTGCAATAGTTGAAAGGTCCCTGAAATCACATTCAAAACTCATTTTTTTTTTTTACCATTTCATTTATTTGGTAGGCTTAGTCGTGTGTGACACTTTGCGGAGCCGCTATTCTTAAGTATGATATTTTTACAATCAGTATCATCTTATCATTAACAGTTAGTAGGGAAAAGGGACGTAGACCATAATACTCGTGGTGACTCAAGGTTAAAAATGAGGCATTCCACGGGGGCATGTCAGTCGATCCTGAGCGACCATTTCGAAAATATTTGAAACTCTGCACAGTTTTTCAATTTCATCTAAATCGTCATTTTTCGATATCAAATCTTCATATTGAGTCACGACTAACTTTTCAAAAGGGTGTATGTGAAAATGGTTAAAAAATATTTAAAAAGCTGCACAGCAAAAACGGAATGTTCGATTGTTATGATTTTTTCAGCACAGTTAGACAACTAAATGGTGATTCTTAAGAAAATGTGCACAGTAAAAAAAATTTTTTTGCCTTTAAAAATATAATTTTGTCACAAAACTCAAATATCTCAAAACCCTATCTTTTTTCGAACGTAATTTTTTTAGGGAAAACGGTCCATTATATTAGCTATCTACCATAAAAATTTGGTGATGGTAAACTAATAAACAAAAAAGTTATGACATTTCAAACATTTCACAATTTTCACATTTAGTAAAAATTTTTTTTTCTGTGTAAGTTATTTCGAGAATTGCAGTTTGATGCAGATTTTATTGTTAAGGGACGTGATTTAAACAAGTTGTTTTCATGATATTTTGATTTAATTATTCATAGCATCTATAAGAAACTTAGACACGATCCAGTGTTGTGATCAAAAGTATTGATAGTGTCATAATTGTCATTGCACGTGACTGGCGAAAAATTCTTTTCATAGTGTTGAAACCTGTTGATAATAACGTTGATAGAAACATATCAGAAATGTTATTTTTAAGACAAAAGCTGCAAAATCAAAGATTTATATACACGTGTACGTCTATAGTTTACCTGCAAAAATATACCTCTTAGAGAATAGACTTTATGATCGGGAGGAAACGAGTATCTTCAACAACAACAAATGCATGATAGGTACATACCATGACAATGCTCACGAAAAAGCAAAAAAAAATTACTACTACTAAGGTTGTTAAAGATCTTATAGTAATTTTTTTCTTCAGTCAAGCAAATGACACCAAACTAGTCAGTAAAAACTTAAAAGTGATTTTGTTTATTGAAATATTACGAACAACATGAGTAGCCGCTTTCTCAACTGTTGTAGGCCGTTGGATGGAAAAAAGTGTTCAAAAGAGTTACGAAATCTCACCGAAAGCACCATAGATAAACTGAAAGCGACTGGTTATGCTCCAATGTCCACATTGAATACAAATTTACGCATTTGCACGTCCTGCCGTCTAAACGTTGACAAAAGAGCAATCTGTATATCATCGGTTGAGCAGAGCGCAGGAAGTTCGAAAACGACAGCAACTGAGGAATTGCCAGATGTATCGACAACAACTGAGGAATTACCAGAAGTATTAAGTGCTGAGAGCCTTGCCACCGTACCATCAGCGAAATCTGTTTCAACAAATCAATCGGAAGATGAGTGTATCCAAAAGGTCAACATCGAACGCTTTAATGAGGGCATAGCTGGGATAAAAGTGACTCCGATTAAATGGAGTAAGATGGACTACGTTTATTACCCGGAGAAAAAATACCGTGAAATAAACGAAGCTGTACGAAGAAACCTCTTCAAATTAGGACCTGATGATGTGGAAAATACAGACTACGATGAGGTAATTATAAATATGAAGGAAAGGTTCTCGAATGCAGCCACGACAAGGAAAGAAAAATTATTGATTTTGTCGATGCTGCCAAGTTCATGGTCTATTCAGGATGCCATTGATGAGTTCAAAACCAATAGAAATACAGTAAAAGAGGCAAAACAATTGAAGAATAACTGTCTTTCAACCAAAAATACTAGGTCTAGTACTGCATTAACAGATGAGACAAAAGAAATAGTAGTTCAATATTTTGAAGATGATGAAGTAAGTCGAGCTATGCCTGGTCAAAAGATTATGTATCAGTAAAAAAAGATGGAAAGCGTCAAGCAATCCAAAAACGATTAATGATGACGACTTTGAAAGAAGCGTACACACGCTTCAAGGAAATTCACGATAATATTAAAATAGGTTTTTCCTCATTTGCAAGCCTTCGGCCAAGGCAATGTAAGCTTCTTTCCAATTCAGGAACACATAATGTGTGTCTGTGCACAACCCATGAGAATATTAATCTTATTTTACATAGTTTGAAAAGAATCAATTTAACAGAGGATATTAAAATGTTAACTGGTAGTCTTTTGTGTGAAAATACAACATCAAATTGCTATCTACGATCTTGTTCGGATTGTCCAGATTCTTCATCATTGGAAAATACTTTATTCGCTGAGTTTGAAGAAAAATATATTGATCAGTTATCATTTGAGCAATGGGTGACCACGGATAGGTGTGACATAGAAACTATTGTAAAACCTGTAGATGAGTTTGTGTCATATTTTTGCTTGAAATTAGAAAGTTTAATTCCTCACGATTTCATTAAAACAGAACAATCCAGCTTTTTAAAAAATACGAAAAATACATTTACAAAATGGTGAATTTTTAGTCATTTGTGATTTTTCTGAAAATTACAGCTTTGTATTGCAAGATGAAGTGCAGTCCCATCACTGGAACGTACAACAAGCTACAATTCATCCATTCGTTATTTATTTTAATGGAAGTACGCAAATTGAACACTTAAGTTTTATTATAATTTCCGAAGATTTAAGACACGATTCAGTATCCGTAAACTTGTTCATTGAAAATGATTAACTTTTTACGCGTTGATAAGCATAAAGAAGTCAAAAGATATATTTCATGTCTGATGGAGCAGCGTCGCAGTACAAAATCGTAAGAATTTTTCGAGCCTATGTCAATTTAAATCAATGTACGGAATTGATGCAGAATGGCATTTTTGCTACATCACATGGCAAAGGTCCTTGTGATGCTATTGGAGGAACAATAAAGCGCATGGCCACAAGAGCAAGTTTAGCCAAAGAACGTGAGCATCCAATTAAAACTGCGAAAGAACTTTTGATTGGGCAAATCGTAGAAAAGAAAAAGATTTAACCAAATTATCATTTTGTTTTACTACTACTGAAGAGTACGAAATAAAGGCTTCAGAGCTCAGCGAGCAATTTAATAACGCGAAAACGATCCAAGGAACCCAAAAATTTCACTGTTTCATTCCATTGAGTTTTTGTGACAAAAATGATATTTTTAAAGGCAAACAATTTTTTTTTTTACTGTGCACATTTTCTTAAGAATCACCATTTAGTTGTCTAACTTTGCTGAAAAAATCATAACAATCGAACATTCCGTTTTTGCTGTGCAGCTTTTTAAATATTTTTGAACCATTTTCACATACACCCTTTTGAAAAGTTAGTCGTGACTCAATATGAAGAAAAATGACGATTTAGATGAAATTGAAAAACTGTGCAAAGTTTCAACTCAATAGAAAATCATGAATTAAAAATTTTCTTAAATTTTGATGCTGTTGCTTGGAATCGCTCAAATTACTTAATTCAGGACGGGCGGGGTAGGAATATGGGTTTAGGTTATTCCAGCTGCTCATCCGGGCATTTGACGTTGGAAACGGTTTTGCGTGGCGTCGTGCTCGATTTTTGTTCGGCATGGAGCATCTTCCGGATGGCCAGGGCTTTGTGGTACACGGAACAGAAAAACAGAATCGAACGGAGAAAAAAACTGAGAAAGAGAAAAACACGGGCATTAGACTTTGATATCAGCCGAGCGAAGAAAGGCATAGATGGCCTGCATATAATCCACATCGCGATCTCCCAATACACCTCTTACTTCCCTGAAGGGTTGCAAAACTCATTTTGAAATGAATTTTGTTCAATCTTCATGCAGACCCATCTCTCCCTATAAACAATTGCGCCTCGATGTTTAAGTTAGGGGTTTGCCAAGGTTAGGACTAAGCATGCAGACATACCTTAATCTCATCCCAGGGGCTGCCTAGCCTACAGATTCTACTGATATGACGGCCTCTAGCCGCCGGATGGTGGACGCCAGACTCACCCTGGCCAATACCGATGCAATGGTTCAGCTTTTGGGAGGGATTTACGCACACTGCACCCGCGGAAGGTCGGGGAATCCCGATTTGGCAAACGTTTTAGGAATTCGATGCACGTGGCTATTGCTAATCACGAATTCCACAGTTAGTGACTCAATTTTACGGCACTGTCACTTTGAGACGATTAACTACCGCACTTGGGGTTCGGACGGTCACTCTCGGTTATCGACCGGCCAACGTAGTGAGGTTTCCAACAGACTTTCACTTGTTCATACGGGGAACACTTTGAACTTGGGGCTTCACGGTTACCGACAATCGACACGGTACGACTATCTTCAACGAGCACCAAGCACCAAGAGAACTTCTCTTCAGTGCAGCGGTTCTCAACCTTTTTGTTGAGAGGTACCTCTTCGAGCTTTTACATTCATTTAGGTACCCCCTATTTTTTCACTGTACAGGAAAATAAGCTTCTTCTTCTTCTTATCGGCATTACATCCCCACACTGGGACAGAGCCGCCTCGCAGCTTAGTGTTCATTAAGCACTTCCACAGTTATTAACTGCGAGGTTTCTAAGCCAGGTTACCATTTTTGCATTCGTATATCATGAGGCTAGCACGATGATCCTTTTATGCCCAGGGAAGTCAAGATAATTTCCAATCCGAAAATTGCCTAGACCGGCACCGGGAAACGAACCCAGCCACCCTCAGCATGGTCTTGCTTTGTAGCCGCACGTCTTACCACACGGCTAAGAAGGGCCCCAAGGAAAATGAGCATAACGCATAAATATGAAAAAAGGATCTGAAAACTATCGGGACATATGGCACTCCAAAAAGTTGTCAGATATTTTTGCGGTTCCGTGAAGTTTTTCAATTCAAATAAAGTTTATACATACTCTTAGGACTTTTTGAAGCTTCCAAACTTCTTAAAAATAGTCCTCCGAGCCTCTTGAAAGTAAGCTGCTTCCGTGTCTCTTGGAAGGTTGCTTCCGAGCCTTTTGAAAAGAGGTTTCCAAGACTCTTAGAAGGAGACACCAGAGCATTTTGCAGTCTATTGAAGGATTTTTCCAAGTCTGTTGACATCAGGCTTCCGATCCTCTTGAAAGGAGGCTTCCGATCCTCTTTAAAAGAGCCTTTCGAACCTGTAGAAAGGAGGCTTCCGAGCCTCTTGAAGGGAGGCTTCCGAGCCTCTTGAAAGGAGGCTTCCGAGCCTCTTGAAAGGAGGCTTCCGAGCCTCTTGAAAGGAGGCTTCCGAGCCTCTTGAAAGGAGGCTTCCGAGCCTCTTGAAAGGAGGCTTCCAGGCCTCTTGAAAGAAGGCTTCCGAGCCTCTTGAAAGGAGGCTTCTGAGCCTCTGTAAAGAAGCTTCCGAGCCTCTTGAAAGGAGGCTTGCGGGCCTCTTGAAAGGAGGCTTCCGAGCCTCTTGAAAGGAGGCTTCCGTGCCTCTTGAAAGGAGGCTTCCGAGCCTCTTGAAAGGAGGCTTCCGAGCCTCTTGAAGGAGGCTTCCAGGCCTCTTGAAAGGAGGCTTCCAAGCCTCTTGAAAGGAGGCTTCCAGGCCTCTTGAAAGGAGGCTTCCGAGCCTCTTGAAAGGAGGCTGAGCCTCTTGAAAGGAGGCTTCCAGGCCTCTTGAAAGGAGGCTTCCGAGCCTCTTGAAAGGAGGCTTCTGAGCCTCTTGAAAGGAGGCTTCCTGAGCCTCTTGAAAGGAGGCTTCCGAGCCTCTTGAAAGGAGGCTTCCGAGCCTCTTGAAAGGAGGCTTCCGAGCCTCTTGAAAGGAGGCTTCCGAGCCTCTTGAAAGGAGGCTTCCGAGCCTCTTGAAAGGAGGCTTCCGAGCCTCTTGAAAGGAGGCTTCCGAGCTTCTTGGAAGGAGACTTCCTACCCTCTTGTTTTTTAGCTTTTCGGAAAAAGCCGCCATGCCTCTCAAATAAAGGCTGGTTGTAGTGCCAAGATTTAATAGGTTCTGATTCTCTGATCACCATGCATATGATATACAATACAAAGTTCGCAGCTCTGGTTTAGTACATCGGGAGGCTGGGCTACCAACGTTTTTCCGACGGCGTGTTTGAGGCAAGATTATATAACAATAATTCTAGCTCTATATATTTAAGCTTTTATTTTTATAATATTTATGGCATATTGAAAATGTAACAATGTTCAAAAACCTGTCCCAAGCGGGAAAATTACCTTCCTGGAGGCAATAAACTATATAGCGGGTCGCCAATCGCGTCTCCGGTTTATAATCGGATGGTTTATGTGCCACTCCTAGAAGGAGACCATCCGACAAGTTTGCGTTGCCCGGCTTGAGACCTTCTGAGGGGAAGGGTCACTTTTCCTTGAAAGAAAGCTGACTGGCTAACCTGGATACGCGTGTGAAACATACATTTTCAGTGCAAAACGTAAACAAACGAGCATAAATTCCATACAAAAATCCAAGATGGCTGAGTTGGGGATATTGACCAGTCAGAACACCCCCCAATAAATGCATCTTGTCTCCGGCTACGCGACTCTTCTCCTTCAGCTTACTCCGACCTGACTCCGACAAGCTTCTCTGTACTCACTCTCACTTGTCACATGCTATGAGTTTCACATGGGAGCCGTATCACTATGCTACTACGGAATCACGTACAAATTGTTGTGCCTCTTATCGAGTCACATGGCCATGGACGATACAAACAATTACGCATGCATTTTACTCACGGTTTCGAACTAGCTGTTTTGGGGAGGACCTACGGATGGGGCCGGAGCTGCATTACGCACTACTCCGGGCCAGAACTCACGCCGACGGACGGCGTATTGCGTCGATGTTGCTTGACCACTCACTCCCTCATTTGGCACGCGGGCTTACGCTTGAGCGCGGTACAAACGTCCGTTGGTCCTCCTGGCGCGCAAAGAAAAATTGTTGAGGCGCCGTCGGTTGTCACTGGACGATGATGATGCCGACAACGGCTATGCGGTTGGAGGACGTTGAAAATTGATCATGCCGATTGATGATGTTTTGCGGTAATTTGGCTTCGCCTGCCAAAGGTGCGATGTTGATGGTTCGCAACCTTCTCCGGCCAAGTGTACCCCGGAAACAATTGCAGCCGTTGCGTAGGATCAAAAACGGTCTATCACGGATGTAGTGTGTCGGCTGCCTTTGCTGTCACGGACCTTTTTATACAATTCACAAAAGCACATACGCACGAGGTTGGAGACGCTGTCTTGCAAATTCACAAATTAACTAATTACCTTTTGAACTCGGATCTACGCACACACAATTTACACGGAATCTAGCTAATTGAGCGTTCATTACTTTATTACTACAGGGAAACAAAGAATATAAATTAGCTAACACCTATTTAGAAACTATGTCACTTTTTCCTTTTGAAACACAGTACGGTACGGAACAAAACTGACCGCTTTTGCCTCTTCTACAGAACGGAACAAAGTAAACGATTCCGGGCTGGGAAAATCCTCAGATACTGCGAAAGTTTAGACATTGTCTCCAGAATTCGCGAATTCAACGAAGTTGAAATTTTTGAACCCGAGCATCAAAAGAATTTATCCACGAAATCCCTCAAAATCGTGAATCTTATTCCCACAGACCATTCAAATTAGCCAGTAAGCTTGCTCGCTAAGAATCGTGTCAAGCGTGGAATGCCGGACAAGTCAAAATTCAACGTAACTTCATAAGATCGGCGTGCGGGTCGATGGCCGCAATCCACGCGCTACTTTTGGCGCTAAATGCTGGCTAAACCCCATGTGTTTCTTTGGTAGCTGACTGTTGGGAACTCATAAGACTCAATTCTTAGCGTAGGTAACTCAATAGCGTACTTCTTCTAGACCATTCTTGCGGTGATCCGACACAAAGGTTTATTTCAAAGGACGCAACCAGACATGTAAAGTTTTATAATTTAAATAAATAACCAAATAAATATATTAACTAAGCATTGAAATAAATAAATATGGCGTACTTGTTAGAACTAGCGGAAACTTTCATACGGAATGGAAATCCAGTCTATTGCTACACATACCGAAGAGTCAAGACACATGGAGCTGAACGGAGCAACCATTCGCACCAAGAACACGGTCAAACGGAATCACGGTGGATCGTCGCCTGACCTGCGGCGAACACTGCAAGAGAACCCGGGAAACCTGCAAGGTAAGATCCAACATCATTAAGCACATCTCTCGGAGAAGAACACGAAGTAATCGAGCTCTGCGCCTTCGTGTAGTAGATGCGATTCTTACCAGCCACCTACTATACGGATCCGAGCTCACGTGGATAAACTTGCCCGAGCTCACGCGCTCCCTAGCACTGCTCTACAACCGAGCTGTTAGGCTAGTCTCGAGACACCTCCCATCAACACCGGCGGACATCGCATGTGCCGAAGCCGGCGTTATGCCCTTCCGCTATCCAAGGTGACCATAGCCCTCAGCTACAAAACCATAGGCTACTTGAAATAAAAACAAAGCCTCCGATGGCCCCTGTTACCTCCTCGACAGGGCCAATCAGGACTTCCAACAGACAACCTAACAGCAGCTACCAAAAATCGCCGGACTCCACCGCCTTGGCCCAAGGAACTGGTCGTCCAAACCCCCGAAGCAGTAAACGCAGCCTCTTCAGCCAGCGGATCCAGGAACGATACCGATCAACGTCGACAAGATACACAGACGACATAAGTGTGGAAAATCAACTCAAATAGTCAGTCCGATAGTGTGACGTTCGAGAACGAACTAAGTGGGAATCCAGCTACGTGCGTGTGTGGTGATTGCGCCTTTTCGACGCTTCTCACCAACTGTAGTTGGCGTCCTGTTGCTGGTAGTTATCCGTGTGGCTAAGTGCATCTCCTGAGCGAATACTGCCAGGAATTACCATTTGGCTGGCCGACGTATGGTTATTTGTTTCCGGGGTTGACAACTGCGGACGACTTCCGCCCCAGTTCTGCGGGACGACTTCCGTGGACCAAAGTCGGACCTATCCGGTCGGCCGACGACTTCCTGCGGGCGGTGCGTAGTGAACAAGCCGATCGTCCCCGAGCTTGGCAAGACCTACCAAGTGACAACCACACAGCCTGCCAACATCTTGCCCAGAGGTGCCGGGATTTCTACGTATTTCTGAAGATACTGTCTCGCCCGAACCGACGCGCCATAATTTTTGTCATTTTTTTTGCTGCGATGCATTGAAATTAATGTTAAGAAATGAGAAATGATGGAAATAATAAAATTTATTTCCCTAAAGTAACAATAACAATTCATTAGATCCTCCCCATATATCCTGAGACCAGCTATGACAGCTAATGCACGAACACGGATTTCCGGATAAACTGACACGGTTGATCAAAGCGACGATGGATCGGGTGATGTGCGTAGTTCGAGTTTCAGGGGCATTCTCGAGTCCCTTCGAAACGCGCAGAGGGTTACGGCAAGGTGATGGTCTTTCGTGTCTGCTATTCAACATCGCTTTGGAAGGGTAATACGAAGAGCAGGGGTTAACACGAGTGGTACAATTTTCAATAAGTCCGTCCAGCTATTTGGCTTCGCCGACGACATAGATATTATGGCACGTAACTTTGAGAAGATGGAGGAAGCCTACATCAGACTGAAGAGGGAAGCCAAGCGGATCGGACTAGTCATTAACACGTCGAAAACAAAGTACATGATAGGAAGAGGTTCAAGAGAAGGCAATGTGAGCCACCCACCGCGAGTTTGCATCGGTGGTGACGAAATCGAGGTGGTAGAAGAATTTGTGTACTTGGGCTCACTGGTGACTGCCGAGAATGATACTAGCAGAGAAATTCGGAGACGCATTGTGGCTGGAAAACGTACGTACTTTGGACTCCGCAAGACGCTCCGATCGAATAGAGTTCGCCGCCGTACCGAACTGACAATCTACAAAACGCTCATTAGACCGGTAGTCCTCTACGGACACGAGACCTGGACGATGCTCGTGGAGGACCAACGCGCACTGGGAGTTTTTGAAAGGAAAGTGCTGGGTACCATCTATGGTGGGGTGCAGATGGCGGACGGTACGTGGAGGAGGCGAATGAGCCACGAGTTGCATCAGCTGCTGGGCGAACCATCCTTCGTTCACACCGCGAAAATCGGACGACTTCGATGGGCTGGGCACGTAGCCAGAATGTCGGACAGTAACCCGGTGAACATGGTTCTCGACAACGATCCGACGGGCACAAGAAGGCGAGGTGTGCAGCAGGCAAGGTGGATCGATCAGGTGGAAGATGACTTGCGGACCCTCCGTAGACTGCGTGGTTGGCGACGTGTAGCCATGGACCGAGCCGAATGGAGAAGACTCTTATATACCGCACAGGCCACTTCGGCCTTAGTCTGAATAAATAATAAATAATAATAAATAGATCCTCCCCGCAAAAAAGTTAATTTTTAATCTCCCTGCTCTTAGCACGCTTTTTGTTTCGAACATCTGCAAGAGTGAGGAACGCCTAATAAAGGTTTCGCCAAGGGCGCTGGGCGTCTACGCTTAGGCTCTGCATACGTTCTGAAGAATCCCTTGCAATATGGGTATAAAAATTCATGAAATTGTTTCGGAAACATGGTCCTATGTGTTAGGCCATAGGATGGTTTGACAACGGACCGGTATCCGTGAGGCCTATAGTGACCACAAATTCATTCAGAAGAAACCATGGCAATACGGGCATATTTTTTTTGTTGAAAAATGAAAAACTTCTGAATTCCAAAAGAAATTTTTCTTGATTCCATTCCATTGAGCCATCCATATCTTTTTCTATATAAATAAAAATGAATTTCTGTCTGTCTGATTCTCATAGACTCGGAATCTACTGATCCGATCAGCGTGGAAATTTGTATGCAGAGGTTTTTGGAGCGGGGTAAGGTTCTTAAGATGGTTCGAGACCCCTTCCCCCTTTGGAAAGGGGGGCTCTCATACACATGAAACACCAATTTCTTCAGAACTCGAGAATGAATTAAGCAAATTGATCCATATCTGGCATGAGGAGGTTTTGGAAGGGAATGGTTCTGTGGTGGCTCGGAAACTCTCCCCGTTCTGGAAAGGGGGGCTCCCATACAAATAAAACATAAATTTCTGCAAAACACGAGAACCAATCACAGAATAAATTTAGTTTAGGAGAAACAAAGTACATCGAGTTTGCTAGTGTACAGTAATGTCAGTGTATATATTATGTAAAGCAATGTCCACATAGAATCCGGAATCATTTATTGTATTGTAGCGGCACGGAAAGTGATCGCTGCAAGAATTCTTTTACAGCGGTTTGTCTACCTATTCGCCCACTTGCTGTGGTATAAATTTCACGAAGTTTCGTGCAGCGTAACAAAAATTATTCCAGATGGATGCCGAAAGGAGAAAAAAAAGTCTGCACACCCACGTTGATAATCCTGTCATCGACGATGGAACCTACGTCAAAATGGATTTCGGACAGCTTCCTAGCCAAAAATTCTACATGGTGACGGCACGAGGAGTAGTTCCTGCGAAGTTTAAGTTTGCTTTTTGGACAAACTTGCAAAAAAAAAACGGATGATTTTGGCAAGGGATATGCAACTGTGGGGCATAGATCTAAGTGTTTGTGACGAATAAGACGATGGACTCGAAGCTGTACAAGGAGGAATGTCTCAAAAAACCGCGGTCGACCTTCCATAAAGCCCATAAAGGTCCCGTGAAGTTTTGGCCAGATTTGGCGAGTTGCCACTACAGCCGGGAAGTCATCCAGTGGTACCGCGATAATAACGAAGATTTCATCGATAAAAACATAAATCCACGCAACTGCCCACAGCTCCGGCTCATCGAGACATTTTGGGCAGTAATGAAGCGGAAGCTTAAGAAAAGTGGAAAAAGTGGAAAAACAGCTCAGGACGCGACTCAGATGACCAAAATGTGGAACAAATGTGCCAAGGAAGTTGATTCCGGAGGTGTGCAACTTTTGATGAGAGGAATAAAGAAGAAGGTGCGAATTTTCACTATAAACACGAAGAAATTATTTGCATCAATAATTTTTCCTTAAAGTACAGTGAATTACCCTTGTTTTGATGTATTAACCTTATTTGTACGTCAATCCGCTACCGAGATACAGATGATTTTATTATTCCGGATTCTAAATGGACATAGCTTTACTACATTTGCTTACATATTTACTTATTTATTTTCTACTCGTGTTTCCTAAGTTTTGATGGGACGAATCTGTTGCGCATAGAACAAACCCTGTGAATTACAAAACATTTTCATTAGAACCTTGAATTATTAGAGCCATCAATCCATGAGCAGGTCAAAAATATTATAAGTGTGAAATTTATTTTTTCCGTAATCCATAGAACGAGCAGAACCACCATAGAACAGACCCATCAGTGACTAAACCATTCTGGTGTTGAACGAAATCGAGTTACAACGAATCTATTGGGTTACAATCGTTGCTACCGTTTTCCCTTCCGTGCCCTGTCCCACAACGAAATTAATCTTTTCAACCAAACTACCTTCCATCGCTTCTGACTCTGCCGATGCCTCCAACCAACCTCACGCCCCACCCATCGATTACAATTTATTTAATGTTATTTTTCCATTTATTCTATTCTATTTCGATTCACAGCTGGCCAGCTGCGCGCTGGTTCTATCGCTGGCCCTGCTGCACGGGGGCTCGTGTGCCAGTTTATCCAACGGAGGCAATGGCGGAGGCGTTGGCGAAAGTACCGTTGGCGAAACGGTCTCGTCATCGAAGTTGGTCACCGGACCGACGCTGGGCAGTTTGTACCGGAGCACCCGGGATGAGTACGGCCACTACGGGCGGGAGCAGCGGTGTGCCAGCTGCGGTGGGGGCGGCGGCTACGGTGGCTATGCTGATCGGGACATGAGAACGTACGGCGGCCGGCAGGGTGGAATCTACGGGTACTACAGCGGCCGGGGATCGGCTTACGACGATAGGAACTGGTACTATCGGCCGGAGGCCTATGACGACCGCTATCGGGGCGGCGATAGATACGTGAACATGATGATGGGGTAAGTTTGATATGTGGATAAATGGTTGCACAGGTTTGCAGCGTTATTCGAACTTGATGAGTTTATTCTAGAATTAGTTTACAAAATTTCTAACTGTTAAAACCTAGAGGACTTGAAATATTGCATAGCGATTTAGATAAGAATACTGCATTTACACGAGTTTCCCAGATCGAAACTGCTCGTAGTCAACACAAATTTTATCACTTATGTTATGGTAAGGCCAATCTCTACGATAGGACAGAAGACATTCTAAAAAAATTAGATTGCCAACAACAATTTAAGAAATTTGAACTCTAAATATACCAATGCGACTTACCACTTTTATTGATAACTTGATCAAAGCACATAGGCCAAAGTTTTCCTTCCATTTCGTCGACTAGTGTAATGAGGATGTAATAAATCAACATACGAATTATTAAGAGATGGGTCCAATTTTATGCCAGTTAGGTTCGACATAATCTAGCTAAGCCAGCGCTTCTCTTAATTAGGGTGAAACTTATCGACTCGGTTTAACGATTGCAGCTATGACGACCGCTACATGCAGCAGATGAGCCCCATGAACCGTTACGATGACCGATACTACCCGTCGTCGATGCGCGGCTACTACGACAACCGCGGGGAACAGCGAATGCCGGGAAGCGGTTATTATCCGGAACGGATGGGCATCTACGGCTACCGCGGCAATGGCTACGATAATCTCGATCCACTCTACGACCAGTACCTGATGTCGTCCCGTGGAGGCACTAGCAATTATAATAACAGAGGTACACGCGTCCGAGATTCTATCAATAATCCACGGTTCGTGTCAACTGTTGAACTTTTTTTTTCAGATCGGTACTACGGAACTTCCGGTGGATATGGCGGTTACGGAGCATACGATCATAAGAACTTCCGGCCTTGGGACGAAACTTACAGGTACTATTACAATTAGTGGAAATGCTGCAGAAAACAAGATGTAGATAAAAAGCGATATACATCAAATCTAACCAATTTGAACCCCAACAGCTTCTGCTTAGGCTTGGCAGCGTGCTTGAATCTAATCCAGCTTGTGAATAAAACTTTTGTACAAATAATCCTTCGAAGAAATGATTTCGAACAGCTTCAAACACAGCTTTGCGCTTCTTATAATCCCAAATGCTTTTCCCGTTTCTCTCAACGTCCGCCGTAATGCATTTTGCAGCTTTTTACAACAATTCCCAGAATGGTCTGAAAGACGACCCCATCTCGGCTTTTAGGTTTTAGTACCCGTTTCATCGCACTGGCAGGCCGCAGCCTGTTTTTTTTTGTTCCTGTCAAGGTGTAAAATGGTGTAAAGTTTTATGCCACGGCCGGAAGCTTCTCGGTAGCAATAAAAGAAACCGCTTCGTTGGATGTTTTTTATTAGTAATCAGAATCTCAATAAGCGACTCCCTTTCTGGAAATTGAAACGGTTTTACGTGGACTTTGAAAGGAAGAGTACGCGCTTCATCGGTGTGGTTTTAACGGGTGTGATCCAGGATTTAAATCGGTGTGCATCATGTGAAGAAAGCATTTTATTGGCGAATGAGTTACAGTTTTCAATCGAATGAAAGAGCATTGTATCATATATGAATATTAAAAGCAAACAATATTTTTTGCTGACGTCTTCAAAACGAGTAATTTTTAACGACACTGTTCACACACATTCGAAAGCAAACGTTCTGTTTGCTAGGAGCAGTTCAAAAGATATTAAAGAACTCGTTTGAAACGTTAACATACAGAGCTTATACAGACTTTTAGATAATGTTGCCGACTTATACAGTAAAGTGGCTCACATACTTTTTTTCCTTTCTCGTAAACTAAGTATGCATAAAGACTATAGCACCGCTCCAGAGTCAAATTTTTGATAGAAGGCTCGGAAAACAAATTGGCTTTGCTGAACGAGCTGAGGTATTGTCTGTTTGTGTGTATGTATGTATATGTGCAAAATTTTGTAGACACAACTTGAACTGGAAGTATTTGGAACTTAGCATTGTCCGATTTACTCGCAATAGGTTCCATTCGACAGGGAATCCGATACCATTATATGCTATTGAAAATTGGCCATCGGACTATGGGGTCAGAATCTATGGCCAAAATACTATTTCCTATATGCCAAACACCCTAAGAAATACTCACTCATATTTATTGGTACATAATGCACGAGAAAGGCACCAACACCGCTAGGTGGATTAACACCGCTAGATGAATTAATATGGGCAGGTTCTTTCAAAATTTAATACTTCCGCATAACGAAAAAAATTGTGAACTATCTGACGATAACATTGTACAAATGTATTAATTGAGAAAATGTTAAATCATTAATTTATGAATGATACGAAGTTTGCTCAAACACTTCTCAGAAAAATGCAAAGATTTTTTTCATATGATCAAATCATCACGCCATTTTTACCATAATATTGATGAAAAAATTGTGGACAAACTGGGCGGGTTGCATATGTAGTAATTGTGTTTTTAATGTCATCAATGAAGTGCTGAGTGTCAAGATTTCTTCTATTAATTAATACTGAGCTTTGTACCAATATGAACTGATTAGAGTAAACATTTTTCCAAAGCATCAGGGGTTCCAGTAGAATTGAATAAGGGTGCAGTTCAGTTTATTTTTGGAAAAGATTTTTTTGGAAATTAACTTTGTATCAATCGATCGTAATATTTTGCCCAACTATTAGAAACAATGGATTATGGTTAACCAATTAATTCCGTTCGTGCATTGCAAGCCCAGACATCGCATTCGTGCAGCTTTCGGTCTGGGCTCTAATTCTCAGTTCAATCAGGACTTCACGGAGAGCGGACATGAGGGCCGCGCCGCACAACAGAAGCGCAACGATGACACCGGTAGCAGCGATCCCAGCTGAAAGAGAATATTGCGAGAAGACAGAAAAATTCGAACGAGAGTCCGACGGTCGACCGTCGGAAAGCTGTTCCGCAAACGTCAAATCACTTGATGCACGAAAAATAATGTTGGTTGATTTTTTCGGTGTGAATGTTGATTATTAAAAACAAAGAAAATATGTAACTTTAAACGAGTGTTACTTGCCGCTATATATTTTAAATAAGTTTTATGGTACTTTCAAGGCATTTCGGAACGTATTTATGCGTTTTTGAAACATTTTAGACTTCTCGAATATTCTTGATATCAAGGAAAAGTGTTCATATCACTTTTCGCACAGTGCATGTCATATGAAGTTTCCGACATTCAGTCTTCTTCTTCTGCTTTGTTCCGCAAAATTAGAAGTTTTCTCTGTTCTCGCAATAATAATCGATTACCCGAAGTCGACAGCAGAAAGTTAACCATTGAGTGGCCAATAACAGCAATCAAGAAAAGCCATCGTCAAGCAGAACGCCCCTAATCTTTCGGAAGAAAACGGAAGAAAGCGTGAATGTGAGCAGAAATTAGCTGATCCAGCTAAAAGCTCGTCGCAGCTAGAAAGAATCAGTGCCTCATCATTCGAATCCCAAACAGTTTTGTTCAGCACTATGAATTTCGATCCCAAAAGAGTAGTCAATCGCTGGAAATCATACCCCAGAAAGAGCTGCAGAACAATTCAGTGTTGTTCTGTACTGTGCAGAAAATTCCGAGGGCTGCTCGATAATGTCCTATCAAACAATCGCTACAGACGCCAAAGATGCAAATAATGTTCTGTAGCGTTCAGTTTTACTTGGGTGGGTTGCTGCGTACAACGACGGAAATGAATTTCTGCTGAAATCGCTATCAACGAGATCGTTGCGAATTTACTTTTTGCAGTCAGTTGCTCGTTGATTTCCCACCACCAGTTGCTAACAACGAAATCATCACGATTGAATTTTCAGAAGTCGTTGCTGCGCTGCCTTCTGAATATTGATGAAGCACTTATGGGATTGGTTGATTTACCGAAACTGATTGCTAAACTGTTAGCAAATGCTCAATAATAATTAATAGTAAATCAGTGTATTTGATATGAAACATTGACCAAGACAATTTAGCAAGTAACGGCTGGGATATCAATGATCAAAGTCTATCATATTTTGATGACGTTTTTTAATTTTTCGCAATCGCGTATACGGTTTTGAAAACACAGACGGTAGCCCTCGTCAAAACCGATTTATTTCCAATAATACGCCTTTTCAATCACTATTAGGTATTAATAGCAGCAACTCAATATCAAGAAGCAAAGATGCCACTTGTACAAATGCCTTCAAGGCTTTCTACGGTAGTTGGTTTGGAAATTTTCTTGCGAATTCCTTTCGAATTTCTTTTGGGAATTCTCTCGGAAATATCTCCACAAATTCTTTTGGGAAATTCTTTAGAAATTCCGTTCTTCGTACATGCATCTGAGCATACCTTGGGTAGTAAATAGCTTTGGGAATTCCTGTTGAAACTCCTCCGGTAATTCATTAAAGATTTTTTTTGTTTTAATCTCTTCGTAAATTTTATGAAGTGCTTGAATGCTTGAGAAACTTATCTAGAAGTACAGTATGGAATTCTTTTAGCTTTTCCTCTGTGAGCTCTTTCGGAAATTTCTCAGGGAATTATTCTGGAAACTTCATGAAAATTTCTATGCGAATTCCTTCCTAAATTCCTTTTGGAATTCCTTTGGGACTTCCTCTGGGGACTCCTTTGAAAATTGCTATGGTATTTTCTCTGAGTTAGTCGTGGGAAATGCTTTTGAGGATATC
This sequence comes from Armigeres subalbatus, assembly GCF_024139115.2. Classification (NCBI taxonomy): domain Eukaryota; kingdom Metazoa; phylum Arthropoda; class Insecta; order Diptera; family Culicidae; genus Armigeres; species Armigeres subalbatus. Next base: position 62,233,114 of record NC_085140.1, read on the forward strand.
TTCGATTATTTATTATGAAATTCCTCATGAATTGTAACTGGAAATAGGATAAAGGATGTATTTTGGACCACCCTTCCGGGAGCTCTTATTTTGGACCACCAAGAAGAATTTGCACTCAGTGGTCCAAAATATGAGCCGCTGAACTGGTGGTCCAAAATACCTCCCTTACTCCTCCCCTCCCCTCTCCCTCCTCCCTTGAATAAGTGACGTCACGACTACATGTTTTCTACGTTTCTGTTAAAGAGCTCGATGAAAACTAGTCGTTAACACCGTTTTAGGAATGTGGCGTATACGTTACTCGGAAATCTACCTACCTTAAAAATTCTTTCGGAAATTTTACTGTGAGAGTTTTTCAGGAAATGAAATTCTCTGAAAATTCTTTAAAAAAAAACTTCCGTCCTTCTAAAATCGCTTGGAAGCCTCCTTTCAAGAGGCTTGGAAGACTTCATTCTAAAGCTGGGAAGCCTCCTTTCAAGAGGCTCGGAAGCCTCCTTTCAAGAGGCTCGAAAGCGTCCTTTCAAGAGGCTCGGAAGCCTCCTTTCAAGAGGCTCGGAAGCCTCCTTTCAAGAGGCTCGGAAGCCTCCTTTCAAGAGGCTCGGAAGCCTCCTTTCAAGAGGCTCGGAAGCCTCCTTTCAAGAGGCTCGGAAGCCTCCTTTCAAGAGGCTCAGAAGCCTCCTTTCAAGAGGCTCAGGCCTCCTTTCAAGAGGCTCAGGCCTCCTTTCAAGAGGCTCAGAGCCTCCTTTCAAGAGGCTCAGAAGCCTCCTTTCAAGAGGCTCAGAGCCTCCTTCAAGAGGCTCAGAAGCCTCCTTTCAAGAGGCTCAGCCTCCTTCAAGAGGCTCAGAAGCCTCCTTTCAAGAGGCTCAGAAGCCTCCTTTCAAGAGGCTCGGAAGCCTCCTTTCAAGAGGCTCAGGCCTCCTTTCAAGAGGCTCAGGAAGCCTCCTTTCAGAGGCTCAGGCCTCCTTTCAAGAGGCTCAGAGCCTCCCTTTCAAGAGGCTCAGAAGCCTCCCTTTCAAGAGGCTCCAGCCTCCTTTCAAGAGGCTCAGTAGCTTCCTTTCAAGAGGCTCAGACGCCTCCTTTCAAGAGGCTCAGAAGCTTTCTTTCAAGAGGCTCCGAAGGCTCCTTTCAAGAGGCTCGGAAGCCTCCTTTCAAGAGGCTCGGAAGCCTCCTTTCAAGAGGCTCGGAAGCCTCCTTTCAAGAGGCTCGGAAGCCTCCTTTCAAGAGGCTCGGAAGCCTCCTTTAAAGAGGCTCGGAAGCCTCCTTTCAAGGGGCTCGAAAGTCTTATTTCAAAGGCTAAAAAGCTTCCTTTCAAGAGCCTCCAAAACTCAACAAAATCTTTTAAAAAGCTTGATGTAGCTACAAAATTAATTTGCAATCAGAAAAAATTCAGACAACTTTTTTGATTGACTATTATATCCCATGAGTTTTCGGGTCAGTTTTTCACTTATCTCATGACTTATGCTTATTTTCATTTACAGCGAAAAAATGAGGGTACCTCAAGGAATCCAAAAGTTCAAAGGGGTATCTCTTTGAAAAAACATTGAAAACTGCTGACTTAGGGAATTCTTAAAAAAAATCCTTAGAGGTCTTTGGGGAATTACTGGATAGAAATTTCCAGAGTAGTTTCCAAAGCAATTTCTGTAAGAAAGCTCAAAGGAATATCCAAAAGATTTGGCAAAGTAGCTACTAGAGGCTGGTGATGAACTTCAACAAATTTTAAAAATTATTCAAATATAGTAAATAAAAATACTACTGGAGCAATTGTTTAATTGACAATCGATCCGAGAGGGTACAATCAGAATCAGGATTGAGGATGATGAACAAGCAGTGGAGCCACCAATGCTAAAAGAAGTGAGAAAGGCTATTCGAGGGCTAAAAAACGGTAAGGTCGCTGGTACGAAATCCTGGTAGAGCTTCTAAAAGTTGGGAATGAACGGCTGAACGAAAAAATCCACCGAGTGATTGAAATGATTTGGGAGACACACAATTCTGTGAAACGGAATGAACTGTGGCATATAATGCTAGGACATGGCTTTCCGGCAAAGCTTATTAGGCAGATTCGTGCGACGCTGGACAGATCTAAATCGAGCGTCAGAATACCTGTTGAGAAATCCGAATCGTTCGTGATCAGGCCTGGGATTTGTCACCATCATACAGAAAAACCATGCGACAAAACCAAAGAGAAAACAGTCACCTCAAACTGGACAACACAACCTAACCAAGGTAGCTCGATACAGCGTACTACTGGTCTCTCGCTCCGACAAGTCATTTTGAATCTTGTCACATACTTATTTTGTTACGATATATTTGTCGTGTGACGCTTTCCATCGCGACTAAGGTTTTGCACAACCAAACGGATTAGAATAGTTGTCATTGTTATTGACAAAAAAGTTCGTCATGTCACCTTTGAATTTTGTCGCGACAAAAATTGTTGTCGTTGTCAGCAAAATGTTGTCATTATGAATTGATGACAAAATGTTGGGAAACCATTGAAATGGTGTGGTTTCTGGGTTTTACAGCAGTTGAAGTCGAGCTTATTTAAAAAACGGCTAATATGTACGGCATAATAATAATGTGTCGAATTTTGGTGATTTTAGTCCAGCTCCTCCTGTTTCACCAAAATGCGTCATTTAATTACATATCTAAAATGCATGTTTAAAAATCACGAATGGTTTGAAATTATCTATATCCGGAAATCTTTTAAGCGAGCCATTAACACTCGAGCACACAAGCTGTTGTATTTTGAACATCATAAACAAAAAAACATATCACGCTGTACATAGCTTAAACAAGCCCGCATGAGCGTTTCATGACCGTAATTACGTAAGCACTTATGGAAGGAGTACTATCATTTTCTTACTCTCCATATAAATAAAAAATAATGTGTAAGAAAAAAATTTTACATAGGAGCGCGTGGCTAGCGATTAAAATTTAATACTCCGCCCAAAATAACGTGCAGTAATTCCAATCAATCAAAAATGTATCGCATGTTCCTTAATTGCCCCTAATGTAGGATATACGCTTAAATAAAATTCCGTATTTCTCTTATACATAAAATATTGCAGTCAAATAACCGTCTATCAGGCAATTGCTACAAACGGTGTACCGGTTAAAATCCACTGAGGTCGATATTTACGCGGACGATTGATTGTACTGCGTAAGTCAAAACCGCGTAAAAATGACTTTATCAAAAATCGCTGTTTCGTATGCTCCGATTTTTTTTCAAATCCACGTAAACAAAATCGGTTAAAAAACAGCATCAATACAAAACCCGCTTGAAAAGTACGAAAACTCCATAAACCGCGTGAAAAGCGAGCAAACTTGCGTTGCGTTAAATGGTTCAGTTATTCTACACTGGGGGATCTTTCTCTGTGCAAGAGACACTTGTTTTTTTTGTTTATGTATTATTATGTACGTAACAACGCAAAAATTGAATAAAATGTCTTATTTCTAAACAGAAAATCTGTCAAGAGAACAAAGAAATAATTAATTATAAAGTGCTCTTTTCAGTATGATATTTCCAATTTGTCCGCTGCTATTGCTCCTCCACGCAGATGGACAACCAGAAGATGCGACATAACTTACTTTCGGGACCAATGTTGTGTCGTGCACAGAGCCGAAAGTGTATGCGTTGTCACACTTTTGTCGCAGATGTGTGCTCTAACAAGACATACAACAAAAGCAAATTGTCGCGGTTGGAAAAAGTTGTCATCTGGTCGTGGGGATCCAGTCGTGCGACGGAAAACTGGAAGTTGACAAGTTTTTTTTTACTGACCATGTTTTTATGTATCTTGTCAAGTGTCACTGACAAACGCGACAATTCCCAGGCCTGTTCGTGATATTAGATGGATTGAAGCAGGGCGATCAGCTCTCTAATTTTTTATCTTACATGGCAGCAAAATAAAATTTCTATAAAGAATTAAAAGTTTTACATAACAAATTAGTAAATTGCCAATCAGGGTATAAGCAACAAATAAATAAAAAACTTCCTTAAATAATGGAAAATTACCATAAACAATTAAGAATTTTCCACAAAATAAAAATAAATTAGCACTTTTAAAAGAAAAACTAAACACAAAATTTCCATTCATAAATCAATATTAGCAAAACACCATTACAATATTTTCCACAAAATTAATATTTTCTTTTCATAAATAATAAAAAAAATTCCACAGAACAATCAATAAAGAGCAATAGAAAAATTAAAAAAATTGAATAAAAAAAATCAAGAAAAAAATTAAATAAAGCAATAAAAATGATTATATTTTCCATGAACAATGAACGCTTTTAAATTTTCATATTTTTGATTGCCTACCTATTTTTTTTGTGAAAAGTTTTTATTTTTTGTAGCGGATAAAAAAAATTTGCTGAAAAAAAATTTATTTTGCCGGAAAAAAAATATTTTGCCGAAAAAAAAATTATTTTGTGGAAAAAAAAAATTTGTTTGATTGCTAATATTGATTCATTCATGGAAATTTTGTATTATATTCAATATCAGTCAAATTTTTATTTCTTCATGGAATATTATTATTTTATAATTGCAACTTTTGCGTTAAAAAGTGCTATTTAATTTTTGTTTTGTGGAAAATTTCTAATTGTTCATGGAAGTTTTGTCTATATTAGAGAAAATTTATTTTTATTAATTGCTTATACCCTGATTTCTTTAATGACAATTTCCTAATTTGTTTTGGAAAATTTCTAATTTTTTAGTGGGATTTTTCATTTTAGTCATTCAACATAGCTCTGGAAGGTGCAATACGAAGATTTAGTATGCAAAAAAGGGGAGCACCCTTGGTTTTGGACATCGACTACATCAGTGTAGATTAGACTGGCCCAGGAAACAAAAAGTTGGCTAATTCCACGGGGCACCCCCCAGGATTGTGTCTTTGGGTGAGAAAATCAATCTCTGAAAATTTCAGCTCAATCGCTTGTTGCATAAGCTGGCGCATTTGATTTGAAGTTTGTATGGGGATTTCAGCCAAAATGTATAGGAAAATACACCTCCGTCACTCATTCGATCTGGAAATTGGTTCTGATTGCTCGATTGACCTCAGAATTGCAAAAACGGCAGTTGGTATGCTACAGAACAATTTCACAGAACATTGTATGATGATTAAATGAACTTTTATATAGGTTTCGGCTGATGCGATTCGATCAAAAAACCCAAAAATACACAAACCAGCTCCTAATAAATCAGCCGAAAATTATATAAAAGTTCATTTAATCATCATGAAATGTTCTGTGAAATTGTTCTGTAGCATACCAACTGCCGTTTTTGCAATTCTGAGGTCAATCGAGCAATCAGAGCCAATTTCCAGATCGAATGAGTGATGGAGGTGTATTTTCCTATACATTTTGGCTGAAATCCCCATACAAACTTCAAATCAAATGCGCCAGCTTATGCAACAAGCGATTGAGCTGAAATTTTCAGAGATTAATTTTCTCACCCAAAGACACAATTCTGGGGGGTGCCCCGTGGAATTCGACAACATTTTTTTCTCCCCATAGTAATCTGGGCCAGTCTAGTGTAGATCGTAGAGCAGTGAAAGAGGCTTTCGTACCTTCTAAACGGGACACTGAAAGAATAGGAATGATCATAAAATCTGTCAAAACTAAGTACCTGGTGGCTGGCAGAGAACGTGGCAGTCTAAGCAGTGTTGGTTCCGAGGTGAAAATGGATCCGATTTGAGGTTGTCGACGAATTCATATATCTTGTAACACTCGTTACATGTGATAATGAAAAGACGTGTTGCAAGTAGGACTTCCTTAATTTCACATGAAAATTACAATGGAATTGTGTAGAAATTTATTAAACATTTCCGTAGGAATTTTCCACGAATTTTCAGAGGAATTTTCGCAGAAATGATTAAGGAATATCCAGGTGAAATTTTCAGAAAGCTTCCGCGTGGAATCTCTGTTGTTGGAAGCATATTTGATATCCCCTTTTTGTATTGTCAAATTAATTCCCAAAAGAATGTTTTGACGAATTTTTAAAGGATGTTCCAAAGAAAATTTCAAATCAATTTTCAGATAAAGATAAAAAATCTCCTAAGGACGGAAAGGATTACAAGAATACTTTTCAATGTGTCTTTCATCTTTCTAACAGACTGCGATAGCGTAGCCGGTACCGTAATCAATAAATTGATGGCTTGAGTCAGTCAAACCTGCATTTACACATCCGACTTTTTGAATAATATTACGGAAAGACCAGATGAATAGTTATCATTTTGAGCTTATCCATCAGAAGCTGCGTTAGTCGAACTCCACTTTTTTAAGGTTATCGAACCGTCTCCAAATAAAATGCTGAAAGCATTTTTTTCATTACGAATGTGACACATGTTCTTCTTTCTACATTTTGCCACCGGACATGTGCCACCGCAAATCAAACATCAAAGCAGAACTGGATGTCCTCAGTTGCCATCCCAGAATCCTGCACATGAATAACAAATGCAAATAGTAGAATCAGTCAGATGAATATCCATTCCCTTGATTTCCTCTATAACCCGATGCAAAAAAACATACAGATATGGAAAACGAAAACACGTTGGAAAAATATCAAAAGAGAATCACTTGTCTGTTTGTGGGATTGAGCTTCCTTTTGAGGAACAGATGGGGGTAGTGGTTCGAACGAAAACACACATTAATTAATGAACTTCGAGCCCGAAGACACTGGCGACTGCTGACGACCGACCGACAACGGAGCTGTCACATACCCCAAGTCATTTATAATGAAAATCCATAAATCACTGGAGGATGTCAATTAAAAGCAATTTATGGGAACTGGATGATTGTATCTTGAGAGATGATCCTTCCTCCATCCGGCTCGTCAAACTCGTCACTCCGAAACGCATACCTTCGTTCGCTTATCTTCCGTTTATGAATTTTGCCGGCAATAACCCTAAGAAGGACGACGTCTACGAACAGAATTGGCACTGCACCGTAAGAACAAAGCGTTCCTTGAACCGTCGATGGTTCTCAGCTTCCCGATGCATGTCGCCTTTTGAATTATTTGATTGGAATTTCCCATTCCCTGGGAGCGATATTGCTCCCACAACAAAGGCCTTTCCAGTGAAGATGAAAAGGCAACTCAAAACCCCTCGGAAGGAAGCTGTGCGATGTATGACGCTCCAACCGTTCGGCTCGTTAGATCCATCAGCCATGCAAATTTGTTTACAAATTCTTCGAACAGTTTCAAAGTGCCCAAAAAGGGGCAAATCAAGCCACGGGCGTAATGGCAATGGCCACCGAAACATCGTTGATCGAAAGGCGAACGACTCGGAATGAGTAAATGCTTTTAATGAAAGCACTAAATTGAGCTTAATGACTGTTTGATTATCGTACGATAAAAAAAGTGTGCTTTCAATATACGAACGAACGAACGAACGAGTGAGCAGCACCGCGCTGGCATAAACGGCGCGGTGCAAGCCGTTCATGACTCCAACCGCATCCAGCTCGCACCTTGCATCAGAAGCAGTGCTGTACTCACCGATGACCAACCGATGGTAGAACGGACTTCCTCTCTAATGGTTTTCCGGCGTAGCTGCTGCCCCACCGAACGAGCTGAGCGTGTGAATTCGAGTCCGTCGAGCTCTAATGGTCTAATGATTCACCCCATAAAAAGGGCGCGCAATTACTTATTTGAAACATATCGGATCGAACGCCGAATGTCCTGTCCAGTACTCAACGATCGTAACGTAATGCACTCGGGGAACGGAAGATTGAATGAACATCTGACCTGTTTGTTTGAGAGATATTTTTAACGAAACTGGAGTTTCGAATATTTCAGGGCATTCTTCTTTATATCATTTTGATTAGACACTAAAATTAATAACCTGAAAACTGCTTCAACCTCTAAAACTTTCTGTAATCATTTTCTATTTCTACGGCGAATGAGTTTATTCGAAAATCTTATATCTAATGGTGATCCAAGCCTGAGAAACTTTTTTGATTACACCAATTGGGTGCCAATAAAGATTAAAGATGAGATCCGAAGTGCGCCATCGAATGCAGACAGCAGCGGATCTGCTTCTTTGTTGGAAACAACTTCGAATGGATGGTTGGAAAAGCGAGGATACGGTGTTGCCACAGTGCCTGAAAACTTTGATCATTAAAAAGTGTTACCCCAGCGTTGATGTTCCGCGTGTGCAATAGGAGCGGTAGCTGAATTGGCTCAAACCATTTATCTCGTCTCTCCAGCCACTCGTTATTGGATTCAATAACGATTCGAATTTTTGTTTTCAATTGCCATCCGCAATCCATTTCTTCAAATTGTTTTCAACAATCTGTTTCTGGAATCTTGAAGTTTGGTGCTACGTGATTTTAATCATATTGATTCATGGTTCCCCAGAAATGATAAATTTGAGTTTTTTTAATCAAATGGAAAACATTTGAGAAAATACAGTTCCACTAAACTTATTGATGTTTTTGTTTTTCTCAAGCATATTCGCTGAAATTAATTTCATTTTGAAGTTTAATCATTTATAATTCTATGTAATGTAAGTATTCATCTAATCAGTATAACAATGTCTTCGTGGAATGTTCTTTCCGATAACTGTGTTTCACTGTTCGTTTTTATTGATCAATAAAATATAGAAGCTTATTTGGATATTGGTTTTGTGTAACATAGATTCATCTGATTCCCCAGCAATCAAATAAAGTTCGCTTCACCTAGCATTAAAATGGAATAAATTGAGAGTTCAGATCTCCGTCAATGTTTTTCTTGCTCGTCTCGACAGACAAAGAATATTACTCCCTTCAACCTTCCTGGAAGATTTAGTGAAAAATTGCCACTGAAGAGATAGCTTTGAAGGGTCGAAATTTTCAGAATTTGGGAAAATCTCTTCCAAATATTAATATCAAACCACTTCAAAACGATGATCGAATGCTGATTAGTAACCTTCCGCGAGCCTCAAAATTAGCCCAAACTCAAACACCAGACTGTGACTAGGAGCCACACAGAAGGAAGCCCACTTGGCGGCATCGCAAATCAGAGCGACCGGCGCCGTTCCGCAAATGTGAGTTTCTCGTTTTCAGCTTTTCGTTGGCAATAACAATTACCCAGAATCATGATTACGCGCCGTTCACAGTTCGACCGAGTCAGTGCCACATTAAAACTAATTAACCAACTTTACTGAGTTGCAGATAGACTTAAATTTGCAGACACATCCACATATCCACTCACACATTAGCATCTGATCCAGGGAATGCGCTTTGACTTTGGAAGCACTCGAAGGCAAGGGTATTTTGCTCTTTTCAGTAAATTAATGAGTTGAATCGAAAATCCGCTGCAAAATTATTCCAACATGGGTTTAGCAAAAATGCTGTGGTATTTTATTTTACCACTATTTTATTTGGTTACTCTTATGTTCTGATGTATGATAGGGATGTTCTTGAAATGTCCATTTTTGTACGAACAGTTTTTATTATTTTATATCTTATTTATTTATTCAAAAGTAATCTTAATTGAACAGCACAACCCCTCTTTCCCAGTAGAATTGTAGAAACTATAAAATTATGTCCATTGAGCAAATAACAATCCTTCCCGCTTCTTACTCTGCACAATCGCATGGCATGCACGCAAACTCAACCCCCTAGAATCGAACGAAAGAATGGTTTCAAGCTACAATTAAACGAAAACTCCCTCCATATGCAACCATTTTAACAAGAAACTTTCTCCCCGCGTTCGTACTAAACCATTTATCCTATCCCAAACCAAAAATAAAAATGAAACCAAAACCATCCTTGGAGAAGCGGAACTTCCGGTTTTGATAATTCTGGACGTGGTTATTATTTTGCAAGTCGTCCATCCCCACCATCGGCATCGCCATCGGGCGGAGCATCTGGTCCCCCGCAGCATCAATACCCCTCGGCACCGTCATCCCCTTCATCCTCCCAGCACCACTACCAACATCATCAATCGTCATCCTCGTCTGGCCCGTCCGGGACGTACTCCGGCAGCAGTGGATCATCGAGTGGACACTACAACGGACCGGACCGGCCCGATGCTGGTCCTGGCCGACCGTGCTGTTCCGAGTGTTGTGCCCCCAGCAGTCGTTATCCGTCGGGTCCAACCGGAACCGGTCACGGATATCACCAGACACCATCGCAGCACCATCAGCAGAACCAGTACGGCGGCGGTGACCGTCCCGATAGCCACGGTCGGCCCGGTTCCTGGAACTATCTGAGTGGGGGAAGTGCCTCCGGCGGGCAGGATTACCATCAGGGTGCGTCAGCGGCGGGAGGTTCGTCGCATTCGCAACCCGGTCAGGAGTACGGTGGCAATCGGGGAAGCTATTCCGGGCAGCAGCCACAGCAGCAGCCTTCCCAGCAGCACTATCAACAGCACAGGCCAGATGCCCCTGGTAGCGGCGATCGGCAGCAAAAGTGAGTAGATGTTGCTTGGTGTGCTGTTTGATCGTGTGCCATTAACTTTTGGAATGCGTTTTATGATACTAATCTTGATGTTATTTTCTAGTTATAGTTCTAGATTTTGGTTGTTTATTTTTTCTGCAGTGGATTGATAATTTAATGTTCATGATTTTTCAGCAAGTACTGTAAAAAGAAATCTGCAGTGATTTGAAAAGATGTAAAATATTTCAATTTTTTTCTTAACCTGTTATTTGAAGTCCGAGGGCGGATTTTACAACAGATGACAACTACAGCTGCTACAGCTCCGAAACTAAATTATTCCGATCTTTCCAAGAAAAATCTTCCAAATTTTCCGAAGGAAAATCCTTCAGAATATCCTATTGAATTTTTTTCCGAATTTTCAAAGGGAAATGCTTAGGATTTAGGATAGGAAAATTATTCCGAATTTCCGAATACAAATTCTCCAGAATTTCCTATGGAAAATTGTTCCGAATTTCCGAAAAGATATTCTTCCGAACTTCTATTTTATCAAATTTTTTTTAGAATTATTTTTGAAATTCCAGATGCATATTCTTTCAAACTCCCGGACGGAAACTCTTCAAAATTTCCAAAAGCAAGTTTTTCCGAATTTTCGAAAGTGAAATCTTGAGAATTTCCGAAGGAAAATTTATTCGAATTTCCGGAGAAAAATTCCGAAGGGAAATTCTTCCGAATTTCCGAATAAAAATTATTCCGAATTTCCGAATACAAATTCTTCAGAATTTCCGAATACAAATTCTTTAGAATTTTCGATGGGAAATTGTTCCGAATTTCCGAATTTTCCTTCCAAAAGGAAATTCTTTCGAATTTCCGAAGGGAAATTCTTTTGTATTTCTGAAGGGAAATTTCTTCGAATTTCCGAAGAGAAATTCTTCCAAATTTCTGAAGGGAAATTCTTTCGAAGTTCCAAAGGGAAATTCTTCCGAATTTCCGAAGGGAAATTCTTCCCAATTTCCAAAAGGAAATTCTTCCGAACTTCCGAAGGGAAATTCTTCCGAACTTCCGAAGGGAAATTCTTCCGAACTTCCGAAGGGAAATTCTTCCAAATTTCCGAAGGGAAATTCTTTCGAAGTTCCAAAGGGAAATTCTTCCCAATTTCCAAAGGGAAATTCTTCCGAATCTCCGAAGGGAAATTCTTCCGAACTTCCGAAGGGAAATTCTTCCGAACTTCCGAAGAAAAATTCTTCCAAATTTCTTCTGAAGGGAAATTCTTCCGAAATTCAGAGGGAAATTCTTCCTAATTTCGGAGGAAATTCTTCCGAACTTCCGAAGGGAAATTCTTCCGAATTTCCGAAGGGAAATTCTTCCGAATTTCCGAAGGGAAATTCTTCCGAACTTCCGAAAGTAAATTCTTCCGAATTTTTGAAGGGAAATTCTTCAAATTTCCGTAGGGAAATTCTTCCGAATTCCCGAAGAGAAATTCTTCCGAATTTCCGAAGGGAAATACTTCCGTATTTCCGAAGGGAAATTCTTCCCGAATTTTCAAAGGGCTCGGCTTAATTTCTGAAGCTAAATTCTTGAGAATCTCGGAAGGGAAGTTCTTCCGTATTTCTGTAGGTAATTTTTTTTTTCGAATTTTCGATTTGCGAAGGGAAATTCCTCTGATTTTCCAATAGAATTTTTTTCTGGTTCTCGCAAAAAAATTTTTTTTCAATTTTCAGAAGGGAAATTCTTCCGGATTTCCGAATGTAAATTCTTTCGAATTCCCGAAGTAACATTTCTCCGATTTTCCGAAGGAAATTTTTTTCCTATTTTCCGAAGCAAAATTCTTTTGAAATTCCGAAATGAAATTCTGCAAAATTTCTGAACGGAATTTTTCCTAATTTCAGAAGGTAAAATCTTTTGAAATTCCGAAGGTAAAATCTTTCGAATTTCCGAAGGGAAATTCTACTGAAAATTGAAATTTTTAGTTGAGTGTCCATACTTCACGTGTGAACTTCTTCATTATTCAAATGACTGCGATTCAAGGGTGTCAAGGAAAAGTTGAACAATACGTTTTCATGAGTTTTGAAGAAAACCATCAAGCTCCAACTGAAATCGATCTATGGTGACTAGTCTTCTATCTATCTATCTTCTTCTATCCATGAGCAAGAGCATGAGCAGGATAGAACGCTCGCGGTTGCTACTCCATTATTGCTGGATCAAACTATCTATCTTTATATAAAATGAGTTTACATTTCTTTTGAGGTAATGTAACTCACTAATGAACGGGTTCACCGATTTGCATGATTTATGCATGGTTTGTCTTGGGATCAGCCATGTTTGTATTAACTAAGATTTGATTTATTTGACGGGGAAAGTTGGAAAATTGCCAAAATGCAACGGTTTCATGAGTTCTGAAGCTAGCCATCAAGCTCAAACTGAAATCGATTTAGAGTGTGACGTTGCAATCAACCAAATGATGACATATCGAAAATAAGACCCGAGCTAGATCTGGCAGTAAGTTTTGCCAGTAAAGAATTAAAAACAGATATTGCAATATCATCTGAGTACAGGAAATTATCTTTGCTTGTGCAAAGATATTGTCCCAAATCAAAGAGCGCTCTGGAAGATACATATCTCGCGGTTAGCGGCGTAACTGCATTGATCGAGGATTTGATGACGATCCGGATAGCCAGCGCTGTTTGGATTTTGTCCACGCTGCGAAGGAGCTGCTTCAACAAAAGTTTGTGACAAAATGTTTCTCCGTGATCACATAGCATGCACTCATATTAAGTCATCACATAGCATGCACTCATATTAAGCAATCCGTTTTAAAGCGAAACTACCTGGATTAAGGAAGATTCCGAAAATTGTTCAACGTGTTCAAAACCCCTGAAACGCGATCGATTGATCTTGTTTACTACAATCATGAAGTTTGACATGTCGCAAGCGAGGGTTATAACAGATCAAAAATGGTCAATTTTCCTGAGGCCCTGGATTGCGGAATATGTCCATTATCCAACACACGACCAAAAACCTTATAATACGATCTATCAATCTTGTTTTGCGAAATCATGAAGATCGACATGCTGCAAGATAGAGTTTGTCCCTGATTAAAATGTCCATTTTCATCGAAGAAACAGGATTTTGGAAGAATTTATCCAACTTGTCTAAAATCTCTCGGAATAATTGAACTGGTTTTGAAACTAGTATTACCTTTTTTTAAATTCAACTTGCCGTGCGCTTACTTATAGAAGCGCTAAATCGTTCCCACGGGTGCTAAGAAACCCACCCCAGTACACTCCGAGATATCTTCGGAACCAAGTGGACAATTCGTTGAAAAATGCAGACGTGATGCTTTTTAGGTTCAAAGAAAGTGACACATAGTGCATTAGCGGGTCAAAAATGATTCAATCTTCAATTTGCCCCAAAAATTCATTTTTCAACCAATGGTCAAACTACTGCTGATTACTGACTGTTTATTTTTTGCTGTTGGGGAAAGGGGGGGCAATATGCCCTAGCTAAGCAAACACTGCTTTATTGTCTTGTTTGTAACGCTATTGATGGGTATTTTTACATTATGCATCAGTTAAACAAGATAGCTAGTTGATGCTGTTCAAAAATTGTCAAAAATCTCAATCATATTAATAATATTCACATTTCAAAAAAGTGGTGATATTCTGTTGCCGGAATACTCATGAGGCAAAACGCCTTTTAGCTGGCAGCTCCTAGGGAACAAAGTACCACGCGTCGGCGAATCAGCATTCTGGTATGGATAGTGCGTGGAGACGCAAGTACATTGTAGGTCAGTGCCACTAGGGCGTTTTGCCTCGCCAAAATGTTAGATGTTTTTTCAAAATAAAGAAATTTCCGGTTTTTCCGACCTTCCCATACACTATTTTGAATTTTTTTTCGCCTAACCTACATAATTTTAGATCTAGTTTTGTTACGGACATCTTAATGACGGTAAATATGAGGGAAACCACAAAATGCGTTTTGCCTCGAGGGGGCGTTTTGAGGCCTCTTTCCCTTTAGTTATTTTGGTTCTAAGGAATCTGTTTTTAATGAACAAAGGTTTAAACAATTTTTGGTGCTATCACTTGTGCTTCAAATGAAAATAGTTACATTATAATGTAATAATAATCCCAATAGAATGTAGTCATTGTCTATTCTCATGGTTTATCTTATTTCCTGGTTATTCAACGATTCGGTGTCCTTCCATAACATCTCCCAAGTAACATTTTAAGTTTTATAACGCTCTTGAAGACCATAATTTACTCTTCAAGAGTGTTATGAAACCAGCATAAAACCAACATGTTACTAGGGCTGGAACATCCGTTACAGTGAAAACTTTACTAAACTTGGATCTTGCATAACAAATGATCATCGTGGATCATCCGCAAAAGTTGTCACCTCATTTATCATATCCCAGAAGAGCATGAGATTAAAATAAATGTTGTCATATTCTTGTGAAACAAATTAATGTCGTGACCCTATCTCATGGAACTGAGTGGCCACCGGAAGCTTCGGGATATCCGTAAAAGTGGTCATTTCATGACACTTATTCTAGAAGAGGATGAGTTGACTGAATTGACCCCCTCTACGAATGTTTCGCGTTTACCGGGGATCTTCCAATGATCACACAAGTCCATGAGAAAGAATCACGACATTCCATTTTCGCTTACAGTACAACAAAAAGTAGTGAAAAGTTGCACTTTTTACGATGAGTCTCGTGAAACGATCACTTCTATGGATGTTCCGGATCCTTCGGTTAAACACCGGACAGTCGAATAACCTCGAAATTGAATAAACCTTGAAAACATGTTATGGTTTTTAAGCTGCAAAAAAATGGCATTTCCAAAATTAGGAGGCTAGCCAGCCACGGGCAGAATTTTTTTTTGATAAAGACAAACAAGTTTGTCGCAAAAAATCGCCTTTGAATCTTTATTCTTCAAAACTGATACTTGTGAACCAGTAAAGCCAAACTGCAAAAACAACCCGAAGTCCAGAAATGAGTTTTTGGGAGTGAACTACAGTTTGGATCTTTTTTTACACGCTAATGAGCTGAATATGTGTCACTTATTGTAGCATTCCTAAAGATCGCTGAAAGCCGCGCATCACTGACATTTTTTTGTTTAAAAAACTGCCCAATGTCACTTACAGAACTACAACGTCACAAAACATTTCTGGACTGAAATAGATCCCAAAGCACTAGGAACATGAAAATATCTTCCTGGTCAAAGGAATTCCTTGAGAAATTACAAAATTCCACGAAAAGCAAAAATGCATTCGCTTTGAAAAACGCCCATAAAAACTAATAGAAGTACAAACATACATTTTTTTGGATAAGTCTCATATATACCAGTTGCCCTTTGAAAATTCTCGAAAATGAGGTCGTAAAAATTTATTTCAACCTCATTTTCGATAATTTGCCTTTCCAATGTGATACAAAATGTAATCTTCTTAAAAATACATCTCCGACGCATTAACAATTCATGCACATCTACATCATCTGGGACAGAATTGTAAAAAAAAAACAAACTGATTTATTCATCTAACCGAATTATTGTCTTTCTCGTTCTACTATGAATCATTCTTTTTCAATAAATCGGGAATGCATCCTGATAAAATTCAAAAGCATCCACTGGAATAATTTTCCAAAATGGGAAAACTTTTGGACAAGTTACTAAATAGTACTGAAAATAATTGCCACAATAGTTAGTTGTTTTTGACCTCGCTATTATGAAGTACTTAGAGCTCAGATAGCCTAGTCGATAAAGGCATGGCATCACCAAGTCTGTGGTGGCGGATTCATTTTCAGATTTGTTTAACGGGTCTGGGTTTGGCATAGAGTCTTTTGCCATATATCGTCATTCGGGATGAGGGCATTTGGCATAAATGACGTTTGGCATAATTTGAAACTGTAAAAGAAGTCCTCATTCTAATATTGAAGCAATCAATTTCCAGCTTTGGAGCAGCTAGGAGCAAATTACCACACTGACTACCGGGAAGTAGACCAAAAATAGGTTTCAATACATGATACCCTCACTTTTGACGCAATTATGCCAAATGGTCTTTACGTCAATTTTTGTAATGCCAAATGACTTTATGCCACACAATATACAAATCTATGCATTTGGTTGGCATCGAAATCTCTCAATGACTATGAAGGTGCATCGAAAACACTCTTAACCTTCTGTCTGTGCTCAAAAAATATTTAAAAAAATATTTATGTTGTCATATTGACCCCAAATTGGAAATGTTATAACTTTTTAAATATTCAAGCTATTTTGTATGTTTTGCGATGCTTCGGAAGATAATTTAATCATCTTCCAAAATGCTCCAGGGTGGGTACCTCGTAGAGAGCGGTTTTCGTGAAGAAAGTAGAAAAAATCAGTGAATTTTCAAGCTAATAATCCTTATATCAGGGTTTGCAGAAATGGCTCTCAATCAGGCAGGCTTCAGAATTCTCAATCAAATGAATAAAAACCTGCGAATAATCCATTAAGCGGAGTGTGATTTGTCATGGTTCCCCTGTGAGGTAGTATTCTCACACAACATTTTTATCCGGATAGAATGGCGGGTGATAAATTCGTGAGCGCCGGATCGCCGGATAATTTAATATTAATCCACAAATTTTTCTTCTCGTCGCCTCACAAGATAAATTTTCCAAGTATATTTACAAAAATTTAGGACCGCAACGGGATTCGAATCCAAAACAATTTTAGAATGTTCAGAGCGCCCACTAAAACCACGCCACCACATGAATTCGGGACTGCTTTGCGATTTGGGCGTAACTTATTTTGTAAACAAACATTGCTTCATGGATTCCGGAGAATGCAAGCGTTTTCATCCCAAACTAATTCCCTTATCCGGTAGAGGAAAGCTTAATCTGTCGGACCCATACCCATTGTTTTAGCAGGAATTCCCCTTCCAATGTTTGTTTACAAAATAAGTTACGCCCAAATCGCAAATTGGTCCCGAATTGATTGAATGCAAGGGGAAAAACTGCTGTATTGAACCTTCTGCTTATCGTGGCGCTTCGTCAGATTCAATCAGCTTGGAGAGGCAAAGTAAACAGCATTTGATTTTCGCGAAACATGGGAAGAAGGATAACAATTTTTCGCACCATCGCTTGTGCCGGAGTTTATCGCACTGTAATTTATCCGGATAAAATGCATGGTGGAGTGATCAGTTGTCGCGTGAGTGAGTGAGAAATCCGAACCCTGCTCTCAATAGATAACGAACAACGATAAAAGAGAGGCAAGAACTGTTCCGAGCCATGATAACATGATAACAAATTTATCAAATTTGTATACAAGTGCGAAAAAATATAATCGGATAGGCTGCCACCACAGAAGAATGATGATTCTCGCTTTGTTTTCGCTCCTTTCGTGTTGGTTACTGCACAGATGTGTAAAACAAGTTGAACTGCATCATCAGAGCCAGTGCTCCCCGCATTTGGAGCTTTCTAAAAGAAATTTATCATGGGGTATAGCCTCCCGAATCAGTTCTCTATCATGACAGCTTGCGAAAAAAGTCTCTCGCGGTATGCTACATATCGTATGTGTATACAGAGATGATAAGTGAGAGACTTGTTCTTTCTCTTTAGGATTCAATCCCTGCCTTATATCTTTCGAAAAAAATTCTCATTGCACTGAGCACCGTTTTGTAGTCCTGAACATCCCGAACAACTGTGCAGAATATAACTTGAGTATAGGTACAAAGAATCTCAAGACACTCCATTCCCATTTGAAGAACTTTGCTAAAGACATCATCTTTACAAATCTCATTTTCTTTCGATAACAATATTTACAATGTAGAATATTCCATTTATAGAAATATCTTGAGTAGTATAAAATGATGTTTTCATACATACAACCCCCTAGCGGCCAAATTTCAAACTCATCAATGTCTACTTATGTCAAAGCACACGCCTTTCGATATTGGTAACATGAACATGAAAAATCACTGTTTTTTACCCTTCTTTATGAAAGCCCCTCCCCGCGAGGTACTTGCCCTCGAATGGTCAATCTTAGCACTGGCGCTAGGTCACGACGGGGCACGTGACCCACCAATTCGAATATTTATCTGAAATTCAATTATATACGCAAAAATTGTCCTGGAAAAACTAACTGATTTTCTTAGAATTTTGATTATTCCGGGAGAAACTTCCGAAGGAATTTTTGAAGTTATTTTCGAAAGAATTTTAGAAGAAATTCCAGGAATATCATTGCAAAATCCAATCGGTATTTCTCCGGGAATTCTATTGAAAATTCCATCGTAAATTCCTGTAAGAATTGCCTTACCAAATCTATCCGAAAATCTTTCAGGCTTTACTTTGGAATTATTTTCGAGAATTCATTCTGAAATTTCTCCAGGAATTTATTCAAAAATTTCTTCTAAATATCCTTCAGAATTGTTTTACACTCCAAGAATAATTTAGAAAATTTCTCAACGGATTCCTTTCGAGTTTCCTCCTTCGGAATTTCTTATTGAAAGTCCTTCGAAATTCCATCGGAACGGTTTTTGAGTAAAACCATACAAAATTTAAGCAGAGACTGTTCCGGAAATTTTGTTGGTAGATTTTTTTCCTGAAACTTATTAAAGAATTAAGTAGGCAACCCTGAAGAAGTTTTCGGAATGATTTTTAACGGATATATTCAAGGTATTTCCAGATGATTTTTTCGAGGAGCTCTTGAAGTAATTTCTAAATGATTGATATTGTTGATAATACTAGACCAACATTTGAAAAGGGTGTAACAGCAAACATTTATTCCTTATGATTCCTCGTCTACATATATTGCTATACATGTAGACGAAGAATCAGAAGGAATACATTTTGGCTGTTACGCCCTTTTCAAATGTTGGTCTAGAATAGATTTTAATAATAATTTTCTGAAGAATAATTTGTAAGTAAAATTTTAAAGAAATTTTATGAATTTCTTCTTAGAGTTATGGAAGGAATTTCTTGAGGAATTAGTAGAAGATTTTGTTTGACAAAACCTGATTAATCCACCTAGCGGTAATGGTGCCTTTCTCGTGCATTATAAAAATAGTATTTTGGCCTTTACTCTTGAGCCCATAGTCCGATCTGCCCAATTTTCAATAGGAAGCAATGGTAGAGTATCTTGCGTCGAGTGCAATTTGTTGCGAGTAAATCGGTTAAGGATATGTGCCTGAAAATTGAGTGACATTTTTTTTACCCAATTTTTCTATAAAAAGTGGTATTTTGGCCATAACTTCCGAGCCCATAGTCCGATCTGACCAATTTTCAATAGGGAAACAATGGCAGAGTGTCCTGCGTCGAATGCAACTTGTTGCGAGTAAATCGGCTAAGGATAAGTACCTGAAAATGAGTGACATTTTTTTGGGTGGGTGCACAGACGAACACACATACACACACACACACACACACACACACACACACACACACACACATACACACAGACATCACCTCAATTCGTCGAGCTGAGTCGATCGGTATATAACACTATGGGTCTCCGGGCCTTCTATAAAAGTTTGTTTTGGAGCGATCATATAGCCTTTACCGTATACTTAGTATACGAGAAAGGCAAAATGGTAAAATTTTCGATCCCATAGTCCGATATGGCCAATTTTCAATAGGAAACAACGGGACAGGATTCTACGTCGAATGCGATTTGTTGCAAGCAAATCGGTTAAGGATAAGTGCCCGAAAAATGAGTGACATTTTTTACGTCGGTATATTTGGAATGATTAACGGAGAAACATTTGATTTTAATTTAAGATGGATGTTCGGAGGAATTTCGTAAAAAAACGCGGACAAATTCCTAGAGGAATTTCCGGAGGAATTCCTGGAGGAACTTCCAGAGGAATTCCTGGATCAACTTCCGGAGGAACTTTCTGAGAAATATCTGGAAAAACTCCCGTAGGAATTCCCGGAGAAACTTTTGGAGGAATTCCTGGAGGAACATGCAGATAGATTCCGGAAACTTGTAATACACAAAATTGATTCACGCTGTCTCACGCCACCGCCAATCACCACCACGCCACTGCCACTAGCAGAAAATGATCTATCACGCCTCACTGTCGATAAAATTTCAATCGGTGCACAGGTCTAGATAGAATATCAAGTTAAATCATGTATGGAATTTTCGACCAAACAAGCAAGGTATCCCAGGAAGAACCCATGGGAGAAACTACTGTTCCAGGATAAACTTCTTCGAAAATCCCAGTAAGACGTCTTACTTGTTGTGAGCAAATCGGTTAAGGATAAGTGCCCGAAAAATGAGTGAAATTTTTTACGCGATTTTTTTCGTATGAATTTGTATTTTGACCATAACGTTCGATCCCATAATCCGATCTGGCCAATTTAAAATAGGAAACAATGAGACAGGATTCTGCGTCGAATGCAACTTGTTGCGAGCAAATCAGTTGAGGATAAGTGCCCGAAAAATGAGTGACATTTTT
Organism: Armigeres subalbatus; assembly: GCF_024139115.2. Taxonomy (NCBI): domain Eukaryota; kingdom Metazoa; phylum Arthropoda; class Insecta; order Diptera; family Culicidae; genus Armigeres; species Armigeres subalbatus. The sequence continues at coordinate 62,253,892 of NC_085140.1, forward strand.
TGAGTAGTTTTGCGCACACACACACACATACACACACACACACACACACACACACACACACACACACACACACACACACACACACACACACACACAGACATCACCTCAATTCGTCGAACTGAGTCTATTGGTATATAACACTATGGGTCTCGGGCCTTCTATAAAAAGTTTGTTTTGGAGCGATCATATTGCCTTTACCGTATACTTAGTATACTAGTATACGAGAAAGGCAAAAATCTGATATATTTGCTGATGGCATTCCTTAAAAAATTTCAAAAGGGTTCCTGATTCAGTTCCGGAGGAATTCCTTAGGTCATTTTCAAAGCAAATAATTAATAAATGTATAAAAAGAATTCTCCTGAAAGGTTTCCCGTTGGAATTCCAAACATGTTTTCAATAGAATTTACAAAATAATTGCCGATGAAGTTCCGAAAAGATATTCTAAATGAATTCTCGAAGAACAATTTCCGAATGATTTTCTGAAGGAATTTTCGGGGATATTTCGGATGGTATTTCCGAAGACAAATTGAAGAATAATGGAATTCCGGAAATAAATTGAAGGATTCCATTGGATATTCTTCTTTTTATTCTTATTGGCATAACATCCCCACATTGGGACAGAGCCGCCTCGCAGCTTAGTGTTTATTAAGCACTTTCACAGTTATTAACTGCGAGGTTTCTAAGCCAAGTTACCATTTTTGCATTTGTAATATCATGAGGCGAACACGATGATACTTTTATGCCCAGGGAAGTCGAGACCATTTCCAATCTGAAAATTGCACAGACCGGCACCTGGAATCGAACCCAGCCACGCCACCGCACGGCTAAGGGGGGCCCCATAGTATTCCTTCAAAAGTTCAAAGAATGGAATTATAAGAAAATTACGGAAGTTATTCCAAAATTCATTTACGAATTCTTCTCTGAATAAGTTTTAATAATCCTGCCAGTACGTTCTCAAGAAATACCTTCGAAAACTCTAGGAAGAACTAGTTGCTTCGAAATTTCTTCAAATTTCCAGGAATTCTTTCGAAAATAATTTGGAGATTCCTTTTGATTTTTCTAAATTCCATTTGAACATTCTTATAGTAATTCCTTCAGGAAATCCTTTAAAAATTATTTCAGGAATCCTTCTAAAATTTCATTAAGAAATCTTTTTGAGAAATCTCTAGAAATTTCTTAGGAAACTCCATCAGGAAATCTTTTGAAAACTCCTCCGGAAATTCCTTTAGGATTTCATATTTCATTCTTCAATGTTTTTTGCGTAATAACTCTCTCAATCAAATTTCTAGAATAATTCCTGCAGGAATTTTGTAAGGAATTTCTGATGAAATCAACAAAGGCTTTGTGAGTGGTTTTGCGAAAGAAATTTTATTAATTATTCCTGGAGGAGTTCTCAAAAGAATATCTGGGCGATTTTCTAGAGACGTTTTGGAGGGACTTCAAAATGTATTTCAGGAGGAATTTCTGAATAAATTCTCGAAAAAAAAATCCAAAGAACAACCTGAATAAGTTTTCGGATAATAATTCTGAACGAATTTGTGAAGGAATTGTTGAACAAATTTCCTGAATAATAATTATAGGAATCCACGAAAAGATTTCAAATGAAATTTTCAAGTTTTAGATTTCTACAGAAGTTCGTTAGAAAATTACTTCAGATACTCTTGCAAGAATTCCTTCAGGAATATCTGAAGGAAACCCTACGGGAATTCTTCTAGGAATTTAATCGGGAATTCCTTTAGAAATCCGGACAGTAGTAAGATAAAACACTTTTTTGAATCTGGAATTAAGACTTCACGTCAAAATAAACTCCAAAAATATCAGGATTGCAGTCGACCGATCATTTATCATACTTCATCGGATATTTTCAAGAATTCCTTAGGAAATTACTTTAGAAGTTGCTTCGGAAATTTCTCCAGTATTCATCCAGGTGATATTTCATGAATGTTTCCAAAAGTTCGTTCGGCAAGTTCTCCACACATTTTTTCGTAAAAAATACCCCCAGGTATTAACTTGGTTAGTCATCCAGAAGTTCATTCAGGCATGCCTTCAAAAGATCCTCCAGGAGTTCCATAATAAACTTCTCTAAGTAATACATCGGAGAATCCTCCAGTGATTCTTTAGTAAAAGGAATTCCTTTAGCAAATTTTCAGAAATCCAGAAATTCTTCCAGGTGTTCCATTCCTTCGGCTCCCGTAAATCCACCGGAATTGCTTTCAGTAATTTACGAACGAATTTCTTAGGAAATTTACAAAGGAACTCCTGATGGAATTTCTGAATGTTTTTAGTTTCTCTGTACATTCCTCCAAGAATTCCTTCGGAGTTTCGGCAAAGTCACTTAAAGATGCGACGCGAGACAAGTCATAACACTTATTGTTCTTACAATCGTCAAAGGAGTTAAAAATCACCTTTCTGTCGACCGGCTTTGGGCGCGATGTTACCCATCTTCAGGACAATGTCCGACTGGTTACTTCTAGGGGAGGCTAATATGTAGCTGTGTTGGTTCGGCAAAGTATCTGGAAATCACTTAGGAAATAGATCCAGAAATTCTTTTGGAAATGCATCAAGATATGCCGTCAAGAATTCCTATAGGGAAACCTTTGAATAATTCCGTCTTGAGAACTTCTTCAAAATACCCTTAACGAATTATTCCCAGAAATTCTTGGTCGGAATTCCTACAAGAAATGCCTTCAGCAATTACTTCAGGAATTTCTCAAAGAATTTCTTCCAGTAATTCCTAAAGAAATCCCTTCGGAATTTCGTTAGAACATCATCCAAGAATTCTTTCTATTTTTTAGGAATTTCTTGAAGAAATCCGAATGCGAATCGGACATTCCTCCGAAAATTTAGTTAGTCTCAAACCTTCGGATATTCCTTTGAATTCGGAAATTACTATAAGAGTTCTTTCGGAAAAAACATCCGAAAATTCCTTTGCAATTTCCGTTAGAAACTCTCCCGGAAATTCCTTTTGTATTTCCTATTTCATTCTTTAATAAATTTTCTGAAAAATTCTTCCAACAAAATTTCCGAAACACTTACTGCCAGAATTTAGGAAGAAGCACTTACAGTTATCTCAATTGAAAGCAATGAACGATTGCGGGCATACAAATTAACCTCATTGAACGGGTGGTGATTTTAAATTATGTTTATTTTTTGGAGTGAAAGTATAGCCTCTCGGGCACAACTTTGGTTTAGGAGAAAGGTACAAAAAAAAATGAAATAAATCAATCCACTGCAGCCATGGAATTCACAAGACATCGCAATTTCGCTTCGTTAGAGCGCCATATCAAAAGACAGCACAACATCCAAAACATTCACCTGCATATGCAGAAACACACCCGCTCGCAAACACACAAGCATGAACACCTACACACACAACTCACTGACACGTGGGCGTCATCATCTTCGTCGTTTGCCTGTTTGCTAGCAAGTAAGGTAACACACCCTCAGCCCCATGGGAAAAAGTAAATTTGCTTCCGCTAGCAAGAAAAGTGCTTTTTTAGAATTCGTTTTCTTTTTTACATTCGCTTCTTCAATTCAGACGCTAATGGTATCAGACAGCAGTACTGCGGCAGCAAAACCGGTAAGCGGGAAAGCTCACGAAAACTCGATTTTCCCACCCTGAACAATATATTATTCCGCTTGGCAAGGGAACGGGAAGTGAAGTGGGGGTGCGTCCCGAAATAGATTTGCAAAGGAATTTCGAAAATGCACTCCCACAGAAATGCATCTGGGGAGACGAGCGTGAAAAGCGATTGCACATTAGAGAATCGGAGAATAATGCTGGAAACAGAATCAGATGACGGGGGAACCTTTCGAGGGGGTGTGTGGGGTGGTAACAAAAATAACATCGTACTCAATTGCACCGGGAGGATGTTTGCTTTCAAGCTGTTGAAGTGCCAGCAGCAAGCAAGTAAGCCAACATGCTTCAGCTCTTTCGAATTTATTTTTTCGTATTTTTTGTGGGAATTTATTCTGGTTTTGCAATGCACACATACCGCCGCACATCGCACTTTGGGAAATCAATCACCATGCTGGCACCTTAGCTTGAATACAGCACTATCAGTATTTTTTATGCACTTGAATCTCATAAGCTCTCGTGGATGTCCATTGAATATTGCTATCCGACACTTCCTTGTGATGCACAGTGATACTATAAGAGAATGTGAAATGTTTTAGTAGATTTGATTTCAACTGTCTGTAAACAATTTATAATTTGATAATGTGTCTGCATACTGATTTAATGAATGCTGTATTTACAACCTTGGAAAATCATTGCAGCGATTTTTGTAATATAATCAGTTACCGGAAATGTGGATGTATCCCAATTTTCGCTATAAAAGCATAAATACATAATCAAATAAGTTTTTTTATCTATACGGAAGATTTTTTCTAGCAGGGTGGAATCGAACCCACACTTCACAGCACATTCATCTAGACGACTGACGTCGCTAATCGAAAAGCCAAGTAGCATACGATTTTCCAGGAAACCAATTTTACCTGCAATGCGTATTATGCAAATATGTCGTAATCACATTTAATCAAGAACGAGGAGGGCACAAAGTTTTTCTTTAAATTCCAAACACATCTGCAATTTTTTATCTATAATCGAATCACGGATAATAGAGCCTCGGGATAATGGAATCCGAGCTGTGAAACACTTAGCTTCCAGTATGGTATGATTCTGTTCAAAACTAAATTCACTAATTGAGAACCGGTTTGATGCCACTCCAAACACATTTCTTTGAAAATTCTCACTCCAAAATAATCAAATCATCGACGTGTCGGCCTGGTCATTGAGCCCCAAACCAAGTTCAGTGCGCCAATCAACCATTCGATGTTCACAGCCTTGTGCAAAGCTCCTACCGAAGGTCTATGCCAAGGTAATTCCCCGGAAAGTATGCTCACACCAGAATTCAGAATCAGAACTAATCCCTATTCAAATCGGGTGACATTTTCCCAAAATCCTGGTCATACATGGCACCTTGCCTCCAGGTCAATTTGTATTCCACGCAGTCATGTTCTGACTTGTCTGCAAAAACTTACCTGCTGTCAAGTGTGGGCGGGAACTACTTTCCGTTGCACCGTGGGACAATGTTCAACAATTCATTTCCCATATACTGTATGAGTAGACCCATGGCACTACGTTCCCACTGGAATTCGGTCCACCTGCAGCTTGAATGCCTACAGTTTGAGCAGCATCACGCTCACCACCGGCTTTCAATGCATACATTTATTCAGCATTAGCCTGCTTAGGTTTTAGAACATCACACCATCGATTCGTTGTGGTTGCGAGAAGCAAGAAGGAATGGAATGAAAATGGGATTATCCCGTCCCAAAGATGGGGTTTGTACCGAACCATGTCTCCATTTGCTCCATTCGAACGCTCCATTATAGGACGTACACCTATTCCCCATATGGTGTGATGTCACCGGAGAAGGTAAATTCGAAAAGCTCCGCAAATATTTACAATTTACATACATTTCAGAGATGCTTTCTGGTTGCTTTCTCTTGTCGACGCCGTCGTCGTCTTCATCGCAAAGGAATATGTGTATATGAACCAGGAGGAAAAGCTTGTGTAAGCATAGATTGCCTCAGTATTGCTTTCCCATCGTGGATCCGACGGAGGCGGCAACCGTGTGTGTTCTATGAACAGGACACATTGCCGTCACAACATCAGCAATTTTTGGCTTGACACGATTTACAAGTGCGACTTGGCTAAGAAGGGATGTGTGAAAATGGCATGTTGTAAATATTATTGCAATACATGTTTTCTGATCCTGTACAGAGTACATATCAGCATTTGATGCACAAGCACACGTTAAACAGCACTACATTCATTCAATAGAATGACCTATCTTGCGGTTCAAGAACAAATGCCTAAAGAATACATATATAGAGATGCTGTATCTGAAGGACTTTGTTTTGAATTTTCTTACGCTTGGTCTATCAATATTTACACAGAATCTTTAAAACGGAGGGAAAAGTTTCATAAAGAAATATTTTTAGAAGACATCCGATATGGTATAAATAGGTAGAAAAATATTGTAAGAATACGAAATTTGATGTCCTACGTCGTAATCTGTATACAAATTCTTAACGTGTTTTCGATTATTCAATGTACTGTATTAATTATTAGATAAATAAGACCGCTTCGTGCTTTCGTGCTATGCGGTGTTTTTCTCTCTTTGCTGAAGGAAGTTTTTAAAACTACCCGAAGCTATTTTATTTTAAAAGTGCTTCTCAGCGCTATTTGTACCTACTGATCCCGTTACAATCTTTGCTTGGACGTTGGACCCGTTTACGGGAGTAAAAATCCGACAAGCGGTGGTAATCCTGCAGAGTGCAGGGACACCGTTCTGGGAAAAAACCTTCTTAGTTTCTCAGTTCGATTTAATTCATGACGAATTTGAGCAAATCGAATCTATCTCTAGCCCAGGTGATTCGATTCATGCTAGGAAGGGTGACTGCCGCGTTTTGCCGGGATCCTTTGACGATCGCAAACGTCTTATATAGTATTTTATATAGTATTTAACTGAGAAGCGGCATAATTTCTTCACATACGACGACAAAACAGAGCGATTGTTCAAAGCCGATTGTGAAAGGTCTCTTAAGTGATGATAAATGACTGGATGAGATTAAAATTTAAATCTCTCAATTCCTTGGATTTCCATCAGTCTTAGTAATTAAGATGGAAAAGAAATCTCGCTCAAGTACTTCCCAGAGGAGTATTTCGCAAGAATTTTATACTACACGCAAACTTTCACCTACTCAGTGACTGAGTAAAATTGTATTGCTCTCTCTTTCTATCCCACGGAAATTTTACTCAATTTCCGTCAAAAGCAGGACAACTCAAAACTATGAGTAATCCTGGTTTTGACGGAAATTGAGTAAAATTTCCGTGGGAAGAAAAAAGATGGCAATACAATTTTACTCAGTCACTGAGTAGGTGAAAGTTAGAGTGTACATATAACGAAATAAAACAAAACTAACGCGCACACATTATGGCTTCTACTCGTGACCTCAGCTCGTGATGAATAGGATCAGTGGCGTAGCCACGGGGTGGTTTTGGGTATAAAACCCCCAAAGACAAAATTTTTGAAGAAAATTTTTTTCGAAGAAAAATGTTCAGAAAACCCCCAGACCAATTTTCTGGCTACGCCACTGAATAGGATGATGACATGATGACGTTCGACACGAAGTTGTCACAGCTGCTGTTTGACAGCAGTAGAGGCTCAATAGATTTCGCGCTAGGGACGCGCAACACCTCCCCTGTTTAATAAATCTGATACGGCTCGTAACGGATTGGTGCGCGGCGCTGCCTTGACGACCGTCGCTGGACAATTTCCTCCAATTCAGGATGCCTAGCTGGAGTTCGTTGTCGACGCTGATGATGGTTAGGCTCCATAAAGTTCCTCAAGAATTCTATTCTAATGAATTATTGGCAGTGGCTGATTTTCTACTCGCCGCAGCCACATCCAGGCGCTATAGTATATGCACAAAATAGCCAGCAAGAGTTAACCGCCAGAAATTTGTATGGCGAAAGACATCTAACGCTGGTTTTCTCAAAATTAGGAACTTTTTATGAAAAACTATTTGGTACCGGTTATGAGGGATGGTGTCTGCTACTACGCCTACCAAATATTTTTTCGATTAAAATGCTTAATTTTGAAAAATCAAACCTTAGATGCCTTCGCCATACTGATTTCAGAAAGTTAACTCCTAGTGTGCCGCTGTAAGCACGCTCAAAGCAGGCGATTCATTGTAACTCGTTCAAGCCTTCCGGTTCTACTGGTGGCTCGACAGCCTCGAGCGTATTTCCAGAACTGGATGGAGTCAGACTCCACGTATCGAGTAGAATTTCAAGTGGAATTTCTCGATTTGTTGCATTCTCATTAGGGTGGTTCAAAAAATCGATTTTGCTCCACAGTGCTCATCTGATTCTTTACCATGTTCTGAGTGTCCTCTGAAAATTTGAGCTCATTTGGATTAAAACTGATTTGGCACAAGCCGTTTCAAGCGCAGGCCAAAAGAAAACCTACATTAGGTATAAGGGATACTCAACAGCTTTCACCCAACGAAAACCGCATGTTGATTAATCGTCCCAATAATTAGTAATCGATTTTAAGACAGGTTGCGAATCTCTAGTCATGATCGTTAAACTTCTTTGAGGGCATCACTGAAATGTGCAGTGCAACATAGTAGCCTGAATTTGTGTGTGCTATCTTTCGCGCCACGGGCAGCAATGTTGCCTGTTGATGAGTTATGCAATTAGCTCCAGAAAACCACGGTATGGATTAAATTCGATTACTAATTATTGGAAGGATTAATTAAGATGCGGTTTTCACTGAGTGAAAGCTGTTGAGTATTCCTTTTAGCTATGTAGGTTTTCTTTTAACATGCGCTGGATGGGGAAGCGTCATTAACAGTATAATGAAAAAATAAATTTCCCCGTACTAATTTGCATGTAAACTTGAAATGGCTTGTGCTAAATCAGTTTTAATCCAAATGAGCTCAAATTTTCAGAGGACACTCAGAACATGGTAGAGAATCAGATGAGCACTGTGGAGCAAAATCGATTTTTTTAAACCACCCTAATTCTCATTCTTGCTGTCGTAGCGCTTTCGTAACTGATTGCTGTGGGAGCGAATGAGGCGTTGACGATCAGGTAACCAGACATTGTACATGACTTGTCCAATTCGCTCCACTACTTCTCCTGGTACCCAGCTCCACTCGTTGCCTTGGTGTACTTGAGCATATACTTTTTCTTTCACTTCGAAATGTTTTGCTTTTGCTCCATGCTTTTCGTTGTACTGGATTGCTTGCTTGGTGCTGTCATCTTTGTAGAACATACTTGGTGGTTTCATTAGCTCAAACGATGTTCGAAGAGGTTTACCGAAGAGAATCTCAGCTGGTGATTTTCCTCCTGGCACATTTCGGCTGGGTGTTGAGCGATAGCAGAGTAAGAAAGTATCTATGGCTTGTTCTAGATCTTCCCCCCCGGCTTGAATTTTTTTGATTGTCCTTTTAAAGGTGTCGACAAACCTTTCAGCTAATCCGTTGCTTTGTGGATGGAACGGTGCTATTTTTAGGTGCATGATGCCATTTGACTCGCAGAATGTTTCGAACGCATCGCTAGTGAGCTGGGCTCCATTGTCGGAAACTAATACTTCGGGCATTCCGAAGCGGCTGAATATCTTGCGAAGAATTGCGATTGTTGCTGTTGTTGTAATCCGTTTTGTTGGAACAACTTCGGGCCACTTAGACAATGAATCTACAAGCAGCAGGTAGTATGTGTCGTTGACAGGTCCTGCGAAATCCACATGCACTCTTTGCCAGGGTTTAACGGCAGTAGGCCAAGGTTCCAATTTGGTTTTAGTGTCAGTCTTGGCTACAGCACGACATACAAAAAACAAGGCAGGCTCATCACGTATCTAAACATTCAGTTTGAATGTAAACATATGACGTCACTGCTATCTTCGTACAACATGGACCGAGACGATGCTCTATACGGTCGCAGCATGCTTACTTTTGTAGTCCAACATGTGGCGATAAAATATGCGTCACATTCGAAGTGTCATTTTTCTAACGAGCCTACCTTGTTTTCTGTATACCGTGGGCTACAGCAGCGCATTCTTGACAGTTTCTGACTAGATCAGTTATGTGTTCGTCGATGTTCGGCCATTATACGAAATTTCGTGCTAACGACCTCATCCGTTCAATACCTGGGTGACCCTTATGTAATTGCCGAAGAACCTTCTGTTGAAACTTTCTTGGAATAATGACTCGTTCTCCATACATCAAGACCTTTTGCGCTTCATAAAGAGATTCTCGACGAGCGAAATACTGTTGCAGGCCACGATCCTCCGCACATTGGAACAACTCAGAAAAAAGACGGTCAAAACCTCATTGTGGCGTTTAATACAGATGTAGAACCATGATTTTTTAATAGAATGTGTTCAAAAAGCTGCCCGGCGAAATCTAGAGCGTGAAATCCCCTATTATGTTTTAATGCGATACCCGAGCAAAAAAATTGTTTTTCAATTTTTTTTTTTGTTCGGGCTTTTGACAATGTTCTAGAATATTGTGTTTTGAGAAATTTTGCTGTATTTTACTGTATGTTTTCTTCCTAATTTTATAGGTTGAATCGTTGTTTTTCGATACTGCTGTCTAAAACTCATATAAAAATCGATTTTCAATATTTTTAAAATAAATATACAACATATCAACACGTTTTATATCACAAAATAAAAAATGGAACTAATATACGATCGTTTTCAGATAATATGGTCTTTCTGATTAGAATTTCAGTCAAATAGAACGGTTTTATTGAAAAATAGGCTAATTTCTTGATTAAATATCAGCCTTATAGGCACATTTTGGCAGCTAGATTTCCGTTATTCTAAAAGCTGATTTTGTATAAAAGAAGCCAGTGGGTAAAGCTCAGTTGGGTCTGATGAGGCTCATTGGTTTTTGTTCCAATTTGTATAGTGTAGTTTTCGAAAAAAAATAGGTTGTGTTTCACCTGTATCCAGTTTGTACTAAAAATGCTATAGCTCCCGCTCACAAAAAGCATTCCCCTTCCCTTAAGATATGGAAGATAGAAATATGCATTCAAACATGATAAGTAAGTAAAATATAAGTATACTAATTTTGTTGTTTCAATTTGATTTGCCTTTAATTGATTATTAGGCAGTTGTTTCCGCATTATCGATTAACTGTAAGGTGCAAGTATCTTAACCAATAAGGTATTATACGGGTACAGTACCGAGTTTTGGCCATATCTCCATATTCGAGCATTTATTTAAAATATTTTAGAAGTTCTAGTGATGTTTTAGCTCTCATAAAGATACACTTATTATTTAGTCAAATTTACTTCTAAAACCAATCGATTTTGTTAGAAAACAATGTTTTTCAAAAGTTGGCTGAATTAGGCACTGAATTATAAGCAAAGGGTACGCTCACCCTACTTATAGAAATAATAAATAGATCCACAATAAGGCCGATGAAATGAGTATATGATGAGAAAGAGAAATATTTATCGAAAACTACACTATAAAAATTGGAACAAAAATCAGTGAGCCTCATCAGACCCGACTGAGCTTTACCCACTGGCTTCTTTTATACAAAATCATCTTTTAGAATAACGGAAATCTAGCTGCCAAAATGTGCCTATAAGGCTGATATTTAATCAAGAAATGAGCCTATTTTTCCAATAAAACCGTTTTATTTGACTGAAATTCCAATCAGAAAGTCCATATTATCTGAAAACGATCGTATATTAGTGCCATTTTTTATTTTGTGATATAAAACGTGTTGATATGTCGTATATTTATTTTGAAAATATTGAAAATCGATTTTTATATGAGTTTTAGACAACAGTATCGAAAAACAACGATTCAACCTTTGAAATTAGGAAGAAAACATACAGTATCTTTAGCAAAATTTCTCAAAACACAATATTCTAAAACATTGTCAAAAACCCGAACAAAAAAAAAATTTGAAAATAAATTTTTTTGCTCGGGTATCGCATTAAAACATAATAGTGGATTTCACGCTTTAGATTTTGTCAGGCAGTTTTTGAACACATTCTATGAAAAATCATGGTTCTAAATCTGTATTAAACGCCACAATGAGGTTTTGACCGTCTTTTTCTGAGTTGTTCCAATGTGCTCCGCCGGGGCCTTGCCGGGTCAACCCTTCCTGATAAAACTCGTTATACTTTGAAGCGTTTCATCCTTAGCAGTCTCTTCTGCAATTGTTTTATAGGAAACTGGAAGATGCTCAATTGACTGACCTACAATATTGCAGATGACTTCTTCGATCTCAATAGATGCCTTGACAAAATCTTCATCTGGTTGGATATGGGAATTGATTAACCGTGACAGGATATCCGCGTGCCTGAAATGAAAAATCGTACAATAACATAGTGAGCGCCCACCTTTGCAGGCGGTCGGAAGTGTATAGCGGAATTCTGTAGTGTGAAACGTCTGCCATAAACCATGTGATGAAAGTTTGTAACAGCATAAACCAAACCCAATGCCTTCTTTTCGATTTGGCTATACCGACTTTCTGCCGGTGTAAGGCTCCTTGATGCGTTATATACAGCCTTTTCTGACCCACCCGGAAAACGATGGCACCAATGCCAACGTTAGATGCTTCCGCTGATACTACGATGTCGAGGTGAGGATTGTAGTGTGTCAACATTAGAGGTGATTGTAATATTTCTTTGAATCGATCAAAGGACTGTTGACACTGATCGGACCATCGAAAACACACTCCTTGTTTCAGTAGTTCGTCCAGTGGTTGACGAAGCTTCCTCATTTCCCGGATGTATTTCCCATAGTAATTAACTCCTCCCAGATACGAACGCAGTGTCGCGATGTCATTGGGTGGTGGCATGTTAACTACAGCTTTCACTTTTTCAGGATCAGGGCGGACGCCCTCCTTGTCCAGCAACTGCCCCGGGTAATTTACCTGACGCATGAAGAAATGAGATTTTCCGAATTTTACTGTAAACCCAAAGTCTTGGAGGCATTCTAAAACTTTGTGTAGTTTCTGCCTATGTTCCTCCTTTGTACAGCCTCCGACAAGGACGTCGTCAAGGTATGGACATGTACAGGTCAGTCCGGCTAGCATTGCATCCAGTATTTGATGGAAAGATTGATATCGGGGGATAAACGGTTGAACTGGTAAAGGCCCTTGTGCGTATTGATGTTGATCAGCTTTCGACTTTCTTCATCTACTTGTACCTGAAGATAGGCATCCGATAAATCAATATGGCTAAACACAGTGCAGTTGGCCATCCGATTGAATATATCTTCCGGGAGAGGCAAAGGGTAATTATTTGCCTCCAGTACGCGGTTTAAGCTGGCACAAATTCGGACGGTACGATCCGGTTTACGTACAACCACTATTCTGCCGTCATACGCATATTTGTCCCATGTTTGCTGGGATTCCCTATATACATGGGACAAGTATGCGTATAACGGCAGTATTGGTGCTGCCCATTCCGCGTACGTAATTGGAGTGATTATTCCTTTGTCTTGAAGCCGGTTCAACTCGTCTTCCACGACAGCTTCCATGCTATACGACACTGGACGCTTTGGTTTAAACACCGGTCGAGCGTCGTCATGGAGGGTCAAGTGCACCTGCATCTTCGTACATAGACCCAACCGGTCGGCGAAAACGTTTGGAAATTTTGCTTTCAATTCCGCGACTTGTTTATTTTCTTGCTTGACATCAATCACCTTACAGAAGGACGAAAATGGTACGTCCCGCAGCCCAAATTTGTCGAGTAGATCTGAGCCAACGACGTTGAGAGACAGATTTGAAGAACAGACGTAACAGTCACCTTCTCTTTGATTGCCGCTGATGCCAGTGTAGGCGCGGAACATTGCGTCGATTTCTAGTCTGTCGCCAGATGCAATCTGAATTTCACAATCCGGTGATGACATTTCTGGCGAACCGATTTTGAACCAGTTCTCCTTTGATATAATTGTGATGTCGGAGCCGGAATCAACAACGGTCAACAGGAACACCGTTGATGGTTGTCTTGAAGTATCGTCTGTTTCGCTCCACGTTTTTAACTACCACAATCTTGTTTGAATGCTAATTACGGTTTACTTGCTTCCCTTTGCCTGGCTTCGGAGGTTGCTTGTATGAAAAACAGCTGCAACAGCCCTCCGTATGTCCCGTTCTCCCGCAATCACGACATTTATGATCCTTAAACCCACACTGACTCGAAAAATGCATTCCGCCGCAAAACCAGCACGATGACTTCGGCGCACTTTCTCTAAAACGGATTGCCTTTTCCTTCCTAATAGACTGCGAGTACGTACGGACGGCATTTGTAGCAGCAACGGTTGATGTGGACGGTTCTCCTCCAATGAGTACCGTATCCTGCTTCATATTGATGAGACTTTTGCATTCTTTGACAATTCGTTCAAGGGTCATGTCGCCTTCGTTCATTCTTGAAAGTAGCCGCATCCTTATATCCGAATCCTTCGGTGACTTGAGTCCACATACAAAGATAAGACATTTAAAATGATCTTCCTTCAATTCTTGTTGACTTTACACGAGTAGCTGATGATATCTTCATCTTCGTCTTTCGTTGTTTGAAGGCACTGATATTTCCTTGGCCAATTTCGGCAAGATGAATGATGTGTAACTTTCCTGCGCATGTGGACTCAACTTTCCTAATAATAGTCGTACCTTCGCATCATCTGCAAGTTGGGCTGCATCTTCTCAAATAAATCTGCATACCATGAGAACCAGGCATCAAACGAATAACCTTTTTCAAGGTCATATGCGAATTGAGTTCTCCAAAGCCAGAATCACCAACACTAATGTCACTGTGTATGATGTGTAAAATAAAAGTGGGTGGTAATACCGTGTTGCAGCAAAGCTATCACAAACACTTTGAGAGGAATACTGCGGATTCACGCACACCTCTATTCATTTGGAGAAGTCAATTCGGTGATATTTGTTGCTAAGGAATCCAATATCAACTCATTCCGATTTGCATTCTGAACGTTTCCTTGGATGGCAGAAACTTGCTGCGACAGCTGTGTCATCAACACTTGCTGATTGCTGAGGATTTTCAATATCGTCTCTTTGAATGGCTGCTCTCCATTGTTAGACTGCGATGATTGTGATAGCGACATGTTCACACGTGGTGCCGCACTACAATTGTTTATATGCTTCTTTTATTATCGCGACGCAAAAATCAATACTACGCGAATTCCCGCAAACTCGTCGCCACTTTGTTACGATGGACAACACGGAGTTATAGTGACTCGTAACAACTAATAACTTTATTATACGAACTACATAGGGTAACCGTACCCTTAGTGGAGGTAGCACCAATAGTGGAGGTAGTGGGGTTTTAATGAGATTTATCATATTTATAGACTTTACGATGGTTTCAGTTGATGCATCGTGCTTTAAATATCCTGTTAAATGTAACTTATCTTAAAATTTCGCTTGAAAAACTATTGAAAACAATTATTTTCCTTAACAAAATTGACTCCCTTGCACCTATAGTGGTGCAACTGTACCAATAGTGGCGAGTCTCATAAGAAACCAATGGATAGCACCACTATGGGAACCAAAATTAATTTTTACCGCCACTAAAGGAACAGTTTACCCATAGTGGTGCAAGCAATATTTGGTAATTGTTGATGTCAAATGTCATCTACCTCATTTTTTTAGCAAATTTATTAGTTTTTTTATTCAATAAGATATTATAGCTTCAAATTTCCCATAATTATCAATTTATAAAAAATATTTTCTTTTGTGGATCTACTAATACCTCCACTATTGGTACCGTTACCCTATAACGAAATAAAACAAAACTAACGCGCACACGTTGTAGCTTCTACTCGTGACCTCAGCTCGTGATAAATAGGATGATGACATGATGACGTTCGACACGAAGTTGTCACAGCTGCTGGTTGACAGCAGTAGAGGCTCAATAGATTTCGCGCTAGGGACGAACAACAGTTAGTGTAACAAACGTTGTTTTAGAGACCGACGAATCGTCTGCATGTCGACGGTTGTTACCGGAAAGAGTATTGTAAGTAGGGAGAGGAAGTGTCATTACTTAGATCAGGATTCACCTTGGTAAGTGATGTAATCCAAGTAACTAGCATGTTAATGTTGACGCGAGAACAAAGTAAAGATCAGTTACGACGTATTTTGTTGTGTCATTGTTCACCCAACGTAAGGGCAGACAATCAATCGCTCCGGTAGAGCTATTGTTAATTTATCTTTTAACTGTCCGCGATTATTAGTTAGCGTGATTGTTTTATATTAAACTAACGCGAGGGAAAATAATTAATATAAAACATAGATTTTTTCACGTACAGAAAAAATAGCAAATATTGTTATATCTCTTTGTACGTTGGTGTACCAGAAAGCTAAGAACTATGTACTGTATTGGAATGCAAATTGGTTTGTGAAAATTCTAACATAAGCTGTCCCTAAAAAATGTATGCTGGGTGTTTCTGTAACTGTAATATTACGTGGTCCCACTCAGGAAATGACGTACCGCACATGAGAAAACATCACAATGTTATTTATTCATAGCTTATGGGTCGTACACATGTTACGTAAGTATTTTTTCTGGGTTTTTACCCCCCTCCTCGCATGTAAGATTTTTTTCATACAAATGATTTTTTATTCATATGGTGCGTAAGAAAATGACGGGCCCCCCTCCCCCCATAAGTGCTTACGTAATATGTGTATGGCCCCTTAGCGGCGACACGTGAAGTTTTGAGCAAATCAACCACTTTCTTGATTTGTTATAAAAATCGACTCGACTTCTATAAAAACATTCTTCATGCCTGCCGTATCCTAACGGAACTATCAATTCTATACTTTCGCCTCTAGGGTAAGACGGTATAATATGCCCCCCCTAAGGCAACTCCTCGATAACTTTTTACTTTTCAACGCAATTTATGCAAACTTTGTGTTATTTGGTAGTCCAGGAAGTCGCAAATGCATTGCCCGTGAGTAGTCATATAAAAATATTACAGATAACACGTAATAAAACTTTTTTGAAAACTCGTAAAAAATGGATTTCAAAAAGTGCCTGGGCAATACGCCCCACCTTAACCAAAGACGTTTCATAGCCCTTCATTAGTATTTTATCAATTACATAATAAAAAGGTTACAAATTCTTATGTGCTTGACAATAAAAAACCAACATAAGTCCATTTAAGCAGGTTGAAATTACATTTCAATAGTTTCCATATAATTTGGAAGCAACTGATGCAAGCTCGCCGCGCTTGTGTCCAGTTGGTAAGGGCATATTGTCCTGCCTACACTGGGGCGTTTTGACCGACCCTGTGACAAGCGCGGTGTCATCATCATCAATAGACATAGACCGCTGTCATCATTGAAAAGTAGTATGAAAAAAAATTTGTGCCCGGGACATCCTGGCTACGATTTGGCGATGGGCTAAACAATAGCATGACAGCAGCCTGGTTTTGACCAGTGAAACATGTTTTTGGAAAACGTTTCATTTTTGAAGATGGAAGCAATTTTATATTATATTAACCACTGAGAAAAGTTATTTTGTTGCCCAAATATGTGTTCCAGATCAAGTTTTGCGGACAGTATGCTAGCGTCGCTCCAGAATGTTGAGCAAACAAACATTAAAAGTTACATAAAAACTGTGACTTTTTGTATTTTGCAAATATTTTCATTATGTAGCACAAACATACTCCCATATCCACATAGGATGATGGTTTTACAAATATTTATAGGTACCAACTGAATTTGACCCTTAGTTAGTTATAGTTTTCTAGAAATCAAAGAGGGGCGTTTTGGCCAGGTGGGGCGCATAATACCGTATTACCCTAATTCTATCATGAACATGTACGTCCAAGTTTGGAAGATGATATTAGCATTTCCATATCACTGTAAATCGTTTAACTTCACGTAGAAGTAACACACACGAAATCATTAATTTAGTATCAAATGATTCACTAAGTTAGCTCCAATAAATTGGTGCGGGTGTTAAAATGTGAAATCTTCTATTTTGATACATTTAATACTCCGTAACGCGTGCATTTAATACATATTTGTCAAAGTAGGACTTAACATCAAATTCGTAATGATGTATTGGTCCGATATTGTGAAATACATTTCTCGCTTAACTTTTCAAAAGGTCCTAAGTCACATTTTTTTCATGATTTAATTTGAGTATTCCAATCAAGAGATTAACATGAAATACGTTGATTGCATTATTCAGATTAAATCATGAAAAAAATGTTACTTAGGACCTTTTGAAAAGTTAAGCGAGATTTAATATAATGAATGTGAAAGAAATGCATAGATTAATACAAAATTAATATTATTATTTTAATTCAGATAAAGGAACATATAATATGTGGAATATTCAGTCGATGTAACCAATATATTAATAATAGTAGAAATAACAGATAGAATGAATGTGATATGAGTGAACTGTTCGTATAATATAATACTTTATTGCAAAACCGCTAGAAATTATATTGCTCAAGATGGTGAGAGAATTTCGGAATTGATTCCGCAGACATAACAAGAACTGTTTTAGTTCGTAAATTGCCGTTATACGCATAATTGTCCCATGTACATAGAAATCCCAGCAAACATGGAACAAATATGCATAAGACGGCAGTAATGGCTGAATTGTATCAAGATACGCAGGAGTAAAAGGGTATAGGATATATTTGGAAACGACTCACCGGGGTCAAATTTCTCAGGTTTCTCAGCGCAAAGATCAGTTTCGAGTCTATGATGAGCTTGATCCATTGCATCACGATCAGCACCAGCTCTGCGTTTTTCGCCAGGTTCAGCCACTCAAGATCAATTCACTGCTTCGGAAATTTTTCCCACTCATGAACACTTGAATAACCAGAAACCTCTTAACCACAGATTTTAATCTTTTTACTGCTGTAGCGTTGTAGATAGTGATGGCTCTATTTTGCTTAGTATCACTTGCCGATGAAAATTTGAAGAAATTTGATTTTTTTTTGGTAAAGAAGCAGACGAGAGAAAAAATTTCACGTCATATTCACCATTTATATATTGCAAAAATGCAATCTGTAAAAATGGTACTCTTTGCGGTTGCGAAAAACGGAGACCGTCACGCAAATATGATATACATACTTTGAACTTCAATATTTCAGCTGTTTTTCGATGGATTTTCAATTTATCTGGACCATTCGATCAGAGATGAATCAACGCTTCTTTGTATATATCTAAAAATACTGATTTTTAACTATTTATTATCGATAATTGATAAAAAGTTAAGAAATAGGTAAACTAACCAATCACGTACATGCATCGCAAGCACAGACATCAAAATCAAGCATCTTACGGGTTTGGATCTAACTTTAGTTCGAACAAGATTTCACCAAGAGCGGACACGGCCGAGCGGAAGCAGCGGAGTGGACACAGCAGCACGAAGGCGCTGGTAACATTCTCAACGGAAAACCAGTGTCGGTGGTCGGCGTGTTGTTGCGGATTATTCAACCTCAACGAACCAGCATTTTATGTGAAGAAAGGATTGACTACAATATAGCACTGTTGCTATCCCGCGCCACCAGTGGGAATGCTGAAAATTTATTCCTAATTGTGGTGTCTTGGCGAAAAGTCATCGAGTAGCCGTCGGACAGTAACAGCAGGAAAAAAAAATGCAATGGGTGCAGTTAGTTATCGGAAAGGCGCATTGGGAACAGAAAATTGGTTTCTCTCAGGACCAGCATTTTCTGAAAAGAAAGAGTTGATTGCAAAGATGGACTGTTTCAGTGTCGTCGGCTTTTGGCGTGGTAGCTTGGTTGCTGTTAGTGATTCCATTCATTCAAATTGATTGCATCATCACCCTCCGATCTGCGCTTGTGATGGTGCTGCCGAACGGAAACTTTCTGTCTTCGCCAAATGATTAATTTAGCACTGTGATGAGAATTCTCGTATCCACCTTCCTTGAGTGAAATGAAATAATGGTCCACCAAAGAATATATTTCCAATAAGATGAGTTTTCAATCCCTAACAGCAACAAAATGAAATTAGAATCAAAATCAAAACAAAACCCTGATTAATTCCTAGTGGTGTTGGTGCCTTTCTCGTGCAAAAAAAAAACTAAAAAATATGAGTGAGTGTTTTTAGCGTGTTTTGCGCATAGAACATAGTATTTTGGCCATAACTTTTGATCCCATAGTCCAATTTGGCCAATTTTCAATAGCAAACAATGAGACAGGATTATCAGTCGAATGGAACTTGTTGCGAGTAATTCGGCCAATGCTAAGTTCCAAAAAGTGTGTCTACAAAATTTTGTACACATACACACATACACACACACATACATACATGCACACAAACAGACATCACCTCAATTCGTCGAGCTGAGTCGATTGGTATATAACACTATGGGTCTCCGAACCTTCTATCAAAAGTTTGGTTTTGGAGTGATCATATAGCCTTAACGTATAAGTATACGAGAAAGGCAAAAATAAATGTTGCCATCCATTCGAACAAACATATTGCATCATCTCTCTCCAACACGAGCTTGCGATTCTGTTTTCGAAGGTAACTGTTAGTCGTCGCCAAATGATTAAGTTTTGCACCTTGAAGAAAATTCATCTCGGATCAACTTTCTTTTGGTGAAATGGTGAACCGGAAAGAATCGATTTCATTTAAAATGGCCAATAGAAACAATACCTAAGCATCTTGTCAGAAAAGTTTTTTTTTGCTGACGATAACTAAATCGATGAAGACGCCACCTAAATGGAAAATATCTACCGTAACCACACCCGTCGGCTACTGTCGCTCGGATCGACAGATGCCAAGCGATAATGTTTTGTAATATGAAGAAACTTCGTCTTGGGTCAAATTTTTGTTGTTACTCTTATCAACAATAAGCATTTTGAATAAGAACTCTTAACCAAATTCAGAATTGGTCCACTCTCTACGGAATGCTGATCAAAATGGCTCGCGCGCGTCGGAAAACAGCTGTCTTGCATTTAATAAAGTAATCCCATTAGAACCGCACATTCATTGATCGTTATGAGTGCACATTATATTAACATCCATAACAGATCACAAACGGGTGGGGCTAATGGGCTTACTTTTTCGTTCAACCTCAACGAACCAACATTAAACCAAATCATCAAAATGGCGTATTTTCAATTTTCCCAGCCAACAAAAAGCGTAAATCGTTTCTTGTCAGGACCACCATATTCAACAGAAGAGAGTTGATTTAAGATTTTTTTTTATTCGACAGAAAATTCAATAAAAATGATAGCATAGGTAGCGGTGATGGCCGTCAGCGATGGTTGCGGCAGAAAAGTTATTTTTTTTTTTTTTTTTGTAAAATTTGTTTATTTTTGCATAAGATAAAAATTAATTTACAAAATTATTACTTAAGCGTGTTGAATTTCAAATTCTAGAGATCCTATATCTATAGCATTATTACATTGTGCAATAAAGAAGACATATTGAATAAACATTTTCAAAATTTTTAACTTTTTTTTTTTTTAATTTCATTATCCCTAATAGTTTGGGTCGCAGGAGCTCTCCTATCGAAAGTCTTCGCCATCCATTGAGCAATGATGAAATTTTGCCTTGCAGCAAACTCCAAGCTGCTTGGACTCGTACACATTCGCTGAGTTTGTGTTCAAGTGTCTCAAGTGCACCGTTGCAGTGCAGGCAGTTTTCTCCGTCGGCCCTGTTTATTCGGAACATCAGTCTCCGATGATCCAGTTTCGCGTTCACCAGAAGGTAGAGGGTGCTACGCTGGGTTGAAGACAGACCTCGTATTGCAATATTTGTCCAAATTTGTTGCCAATTCTCCGTTGGATGCTCACGCGATATTTTCGGTTCTTCTGTTTGCTCAACGTAAAATTTGTGAATATTATCGGCGGATGGATGTTCTTGGATCAGTGGAGGGAGTAAAGGATAGTTGGAAAGGATCAGCTTTAAACATGGACAGTCTGCGGGTGGGTTGGGATTGACTTGGGAGAGGAGGGATTTGTAAAAGGAAGGGAATCGATATCATTCATATGCCTGTTTAGGAGTAGAGCTTTGCATTTAAAAGCAGGCAAATGTAGTTGCATACCTCCAGATTTTAAATTCCGCGCGAGCTGATGCATTGGCACCCTTGCTGGAATTCCACGCCAGAGGAAAAAACCCATCGTCGCCGTCAGCTTTGCGGTGTGTACAGCATTCGGTGAGAGAATCGAAGCGAGATACCAGATCTTCGAAGAGATGAAAGTGTTGAGCAATATTACCTTTTGATGCAAGGTGAGCGTGCGCTGTGAGTGTAGATGCACTAGCCGAGCAAATTTGCCCACTAGCTCATTCCAATTTAGCTTATTCATCAAGCGAACGGAGTTTGCAAAGGTCACTCCCAAGATGCGAACAGTGTTTTCACTTCGCAGCCATGGTACAGTGAGTGGCATATCATCAGTGTACCCAACTGATATCGACGAGGATTTCGTCAAACTTAGCTTGGCGCCAGACACGCGTTCAAAGAGATGGAATGTTTCCCTCATACAGTCGAGCCTTGTTCTGCATGTGGAAATCACCGACACATCATCGGCATACGCAACCACGAGATCTGGCCCACCCAGCATCTCGAGTCGTTTCATCAGAGGGTGCAGGTATAACACGAACAGATGCATGGAGAGTGGGTCCCCTTGTCGAACCGATCTCTCGATTGGGAACGGTTCTGATAGATGTCCATTAACAATGAGCCGTGACGATGAGAGTTCTCCTATTTTGGTGAGCAAGCGTACGAAATTTGGATCGAAGCCGAGTGAGCACATGTTCCGAGCAATGAACGAGCGATCCACGAGATCAAAAGCGTGCCGAAGATCGAAAGAAGCCAACAGTCCCCGTTGTTTTGATTTTTTCAGATATGCTATGCGGTCCTTGATAGCAAGAGTAGCTTGAAATATATTGCGACCAAAATTAGAGCATTTTTGGCTATCGCTGATCACATGGTGTGTTCGCATAACGTTTTCGAGACGCTGCTTCAGAACCCGGGAAAAAATTTTATAGTCGCAATTTAAGAGAGATATCGGGCGATATGCATGGGCCGTTTGATCATTTCCTTTTTTCTTCACCAGAACGATCACGCCGTTGACGAATTCGGGCTGGAAATCTCCGGCAAGCGCTTCATTCATGACCAATGTTAGTTCTCTCCATATAATTTCAAACGTTCTGAGGTAGAACTCACGTGGTATAGAGTCTCCTCCGGGAGATTTGTTCGGGCTGCTCGTTTTGATTGCTTCGAAGATGTCAGCTGGTGTTATTTCCTCCATGCATTGGTTGTTCGTCGGATCGTTCTCGGGGATCACCCTTTCGCACAAAAATGTGTTGTCATCCACTTCTTCTCTCACATCAGCGGAATATAGCGCACGGTAGAATTCAAGCAGGTGCCTTTCGATGGTTTCGGATCTATCGATAATGTCGTTGTTGTCATCCCGTAGCTGTGTTATGGTCGTTCTTTTTTTCCGCCTTTCGCCTAGATGAAACGCAGAGATCGGCTCCCCGGATACAAAGGTCTCATTGATGCGCATGAATGACTGGGAGAAATTGCGTTGCAGACTTAACATTTGTGCCTTTATCCGATTTATCACTGACAGCAGTGCTGGATTATGGTGATAGTTGTCGTATGCTTGCCGTAACTGAACATATAGTTGTTGATGTGCTCGATGAAAGCCGTCGAAAGCTTCCTTCGATTTCCACCGGACAAACGATTTTATTTTCGGTTTCGCACACGACAACCACCACTGCATCCAAGACGGAAAATTACGTCGCTGCCGAGTCCAATATTGCCAGCGCACTTGGAACTCTTCTATATTTTCTGCGGTCAGAATATGGGGACGGAGAGACCAGTAACCACGACCAGGTTCCCGTCCAAGATGTGGAAGACAAATTCTAGCGGTCAGTGCCTTATGATCCGTGAAGGAACAAACGTGTGTGTACGCTGACTGCAGATGGGATCTTAGGCTCGGGCTGACGTACATTCGATCGAGGCGAGACGACGATATATGCGTAATGTACGTATAACCAGCTATGTTCGGGCATACTTTTTCCCAAACGTCAAGAAGTTGAAGCTGCTGTACGGTAGCGAGGAGAGCGGGCTGGGATTGGAGCCCGTGGCATCGCATTGCCGCAAAACACAGTTGAAATCTCCTGCTAGCAATATGTGTTCGGTTGGATGACGAAGGTAATACGCCAACGTATTGTTGTAAAAGCGCTCTCTTTCCGCACGCAGGGCTGTGCCGGACGGTGCATAGACGTTACAAAGTGTTGTACTTTGCACCTTCAGGGCGATTAGTCTCCCATCTAGGCTCTTCTCGACGTTTGAAAATTGTATATGCTCTTTGAGCGCTATTGCTGTTCCTTCTAGTGTGATCTACATTGCACACAATGTTATAGCCTGGTAGAGCAGGCTGTTCATTTTCTACTTCTTGTAAAAAGCAATATCGATCTCCAGCATTCGAAGAAAGGTTCGGAGGGCATTTAGTTTGGTCGTGTTTGCTATGGTATTGATGTTTATTGTGGCGATGTTATAGCTGTTGAAAGCCATTACAAAACCGAATCTCCCTCCTCGTTTGCCTCGTCCACATGGTTGTGTCGAAGCTTCTTACCCGGCGGACGACCACCACGACGCTTGCTGCTTGTTGAGCCCGAAGAGATGTCGGTTTCGTTTCCATCGCTAGCTGGACGCATAGAAACTCGGCTTGATGACAGAACGGTCTGTTGGAGCGCCGGCGGGGCATGAGATTGCTGCTTTGCTCGACAAGACTTTCTTTTGTCGGCTTTTGGATGTTCGTGGTTGTAGTTGTAGAGCTCGAAGCGGGCGGCTTCGCGGCGGCAGGCAAATCGTTCGCGTTTGCTCTCTTTGTAGACAACGGCTGGGATTGTACGTTCGTTTCTCTTGGCTTTGCTGTAAACAGCTTCGCGAACGACGGCTTGGGCTTTGATGGACCGGGCTTTGGTGCAGTAGGAATCGATGTCGTCTCTTTTGTCACATTGGCGTAGGATTTCTGTACAAGTAGTTTCTTATTCTGTACACATGTGATGCCATTGTGTACGAATTCGCTACAGTATTTACAGGTGTGTAGCTGCCCGAAGTAAACTACATTCGTCGTCTGCCCGTCTATTGTTATGTAGCTTTTGATGTTGCGCTTCACCAACATTCTTACAATCCGAGTACCCGTCGGTAGCCCAGCGAAGAGATATTTGCTATCCCATACCTGGTCGCAGATTGAGAGCACCTCTCCGTAGGCGCTGAGAAACTCGGATATCTGCTCGTTTGTGATATCCTCCGACAGATCGGTCAGCTTCACCTCCACAGCCCCATCTTCGAGTGTGATACGTAGTTTGTAGACTTTGCCATCAACCTCCGTCTCGTGCTTGTTGTCGTGCTCAGCAACGATGTTTTGGGCTAGCTCCAGGTTGATGACCTTCACAAATGCGCAACCGAGTGCTCTACTTGGCTGCAGTCGGACAACTTGCTCGCGTTGTAGGCCTAATGTGGACCCAACAAAATCGTGAAGCTCTTCGAAAGACGGCTTCTTCGGCACGTTCGCATAATCAATGCGAAACGTGTTTTCGCGTCTAATGCTCATCGCTACACTATTCGCGACGAGAGAAGAACGCGAAACGATAGATGACGGAAAACTAAAGCGATAGAAAATATAATCGTGCGGCTTCCAGCAAAACGCGACTGTACTGCTTGGAAGATGAGCGCAAACTGAGGCGGGGATAATGGGCTTACTTTTTCGTTCAACCTCAACGAACCAACATTTTACTAAACCATAAAAATGGCGTATTTTCAATTTTCCCACTCAACAAAAAGCGTAAATCGTTTCTTGTCAAGACCACCATATTCAACCGAAGAGAGTTGATTCAAGATTTTTTTTCTATTCGACAGAAAATTCAATAAAAATGATAGCGTAGCGGTGATGGCCGTCAGCGATGGTTGCGGCAGAAAAGTTATTCGCTGCGATAGCTTCGGCGAAGTGAAGTTTTCTTACTAGATTTAATCATTTAGTTGTTATGAATGTTTGGAAAGGCCCATCATAAAAAAATAAATCTGGGCTTTATTAGGATTACTCGAGAAAGGCGCAAAAATTTTAATTAGCTAGGAAAAAACAATTAAAAAATTTAAATTATGTGGTGAGTTATATTTTGGATTGACAACCGTATTGATTTAACAGGACGGTTTGTTTGTTTTGACCCTCCTTGTGTGTGGCCATATACAATTTGATCAACTTCTCCCAACAATGACCAAATGCTATAATTTTCTCATAGCACAAAGCAATAAATATGCTTAATGGTATGTACTAGTTAACATCTCAACATTCCATTACTTTTTTAGGATATCTGGAATTTAAGCTGTTGCGTCAATAAGGGGACATTTGATCACTCATTTGTTACCCATACAAAATTTTGAAAAAAAAAACCCAGATTAATCCACCTAGCGGTGATGGTGCCTTTCTCGTTCGTTCAAAAGGTTTGGAAAAATCTCAAATAACACCAATATGTGGATTGGTCTTATTTTTCATATTTTTTTATATGCATAAAAAAAATTCTCGCCAAACGCAATTTGTTGCAAACAAATCGGATGAGCATAAGAGCAAAAAATGGCATTTTATTTTGTAGTTTTAAAATTAGTATTTTCGCCATAACTTTTGACCCAATTGTACGATCCGGCCAAGTTTCTATAGGAAACAATGGGACAAGATTCTGCGTCGAACGCAATCTGTTACGAGCGACCTGAGAAGCACACATATTGCACATCAATCACAGTTACTTATATATGACCGGATTCAGTCACTATGTGGTTACTGCAACCAGATTTGTTGAACTTGTGTTGCTTGCGGGGGAATAGATGAAGTCGAAGTGCTAAAAAAATGAGCTAAACTTTTTTGAACTCTTTTTCACAATAAATAGTAATTTGACCATGACATCTAGGCCCATAGTCCGATCTGGCCAATTTTCAATAAGAAACTATGAGACATGCTGCGTCGAATGCAATTTAATGCGAGCAAATCGGTTGAGGATAAGTGCCCGAAAAATGAGTGACATTTTTACACGATTTTTCGTATGATTTAGTGTTTTGGCCATAACTTTTGATCCCATAGTCCGATCTGGCCAATTTCAAATAGGAAACAATGGGACAGGATTCTGTGTCGAATGCAACTTGTTGCGAGCAAATTGGTTGAGGATTAGTGCCCGAAAAATGAGTGACATTTTTTACGCGATTTTTTCGTAGGATTTTGTATTTTGGCATGAGTGACATTTTTTACGCGATTATTCCGTAAAAAAAGTGTTTTGGCCATAACTTTCGATCCCATAGTCCGATATGGCCAATTTTCAATAGGAAACAACGGAACAGGATTCTGCGTCGAATGCAACTTGTTGCGAGCAAATTGGTTAAGGATAAGTGCCCGAAAAATGAGTGACACTTTTTACGCGATTTTTTTGTATGAATTTGTATTTTGGCCATAACTTCTGATACCATAGTCCGATCTAGCCAATTTCAAATAGGAAACAATGGGACAAGATTTTGCATCGAATGCAACTTGTTGCGAGCAAATCTGTTAAAGATAGGTGCCCGAAAAATGAGTGACATTTTTACGCGATTTTTTCGTATGAATTTGTATTTTGGCCATAACTTCTGATCCCATAGTCCGATCTGGCCAATTTCAAATAGGAAACAATAAAACAGGATTCTGCGTCGAATGCAACCTGTTGCGAGTAAATCGGTTAAGGATAAGTGCCCGAAAAATGAGTGACATTTTTACGCGATTTTTTTGTATGAATTTGTATTTTGGCCATAACTTCTGATCCCATAGTCCGATCTAGCCAATTTCAAATAGGAAACAATGGGACAGGATTCTGCGTCGAATGCAACTTGTTGCGAGCAAATCGGTTGAGGATAAGTGCCCGAAAAATGAGTGACATTTTTTGAGTAGTTTTGCGCACACACACACACACACATACACACACACACACACACAGACATCACCTCAATTCGTCGAACTGAGTCGATTGGTATATAACACTATGGGTCTCCGGGCCTTCTATAAAAAGTTTGTTTTTGGAGCGATCATATAGCCTTTACCGTATACTTAGTATACGAGAAAGGCAAAAATGGTATAATTTTCGATCCCATAGTCCGATATGGCCAATTTTCAATAGGAAACAACGGGACAGGATTCTACGTCGAATGCAACTTGTTGTGAACAAATCGGTTAAGGATAAGTGCCCGAAAATGAGTGACATTTTTACGCGATTTTTTCGTATGAATTTATATTTTGGCCATAACTTTCGATCCCATAGTTCGATCTGGCCTTTTTCAAATAGGAATCAATGGGACAAGATTCTGCGTCGAATGCAACTTGTTGCGAGCAAATCAGTTGAGGATAAGTGTCCGATAAATGAGTGACATTTTTTACATGATTTTTTCGTATGATTTTGTGTTTTGGCCATAACTTTTGATTCCATAGTCCGATCTGGCCAATTTCAAATAGGAAACAATGGGACAGGATTCTGCGTCGAATGCAACTTGTTGCGAGCAAATCGATTGAGGATAAGTGCCCGAAAAATGAGTGACATTTTTTAAATGATTTTTCCGTATGATTTTGTGCTTTGGCCATAACTTTTGATCCCATAGTCCGATCTGGCCAATTTCAAATAGGAAACAATGGGACAGGATTCTGCGTCGAATGCAACTTGTTGCGAGCAAATCGATTGAGGATAAGTGCCCGAAAAATGAGTGACATTTTTTACGCGATTTTTTCGTAGGATTTTGTATTTTGGCCATAACTTTCGATCCCATAGTTCAATCTGGCCAATTTCAAATAGGAAACAATGGGACAGGATTCTGCGTCGAATGCAATTTGTTGCGAGCAAATCGGTTGAGAATAAGTGCCCGAAAAATGAGTGACATTTTTTACGCGATTTTTTTGTATGATTTTGTATTTTGGCCATAACTTTCGATCCCATAGTTTGATCTGGTCAATTTCAAATAGGAAACAATGGGACAGGATTCTGCGTCGAATGCAACTTGTTGCGAGCAAATCGGTTGAGGATAAGTGCCCGAAAAATGAGTGACATTTTTTACGCGATTTTTTCGTATGAATTTGTATTTTGGCCATAACTCTCGATCCCATAGTTCGATCTGGCCAATTTCAAATAGGAAACAATGGGACAGGATTCTGCGTCGAATGCAGCTTGTTGCGAGCAAATCGGTTGAGGATAAGTGCCCGAAAAATGAGTGACATTTTGTTGAGTAGTTTTGCGCACACACACACACATACACACACACACACACACACACACACACACAGACATCACCTCAATTCGTCGAACTGAGTCGATTGGTATATAACACTATGGGTCTCCGGGCCTTCTATAAAAAGTTTGTTTTTGGAGCGATCATATAGCCTTTACCGTATACTTAGTATACGAGAAAGGCAAAAAACCAAAAAATATAATATTTGTTCTCAGGCGCCTATCTTTGGGTATGTTTGACAGATTTGATGAGGGTTGACTGGAAAAAAATATTTATTGAGTCGATATCAAAGAAAGGGGATCAAGTTTTCCCAAATTTTAAGATGGCATGGCTGTAAAAAATTCATATCAAAAATCGTCCATGATACGTATAGCAAAATAGAAAGTTTGCGTATTTTGAAGAAAACATATTTGAATAATCAGAGAACAACTTTCTATTTTTTCAAAGCAAGTTCTTGGAGGGGAATCAATTCCCCCCGAATATTTTTGAATTCAATTTTTGACAGCACTTCAAAAAATCGATTGTGTATAACAACAACAATTTACAGGCTGTCACACAGACAAATTATATATTTCTGGTAGAGTGTGTGTGAAAACCGCATAAGTTTATTTACTTAAAAGGGGATCAAGTCCCTCCAGTCTCCCCTATTTGTATAAGAATCTAGCCTTTTCGCATATGCCCAGTTCACGTACAGGTTTTGGTAGATTGTTATACTAGAATGTTACTTACTTGATACTTGATGGGCTACAGCTCTTCGATGAACCTACGTTGAATGGAGTATCCTTCTCCAATGGACTCGATCCTGGGCCAATCGCTTCCAGTCGCCCTGAACATTAAGCGCCCTCAGGTCCTCTTCAACTGCAAAAAGCCATCGTGTTCGCGGCCTTCCACGAAGCCTGCGGCCTCTTCCGGGTTCTCTACTAACTATTATCTTCGCTTGACGTTTTTCCGGCATATGAACAACGTGACCAGCCCACCGTAGTCTACTGTGTTGTATAAGCTTAATAATATCCAGCCCTTTATACACCTGGTACAATTCGTGATTCATGCGATGCATGAATTACTAGAAAGTTAGAAAATATAAAAATCAACGGTTGAGATAGCGACTTAATGTAGCTGACAAAAGTCTGTAACTTCCCATTGGTGTTCAAAACAAATTATGATGAAATCATTGAAAAAAGTTATGAGCGAAACACGCAACTAGTTATAAGTTTTAACTGGAGACAATCCCTTATATGTAGAACGTTCGCACAGAAAGAACTAAAATTAAGATACAAAATAGGAAAGGGACGAGCCTGATGTTGAACGCAAGACCTCCTGTCAATAAGGTAGAAGCGGTAGCCGCTGAGCTTGCTCGCAAAAAAAAATCTTGTCCATGTATTAATCACTTATTCTAGCCGATTTGTTCACAACAAGTTGCAATAACTCTCAATAACGTATACATTTATACAATTGTTAATATAGAATCCTAACAATTTATGTAGGTCTGTCACGCATCTATGTTCGTAAAAAAAAATCAAAATACTGGTTGATATAGGCCAGCAAACACCTATGGAGAAGAGCAATTAGTTTCCCAGATTTGATTCCCACTCAGAAGTCCCAAATCCATAAATTAGTTGCACATCCCTAGGCACATGTTATACATATAGAGATTCTTCCTTCCCCGGCCAGGACGCCCCGAAGAAAGCATTCGCATCAGAACTCAGGCTGGTGTAACAAAACAAATTTACATTTTATCTCAAGTGATAGAATGCAATTCCTTCGCCCGGGCGGTGTGTCGCCTTTCTTCCCAGTTTGGAAATACGGCCTGGAGTTGTCTACGACGATAAACCATGTCGACTTCCGTCGACCGCACAGTCACACTCGGCAACAGTTCCAGCACGTTGTAGGAAACGAATGCAATTGCACTTTATCCTATGCGACGGCGCTCATCTTGGCTCTGTTGGCACACCGGTTGATCTATTTGTTTGGTTTCGATTTTTTTTCTCTTCTTTCGGTTGCAACTGTTGTAGGTTATGGCTTTGTAGCTCTGTGTAATGTCGATGTCGTACTCCTTTGAAAGAGTCCCGGAATATGTAGGCACACACATTTCCCCAAATGGCTCTTGGTGGACCAGTTTTGCATGAAGCCAAGTCAACAGAAACCGTATAGGACAAGACCCAACCGCCCCATCGAGGACGATGGTCAGCAGAATTGGAACATTCCGGCGGATGCCCATTATCTATCTTCTTCATTGTCCGGTTCTTCCCCACAATCCCCTGACTTTGGTGTGTATCCAAATGGCATGTGTTTCGCCATAACGGCCGTGGACGTGAACAGAAATTGTGCATTTATTTGTAGCCACTGTGTTCGGTGGGAGTTGGAAAAAAAGGTTGCATTTGCTTAGTCAGAAGTCCGGTGTTGGCTCTAAATTCCAGCTGCTGACTTCGGTGCCAACGGAAGTCAACACAAAAAGGTAGTTCACCAGAGCAGTGAGGGATGCCATTATTCAGGAAAGCTTCCGCGTCTTGGATGTTGGAGCGAAGCAGATGGGGCCGACTGCCTGACAGTGGTGGTCTGGAAAGCTATGTATAGTGGAAGTAAACTTCAAATACCGGAATTCCTGGGGAGTGCCATGGAATGGCATTCGGTGGCGGCGGTGATGGCATGAAGATTAGCTCAGCAAAGGTGCCAGACGAGTTATTTAGTTCAGTGTGCTTGAGCGTACCGAAAGATGCCACTGGATGTGCGTTGGTCAGTATGTTGATGTGGACATGGACTCGGGAAGGAATCTTACCGCAGGTAAAGGGTCGACCATGAATAGCGTAATAATATTTTCAAGACATGCTGCTCCGAATGTCTCCGTAGTCTTATTTACACAGAGTATAGAAAACTGTTATGAAATATGATAGTCGGCTTTGTTTTTGGACGGTTCGAGTGCCTGCAACTCGTTACGACTATGTTTTATCGTATATTTGTATCATCATTTTTGATTTTTTCGGCTAATCAGCTTTCTGCTATAGATAGTGCGTGGAGACGCGTAGTACATTTTAGGTTAGTCCGGCAAGGGCGTTTTGCCTCGCCAAAATATAATAGGGGAAGAGGCCCCAAAACGCCCTCCTCCCAGGCAAAACGACTTTCGGGTATTTACTTCTGTTTACCATGTTTGAGATAGCCTTACCAAAACTAGATGTAAAATTGTGTAGGTTAGGCGAATAAAGTGTCAAAATAATAGATAGGAAGAAATTTTCTACATTTTGATGAAACGTCTACTAATTCGGCAAGGCAAAACGCCCTAGTGGAACTAACCTACAATGTACTACGCGTCTCCACGCACTATCCATACCAGAATGCTGATTCGCCTACGCGTGGTACGTTGTTCCCTAAGAGCTGTCGGCTAAATAGCGTTTTGCCTCATTCATTTTCCGACAACGAAATATCACCACTTTTTTGAAATGTGGATAAGGCCGAAACAAATATTTAAAAATTATTCTGTCTTCCCTCCTGTCTTATGCCAAAAAATAATATTTTAAGGGGGCAACAAAATAAAATTCGAAAAATTTTGAGAATTTTCAAAACATTCTTTAATAAATCCGAGGAGTTTTTTTAATTCTTGATTGATGACTTGTGAGGAAGTCAGATTTTTTTCTTTTTTTGGAAAAGATGTTTAATTTTGATACACATAGTTAAGTTTGCCATTTTAAGGTGTTTTTATGAGATATTGCGAAAAAAGATTCGGCTGCCGGTGGGACTTGAACCCACACTATTCCATTAAGTACACGGACGTATTACCAATTATACAACAGCTGCCCTTGCGAGAAGTTGTTCCATAACCAGCTAATAACGATGGGATATCAGTCAATTCCCCGTATCCATCGAATCTGCTTTGGCAACATTTCACACCCTTTTCTCTCTACCCAACTATGTGTATCAGAATTGAACAACAGTCGGTTGCGTTTGAATCACAAACATGTGCTTCTATTTGTCGTATTGAGGCGGGTTTGCTTCTGCAACGACAATAGAGGCTCGCTTGCCACCGAGCGTCCGACCAGCTACGGTGTGTGATACTGCAGGGTATCATCTCTTTTTCTTGATTGATGACTTGTGAGGGAAGTCAGATTTTTACTTTTTGGAAAAGATGTTTGATTTTGATACACATAGTTAAGTTTGCCATCTTAGGGTGTTTTTAAGAGATATTGCGAAAAAAGATTCGGTTTTTTTTAATATTTTTCATTTTAATATTTATTTTTCATTATTTACCCCCCCTCCCCCCATCCTTGACCTCACAGACCAATAAGACATAATGTTAATTAAATATTTGTAACAGCCTAATATCAATATGTTGGAATTTTAACATGGCTAGCTGTTGCATGAGGTAGAAACACTAACGCCCCTCCTTCCCATACTCGGAAGCATTCCAACGAATTTACTTATTTCTTTTATGTATGCAATCTACAGATTCTAAATATGTACTGAAAATCAAGTAATTCTTTTGTAATGTGTGAAACTAACATATTGAGGGCGGGAATAGAGGTGCTCCAATTCCACCAATTCCACGTTTATCGTCGGCGCAAGGAAAACAATTATTTTGTACCCAAACGGCGAAAATTCCGCATTTCTCGTAAAAAATGTGAAGAATTTCATGTGCAAATGCCGAAAAAAATCATTACGTGCTCCTAGAAATTTAAAAAATACAAATGTCTGTAGAAATTCAATTGAACTTTACGTGAATGAATCACAATGAATTAATTTACCGAGCAACCATGGGCATAGGCAGGATTTAGATGAGGGGGGGATGGCAACTTTTTTAGGTCTTCTGAATCGTAGTTTTATAAAAACACATGAATATTAGTGCTTGGCACTATTTCCAAAAACTTTGAAACCAAATCCACAACCAACAGTAAAGGCTGGATCACAATAGCGCGTTGCGAGTCGCATCGTGCTGGGCGTTGGGGTCAGCGTTTTGTACTAGATGGATTTTAAAATGCATGATTTTTTGCTCATCAGATAATTTTAAATAAAGTGAGAAAATTATTAACGAACTTAGTATTCAGAAAGAATATAAAATCGCCTATAACAATTATTATAAAAACCCTTCATTCTTCCATAAGTTTTAGAAAAATAAAACCATACATCTGAATTTCTAAACAAATCCTCTCTGAAATAATATTTATTATAAAATAGGCAGAAAAAACAATTTGCGAGCTTTCTCCAGGAATTCCTCCGACAATTGCTCTAGGCATTTTATCAGGAATTCTATCAGGGATTCTTTAGGAATGCCTCCAGCAACTTCTTTGGCAATGTCTTCAGGAATTCCACCATAAGATTCGCCGGGACTTGATCCGAAAATTCCACCAATATTTACTCCAAGAAGTAACTAATAAGTTCTGCAGGGAATTTTCAGATAATTCTTTCGTGCTGTTTCTCATAAAAAATTATGAAAAATTGCACCGTGGAATTCCTAAGAATATTCCGTGGAAATTCCGCAGAATTGCCAGTAAACATTCCTGAGAATTTCGCGAAAAATCTTAGAATTTCTTATGTTAGGTCCATTCCATTCCGTGAAAGTTTCCAATATTTTTTTATAAACATTTCAAAGAATTTCTCCAGGAATCCCACCAAAAAATTATACAGACATAATATCAAAAATGAAATCAACAATGTAATTTACGGATGAATTCCTAGATTAATCCTGAAAGAATTCCGATGGAAACTTCAAGATTTCCACTGGGAGATCCTCCAGGAGTTTCTCCGAAAATTCCTCCGAGAGTTCCTCCGGGAATTCTTCCAGGAGTTCCACCGGCAATTCCTCCAAGAATTCCTTCAGGATTTCCTCCAAATTCTTCCGGGAATTTCTCCAGAATTTCCTCCGGGAATTCATTCAGGCTTTCTTTCTAGAATTCATTTAGGCTTCTTCAGGTATTTATACAGAAATTCCTCCAGAAGCTCCTCCGAGAATTTATCTGGAAGCTCCTCAGGGAATTCTCCGGGAGGTCATCTGATGATGATGATGGTTCAGTTACATACCCCTACAAAGGTTTCAGCTAGACGAAATTTGTCTATAAGATGAATTGTCCAACATTTTTTCCGAGAATTCTTGTGGTAGTTTCACTCCGAGGGTTCTTTGAAAATTCTCCTGGGAGTTTCTTCAGAAATTCCTCCGGAGGTTCCTTCGAGAATTCCCCCGAGAGTTCCTCCGGGAATTCCACCGGCAATTCATCCGAGAGATTCTCCGGGAATTCCTCCGAGAGTTCCACCTTTCAGCTTTTTTTAGGAAATCATTTGGGCTTTCTTCAGAAATTTAGCTGGAAATTCCTCCCGAAGTTCTTCCGATAGTTTCTCTGGGAGCTCCTCCGAGAGGTCGTCTAGGAATTCTTCTAGGAGTTCTCCTGAAATTCCTCTGGGAGTTCTTACGGGAGCTCCTCCGGCAGTTCCTTCGGGAATTCCTCCGGGAGATCCATTTGCAGTTTCTACGATAATTCCTCCGGAAGTTTCACCGGAAGCTTTCTGAGGAGAAACTCCCAGAGTAATTTCCGGAGGGGAGGAATTCTCGAAGAAAATATAAGAGGAATTCTTGGAGGAACTGCCGGTGGAGCTTCTGGAGGATTTTCGTGAAGAACTATGGGAAGAATTTCCGGAGGAAACCCTGGAGGAATTCCCGGAGGAACTCTCGTTAGAACTCCTGGATAAACTCCCAAATGAACTTCCGTAAGAATTCCAGGAGGAACTCCTGGCTGAATTACTAAAGGACTTCCCGGAGGAACTCCCAGAGAGGAGATGAGGATTTGTAGATATATTCCTAAAGAAGGCCTAAACGAATTCCTGAAAGAAAGCCTGAATGATTTCCCGGAGGAACTTTCAGAGGAACAGCCGGTGGAATACCCGGAGTTGAATTTCTAGAGGAACTTCCGAAATACCGTTTCCCTGTCAAATATTCTCCAGAAATTCCCTGAAAAGTTCCTGGAGGGATTCCCGGAGGAACTCTTGGAAAAACTCCTGGAGGAGCTCCCGAAGGAATTCTCACAAGCAGCACTTCCGGAGGTTAATTCTTCGCCGCTTAGTTGGCACTTGGTCTTCGTTCAGCAAGACTACGTTTAATACCGCTAGAGACTCAAGCAGGATTTAACCTCTAGCGTTAGTGAACCGGGAACCCCAGTCCACTGCCCACGCATTGAGATCACCTGCTACAGCTACTGGTTTTAAACCACTTAGCTTCGCCGCATGAATATCGACTACACTAGTGTACTGCTCTATACTCCATCTAGGAGGACAGTAGTAGCTACAAAAATAAACTCTGTTTACCTTTCCTATGATAAAACCCTGAAAGTCAGGAGATGATATTATCTCCTGGATGGGGTATAGCCCATAAGTGCAGATTCCCACAATACCGGACATGTCCGCTATCCAGTTGCCGTTTCCAACAGGGATGCGGTATGGGTCGAACTCAATAACCGACTGTTGTAGCAACGGTTGAGCTGCCTTACAGTGGTTGAGGTTTAGCTATGTTGCTTGCATGTCTGGACCCTTCTAGAGGCCGGACAGGCTTGAGCACCGGTAAAATGCATGCCTGTTGTCAGTGCCCGGGGGACAGATCAGATATTTTGGTGCAGCCTGACAGGTGCGAGCTTGGTGATTTCCAGTTTCACACCTACGGCAAAGGTTACTGCAGTCAGGCCCCTTGCAATCATAGGATTTATGACCGTGGCCAAGGCACCTGTAACATGCCTTAATTAGTTGGCTTGTGCTCAACGAGCATACCGATCAGCCCACTTTCAGTTTTGCCTTATCCAGCACCTTCTTTGCCTCAGCCACAGATACTTGGAATGAGGTAACCTGCATTCCCGCGTAGCCTTTGCGTAGCTGATTCCTGGATATCAACATTGCACTGATCTCTCAGGTTGCGGACCTGAATCCTTTTAGGGGAAACTGGGGTAATATGCACCCCCGGGGCAAAACGACCCTTTGATGTTTTTCAGGACATTTTCGACAGATTTTCAGAAGTTTTTACAACAGCGCATGTAGTTCGGACCTCGAACTACGAATCTAGCAGTAAATATTCTTGAAAGTATGTCCTAAACACCACTGAAAAAGTCAAAAGGTCGTTTTGCCCCGGGGGTGCATTTTACCCCAGTTTACTAGCTACATTCAGGTCCGCCACCTGTGTGACCTTACTTAGCTTCGGAGTTGCACCGCTGATGGCTATCCGCTTTTGGAGTTCCGCAGTCTGACTCTCCGCCAGCCGCTTACCCTCAGTAAGGAGACAAAGCTTCGATTCGGCCTTCTTCCTGGCCTTCGCCGCTGACTCCTTCTCCTTAGTAAGAATGTTGATCTTGTGCTCCGCCTTCTTACTGGCTTCTAGCAAACTCCGACTTCGCCTCCATCTGGAGGGAGATCCATAGTGTTATATACCAATCGACTCAGCTCGACGAACTGAGGTGATGTCTTTGTGTATGTATGTATGTGTGTGTATGTGCGCAAAAAGTCTGGCTCACTTTTTGGCACTCATCCTTAACCGCATTGCTCGCAGCAAGTTGCATACGGCGGGGATTCCTGTCCCATTATTTTCTGTAACTTAAACTTGACTGATAGTGTCAGAAGCTTTGACGATAGCTTCATTTTTTTACACCAAAAAGGCGTGGAAAGTCTCGCCAATTTTTTGACCAGTTTCTATTAACCGATTTGCTCGCAACAAATTGCGTTCGACGGGGAATCCTGTCCCATTGTCTCCCATTGAAAAATGGGCTGACCAGACTCTGAACTCGGAATTTTTGGCCAATATACTATTTTCTACAAAAAAAAAAAAAACAAACTTTACGTAGGAGGCCCGGAGACGCTTTTTTTTCTCGTAAAATACATTTCAAAAATTGTTAGGACACTTAGTCTTAGCATGAGCATGATTGACCGCCCACGATTGCTCTCCCGTTATTGCCAGGTCAGCAGTAATTACACAGTGTCGTGTCCGAATGCAGGTCAATTAAGGAATGGTTAGGAAGATGTTGATGTGTGTTGATACTCGCTTTTATGGAAGCCGACGAGTCATCTGCACTTCCACGAGACATCACAGGGATGTTGGATATATCGGGTAGGTAGTGTAGTAGGGCTCGTTTTGGTAAACGGAATGCGTGTAGTTTGATCAACGTTTAACAAGAACACAATCGAACGCGCACTAATTAATTGAACTACCGACCGCACAAAGCAGAACCAAGTATTTTTATGATCGCACGATCGTTCTGCGTGATCAACTAAACACGATAGGAGGCGTCCTGATTTTTATTTGCCAAATAATTAACTCACCCGCACAAGGCAGAACAAAGTATTCCGATGATCGCGCGATCGTTCTGCGTGGTCAACATAACATGATAGGACGCGCACTCACTTTAATCAGTTTCCCGATTGTCATCTATAAACAAACTGCACAAACTGCATAAAACATTAGACACAGACCATCTATAAATTCTTTTTTTTAATTTCCTGACTTTTACTTCCCGGATCACGGTGGCGTAGTCTTAGCCAAAATTATAATGAAAAATAAAAAAATAAATCGGTTTATGCTAAAATCCGACGCGAGAAAAACAAAACTGAAACGCGGTACACTTCGATCCATAATTTAGATGATGTATGCACTAATAAAACACAGAAAAGAATAGAAAAAAACCCAGATTTATCCACCTAGCGGTGCTGGTGCCTTTCTCGTTCGTTCAAAAGGTTTGGAAAAATCTAAAATAACACCAATATATTTTGAGCTTTTTAGTGGGATGTCTTCACTTGTCAAAAGACGAGTTTGTACAATCCCATTTAATTCCACCATTGGGATTGTACAAACTCGTCTTATGACAAGTGACCAATATGTGGTTTGGTCTTATTTTTCATATTTGTTTATAGGCATAACAAAATTTCTCGCCAAACGCAACTTGTTGCAAACAAAACGAATGAGCATAAGTGCAAAAAATGGCATTTAATTTTGTAGTTTTAAAATTAGTATTTTCGCCATAACTTCTGACCCAATTGTACGATCCAGCCAAGTATCCAGGGGCGTGTCGTGGACTTTTGGTACACCTGTTCTACCACCCTGCTAAAAAAATGATACATAGTTTGGTTTCGGATATATGAGTGGTTTCGTATGAAAGTTGTGCGTTTAATCTAATATTACAATCGTTTCTTGTAGAAATACTACAATAAGAGATCGGCGAAGACGCCATCTTGTTTCCAATCGAACCGTCAAAAGCGGTTCCAATTCGACTTGTTTGCTTTTTGCATCCATAAGAAGCAAGCAAAAAGTTCAAGTGATGCCATTATTATTTTCACTATTTCATGCATTTTCATACGTTGCCATTTCGACAGTTTTTCACTCCGCCGGTCTCTGGTTATAGGGTGGCTAGTTTCTTGTACAACTCAACCAAATATTAGAGAAGAGAAAAAATCATGTAGAAAAGATTTACAAAACAATAAACTACTTGTTAATCTCTTTTGTTCCAAAAATCTTTTAAATTAGGATGCACTTAAAATTTTAAACTCTCGCAAGTCGTCCGAAATTTAAGAGATTTTTCAAATCGGCTTTTTCGCCATTCGGGGTACATGGGACTTATCGCCGCTAATATTCAAACTCTTACATATTTTGTTGCTATGAAAGAAATCTTATTAACCATTATTAGTATAATTGTTTGATGCGACCCCAGATTGTGACGACCAATGAGTACATTTAGAAGCTGTTGTCACATTTAGAAGAAATGTTTTCCAGTTATTTAATTTTTCAAATTTAGTGAATTTAGTTTTCTCTATATTGATTGATTCTGAGTATTCGTAAAAAAAGCATTATTTGATGTCTCTTTTGAAAAATCAAACACTAATTTAATATTGTTTTTGATGCATATTCATCAGGGGAAAAAAGAAAAACAAACTGTTCCCAATCATCGGAGTATGATATGAGAACAAAAGCCCGACCGAAAGTACGTCGCGTCGTTGATTGTTCTTGCAGCGCGTCGAACGGGTTGGACTCCAGGGGCCACGCCCCCCCCCATAAATCCGGCCCTGGGCTTAATTGTGAAATAAAGTTAAGAATTAATTCTCACAGGTATTTTCAACAACGCTCCACAGGCCTGGCCGCTTTTATGTCTGAACTACATTTATGATGTAGTCGAATCTATCACTTTCCAGGATTCTTTCACGAACTGGCTGTGTATGTGTCGACTAGACTAGACTAGACTAATGGCATTTTCAGATTTCGTTATCTAACGTCCAACAGTACATTATCACTAAAATAAAAGTACAATACAAATGAACAAAGTACCATGCATAAACTAGACTACTTCAATTTGGCAATGTAAAACAAATTGTTTATTCGACAAAACTTTTCGTTAAATTTTTTTCATCACAATCGCAATACATTTCAATCTGAAACAATAACAATGTTCATTTGGCTCAGATTCTGACAGCTCTCAATGCTCGATTGGCTCAAGATGGCCGCTTTCGCATATCTTTGAATGTAGGATCCCTAATATAAACGTGCTTGCTTCGCATGCGAAAGAGGATGATGTGAAGAAACGGAGAAAGCTGGCAACGCTCACGCTCGTTCTCTAGGCGCGGAGAACGAGTGAGTATACCAAGGAGGAAATCATTTCAAACCATTTGTCATGGCGCAAAACATTAAATTTTACTTCTGGCAGCGCTGCTGTTGGTTCTTCATTATAAATCGTACAACTGGGAAAAGTTTTCTATGTGATCTGGTGTAGTGGGTCGGATAAACACATATTTAGCTGCAATTTGACTGTACACCAAGCATGTGGCGTTGAATTGATCTGCCTACGCAATATTTTGTTTCGTTAGATGTTAAAACGTCATCGGAAATATTACGTAAAACTTTGTTTAAATAATTTTACTGAGTAAATTATTTGTCCTAATAATTAATTGCCAAGAAATTAATTTCCTACTTCTGAACTAAAAATGGTTTCCTGTTCCAAGAACAGGTAGAACCTATAGACGAGGCGCATCTGCAAGTTTCTATAGGAAACAATGGGACAAGATTCTGCGTCGAATGCAATCTGTTGCGAGCGACCTGAGAAGCACACATATTGCACATCAATCACAGTAACTTATATATGACCGGATTCATTCACAATATGGTTACTGCAATCAGATTTGTTCAACTTGTGCTGCTTGGGGAATAGATGAAGTCTAAGTGCTAAAAAAGTGAGCTAGACTTTTTTAAACTCTTTTTCACAATAAATAGTATTTTGACCATAACTTCTAAGCCCATTCCGATCTGTCCAATTTTCAATAGGAAACAATGGGACTGTGACTGGATTCTGCGTCGAATGCAACTTGTTGCGAGCAAATCGGTTGAGGATAAGTGCCCGAAAAATAAGTGACATTTTTTACGCGTTTTTTTGTATGAATTTGTATTTTGTCCATAGCTTTCGATCCCATAGTCCGATCTGGCCAATTTCAAATAGGAAACAATGGGACAGGATTCTGCGTCGAATGCAACTTGTTGCGAGCAAATTGAGGATAAGTGCCCGAAAAATGTGTGACATTTTTTGAGTCGTTTTGCGCACACACACTCACACACACACACACACACATACACAAACACATACACACACACAGACATCACCTCAATTCGTCGAGCTGAGTCGATTGGTATATAACACTATGGGTCTCCGGGCCTTCTATAAAAAGTTTGTTTTTGGAGCGATCATATAGCCTTTACCGTATACTTAGTATACGAGAAAGGCAAAAAAATAAACTTTGGCCATATCTGTTTAATACCGATCTGTTTAATTTTCAATACGAAACAATGGAACAAGATTCTGCGTCGAATGCAACTTGTTGCAGGCAAATCGGCTAAAAGTAAGTGCCTAAAAAATGAGTGAGATTTTTTCTTGTCGACAAATGTATTTTGGCCATTACTTCGAATCCCATAGTTCGATTCGACCAGTTTTCAATACGAAACAATGGGACAGGATTTCGCGTCGAACGAAACTTGTTGCGAGCAAATCGGTTAAGTATAAGTGCCTGAAAAATGAGTGAGAATTTTGTACGTGTTTATCATGTGAAAAAGTGGATTTTGGCCATAACTTCGAAACCCATAGTCCGATCTGTCCAATTTTCAATACGAAACAATGGGACAAGATTCTGCGTTGAATGAAACTTGTTGCGAGTAAATCAGCTAAGAGTAAGTGTCTAAAAAGTGAGTGAGAATTTTTGTTGTAAAAAAATACATTTTGGCCATAACTCCGAAGCCCATAGTCCGATTCGGCCAATTTTCAATACGAAACAATGGGACAAGATTCCGCGTCGAATGCAACTTGTTGCGAGCAAATCGGTTAATGATAAGTGCCTGAAAAATGAGTGAGATTATTTTGCGCACACACATACACACACACATACACACAGACATCACTTCAATTCGTCGAGCTGAGTCGATCGGTATATAACACTATGGGTCTCCGGGACTCCTATAAAAAGTTCGTTTTTGGAGCGAACATATAGCCTTTACGTATACTTTGTATACGAGAAAGGCAAAAAGTGATATGATGACAAGAATGTACAATTAATAAAATCAATATATAATAGATACAAAGTAGGAAAGGGGTGGAAAAGTCATTGATAATGTTAAGAGGCAGACCTATAACGGGATGTTTATTGCTTAACATAATATTAAAGAAATTAATGAGCGGCATCCGCTCACTGGACAGCACTAATAAATACACCCAACCAACGTCCTTCAGACCTCCCCCTTTACAACTCCGTACAAGAACCCACCAAAATCCATATGAAAACCAGGCACATGCGAAATTCCTAGACTCTTGTACCTACAATCTAGCAAAAAAATCCTCAAAAATTCCGCTCCAACACAGAACCGCATGAAAATCTAACTTAAGTCGAGCCAAGTACGAGACACTGAAGACGACCAGACAGTTATAATAAAACGTAGTGGAATTAAATGGAGATTACTAAACTCGTCTTAGACGGTTAATTTCTCGATTTTTATTCGTGCCTCATTCAATTCGATTATTATTATTATTATTATTTATTTATTCAGACTAAGGCCTGCGGTATATAAGAGTCTTCTCCATTCGGCTCGGTCCATGGCTACACGTCGCCAACCACGCAGTCTACGGAACGATCCACCTTGCCCGCTGAGCACCTCGCCTTCTTGTGCCCGTCGGAACGTTGTCGAGAACCATTTTCACCAGGTTACTGTCCGACATTCTGGCTACGTGCCCGGTTCATCGCAGTCGTCCGATTTTCGCGGTGTGAAAGATGGATGGTTCTCCCAACAGCTGATGCAATTCGTGGACCGTTCGCCTCCTCCACGTACCGTCCGCCATCTGCACCCCACCATAGATGGTACGCAGCGCTTTCCTTTCGAAAACTCCAAGTACGCGTTGGTCCTCCACGAGCATCGTCCAGGTCTCGTGTCCGTAGAGGACTACCGGTCTAATTAGCGTTTTGTAGATTGTCAGTTTGGTACGGCGGCGAACTCTATTCGATCGCAGCGTCTTGCGGAGTCCAAAGTACGTACGATTTCCAGCCACTATGCGTCTCCGAATTTCTCTGCTGGTGTCATTTTCGGCAGTCACCAGTGAGCCCAAGTACACAAATTCTTCTACCACCTCGATTTCGTCACCACCGATGCAAACGCGCGGTGGATGGCTCACATTGTCTTCTCTTGAACCTCTTCCTATCATGTACTTTGTTTTCGACGTGTTGATGACTAGTCCGATCCGCTTAGCTTCTCTCTTCAGTCTGATGTAGGCTTCCTCCATCTTCGCAAAGTTACGTGCCATAATATCTATGTCGTCGGCGAAACCAAATAGCTGGACGGACTTATTGAAAATTGTACCACTCGTGTTAATCCCTGCTCTTCGTATTACCCCTTCCAAAGCGATGTTGAATAGCAAACACGAAAGACCATCACCTTGCCGTAACCCTCTGCGGGTTTCGAAGGGACTCGAGAATGCCCCTGAAACTCGAACTACGCACATCACCCGATCCATCGTCGCTTTGATCAACCGTGTCAGTTTTTCCGGAAAACCGTGTTCGTGCATTAGCTGCCATAGCTGGTCCCGATCGATTGTATCATATGCGGCTTTGAAGTCGATGAATAGTTGATGTGTGGGCACGTTGTATTCGTGGCATTTCTGCAGTACTTGGGGAATGGCGAACACCTGGTCCGTGGTAGAGCGTTCGCCCATAAAACCCGCCTGGTACTGCCCCACGAACTCCCTTGCAGTTGGTGCTAGTCGACGGCATACAATTTGGGAGAGTACCTTGCAAGCGGCGTACAGCAATGTGATTGCGCGGTAGTTGCTACAATACAGCTTATCGCCCTTTTGTAGATGGGACACACGACACCTTCCATCCACTCCTGCGGCAAAACTTCCTCCTCCCAAATCTTGGTAATGACCCAGTGCAGCGCTCTAGCCAGTGCCTCACCACCGTGTTTAAATAGCTCTCCTGGTAGATGGTCAACCCCAGGGGCTTTGTTGTTCTTCAGCCGGCCAATCTCCTCCTGGATTTCCTGGAGATCCGGAGCCGGTAGAATTATGTCCTGCGCTCGTTCTCCCAGGTCCATCACCATACCGCCATCTTCATCTGCCACATCGCCATTCAGGTGTTCTTCGTAGTGCTGCCGCCACCTTTGGATCACCTCACGCTCGTTCGTAAGAAGGTTCCCGTTTATGTCCTTACACATATCAGGCTGTGGCACGTGGCCCTTACGTGAACGGTTTAACTTCTCATAGAACTTTCGTGTGTTATTAGCGCGGTACAGTTGGTCCGTCTTCACGGCTTCTTCTTCACGGTCTCGAGTTTTGTCTGTTCCGCGCCTGTTTATATCGTGCCTCG
The DNA here is from genome assembly GCF_024139115.2 of Armigeres subalbatus. NCBI lineage: Eukaryota > Metazoa > Arthropoda > Insecta > Diptera > Culicidae > Armigeres > Armigeres subalbatus. The sequence goes on from NC_085140.1 coordinate 62,298,521, forward strand.
TTCGCCCTCGTGCGATGTTGCAGCAATCTTGCCCATGCTGCATTCTTCTCTTCCACTAACTGCTCACATTCGCCGTCATACCAGTCGTTTCTCTGATCCGGGGGCACCGTGCCTAGTGCAGCGGTTGCGGTGCTACCAATGACGGATCGAATATCTCTCCAGCCATCTTCAAGAGACGCTGCGCCTAGCTGCTCTTCCTTTGGAAGTGCCACTTCCAGCTGCTGCGCGTATTCTTGGGCTAGTCTACCGTCTTGTAGCCGCCCAATGTTAAGTCGCGGCGTCCGACTTCGACGCGTGTTGTACACCATCGGGAGTTTTGAGCGCAGGCATACTGCAACGAGGTAGTGGTCGGATTCAATATTCGCACTGCGGTAAGTACGGACGTTCGTGATGTCGGAGAAGAATTTACCGTCGATTAGAACGTGGTCGATTTGGTTTTCCGTTTCTTGGTTAGGTGATCTCCATGTGGCCTTGTGGATATTTTTGCGGGTAAAGAAGGTGCTTCGGACTACTAGTCCACGGGAGGCTGCGAATTTTATGCATCGTTGGCCGTTATCATTCGATACGGTGTGCAGACTATCCGGTCCGATGACCGGTCTATACATTTCCTCCTTCCTACCTGTGCGTTCATGTCACCGATGACGATTTTAACGTCCCGCAGTGGGCATCCATCGTATGTCTGCTCCAGCTGTGCGTAGAACGCTTCGTTCTCGTCTTCGGGTCTCCCTTCGTGTGTGCAGTGCACGTTGATGATGCTATAGTTGAAGAAACGGCCTTTAATCCTCAGCTTGCACATCCTTGCGTTGATTGGCTGCCACCCAATCACGCGTTGGTGCATCGTACCTAGCACTATGAAGCCGGTTCCCAGCTCGTTGGTGGTGCCACAGCTTTGGTAGAAGGTAGCCGCTCGATGCCCGCTTTTCCACACTTTCTGTCCTGTCCAGCAAATCTCCTGAAGCGCAACGACGTCGAAGTTGCGGGGATGTAATTCATCGTAGATCATCTTGTCGCAACCTGCGAAACCTAGCGACTTGCAATTCCATGTTCCAAGCTTCCAATCGTGATCCTGTATTCGTCGCCTAGGTCTTTGCCGATTATATCGAGTCGCATTATCTCTTATATTGTTCGTAATGATTGGTTTTCTAGGCGGCTTATTGGGCCTGCGCAAACCTCCTGTCTCGTCGGAGGGCCGTCGTGTCAGGGCTGTTTAGCGTCCCACCTAACACCAGGACTTGGGCTTGTGCGCTTTGAGCGGCACACGGTCGCTTTGGTGGGGCCTACTTGCGGATACATGCAGCTTTTTATAAAGGTTTAACAGGGCCCACTGTCAAACCCCACCACATCCTAGGCAAGCCCCATAACTCGTAGATGGCCTTGGGAGGGATCGTCAAGCCCTTGGACATAGTCCCTGCTGCCCTGCTGCTCATTCAATTCGAATTCTGTGGACATAATTAAAGCCTTGAAATATTATTCCAACAGCTAGTCACCGCAAATAAAAAAAGATCGAAAATTGCTAGCTCGGTATTTTAAAACCCTTTCTGGGATTAATACATAATCGACTTTCTAGAATCAAATTAGTGTGTAAGTTATTTGCCTGCCCCTGATTTCGTCTACTCTCGTCTACTGCCACATTTATTTGTACAGAGTTTCATACTCAGAAAAAGTACTGAAAACTAAGGGTATGCGATAACACATTTTTTCTAACGAAACGAAACGAATCGAAATTTAAAATGTCTATGTTGATTCGAAACGAAACAAATCGAAATATAGATTTCGAGTCTTCGAAACGATACGAAATCAGGGTCCATTTAATTCGAAATTTTTCGAAACGAAACGAAATTTTATTTTTTTTTCCGCGGAATTTTTATTAAATTGATTTTATATTATGTACGGAATTTCGATTTCACTTTTCAAAGTCAAATAACTGTTTTGCGATAAATAGAGTTATAATAAGAGAAGTAGTAGTCTGTGATAAATCGCTTCATTCCCGTTTATATACCATTGCTAATAAGGCAATACCCCAGCATTCGTGCCGCTTTGAAAGCAATACATCATGGAGCGTGTACTCCCGAATCTGATCAATCAGTTCAGTTTTATATTAGTAAGTAGGGGAAAAGCTCCGATCTCCACCTCACTTTACATATATCTATCTCATAGCCAAACAAAGAAATACGGCACCAAATTCGTCGCTTCTTTTTGTCAACATGCGTGCTCACTGCTGAAAAAAAAATCACAAAAATAATAAACAAACCAAATTCCTTTCCATTGCTTTGTTTTTGATGGGATTGAAATAGGAGCTATGAGATGAAGTGGCGAACCGTTTGATTTTGATTTGTTTGATTTTTCGTTTCAAATTTCGTTAAAATCTAATTTCACCTGAATTTTCTTTAATTTTTTGTGAATTTTTTCATAGGGTCAACTCATAGTTTCATTGACGCTAAAGGTCGTAATCGAGTTAAAACCAATCGTGTATAAAAAGAACTGGGTGTAATCTACTCTGGATAAAAAAAAGTTATTCACTTGCTTCGGACTTCAAAAGGGCCCTTGGAATCCACGACACGACTTTCCATCTTTGACAAAGTTATAGTGAACTGATTCATATCTGGTTACATTTACACAAATAAGATAGAATCATTAAAGATACTTTTCGTTTTCTGTTAGATATTTCTAACAAAATACTGAGGATGCTTTATAGAAGAAAACTAAATACGTATTTGTCGACTCAGAACGGGGCTATGTAGTAAGCATCTTAAATAGCAATGCGAGCAAAGGCGTAGGATTGCCAATCCGGAGATGGCGAGCTCGATTCTCGGTCTGGTCAAAGATGTCTTGCCACACAAGATACATTCGTTACGTTCTGGAGCCCTGGTCAAACGAGTAGTTCAAACTGGAGGGTAGATGATGGCTACACTCACAGCGACCACCTGGCGGTTCGCTACAGTATCTACTATACGACCAGCATTCAGCGGACGGAAGAAGGGGCGAGGCCTAGCCCTCGTATGTGGAAGACATCGTACTTCGACAACGAGGTATTTAAAAAGCGCTCCGCCGCGAACACAATACTCTCGGTCTGAGCGGCGAGCAGCTGGTAACAATACTCTCGCGTGCATGCGATGCCACCATGCCTAGGAAAGTCCACCCTAGGAATGTGAGACCACCGGCTTACTGGTGACTCAAGCAATTGCGAACCTGCGCCGCGCCTGCCTACGGGCAAGGAGGCGGATGCAGCGAGCACGCACAGAAGAGGAGCGTGTTGAACGACGGGTGGCGTTCGTGGCTGCTAGAGCCGCTCTGAAGACTGAGATTAGATCAAGCAAAAAGCCTGCTTCTAGGGCCTGTGTCAAAGTGCCAACGCGAATCCATGGGATGACGCCTATAGGGTCGTAATGGCCAAGACACGTGGGGCGATGGCCCCTACAGAGCGGTCTCCAGAGATGCTGAGAGGATCATCGCGGGGCTTTTTCCACGTCATGGCCCAAGTCACTGGCCTAATTTTGTGGAGCTGCCAGGGGTCAGGGTGGCCGACGAAGGAAGAGTAACTGTGGCGGAACTTGCGGGGATTGCACAGTCCCTTAGTGTAGGTAAGGCGCCAGGACCGGATGGTATTCCGAACCTGGCCATCAAAGCGGCCATTGCTGAGGCTCCCGAGATGTTCAGATTTGTCATGCAGAGATTCCTGGACGAGGGAGTCTTCTCTGCAGCAAGGCAGAGCTTCGTCCTATTGCCAAAAGCGGAAAAACCACCGGGGGATCCATCGGCATATAGACCAATGTGCCTGCTTGATTCGGCGGAGGGTGCGGATGGTCTATCGAGTAACCAGTTTGGCATCCGGAAGGGTAAGTCGACCGTATACGATATCTTGTCGGTTACCAAATCCGCGGAGATAGCTATCCAGCGTAAGAGGAGGGGAGTTCACTATTGTGCAGTAGTGACTCGACGTGAGGAATGCATTCAATAGTGCAAGTTGGGCAGGTATTGCAAATGCGCTCCTGCGTCGTTATCGATGAAGACATACAGTGTTTATAAATGCGCGGCACGAGAGGACTGTCTGGTTGGCCTCAATGGTCAAATGGCAGCGTGCGTGGGACAGTTCCACTAAGGGTAGATGGATAACCTAGTCCGGAGGATGTGTAAAGATGAAGTTGGCTGGAACGCCGTTTTATCGGCTATTGTCTCGGAGCTACACAGGAGGTGGCGCGTGGACTCGAGGAATGGCTAGTTCAGGCGCAAATAAGAGGTGGTCCAAGGGCTCTGAGTCGGCTTCATGGGTCATACCAGCGCTGTGATCGAACTCGATCCTTGGAATCCACTTGGCCATATCACAGAGAGATCAATTTGGGGTGCACGCGGCATCATCTTTCTTGATACCAGATACGATAACATGGTCTTCTTCTAAAAAAGCGAATCACGATGTTTGGTGCTGCAAGTACATGCAGCCAACCTCGAGGGTGTGTTGTGCACTGGCCCCCCTTTGAAGCATTACTATTTGGTTGAACCGAAGGGACGATGGACTTGACGGCAATGGAAACGGTTTAGTGGGTCGGGGATGTAGTCCTGCCTCTCTCGTTTGCTGATGGTCCCCAACCCCGCACTCCCTGGACGTCCAACCCAGGATGTCTGTTGAGCAGATTCCCCCTCCATTGCTTAGGAAGAAAAAAAAAATAAGATACCTACTCATGCAATGGTGGACATAGAAAAGTTTTCAATTAATAACTGAGGAAGTACTAATAGAATACTAAGTTGAAAAGCAGTAGTTGAAAAGTTCCAGTTGGGATGTAGAACCATTGAAGAAGAAGAAGTGAGCGTTTAATAGAAAAAATTGTATAACTATAGTTTTGAAAATAGTTTTATGGCTTAGTTCAGCGGCGCAGCCAAAAATTTTGATAATATAAAGTATGGTTTAAGTATAAATTTGTTTCGAAATTCCGCGAAATTCCGTTAAATTTCGTTAGAAGCTGTTTTTTTCTAGCGAAATTTTCTTAATTTTACGAAACGAAACGAAATGAAGAAATCAGATTTCGCCATGCTCAAATTCCGCGAAATTCCACGGAATTTCGTTTCGAACCACCTGAAACGAAATTTTTCGAAATACCGCATATACTTACTGAAAACATCGTTTTTATCTTATATTAAATCAGTTCATGAATTTGGATGTCTGAAAAAGAAGAATTATTTCAATAATTAGTGATGGGATTCGGCTTTACAGTCTCAAAATTGTTCAAACAATAATGTTTTAACTGCCCGACGTTTCGGCTGTGTTTGGCAGCCTTCTTCTGGGGGGAATTAGTTTTACTTATATAGTTTTACTATATTAGTTTCCCCCAGAAGAAGGCTGCCAAACACAGCCGAAACGTCGGGCAGTTAAAACATTATTGTTTGAACAATTTTGAGACTGTAAAGCCGAGTCCCATCACTTATATTTAACAGTCGAGACATCATAGAATTTCAAATTATTTGGGATTCATAACCAAGGATGTTAACGATCGTTCAGTAATTTGCGTTCGATCATTTAGTAGTTTGGCAATAACTCATTCCAGAAGCTGAATTTCAAAATATGTTGTATGGTGGACTTCTAGTGCGAAGGTTTCTCTACAACTCTGCCTAATGGTTCGTTGTTTGAATTCCACTAGTAACGGAGTTATAGCTATAGTTTCAGTAACTTAGACTAAATGGTAACAAATTCCAATCATTTAGTTTAAGTTACTGCAATTAAGGCTCTAACACCATTAATAGCTGAATTCTAATAACGAACCATTAGGCAGAGTTGTAGAGAAACCTTCGCACTAGAAGTCCACCATACAACCTATTTTGAAATTCAGTCTCTGGAATGTGTTATTGACAAACTACTAAATGATCGAACGCAAATTACTGAATGATCGTTAACATCCTTGTTCATAACAGACAGTTATGGCAGTCAAGAACCATTAATTGCTTTATATTTGTGCTGTTTAGACTTCTCTGAAGAACTTTTTTCGATACATTTTATAATAAGCGAGAAAGGCCTCTATGTGGATCAATCTGATTTTTTTTCATTTAAGGCATCTAACGATTCTGTGAGATAAGACACTAAAGTTCACTAACCTATGATGTACTACGCGCCCTCACATTCTTCCCACAGAGCTATATTATAGGATCCGAAAGAATTTACCTCGTTTTCGAATGTTGATCTTTAATAACAATGGCATTTGATTTTCCTCTACGAATTGCAGCAGATCCAACTATCGCCATTCCTGCGGTCGATAAATGCAGTATGATATATCAGATTAGCAATAAATCAATCACTAATGGCTAATAGCATCCCATTTTTCCCGATATATCATACACCAGATTTATGGGCTGTCTCCCCACGTTAGCTACTGCGAACTAATTGCGCTTGAAACTAGCAAAATAATTACAACTAAAACTTAATCCTTCCTGATCCGAACAAATTACTGCTCCATCTGCTCTGTCGAAGTCCTTCTGTGTCTGCAGCACTGCGGTAGCCCATCAAGATTGATTATTCGCATTTGTTTTCAACTCGGGAAAAACTTATTTCCCTTCCGGCAGCCCAACTTCATTCAATCAATCCGTTCCAATCGAATTCCACCTCACCCATGCATCGGTTAATCTGAGGCACTTTTTCAATCTCCGACTGCCTCCCGGCAGTCGCTCGGAAAACTTATATCACTATACATGTCCCCCTCCCTCGCCCAAGTCGGTTCCGTTCAGAGAAAACTTTTAATTTTTCCCACTGTAACCGGGGCTATTAAGTTGGTGGTGGGGTGCTTTCAGCTTCCCTTCCGGTTCGGTTTGAATGTCTTTTTATTATTCATCTTTAGTTTCGCACAACATCTGTTTCCACCGGAAAGCCGATTTCGTTCGGACTACTTCGGAGTCCTGAGTTGGTATGGTCCAACAGCTAGAGAGCACCCGATCTCCGTTTAATTAATTTCCCTGCTGCTTTTCTGCGGAAGCTGCTTTTTATTAGCAATAAATTTGGGACTTGTTTCGCCGGCTTTGGAGACCAGAGGAGGACTTTTTTCGGAATACGAAGCATGGATGGAGAGTGTGACTTGCAAAACACACATACAGGCTGACTCGGATGTTATATTGTTTCAGGAAAAAATGCTGGAAAGTCAAGGAAATACGGAATGGCAGAAACTGCACCCAGCGAGTGAACAGGAGAAAGTTTTCGGCTCCAAAACTAGGTTATAAATTAGCGTTAAACTCAAGTTGGCTTGAAGCGAAGGAACAATGAAGAAATGGAGCATGGTTCGTTCGGTTGTCGGTGAAAAGTTGGTCGTTGGAAGTACATTATGACATTTTAGCATTCGTCATAATTTGTATTAGTACCGTTTATGAATCAAATTTGCTTCAAAACGACTGCAACCCATTTTTTCGATTGTCTGGTTTATATAGAAATGACTGAGCATAGAAAGTTCTTTTTACTCGTCAGTGTTGAAAAGCTTTATTTTTGAGTCATTGAATGGAAATTCTGTGAACGAGTTTTGGCTAAAGCATCTCATGGATAGTAAAATATGTTTAGGTGGTACAGCTCAAATCTCCACCAAATTCGCGATTTAAAAAATTTAAAAAAGTTTCCATTAGGGAAAATATGAAAAAAAAAATGTTACTTACATCAATAGAACTCTTATTCGTCCAAGTTAACTGAGTTTTCCCAGCATCACCATTTAACCAAAACCAAGAAGAGGTGCTCCCTAACAAACACCTTCCACATTATTTGCAGTGATTTCGTTCAACCATTTAACTCGGCTTATTTGCTTCGTCTAACCCTTATTCCCCGAAAACCCACACACCAAATGCTAACCATTAAAACAGAGCTTCCACGCTTCTCTCGCCCCTTCTAGCACTGCCTATGGTTCACGACCCCGGCCGTCCGGCCTAGGTGCCACCAGTTACCTGATGGATAGGGAAACCGGCGACTCGGCCACCGCCAGCGAGCTTCACTCAGCGGACAGTGCCCACGGCGAGGGCGGCGGTCCCGGATCCTCCAGCAGTTCCTCCTCGTCCAACGACAATAGCAGCAACCAAAACAACGATGGCAAACCCGTCGTCGGCGAGAACCCACTGAAAAGCAATGAATCCTAAGTGAGAGCGGAAAAATGAAATAACAAAGTGAAATGACAAATGGAAACTTGATCCCAGGCTAAACGACCACAGGACCACGATGATGAATGGAACCAGATTAAGTTAGGGAAGAGCGAGGAGGATGATAAAAGAACTCGAATAAATTTAAGAAGAGATGACAATTTTCTTTGTTCTAAGGGCAATTATTACGACAGGAGCGTAACATAAACCGGGAGAACGTGTATTCAGCTTTTTCTTAAGATGGAACGCAATATTTTTGTATTTCTTTCGTGAATTGATACAATCTGAAAGAGACGATTTAATATTTAAGGTTTCATATATACTATTAAATAAGTTCTAAGTGTAATGATAGCAATAAAGTAAGTAACTGAGAAATGATGCTTTCGATTATTTGGGTCAATCGTTCTTGTTCCCCATTGGGCAAATACCACCTTGATCGGTAAATAGTTGCTGGCAAACGGAGTCCACAGCGCGGTAAATACTTTCCGCAAAACGACGGGCCCTCGTATCTTCGATGAACGTTTCACAGCCATAACCGATGCACTGATCTCGATAGTGAAATAGTAGACCTTCCTGTTCCGGGACTCGGAGCTCGTGGGTGTCTGTGAAAGTGAATGGTGACGTTTAGAAATTTAAAAATTAGCTATGAAATAGATTAGATTAGATCCCATACTGATTTTTCTCATAGTGCGATAATAGCCATTGAAGTTTCAAAAAGCATTTCAAATATGTGGTGGGCTTCGTGGCCGTGCGGTTAGCGACGTCAATCGTATAGACGCATGTGCTATGGAGTGTGGGTTCGATTCCCACCCCGGTAAGGACGACACTTTTCGTGATCGAAAAATCCTCCACTGGTCTACTGGGTGTTATATGTCCGTTGTATCATGCTAAGTATTTAAGTGTTCAGTCTGTACGACCTCTGATCGAAGACGGTGTTCCTGTCTAATTGTCTAATTGTCATCGGATTTTGCTGAAATTTTTCTGAAATCTTCATTATTCTATTACCGTGAAACAATTTAGAATGATTGAAACATTATTGTTTAGTTTTCTGTTTATCATGTCACATAAATTCCTCATAAGACTGTTAGGAGTAATTTCGAATCATTATTTTTGACGCCTCTAAGTATTTTCAAAATTTAAAACAGAAAATCGAAGTGCTGTTGGCCTATCATTTGCCCGACTTTGAAAGAATATCGGGTTATTTTTTCAGGTCGGTTCATACGTGCGGCACTTTTTCGGTTTTTGTTTTCGATTTTTAAAATAGTTAGAGGCTTCAAAAAATATGAGTGTTCGGGAAAGCTGACATTAAATAAGCCAAAGAATCAACTGAGACAATAAAACGAGATACAATTTTTGACGGTAAGGGTCAATTACGGCTTGTCATAAAGCGTGAAATGGAATAGTACAAACTCGTCTTATGTCAAGTGAACAAACTCCGCTAGAAGCTCAAAATATCTTTTTTATCAAGAAATATAGATTTCATTACGGCATGAGACAAAGAACTATTTTATTAGTTTCAATGCCAATTGATAAGCTACGAAATCCGAAGATTTAAAGTATGAAGACTCCCAAAACCGGTAATAAAGGACCAAGAAAAAGATTAAAATCCCATATCCAAAATAATGTTTGAAAATTGTGGATTGGATTATTTCCATTTATGGATACTTTTACTGTCACCAGTGGGGATGAAGGCGAAACTGTTCAGTATGCGATGGAAAGGGATAATGTACTTTGCTAAGCTCTTATAGATATGCTTTTTTCCGCAATACCTATAAACAGCACGTGCTATCAAAGCATTCATCACCTCACTTTACCGTGTAGCTTTCCTGCTTCCGACGGCGAATCCGACCACTTCAAAGTTGTATTTTATTGACCTAACGAAGGACAACAGTTCCTCCAAATGACTGACAAATCCATTCTAAAGTTGGATTTTTCTTGATTCAAATAGATCCGATAATGATTTGCACCATTCAGAGTTCAGAGATTAATTAATTATATAATTAATTAAGATTAATTTACTAATTAATAAAGATTAAATTAAGCACAACTTCTCAAGTGAACCCATATGAGAGGACTATAACTATTTTGGAAATTTAGAAACAGTTAGTGGCTTCAAAAATATGTCTTCTTCGGGAAAGTCGACCTTGAACGAGTCAAAGAATTGACTGAGGCATTAAAATGAGATACAATTTTTGACAGGAAAGGTCAATTGAGTGCAAGAAATAGTCGTTGTGGACAGTATAAGCTGGAAGGAATCATAAGTAAAGAGCTTTCAGCAATTTCAATGATCTTCCAGTCCGTTCTGGACATTTTTATGATTCCGTACTTACATATTTTGCAACTACTAAAAAATGTCACAAAGTTTCAAAACTTGTTTAGGGCATACAGCCCAGTACTGCTTGCTATTGGAAGCATTTTTGATCCACCAATTTTTTTAAATCTTTTTTTTATGTGAGATTCAAAATGTTGGTTGTAAGTAAAGTATTGAATTTTTTCCCTAGTAAGAGAGGGGTGCCCAACAAATATTTCGCAAAGGGCGCCGGGTATCCACGCTACGGCTCTGGTTGTAGTTAATTTACACAAAGAGTACTTCCAAAAAATATCGGTAGACAGTTGATACGGACACAGCCGTAGCGTGGACTGACATCGCCCTTGGCGAAACCTTTATTGGGCGCCCCTTACTTTTTTGTAGTTGTTTAACGCTAAGAGCAGAAAGATTAAAACATATTTTTGCGTGTTGTAAAATTTCATTTCTTATTATTCTTTATTAGAGTGATTTTTTCAGTGGGAGAAGTTCATCACTTTGGCGTAAAAATGAATGTTTGCTTTATATATTCCTCAAGCCTTTATAACATTCACAATCGGTAGGAAGCAAAGGTTATTCAAAGGCCAGAACACTTTAAGAACTGCCTTGAAGTTTGACGGTTTTCTGAAAGAATCATCTAGGCAACCAAAAAGTTGATCATGTAGTGCGTGGATTCACGACAAAATAATCCAGTCTTTCTTTCAGCACCACTGGATCTAACTAGGCCAATAAAATCCAAACTTCAAGTGTGCAAATCCAACTCTACTTTGGAAAGGATTGGATGACTGGATTGGATTTGAAATCGCCATTGGCCCTTTTGATGAAGAAAAATACAACTTCAGAGTGGCTTGTTGGTGGTTTGAAAAAACTACTGGTCGTTAATAAAATCAACTTTTGAGTGTATTGTAAGAATAGCGAATCACGAAAATCAAGAAAACCATTCCGAAGTGGGACGAACAAACTATTCGGATCAAGGTATACACATTTTTGGAGTGGATCTGACGGGAGTTTTGTGAAACTGGTTAATTTGGTTATTTATCCAACCTTTGACTTATTGAAGTCCTCGTCTAGGGCTCCTTCCCCAGAAGCTTGTTCCATGCTCCTTTCCATTAGTATTTCCTGTTCCTTTTTTTGTTTCACTTTCTTATCCGTCAGGTAAATGTTATAAAAGATAGTGAATGCGATGGCACGAATCTTCCAAATTAGGGGAACATGCCCCTGGACCGATGTACTGAGGAATATTTCAGCCCTAATCCTGGCTAAAAGTCAAAAACATTATTTTTCGTTTTTGAACTCTCAAATAATAATACTAATTTTCCAAAAGGGTTTTCGAAAGAATATTGTTTACTTGTACGCAATGCTGACTGTCAAAACTTCATCATGATTTCAATGCTAGCTTAATCGCAATTGTGATGCATGAAGAAACGTTTTATCGTGTTTTTCTTGGTTTTTATGAAAATCAATTATAACGTTTTCAAGACTGATTTGGTCTGAAACAGTTTTGAGGTGATCCATAATCATGATATTATTTGCTAGCTTTCTTCTACTTTTTTACAATACACCCAGGTTTTTTTTTACACGGTTTGGTTTTAGTCGTTTAAGATCTTCATCGTCAATGAAACAATGAGTTGACCCCACCAAAAAATTCACAAAAAATCAAAGAAAATTCAGGGGGTATTTAAAAAGTTGTGAAAGTTTGGGTTTACCGAGAAATTGATGAATTCCAACCGTGTAAAAAAAACCTGGGTGTATTATGTTAAGAGAATTATTTTGAGCTTTTTAGTGGAATGTCTTCACTTGTCACAAGACGAGTTTGTACAATCCCATTGAATTCACGATAATTGTATCTTGACAGATACGTATTTCACGCATCCTCGCGCAATCGTGACTTATTTTAATTTTTAGCTAAAAATAACTAGACAAAAAAATCATGGTTTTGAGCGGCACAGCATAAACAGGGCTGACAATAGTCGTATTTAGAAAGCGAAAAAATATAGTCTTCGTCATAACATTGCACGACACAACCGACGCAACACCTATTCGGTTTCTTCGCCCCACATGTCTACCACGAAGATAGCCGCGCAGTCAAAAGCTATGACGATTTCCGTCGTTACTTCTTCACATAATTTATTGCACTTCATTAAAGACGGAACGGTTAAAAACATAATGGCATAATATTTGGTACATAACTTTTTGAATATTTTCAAAATTATCAGTGTTTTTATTCTTTAAAAAAAACGAAACTCGATTTTAATGCTACCAAGCGACCGTTTTTGTTTATTTTGTTTTCGTCGTTGCATTAGGGATCCATTTGAAACAGTAAATTATTCACATCGATAAACGGTGTTGAGAAAATGGGAATTTCGTTACTTTACCAGCCAGCTTTTACCTTTGCCAGTTAGTTGATCCCTGTATACTACCATCCCAAGCATAGTTGTCCCATGTCGTTTTTAGTTGATGGCCTTCTTGCAGCCCTGGTGGCCAACAAAAGGATTCATCAACGGATTTAAGATCTAGAAAAGATTGCTTGCAAGCCTAGCGATGATGTCTGATAGAGAATTAACTTATCTGAGAAAATGCGACACCCCAGCATAGAGGGTATCGTAAAAATCTGCCAATTTCTCTGTCATTCGAAGATGACCATCATTTCCTCTTATGAAGACAGTCACCTGGCCCGTACACCCAATATTTTTTTTACACGGTTGGTATTCTTTAATTTCCCGATAAACCTGATTTTTCACAGCTTTTTAAATACCAACTGAATTTTCTTTGATTTTTTGTGAATTTTTTCATGGGGTTAACTCATACACCCAACCGGCGGTTGTTAGATTTTCAAACAATTCTGTATAAGAATCTACCAAAACCTGTATAAGAATTGGGCATATGCGAAATTGTTAGATTCTTATACAAATATTGTATAAGAATCTAACAATTTTGTAAGGTTTTCTTACATTTTTTGTATAAGAATCTAACAATTTCGCATATGCCCAATTCTTATACAAGTTTTGGTAGATTCTTATACAGAATTGTTAGAAAATCTAACAACCGCCGGTTGGGTGTAGTTTCATCAACGCTGATGGTCGTAATCAACTGAAACCCACCCTTGTAAAAAAAGATCCGGATGTACTGCATTTTCTGACTTCGTATTCACTGTATCATTATTTTGAATCAATTAATCAAGATTAAAATTGACTGAGCATCTTTGAAGCTCTACCAACTTTTGTTTTTTACCTGAACCTTTTCAAATATCATATTTCATAGAATGCTTGGATTCAGATTTTATTCGTTCAATATAGCAAAACTTTCTGAGCAAGTTAAGCAAACCGGCCTTCTACTCGTGCCAATCTATAGAGAGCGTCCACAAATTACGTAATGCTCAAAAGGGGGTGGCCTAAGTGTGACGATCCATATAAAAATTTCAGATGTTTCATAACTGATGGTCCTTTATTCAAAACGCGATGTTCCTCATCAATCTTTTGTGTCTTGAAATCGCTTTTTGCAATCATTTCAAGTTAGATATAATATTTTTTTCGTTTCGAGATTTGATTAAAAACTTACGTATTTAATAATGAATGATAAAAAATAGCATCCTGACCCAGCTTTAAAAGCTGACGGATCTGAGTTTAATTTTCTTAAACGCCGCGGGCTACAAAAAATGGAGCTGAGGGCCGCATCCGTACGTTGGGCAACCCTGGTTTATAAAGTCAGCACAACACAGAAATTATGTTTCGCTATCAAAAAATTAAAGATCCATAAAGTACCTCACGCAAAAAGACGAAAAAAATGTTGACATAACGCTTTAACAATGCGTATTTCAATGTGCGACGTTCTGATACCTGTATCAGCTATTGACGAAACAAGGCCTTTCGGAAATAAGTCATACGATTAATCATAGATATATGTAATTCCTGAGATAATCGTCTGATAAGAGCTAAATTTGAAACACTTTGAACCGGCGAATTCAAGACTAATTTGTCATAATTTCGCATAGAAAAGATTCGAGTCAGGCAGTTTTTTGCACGATCGCCGAAAGATAGAGAACACGTAGCAGTCGATCTCATCTAGGGACGTTCCGATACATCCAATATATCGGAATATCGATATTTTTGTTTCGATATCCGATATTTTTATATCGATACTTTGCTTTCAATATATCGGTTATATCGATGTGTTTGCTTTCGATATCGATATATTGAATCAAAACAAAGTTATACAAAAATAACAACTGCATTGTATTTTGTGAAAGAAAATACTTGGATCTGAAATGCCGTATTTTTAATGGTTTTGCGATTTTTTCTCGGTAGCGCGGATGGTGTGAGGTGTGCGCTGTCATCACAAAAAGTTTTGGCAGCTCGATACTTTGCATTGACGCGTCGTTGTTCAATACCTCTCATGAAGCTTATCCTTGAATTCTTATGCGAATTCAATTATATATGTATTTGACGTGTTCCTATGATAAATTAAATAAATCAACTTTAGAAATTATGAAGAGATTCGTGAAAAAGGGAATTTAGAAGTATTGGAAAACATATCAAAATTTGCTTCAAAATGATACCCCATAGGAATTAAAGAGAATTTCCCTAAAATATTTCTACGGGTTTTCTGAAGAAAATTTTGATTTTTTTCTGATGGAACTTTTTGCGTAAATTTTGAAGAATGCTCGTGAAAATTGAAAAAAAATTCCTACCAATAATTCGTCGTAAAAGTTTAAGAGAATTTCTATTTTTAGTTAGGAATATTTCAATGGATTTTGTCGTAAAAAACAGATTTTTTTAAAAGTAATTTAAACTTTAAAAACCTTCGTGGAAATTCCGAAGAGATAATTTTCTGTTGTCAGGAATCAGAATAACCCGAGGAAAAATACAAAAAAATTGTCAGTGGAATTTCAGCAAATTTCTCGAAACTTAAGTTGATTTTTTCGGGCGAACGGAAAATAGCGAGGTCAGTATCATGCCGACAACGCAGCCGCTATCGGTTAAAACTACGACGAACGCCACCGCCGATGATTGTTGAACTGGAACACTCTAGAAGCAGATTGTATTAAGTCAGTTGCATTGCGTAACCTCACCCGTTTTACCTGTGCACTGACACCAAAAATGAAAATTTTGGCAGCCCAAATAGAAAATAAAAAAATATAAGTCGTGTAAGCCCAGCAAAATATAGGTATTCTATGCGTTTCCGCAATAGAGGTAATAAACTATAGAGGACGATTGTCGCTGCGGTTCCCTTTGTTATCGTTCCCAAACATGTTGGGTACCCATCTGTCAAAACGTACTGATTTTTCCTTCGTTGACATTAAGTGCCCTATCCTCACCAGCAAAAGATGTTTCGCCAGTGACGACAGCGACAATCTTCCTCTATAGTTTATTACCTCTATTGTTTCCGCACACCAATTCCTTAAATTAAAATCCAGTGCACAGGTAGATTGAGGTTAGAGAAACGCCACTGGATTAAGTAATAGAGAAAAAAGTCATTTCTAATAATTATTGTAAAGGAGTAGTACAGTAATACAATCGTAATTGAAAAACTACTACAAATATATTCCAAATATTTTTATTTTTGAAATATCATATGATTTTCCGATATATCGATATTTTCAATCCAATATATCGGTGATATCGATACTTTGATTCGATTATCGTATCGAATCAAATATCGATATTTTGAAGTATCGGAACGTCCCTAGTTGAGATGCATCATTCCTAATTTACCCCGATCCGGCTCAGGTCAACCCTGTCATGGACCTCACTGTTTACAAAGGCACCCATCGGATCACAAGAGGCGACTATGTACAATAGGTCCTACAAGAGTCCATACTAGGCCCAACGCTATGGAACGTGATGTACAACGGAGTGCTAATGCTTAAAGGCGTGAAGATTTACGGATTCGCCTAAAGTCGTCCTAACGATAACCGGTTAGTCACTGGAACAGGTGGAAATGCTGGGGGCGAAGACGACCGACGCAGTAAGAACTTGGATGAATGGAGTCAAGCTGCAGCTGGCTCATCACAAAACGGAAGTGGTGCTGGTCAGCAACTGCAAAGTGATTCAGCGGATGCAGATTACTATCGGAGGGCACGACATACCGTCGGTGAGGCTCTGCGATATCTAGGAGTGATGATTGATGACCGGTTGGATTTCAACACCCATGTCGACTATTTCTGTGAAAAGACGCCAAAAATGATCTGTGCGCGCTAGCAACAATCATGCCGAACGTCTGCGGTCCGAAAGGCAGCAGTAGGCGTCTTCTGGTGACAGTTTCGTCCAATAGCCATCCGAGTTGCGAGCGCGCACCGAACCATTTCATCGGAAGCAGTTTGTTTTATCCTAGGGTTGATTCATATCTACATAGCCCTAGTAGAGGATTTCGTGAGTTGGTAGAGAGGTACCAGAAATGTGAGGAAGACGGTGAGACTGGGCTCTATGCTGAAGTAGCAGCAGGAGGGGGACAATGCGGAAAATGGAAGGTGGCTCACACTGGCTCATCCCCAATGTGTAATCGTGGGTGAATAAGGAGCCTGGAGAGGTAAACTTTTACCTTGCATGGACACGGCTGTTTCCGCCAGTATCTACACCGATGCGGCCGGGTCCGCAACGTTAGGCATAACCCAGGTAGCATACATGTTGTAAACGTGTTCCTTCCTATTGCTCATATACAACCAAATTCAGTCATATATGAGCTCCTGCAACAAAATCGGTTTGAGTTGTGCTGCTAGGGAAGTACGTTAGGCATAAACCTTGCAGCACACATGTTCCACATAAGGTACTGCTCATATGCTCAGCTCATATGTGACCAGATTCAGTCACAGTGAAGTTGCTGCAACCATTTTTGTCTGACTAGTGCTGCTCGAGAATGAACGATAGGCATAAGTACGTTAGGCATAATGGACTCGGGCGTCGGGGCGCTGGTCAACCGGAAGCATTCAGCCAACTGGAATCGTCGGACCGACCTCGGAGTCGGTCCTCGAACAACCAACCTGCTGAAGAAAGAAGAAGGAAGTCCTTCGGGTATGCAGGGCACCACCAGTGCGGACGTCATTCAACACTGGAACTGTCGGACAACCGCTGCAACCCGAAGACGAAGTTGGCGCAATGCGCGAAAGAGTCTCCTACCGGTAGTCGGGGCACAATCAGTGTGGAAGTTTCCGGAACTGGTAGACCACCCACGACACCGGGGGGAGTCAGAAGGATTCGAGTGGTGGATCAGTGGATCTGCCAGCCAGTCGGCGAACTAGCGTAAGCAAGGGACCAGCATTTTAGAAGAAGGAAGGTCTGAAATTTAGATGAGAACAGCGCCACATTAACTGCGTGCTGTGTGTTGGAGTGTTGACATGATCTAAAGAAACAGCAGCAAACGGCCAAATCAGAATTATGTTCTACCCGTTGTTGCTAAAGAAGATCGGGAAGTTCCGTTTTAGGCCGAGCAATTACTGGAAGGCCATTCTATTTGTGCTTTCACTCCTGTCATTCACGGCAAGAATAGATCAAATTCTGTGAACTCTCTTGGTTTATCCAAATGCAAAAGGTACAAAACACATTTAAAAAATGTAAAGGGAATGTTCAATGTTCGCTATATTAGTTGAGTTTTACTTGTAGTGATTCTCCTTTCTTTCAAAGCAACTATGTAATAACATCAGATCTAAGGCTTAAAAATTCATTGACGGTACCGATTGACGGTTGGAGATTTCAATATTTGGACATTTCTGTATTAAAATTTTGCAAAATTGTGCATGCCAAATTTTTATACAAAAATTCTAGACCAACATGTGAAAAGGGTGTAACAGCCAAAATGTATTCCTTATGGTTATGATGACGAGGAACCATAGCTTTATAGACGAGGAATAGAAGAATAGAAAGGAATAGATTTTATTTGTTACGCTCTTTTCAAATGTTGCTCAAAAATTGTAAGTTTCATTTCTTATTGCTGATGTGTTTTTTATTGTCTAAAGAAGGTTTAGTAGCCTAAATTTTTTTCATCATATCGACATAAGGAGAGAAAATCCTGAACAAAATATGATAAGAACACATCGAGATAGAGAAATATCGAGCAAATCATCGCATCGGCATATGGAGAGATATCGAGATACAGAGATGTAGAGAATCGACTGTTATAGAACTCCCACGCAAACCAACACCATCAATACGTTGGTTTGTGTGGGAGTGCTATTAAATTCGTCAAATCGACGTTTGAATCTTTGTTTACAAAAGCAGATAAGACGCTTTGAAAATTTTGTATTGAAATGTCAAATAAATCTGCCAGATTTTTCTTTGTCTATGTATACAGCGAGTCATGATTTAGGGCTCAATGGCATCGTCTGGCGTTGGAGAGCTTGAATTTATGACCGGAATAGTGGTAATGGAAGTTTATCTGGACACATTGACACGAAAATTTCCAGCCACTATCCAACAACCAAAAAAGGATCTAAGATAAACATTCCAGTAAGATAAGGAACCAAAGCATACGTCAAAAATGATATCGCAATGGTTCAGCGAGTGAAATTCGATAGGGTGTTGCCAGCTCCATATACGCTTTGGTGCGAAATGCGTCAGTTGCAAAAGGTACACGGGTAACCTGTCGGTCACATAAGGGTTAACCATACAAAACCATACTGTAGATATTTGCATGAGAAAATTATTTTGAGCTTTTTTAGGGAATGTCTTCACTTGGCATAAGGGACATTCCATATGCCAGGGAGGAAATTGTTTTAAAACTTGTTTGAGCAATTGTCCACGCTTGGGGAGCGGGGTATCTAAAACTTATCAAAACCTGTTAACGTAGTATATGGGATGCTCCTAAGACGAGTTAGTACTCCTCCATTCCTACTATTTGATAGTAACTTTATAGATACGTATTCCGACTTCAACAGTAAGGCCGTCTTCAGTGTACTCGTAGTCGAGACACTGAAGACGACCTCACAGTTGAGGTCGAAATACGAATCTGCAAAGATAACAAAACGTAGTGGAATTCAATGGAAAGTACTAAACTCGTCTTAGACGATTGAGATATTCGTATTATTTTTTATATGAAGTTCTGGTAGATTCCCCTGAAGAGATTGCAGGAAAAATAATAATATTTTTATAGGAAATGAATTTTCCATGAAGAAATCCTTAACAAAATAAATTCTTTAAGAAAATCATAGCCAATTTTCTCTCTTGGATTTCAGAGGGGTACATGTTGAAAAATGATGATAGAATGCATTGACTTCTAATTTCAACACAGGTTTCAGAAGTGACAAAAATCCACCTTTAACACAGTGATCCAAACACAGTGACAAACTCGAATAATATTAATATTATGTTGATTGATGACTTGTGAGGGAAGTCAGATTTTTTCTTTTTTGTTTGGAAAAGATGTTTAATTTTGATACACATAGTTAAGTTTGCCATCTTAGGGTGTTTTTAAGAGATATTGCGAAAAAAGATTCGGCTGCCGGTGGGATTTGAACCCACACTATTCCATTTAGTACACGGACAAACAAACTGGCAAACTTAACTATGTGTATCAAAATTAAACATCTTTTCCAAAAAAAAAAAAGAAAAAATCTGACTTCCCTCACAAGTCATCAATCAAGAAAAAGAGAAACGATGATACCCTGCAGTATCACACACCGCTGCTGGTCGGACGCTCGGTGGCAAGCGAGCCTCTATTGTCGTTGCAGAAGCAAACCCGCCTCAATACGACAAATAGAAGCACATGTTTGTGATTCAAACGCAACCGACTGTTGTTCAATTCTGATACACATAGTTGGGTAGAGAGAACAGGGTGTGAAATGTTGCCAAAGCAGATTCGATAGATACGGGGAATTGACTGATATCCCATCGTTATTAGCTGGTTATGGAACAACTTCTCGCAAGGGCAGCTGTTGTATAATTGGTAATACGTCCGTGTACTAAATGGAATAGTGTGGGTTCAAGTCCCACCGGCAGCCGAATCTTTTTTCGCAATATCTCTTAAAAAAACCTAAGATGGCAAACTTAACTATGTGTATCAAAAATTAAACATCATTTCCAAAAAAAAAAAAAAAAATCAATATTATGGTTGGAAACAATGAATCATCATCAACGTTTTTTTTTAGGTTATTGAGAAAGACAGCAAAATGTCTTAGATCAATACTCACCCCTCATCGCTTGCCACACAAAATGGTTCCCCGCTTCGATCACGTTTCTCCCGACGGCCACGTACTTGCTGCGGTTGTGATGCATCAATGGCCTCTTGGTCCGTAGCGTTCGAACTTGCGTGTACAAATACGAATTATTTGCCCATTTCGGCACCTGCCCATAATCCTCCTCGTAAAACTCGTAGAAAAACACCGCCTCAAAGCTGAACGAATGCACGTCAAATAGACCCCGGGCATCCAGATACTGGACCAACGTTTGCTCCTCCGATGTGCCATTCTTCGTTCCCATCAGTGGGAGCAGGAATTCGTCGAAATCCACCAGAGCTGTGTAGTGAAAATTGCCCACCAGCGTGGACCGGTACAGACAATCGTTCAGGGCGGCGAAAATTCCCTCGTAGCGCAGATCCTTTTCGAACTCATAGCCTGAAACAAGCGCAATGGAATCGTAAAGCGACCTAAGAGCAATTGTTTTGAAGCCATAAAGAAATTAAAGTCGCTCACACGCTTACCCTCCAGATTCCACGGAAGCACCTCGGCCACGGTTTGCTCGCGATAGTAACTCATCACCCGGTCCACTTCGGCGGTGATGGATTTATTGTAAAAGTAGAATCGCTCTGCCCCGAGCAGCTGCCAGTACTCAACGAATTCCACCATCCTCGCCGCGTCGCTGTAATTGTGGTGGGCTGGGGCCACGCAGATGGCCAACTTCCGGCTGGGGGGCAACCGGAGGAGTAGGTCCTGCTCGCTGGGGTAGCTGAAATTACAAAAGCGAAATGGTGTGGAGCGAATGGGATGGCTTAAAGTGACTAAGGTAAATGGGAAGTAAAAATGGACGGGCGGAGCCACTCCTGAATAAAAGCAAATTGTCGACAATTACTGTACCCGCTGGGGGCCTTTCTTGTGGATTTTTATTTCTCTATCTTGTTTAGATAATAGGTTGAGAGTGTAACAAGGGAGCCAAGGGCTGACTGTTATGAAGAGCATTTCAATTAGGAACTTTCGGTGCTAAAAGCTACATTAACCCAGCGGCATTAGGTGAATCATTTAAGAGAAAATGCGTTTGGAAATTTACTAATTACTCATTACATTGCAAAATTTTATAATGAAGATAAAAATAAAAATGTTAAAATCATCCTAAACGGTATAACAGATGAGCCAATGAGGCTGATTATCTTGGCTTGATTATAGACAGCAAGCTTGTTTTCAGACAGCGGGTCAACAAAAGCGCTTCCAAATTCAACACTTTGTAGAAATAGTTGATGAACCGCAAATCGCAAATAATCCGCAGTGTAAAGGAAAATAAATGGAATTGATTTTTCTTGTCAGTTTCATAATTAGATTTTTTTTTTACAATAACTAGATCACTTCTAATAAGACGAGTTAGTACTATCCCATCACTATTCCACTATTCCATTCCAAAGTGACCCACCAAATGAATGATGGAAATTTCCAGGGAATTCCAAGATTCTTTTTAAGGTTTTCGGATAGGAATCCTTATGGAATTTAAAGAATTTGTTTTATAAAATCTTAAAATAATTGCTGAGGCAATTCAATGAAAAAAATGAAGAAGTTCCTAATTCAATTTCGGCAGGAATTCCTAAAGCAATTTCCAAAGGAATTCATAAAGAAATTTATAAAAAGGTTTCTCCTAAAAAAAATTCGGAAGGTTTTCCTAAAACAATTTCCGTGGGTATTCTTAAGGACAAGCCTCCCGGAATCCAAAACTGATTTCACTCACATTTTGAAGGGCATCCCACTCGATTCGGAAGCAACGCACAGCTGTCATTTTTATTATTTCAGCTTTGCTGCGTCGCAGCATGCGTGTAATAATAAAAATAACGGCTGTGCGTTGCTTTCGTATCGAGTGGGATGCTCTTGAAAACGGGAGTGAAATTAGGTTTGAATTCGGGGAGGCTTGTCTTTGAATGAATTCCTGAAGAATTTTCGAATTTCTAAAAGAATTGGGAGAAATCCCAAAAAGAATTTGAATAATTTTCGAAGGAACTTCTGGAGGAATTTTAGGAAGAAATTTGGAAAGGTATTTCCGAAAATAATTTAGACTTCCCGACGAATTCCCAAAAATATTCATAAGCATAGGCAAGAATTTTCCAAAATAATTTTGAAGAGAGTTCCCAAAGGGAATTTCTAAAAGAATTCGTAAAGGAATTTCATAATTAAACCGTGAAGGGCATTCTTAGGGTCTGCCTCATTTTGAGAATTAAACTTAAAAGTGACAGTACGCAAATTAAAAAGAAAACTTGGTCATAAACTTAAATAAAGAAAAAAAAACTTTTTTTGTCTTTATTAGCGAGACTTTCGGTCTAGGCTGGCTCGTCTCGTAAAAATCAAAATAAACTTGGTCGTAAGAACGACTGGTGCTACCCGGCAACTCCAATAATACATCGATGAAAAATGATCCGATATCTGTAAAAAAAATCTTGCTCTGCAAGCAGGGTTTTTTTTTGATAATTATTGAAAGGTCACCTTTAAGATTAATTCTCTAAATGAGACATACCCTTAAATTTCTGCAAGAGTTTATTAGGAGATTCCTCCAAGAATTCTTTCGGATTTTCTTGGGATTTCTTCTGGAAACCTCCAAAGATTACTTCGGAGATAAATCCAGAAATTCCATTGGAAATTTCTTATAATATTCATTCGAAAATTCAAAGAAGGAATTATAAGAATAAATCAAAAATTCATTCGAAAATTCCTTCACAAATTCTTTAGGAATTTCTTCAGTACCTACAATACTTATGAAAATTGTTTTAGGAATACTTCCGGAAACTTCTTTATTAAAAATCCTTCCAAAATTCCCTTAGAAATACCTTTGGAAAATCTTTTAGGATTTTTTTTGGAAATCAATTCAGGAATTTCTTCAGAATATATTTGAAGAATTCTGCCAGGCCGTCAGTCCTGAAGGTCATTTGCCAACAGCCATTAGGCCGAATGAGAAGTGAGAAGGGAGAAGTGAAAAATGAAGAGTAATATGTGCTATGGGAGAAGAGAGAAGCAAGAAGGAAAAAGTGAGAATAGAGAAGCAAGAAGCGAGAGGTGAGGAAGTGAGAAGTAAAAAGTGAGAAGTGAGAAGTGAGAAGCGAGAAGTGAGAGGCGAAAAGTGAATAGTGAGAAGTGAGTAATGAAATAGAGATGTGAGAAGTGAGAGAAGAAAAGTGAGAAGCGAAAAGTGATAAGTGAGAAGCGGGAAGTGAGAAGTGAGAAGCGATAAGTGAGAAATGAGATTGAGTAGTGAGAAGTAATAAATGAGAAATTAGATTAGAAGTGAGATTTGAGATGTGAGCAGTGAGAAGCGAGAAGAGAGAAGCAAGAAATACTAAGTGAAAAATGATAAGTGTGAAGTAAGTAGTGTAAAGTGAGAAGTTAGGAGTAAAAAGAGAATAGTAAGTAAGAACGTAAGAACTGAGAAGTGAGAAACGAGAGGTGTGAAACGAGAAATGAGAAGCGAGAAGGGAGAAGTAAAAAATGAAGGATGAGAAGAAAGATGGGCGAGGTGAGAGGTGAAAAGTGAGAAGTGAGAAATGAGAATTGAGAAAACGGTAGCGAGGAGTGAGGTGTGAGATTTGGGAAGTGTGAAGTAAGGAATGATATGCGATTAGTGACAAGTAAAATATAACCCAAGCAGCACAAATTGTTTCACCACTGGACATTTCACTGTGTTGCAACTATTTGGAAAGAAACAATCTTTGCGTATGTGCCATCAAATGTAACTCTCTTGCAATCTAAAAAGTGCAAGAGGTGGAGCCTATGAAAACATCCTTTGATTGCAGTAAAATTGCAATAATGTAGCAAAATACTACAGCGGGAAAAAATACAATAAAAATATAAAACTGGATTCGATTTATGGATCTTGTGATTGATAGTCCTTCACTCTACCACAGCACTATTCAACACTTCGAAGGGACTGCATGTTGACTCACCATAAAAACCATACGATTATGAAGTATTGTACTCGGGTTTCCTGTTACTTGATTGCACCATCACATGAAAAAAATGTGAGTTGTCAAAACCTTGAACGATGCTAAATTAAACATGAAGACTCATTCAACTTATCTGCAACTTAATTTAAACAAACAATTAAATTTTGAAAGACGCATTGAAGTAACATGGTAAAAAATATGCAACTTAATGATTTTGCTTCGTGTTTGTATCATGAAGTGCAGTATTCTTTGTTTGTTTGTTTCAAAATGTCAAACACGTACTGCATTGCAATTTTAATGAAACATTGATCACAATTCAAACGTTTTTGACATCTCGATGCAACTTTTTTGTGCTTTGATGTTTTTCCAATGCCTTTAATGAAACCGAATAGAAACAAGGTGCTTTTAGGAAGATGTTGCGTGTGCTACTTGGGAAGCAGTGGAAAGTGATTTTTGAAAAGTAAAAAATGAGAAGTAAGAAGTGAGGAGTCATAAGTGAGAAATGAGAAGTGAGGAGTAATGTGTGATATGTGAGATGTTAGAAGTGAGAAAAAAGAAGGGAGAAGTGAGAAGGTGGAGATGATAAATAAAAAGTTAGAAGCAAGAAGTGAGAAGTAAAAAGTGAGAAGTGGGAAGCGAGAAGTGAGAGGCGAGAAGTGAATAGTGAGAAGTGGGAAATGAGATGATGAGAGGAGCTACAAGTGAGAAGTGAGATTTAGAAGTGAGAAGTGAGAAATTCGATATGGGAAGTGAGATGTGAGAAGCGAGAAGTTAGAAACGAGAAGTGATAAGTGAGAGCCGAGAAGTGGGAAGCGATAAATGATAAGTGAGATTGAGAAGAGAGAAATTCAATACGAGAAGTGAGATGTAAGATGCAAAAAGTGAGAAGCGAGAAGTGAGAAGCAAGAAGTGAATGGAGAGAAGTGAGTTGTGAGAAGTGAGGCCCTCCTCACTCCAGAAATGAAAAGCAGTAAGATGAGAGAAGTGAAGGCAAGAAGGGTGAAGTTATAAGGGAGAAGTTGGGAGTGTGAAGTGAGAAGTGAGAAGCGAGAAGTAAGAATTGAGAGGCGATAAGTGAATAGTGAGAGGTGAGAAATGAGAATGTAAGATGTGAAAAGTGAGAAGTGAGAAATTAAAATGTAAGATGTGAAAAGTGAGAAGTGAGAAACGAGGAGTGATAAGTGAAAGCCGAAAAAGGAGAAGCTACAAGAGAGAAGTGAGATTTAGAAGTGATAAGTGAAAAATTCGATACGAGAAATGAGATGTAAGATGTGAGAAGCGAGAAGTGAGAAACGAGAAGTGATTAGCAGAGCTTTAAATATTCGATTATTTTTTATGAAGCCCATCGGCCTTCTTTGTCACTTCACTTCTTAACATATTCATATTCGGCTGTGCACCGTCAATTTTCGGAATGAATATGGGTCAGTGAGTATTTATTTGAATATCACAAATTATAATCGTAAAACTGAGCACATGTTTGATCTGTTGATGGTGTTGGTTTGCGTGGGAGAGCTATCAGTTTTGAAAATTTTGTCTTGATATACGAGAAGTAAGGAGTGACAAATGAAAAGCAACATGTGAGATGTGAGAAGTGAGAAGCAAAAAGAGAAAAGTTAGGAAGGAGAAGCGTGGTGTATGATGTAAGATGTGAGAAGTGAGAATCGAGAAGTGAGAAGTGTGATAAAAAATGTGAAAATGAGATAAAGGTGTGAGATGTGAGAAGTGAGAAGCGAGAAGTGTACCACGCGAATTTGACGTCACACATTCCATTGCTTGGATTGCAATCGTGACTTTATGCTCGTTTGGCCACTAATTGAGAGTTCGTTTGGCCACACTCGTCTTTGCCTTAGCTCGTCTATGAAACCTTAGTGTCTATAATCTGCGATTTGGGTACAATATTTGGGCCACAACCCGGGATGCGGGTGGTCGTCGAGCAACTCGATAACATTATCGAGTTTGCAAGCGGAAGACAGAACATCAGCAACGAACTGAAGCAGAACCTGCTGGTGCACCGCACAAGAACAGGACGCTTTTATCAGCCACCCGGGGGAAGCGAGAAGGCCGACAAAGGTGCCACAACCAAGGCCTTCTCCTTCCTTGATAGAGCGACTTTGGCCCAAGAGGCGATTGAATTTTCCCTGACGGGCAACGAGGAAAAGACTGCGCCTAACCAAAAACGGCTCAGGCAGCAAACCGGCGAAGGTGCTCAGAGCAAAACCAAACCCGGTCCCTACGGATTATAAAGACCAAACGTCGTCTGGACGGAGCAGATTGGAGTGGAGAGGAGCCCGAAGAACGTCAACCCGAGAAGGTGACTTCTCGGACCAAAAAGGTGAAAGGCACCAACTAGGGGCAATTCGCCGGGCCACTAGAGGGTACCAGCCGGCCTGTGCAATCGGCACAAGGGACCGAAAATCCCGGGCAGCTGGTCAGTAGCTCAAAGCGGAAGTCGAGCGCATCTCAAAGAAAGTTAAGGAAAGGACAGAGTAGAGGCTATGTTGGTGAAAACTGATAGGGATGAGTACGCCGACGTCGATGCGGGCGACCAAAAACCTTTCGGCGCTGGGACAGGACGCGCGAAACGTCAGACGCACCAAGACCAGTGAAATAATTTTGGTGCTGGAACGTGGTGCGCAAGCTAGCGGGACAGCTGGCCCAAGAGATCTTGGGTGACAGCGCCGAGGTGAGGTCGTTGGGGACGAAAGTGACCTTCCAGTACAAGCAACTGGACGAGGTCACGAACGCGGACGTCGTCCTTTCTGCGGTACAAAGGTCATCCGTCCTTCTGGCACGCAGCTAGCCTACTCTAGGTCGTGGAGCGAGATATGGACAGGTACTATTGGTGCTTAGAGTCGACATATAAGTCCTACGACTTTAAGAGCCCAAAACGTAGCAACTTGTGTCGTCATTGTGATTATGAAGGGCACAAGGCGCAGGAATGCGGTAAGGCACCAACGTGTCCATCTGCTCCAGCGAAAAGCAAGCATGTAATCACGTTATGGGTGGACCTCCGTGTCCCTTCGGAGAGGAAAACGAGGAGAAGCCATGCAAGCAAAACAGTTGAATCTTAACCACTGCCCAGCAGCTGCTGTGGCAGTCGGTCTCGGAGTCGAGGACCGATGTCGCTTTCCTGCCCTGTACGGGTCAACGTCCCTGAATCGGATCGTTATTTATATGACTATTTTCAAGCGTATCTCTGAATTTATTCCATGTACCACAAGAAGCACGCAATATAATTGAAACAGTTCGACAGACCTTTGGTTACGCGTGTAGATCAAAAGGCCTTCTTCTTCTTCATTAGTATTACATTACTGATGCCGCTAGTGCGACTAGTTAATAGTCCTTGAGAATTTTGGAATGTAAGCTTATATAAATATATCACGCCAAAAAAATTAATATACCTTTAGGACGGCAAATAACCAATCAAATGTTTGCTTAAGTTTGGGTATTTATAAAATGTTTACTCAAATTTGTAATTCGTCTTCAAAAAATGCAAGAGGAAAAGCTTAAGAAAAGCATACAAAAATTGAAAATTTTCCATAGAATCCCTCAATACTTTCGACATATTTATGAGCAAAAACTTTTAGACTTAATTACGCAGAATAAAAACAACACTTACTGTATTCTGACGAAGCTGGCGGGCTGCATCGTACTCAACTCCTGATCGTACGTTAAACCGACATCCACCGGCAGCTCAATATCCACCTGATGTTTGTTACCAACCAGTTTGCACACCACAAACGCGGCCGAGAATTCCATCCCAAAGTTCTCGTGAATGGGCTCCACTTGATCAGCCCGATGCCACACAGTGCTGTTGTTCGCATATCTTGAATCGTACCAAATGATGATGAACCATAACGCAGCCGATAATCGCACCAATTATACTCACTTGTAGTGACAGTAGACCTCCCGGCGTCGTACGTTCAGTGGAAGAATGGTGAATATGCGTACACTTCCAAACGGCAGTGTCCCGTCAGCGACTCTGAAGTTATCTGAAAGCAATCCATAGTTCATCAAATAGTGCTTAAATTTCCTAGAACCTAATACACCCACGGACGATCTCCAATCGCGGATCGAAAAAGGCCGAATATATTTGAAGGCGTTCCGATGGATCGCCTATCGGTTTCCATTCATCCAGTTGGTCATCGTAGTCCTCCGAATAACCCAATCGCAATCGAATGCTTTTTTGGTAGAGAGGCAGCGTTTGATAAATGTATTGTTGCTTTGAAAAACATAAATCAAAAGAAGCAATCACTAAATAATTGAATCACATCATCTTTGCTCACCTCGAAAAATCTACTTACGAACAGAACACGAGTGTAGAACAGATAGCCCAAACCCAAGCACAGTATAATGCTAAATATGCCATACTTCCGGATGAAAGCATTCGAGAAGACTGCATTGGCCAGTACGAAGGCTTTCGAACGTGATTTGAGCGGATGGTATTTGACGCGCGAACGCATATCCGTCGTTGCGTTTCGCTCCACTTCCTCCGACGTAGAATGTACCATTGCTTTTACATTTCACACTTAGGGAGCATGCCGTAATTGAATGAGCACTCGAAATGGCCTCCTGTCGATTGTTTTGAGTGTTTACGCATGACTGGTTCGATTGGTTAGAGTTTTTTTCCCTATCGAAAACCGCGTCAAATAGATAAAGCTTCGGCTGATATTAGAAACTGATAAGATGGGGTATGTGCGCGAA